>NC_080596.1:39294588-39931892 GCF_027887145.1 Ammospiza caudacuta | reverse complement strand
CATGTGATTAGAAAAGTCAGGAGAATGGTAAGGTACTGTTTTCTATCAGTTGGCAAGCTGCGCACACAATCCCAGTGTTGTAAAGCTTCCTTCTTCACCTGAGCCGAAGAAGCGGCTTCTTCGCGCAAAGACGATTGTACCGCTCACAGTGCTCTCTTAGCGCCGCTTCTGCCGAAAGAAGCCCGGGAGCGGCGCTTAGCTCCGGAGAGCATCGTCCCTTCGCGTTTAGCGTCTTTTGTAGTCTACATTTTAGCAGATAGCGTTTCCACTCTGTCTGGTAAGGAAAACCTGCGGGAGCACAGAAAACATCTCCCATCGTGTTCTGGACATTGCACGGATCTCTGCCAAGTGTTTGTATGAAGAAATTGATAGTTGTCCAAAATAACTTACTATCGAATACTCTTGTGATGGGAAAAGTCAGGAAAGTGGTAAGGTAATGTTTTCTATCAGTTGGCGAGCTGCGCACACAATCCCAGTGTTGTACAGCTTCCTTCTTCACCTTTCCGATGCTGCCTCTCTCTCCGGCTCCCGGAGCCGAAGAAACGGCTTCTTCGCGCAAAGACGATTGTACCGCTCACAGTGCTCTCTTAGTGCGGCTTCTGCCGAAAGAAGCCCGGTAGCGGCGCTTAGCTCCGGAGAGCACCGTCCCTTCGTCTTTAGCGTCTTTTGTGGTCTACATCCTAGCAGAAAGCTTTTCCACTCTGTCGGGCAAGGAAAACCTGCGGGAGCACAGAAAACATCTCCCATCCTGTTCTGGACGTTGCACGGAGGTCTGCCAAGTGTTTGGCATAAAGAAAAGAAAAACTGTCCAAAACAGCTTCTTATCGAATATTCATGTGATTAGAAAAGTCAGGAAAGTGGTAAGGTAATGTTTTCTATCAGTTGGCAAGCTGCGCACACAATCCCAGTGTTGTACAGCTTCCTTCTTCACCTTTCCGATGCTGCCACTCTCTCCGGCTCCCTGCGCCCAAGAAGCGGCTTCTTCGCGCAAAGACGATTGTACCACTCACAGTGCTCTTAGCACCGCTTCTGCCGAAAGAAGCCCGGGAGCGGCGCTTAGCTCCGGAGAGCATTGTCCCTTCGCGTTTTGCGTCTTTTGTGGTCTACATCCTAGCAGAAAGCTTTTCCACTCTGTCGGGCAAGGAAAACCTGCGGGAGCATAGAAAACATCTCCCATCGTGTTCTGGACGTTGCACGGAGCTCTGCCAAGTGTTTGGCATAAAGAAAAGAAAAGCTGTCCAAAACAGCTTCTTATCGAATATTCATGTGTACAGAAAAGTCAGGAGAATGGTAAGGTGCTGTTTTCTATCAGTTGGCAAGTTGAGCACACAATCCCAGTGTTGTAGAGCTTCTTTCTTCACCTTTCCCATGCTGCCGCTCTCTCCGGCTCCCGGAGCCCAAGAAGCGGCTTCTTCGCGCAAAGACGATTGTACCGGTCACAGTGCTCTCTTAGCGCGGCTTCTGCCGAAAGACGCCCGGGAGCGGCGCTTAGCTCCGGAGAGCATCGTCCCATCGTCTTTAGCGTCTTTTGTGGTCTACACCTTAGCAAATAGCGTTTCCAGTCTGTCTGTCAAGAAAAACCTGCGGGAGCACAGAAAACATCTCCCATCGTGTTCTGGACATTGCACGGAGGTCTGCCAAGTGTTTGGCATAAAGAAAGGAAAAGCTGTCCAAAACAGCTTCCTATCGAATATTCTTGTGATTGGAAAAGTCAGGAAAGTGGTAAGGTACTCATTTCTATCAGTTGGCTAGTTGAGCACACAATCCCAGTGTTGTAGAGCTTCCTTCTTCACCTTTCCGATGCTGCCGCTCTCTCCGGCTCCCGGAGCCCAAGAAACGGCTTCTTCGCGCAAAGACGATTGTACCGCTCACAGTGCTCTCTTAGCGCGGCTTCTGCCGAAAGAAGCCCGGGAGCGGCGCTTAGCTCCGGAGAGCATCGTCCCTTCGTCTTTAGCGTCTTTTGTAGTCTACATTTTAGCAGATAGCGTTTCCACTCTGTCTGGCAAGGAAAACCTGCGGGAGCACAGAAAACATCTCCCATCGTGTTCTGGACATTGCACGGAGGTCTGCCAAGTGTTTGTATGAAGAAATTGATAGTTGTCCAAAATAACTTTCTATCGAATACTCTTGTGATGGGAAAAGTCAGGAAAGTGGTAAGGTAAAGTTTTCTATCAGTTGGCAAGCTGCGCACACAATCACAGTGTTGTAGAGCTTCTTTCTTCACCTTTCCAATGCTGCCTCTCTCTCCGGCTCCCGGAGCCGAAGAAACGGCTTCTTCGCGCAAAGACGATTGTACCGGTCCCAGTGCTCTCTTAGCGCGGCTTCTGCCGAAAGAAGCCCGGGAGCGGCGCTTAGCTCCGGAGAGCATCGTCCCTTCGTCTTTAGCGTCTTTTGTGGTCTACATCCTAGCAGAAAGCTTTTCCATTCTGTCTGGGAAGGAAAACCTGCGGGAGCACAGAAAACATCTCCCATCCTGTTGTGGACGTTGCACGGAGGTCTGCCAAGTGTTTGGCATAAAGAAAAGAAAAGCTGTCCAAAACAGCTTCTTATCGAATATTCATGTGATTAGAAAAGTCAGGAGAATGGTAAGGTAATGTTTTCTATCAGTTGGCAAGTTGAGCACACAATCCCAGGGTTGTGCAGCTTCCCTCTTCACCTTTCCGATGCTGCCGCTCTCTCCGGCTCCCGGAGCCGAAGAAGCGGCTTCTTCGCGCAAAGACGATTGTACCGCTCACAGTGCTCTTAGCGCCGCTTCTGCCGAAAGAAGCCCGGGAGCGGCGCTTAGCTCCGGAGAGCATCGTCCCTTCGCGTTTGGCGTCTTTTGTAGTCTACATTTTAGCAGATAGCGTTTCCACTCTGTCTGGCAAGGAAAACCTGCGGGAGCACAGAAAACATCTCCCATCGTGTTCTGGACATTGCACGGAGCTCTGCCAAGTGTTTGCCATAAAGAAAGGAAAAGCTGTCCAAAACAGCTTCCTATCGAATATTCATGTGATTAGAAAAGTCAGGAGAATGGTAAGGTAATGTTTTCTATCAGTTGGCAAGCTGCGCACACAATCCCAGTGTTGTACAACTTCCTTCTTCACCTTTCCGATGCTGCCGCTCTCTCCGGCTCCCTGAGCCCAAGAAGTGGCTTCTTCGCGCAAAGACGATTGTACCGCTCACAGTGCTCTCTTAGCGCGGCTTCTGCCGAAAGAAGCCCGGGAGCGGCGATTAGCTCCGGACAGCATCGTCCCTTCGTCTTTAGCGTCTTTTGTGGTCTACATCCTAGCAGAAAGCTTTTCCACTCTGTCTGGCAAGGAAAACCTGCGGGAGTACAGAAAACATCTCCCATCGTGTTCCGGAGGTTGCACGGAGGTCTGCCAAGTGTTTGGCATAAAGAAAAGAAAAGCTGTCCAAAACAGCTTCTTATCGAATATTCATGTGATTAGAAAAATCAGGAGAATGGTAAGGTACTGTTTTCTATCAGTTGGCAAGCTGCGCACACAATCCCAGTGTTGTACAGCTTCCTTCTTCACCTGAGCCGAAGAAGCGGCTTCTTCGCGCAAAGACGATTGTACCGCTCACAGTGCTCTCTTAGCGCCGCTTCTGCCGAAAGAAGCCCGGGAGCGGCGCTTAGCTCCGGAGAGCATCGTCCCTTCGCGTTTAGCGTCTTTTGTAGTCTACATTTTAGCAGATAGCGTTTCCACTCTGTCTGGCAAGGAAAACCTGCGGGAGCACAGAAAACATCTCCCATCGTGTTCTGGACATTGCACGGATCTCTGCCAAGTGTTTGTATGAAGAAATTGATAGTTGTCCAAAATAACTTTCTATCGAATACTCTTGTGATGGGAAAAGTCAGGAAAGTGGTAAGGTAATGTTTTCTATCAGTTGGCGAGCTGCGCACACAATCCCAGTGTTGCACAGCTTCCTTCTTCACCTTTCCGATGCTGCCGCTCTCTCCGGCTCCCGGAGCCGAAGAAACGGCTTCTTCGCGCAAAGACGATTGTACCGCTCACAGTGCTCTCTTAGCGCGGCTTCTGCCGAAAGAAGCCCGGTAGCGGCGCTTAGCTCCGGAGAGCACCGTCCCTTCGTCATTAGCGTCTTTTGTGGTCTACATCCTAGCAGAAAGCTTTTCCACTCTGTCGGGCAAGGAAAACCTGCGGGAGCACAGAAAATATCTCCCATCCTGTTCTGGACGTTGCACGGAGGTCTGCCAAGTGTTTGGCATAAAGAAAAGAAAAGCTGTCCAAAACAGCTTCTTATCGAATATTCATGTGATTAGAAAAGTCAGGAGAATGGTAAGGTAATGTTTTCTATCAGTTGGAAAGTTGAGCACACAATCCCAGGGTTGTGCAGCTTCCCTCTTCACCTTTCCGATGCTGCCGCTCTCTCCGGCTCCCGGAGCCGAAGAAGCGGCTTCTTCGCGCAAAGACGATTGTACCGCTCACAGTGCTCTTAGCGCCGCTTCTGCCGAAAGAAGCCCGGGAGCGGCGCTTAGCTCCGGAGAGCATCGTCCCTTCGCGTTTGGCGTCTTTTGTAGTCTACATTTTAGCAGATAGCGTTTCCACTCTGTCTGGCAAGGAAAACCTGCGGGAGCACAGAAAACATCTCCCATCGTGTTCTGGACATTGCACGGAGCTCTGCCAAGTGTTTGCCATAAAGAAAGGAAAAGCTGTCCAAAACAGCTTCTTATCGAATATTCATGTGATTAGAAAAGTCAGGAAAGTGGTAAGGTAATGTTTTCTATCAGTTGGCAACCTGTGCACACAATCCCAGTGTTGTACAGCTTCCTTCTTCACCTTTCCGATGCTGCCACTCTCTCCGGCTCCCTGCGCACAAGAAGCGGCTTCTTCGCGCAAAGACGATTGTACCGGTCATAGTGCTCTCTTAGCGCGGCATCTGCCGAAAGAAGCCCGGGAGCGGCGATTAGCTCCGGAGAGCATCGTCCCTTCGTCTGTAGCGTCTTTTGTGGTCTACATGCTAGCAGAAAGCTTTTCCACTCTGTCAAGCAAGGAAAACCTGCGGGAGCATAGAAAACATCTCCCATCGTGTTCTGGACGTTGCACGGAGGTCTGCCAAGTGTTTGGCATAAAGAAAAGTAAAGCTGTCCAAAACAGCTTCTTATCGAATATTCATGTGATAAGAAAAGTCAGGAGAATGGTAAGGTAATGTTTTCTATCAGTTGGCAAGTTGAGCACACAATCCCAGTGTTGTAGAGCTTCTTTCTTCACCTTTCCCATGCTGCCGCTCTCTCCGGCTCCCGGAGCCCAAGAAGCGGCTTCTTCGCGCAAAGACGATCGTACCGGTCACAGTGCTCTCTCAGCGCGGCTTCTGCCGAAAGACGCCCGGGAGCGGCGCTTAGCTCCGGAGAGCATCGTCCCTTCGTCTTTAGCGTCTTTTGTGGTCTACACCTTAGCAAATAGCGTTTCCAGTCTGTCTGTCAAGAAAAACCTGCGGGAGCACAGAAAACATCTCCCATCGTGTTCTGGACATTGCACGGAGGTCTGCCAAGTGTTTGGCATAAAGAAAGGAAAAGCTGTCCAAAACAGCTTCCTATCGAATATTCTTGTGATTGGAAAAGTCAGGAAAGTGGTAAGGTACTCATTTCTATCAGTTGGCTAGTTGAGCACACAATCCCAGTGTTGTAGAGCTTCCTTCTTCACCTTTCCGATGCTGCCGCTCTCTCCGGCTCCCGGAGCCGAAGGAACGGCTTCTTCGCACAAAGACGATTGTACCGGTCCCAGTGCTCTCTTAGCGCGGCTTCTGCCGAAAGAAGCCCGGGAGCGGCGCTTAGCTCCGGAGAGCATCGTCCCTTCGTCTTTAGCGTCTTTTGTAGTCTACATTTTATCAGATAGCGTTTCCACTCTGTCTGGCAAGGAAAACCTGCGGGAGCACAGAAAACATCTCCCATCGTGTTCTGGACATTGCACGGAGGTCTGCCAAGTGTTTGGCATAAAGAAAGGGAAAGCTGTCCAAAACAGATTCCTATCGAAAATTCTTGTGATTGGAAAAATCAGGAAAGTTGTAAGGTAATGTTTTCTATCAGTTGGCAAGCTGCGCACACAATCCCAGTGTTGTACAGCATCCTTCTTCACCTTTCCGATGCTGCCGCTCTCTCCGGCTCCCGGAGCCCAAGAAGCGGCTTCTTCGCGCAAAGACGATTGTACCGCTCACAGTGCTCTCTTAGCGCGGCTTCTGCCGAAAGAAGCCCGGGAGCGGCGATTAGCTCCGGAGAGCATCGTCCCTTCGTCTTTAGCGTCTTTTGTGGTCTACATTTTAGCAGAAAGCTTTTCCACTCTGTCTGGCAAGGAAAACCTGCGGGTGCACAGAAAACATCTCCCATCATGTTCTGGACATTGCACGGAGGTCTGCCAAGTGTTTGTATGAAGAAATTGATAGTTGTCCAAAATAACATTCTATCGAATACTCTTGTGATGGGAAAAGTCAGGAAAGTGGTAAGGTAATGTTTTCTATCAGTTGGCGAGCTGCGCACACAATCACAGAGTTGTAGAGCTTCTTTCTTCACCTTTCCGATGCTGCCTCTCTCTCCGGCTCCCGGAGCCGAAGAAACGGCTTCTTCGCGCAAAGACGATTGTACCGCTCACAGTGCTCTCTTAGCGCGGCTTCTGCCGAAAGAAGCCCGGGAGCGGCGCTTAGCTCCGGAGAGCATCGTCCCTTCGTCTTTAGCGTCTTTTGTGGTCTACATCCTAGCAGAAAGCTTTTCCATTCTGTCTGGCAAGGAAAACCTGCGGGAGCACAGAAAACATCTCCCATCGTGTTCTGGACGTTGCACGGATGTCTGCCAAGTGTTTGGCATAAAGAAAAGAAAAGCTGTCCAAAACAGCTTCTTATCGAATATTCATGTGATTAGAAAAGTCAGGAGAATGGTAAGGTAATGTTTTCTATCAGTTGGCAAGTTGAGCACACAACCCCAGGGTTGTGCAGCTTCCCTCTTCACCTTTCCGATGCTGCCGCTCTCTCCGGCTCCCGGAGCCGAAGAAGCGGCTTCTTCGCGCAAAGACGATTGTACCACTCACAGTGCTCTTAGCACCGCTTCTGCCGAAAGAAGCCCGGGAGCGGCGCTTAGCTCCGGAGAGCATTGTCCCTTCGCGTTTTGCGTCTTTTGTAGTCTACATTTTAGCAGATAGCGTTTCCACTCTGTCTGGCAAGGAAAACCTGCGGGAGCACAGAAAACATCTCCCATCGTGTTCTGGACGTTGCACGGACGTCTGCCAAGTGTTTGGCATAAAGAAAGGAAAAGCTGTCCAAAACAGCTTCTTATCGAATATTCATGTGATTAGAAAAGTCAGGAGAATGGTAAGGTACTGTTTTCTATCAGTTGGCAAGCTGCGCACACAATCCCAGTGTTGTACAGCTTCCTTCTTCACCTGAGCCGAAGAAGCGGCTTCTTCGCGCAAAGACGATTGTACCGCTCACAGTGCTCTTTTAGCGCCGCTTCTGCCGAAAGAAGCCCGGGAGCGGCGCTTAGCTCCGGAGAGCATCGTCCCTTCGCGTTTAGCGTCTTTTGTAGTCTACATTTTAGCAGATAGCGTTTCCACTCTGTCTGGCAAGGAAAACCTGCGGGAGCACAGAAAACATCTCCCATCGTGTTCTGGACATTGCACGGATCTCTGCCAAGTGTTTGTATGAAGAAATTGATAGTTGTCCAAAATAACTTTCTATCGAATACTCTTGTGATGGGAAAAGTCAGGAAAGTGGTAAGGTAATGTTTTCTATCAGTTGGCGAGCTGCGCACACAATCCCAGTGTTGTACAGCTTCCTTCTTCACCTTTCCGATGCTGCCTCTCTCTCCGGCTCCCGGAGCCGAAGAAACGGCTTCTTCGCGCAAAGACGATTGTACCGGTCCCAGTGCTCTCTTAGCGCGGCTTCTGCCGAAAGAAGCCCGGTAGCGGCGCTTAGCTCCGGAGAGCACCGTCCCTTCGTCTTTAGCGTCTTTTGTGGTCTACATCCTAGCAGAAAGCTTTTCCACTCTGTCGGGCAAGGAAAACCTGCGGGAGCACAGAAAACATCTCCCATCCTGTTCTGGACGTTGCACGGAGGTCTGCCAAGTGTTTGGCATAAAGAAAAGAAAAACTGTCCAAAACAGCTTCTTATCGAATATTCATGTGATTAGAAAAGTCAGGAAAGTGGTAAGGTAATGTTTTCTATCAGTTGGCAAGCTGCGCACACAATCCCAGTGTTGTACAGCTTCCTTCTTCACCTTTCCGATGCTGCCACTCTCTCCGGCTCCCTGCGCACAAGAAGCGGCTTCTTCGCGCAAAGACGATTGTACCGGTCATAGTGCTCTCTTAGCGCGGCATCTGCCGAAAGAAGCCCGGGAGCGGCGATTAGCTCCGGAGAGCATCGTCCCTTCGTCTGTAGCGTCTTTTGTGGTCTACATCCTAGCGGAAAGCTTTTCCACTCTGTCAAGCAAGGAAAACCTGCGGGAGCACAGAAAACATCTCCCATCGTGTTCTGGACATTGCACGGAGGTCTGCCAAGTGTTTGGCATAAAGAAAGGAAAAGCTGTCCAAAGCAGCTTCCTATCGAATATTCTTGTGATTGGAAAAGTCAGGAGAATGGTAAGGTACTGTTTTCTATGAGTTTGCGAGCTGCGCACACAATCCCAGTGTTGTACAGCTTCCTTCTTCACCTTTCCGATGCTGCCGCTCTCTCCGGCTCCTGGAGCCCAAGAAGCGGCTTCTTCGCGCAAAGACGATTGTAACGGTAATAGTGCTCTCTTAGCGCGGCATCTGCCGAAAGAAGCCCGGGAGCGGCGCTTAGCTCCGGAGAGCATCGTCCCTTCGCGTTTGGCGTCTTTTGTAGTCTACATTTTAGCAGATAGCGTTTCCACTCTGTCTGGCAAGGAAAACCTGCGGGAGCACAGAAAACATCTCCCATCGTGTTCTGGACGTTGCACGGAGGTCTGCCAAGTGTTTGGCATAAAGAAAAGAAAAGCTGTCCAAAACAGCTTCTTATCGAATATTCATGTGATTAGAAAAGTCAGGAGAATGGTAAGGTACTGTTTTCTACCAGTTGGCAAGTTGAGCACACAATCCCAGTGTTGTACAGCTTCCTTCTTCACCTGAGCCGAAGAAGCGGCTTCTTCGCGCAAAGACGATTGTACCGGTCCCAGTGCTCTCTTAGCGCGGCTTCTGCCGAAAGAAGCCCGGGAGCGGCGCTTAGCTCCGGAGAGCATCGTCCCTTCGCGTTTAGCGTCTTTTGTAGTCTACATTTTAGCAGATAGCGTTTCCACTCTGTCTGGCAAGGAAAACCTGCGGGAGCACAGAAAACATCTCCCATCGTGTTCTGGACATTGCACGGAGCTCTGCCAAGTGTTTGTATGAAGAAATTGATAGTTGCCCAAAATAATCTGTATCGAATACTCTTGTGATGGGAAAAGTCAGGAAAGTGGTAAGGTAATGTTCTCTATCAGTTGGCGAGCTGCGCACACAATCACAGTGTTGTACAGCTTCTTTCTTCACCTTTCCGATGCTGCCTCTCTCTCCGGCTCCCGGAGCCGAAGAAACGGCTTCTTCGCGCAAAGACGATCGTACCGCTCACAGTGCTCTCTTAGCGCGGCTTCTGCCGAAAGAAGCCCGGGAGCGGCGCTTAGCTCCGGAGAGCATCGTCCCTTCGTCTTTAGCGTCTTTTGTGGTCTACATCCTAGCAGAAAGCTTTTCCACTCTGTCGGGCAAGGAAAACCTGCGGGAGCACAGAAAACATCTCCCATCCTGTTCTGGACGTTGCACGGAGGTCTGCCAAGTGTTTGCCATAAAGAAAAGAAATCTGTCCAAAACACCTTCTTATCGAATATTCATGTGATTAGAAAAGTCAGGAAAGTGGTAAGGTACTGTTTTCTATCAGTTGGCAAGTTGAGCACACAATCCCAGTGTTGTACAGCTTCTTTCTTCACCTTTCCCATGCTGCCGCTCTCTCCGGCTCCCGGTGCCGAAGAAGCGGCTTGTTCGCGCAAAGACGATCGTACCGGTCACAGTGCTCTCTTAGCGCGGCTTCTGCCGAAAGACGCCCGGGAGCGGCGCTTAGCTCCGGAGAGCATCGTCCCATCGTCTTTAGCGTCTTTTGTGGTCTACACCTTAAAAAATAGCGTTTCCAGTCTGTCTGTCAAGAAAAACCTGCGGGAGCACAGAAAACATCTCCCATCGTGTTCTGGACATTGCACGGAGGTCTGCCAAGTGTTTGGCATAAAGAAAGGAAAAGCTGTCCAAAACAGCTACCTATCGAATATTCTTGTGATTGGAAAAGTCAGGAGAATGGTAAGGTAATTTTTTCTATCAGTTGGCGAGCTGCGCACACAATCACAGTGTTGTAGAGCTTCTTTCTTCACCTTTCCGATGCTGCCGCTCTCTCCGGCTCCCGGAGCCGAAGAAACGGCTTCTTCGTGCAAAGACGATTGTACCGGTCCCAGTGCTCTCTTAGCGCGGCTTCTGCCGAAAGAAGCCCGGGAGCGGCGCTTAGCTCCGGAGAGCATCGTCCCTTCGCGTTTGGCGTCTTTTGTAGTCTACATTTTAGCAGATAGCGTTTCCACTCTGTCTGGCAAGGAAAACCTGCGGGAGCACAGAAAACATCTCCCATCGTGTTCTGGACATTGCAAGGAGGTCTGCCAAGTGTTTGGCATAAAGAAAGGGAAAGCTGTCCAAAACAGCTTCCTATCGAAAATTCTTGTGATTGGAAAAATCAGCAAAGTGGTAAGGTAATGTTTTCTATCAGTTGGCAGGCTGCGCACACAATCCCAGTGTTGTACAGCATCCTTCTTCACCTTTCCGATGCTGCCGCTCTCTCCGGCTCCCGGAGCCCAAGAAGCGGCTTCTTCGCGCAAAGACGATTGTACCGCTCACAATGCTCTCTTAGCGCGGCTTCTGCCGAAAGAAGCCCGGGAGCGGCGCTTAGCTCCGGAGAGCATCGTCCCTTCGTCTTTAGCGTCTTTTGTGGTCTACATCCTAGCAGAAATCTTTTCAACTCTGTCTGGCAAGGAAAACCTGCGGGTGCACAGAAAACATCTCCCATCATGTTCTGGACATTGCACGGAGGTCTGCCAAGTGTTTGTATGAAGAAATTGATAGTTGTCCAAAATAACTTTCTATCGAATACTCTTGTGATGGGAAAAGTCAGGAAAGTGGTAAGGTAATGTTTTCTATCAGTTGGCGAGCTGCGCACACAATCACAGTGTTGTAGAGCTTCTTTCTTCACCTTTCCGATGCTGCCTCTCTCTCCGGCTCCCGGAGCCGAAGAAACGGCTTCTTCGCGCAAAGACGATTGTACCGGTCGCAGTGCTCTCTTAGCGCGGCTTCTGCCGAAAGAAGCCCGGGAGCGGCGCTTAGCTCCGGAGAGCATCGTCCATTCGTCTTTAGCGTCTTTTGTGGTCTACATCCTAGCAGAAAGCTTTTCCATTCTGTCTGGCAAGGAAAACCTGCGGGAGCACAGAAAACATCTCCCATCCTGTTCTGGATGTTGCACGGAGGTCTGCCAAGTGTTTGCCATAAAGAAAAGAAAAGCTGTCCAAAACAGCTTCTTATCGAATATTCATGTGATTAGAAAAGTCAGGAGAATGGTAAGGTACTGTTTTCTATCAGTTGGCAAGTTGAGCACACAATCCCAGGGTTGTGCAGCTTCCCTCTTCACCTTTCCGATGCTGCCGCTCTCCCCGGCTCCCGGAGCCGAAGAAGCGGCTTCTTCGCGCAAAGACGATTGTACCGGTCACAGTGCTCTTAGCGCCGCTTCTGCCGAAAGAAGCCCGGGAGCGGCGCTTAGCTCCGGAGAGCATCGTCCCTTCGCGTTTGGCGTCTTTTGTAGTCTACATTTTAGCAGATAGCGTTTCCACTCTGTCTGGCAAGGAAAACCTGCGGGAGCACAGAAAACATCTCCCATCGTGTTCTGGACATTGCACGGAGGTCTGCCAAGTGTTTGGCATAAAGAAAGGAAAAGCTGTCCAAAACAGCTTCCTATCGAATATTCATGTGATTAGAAAAGTCAGGAGAATGGTAAGGTACTGTTTTCTATCAGTTGGCAAGTTGAGCACACAATCCCAGTGTTGTACAGCTTCTTTCTTCACCTTTCCCATGATGCCGCTCTCTCCGGCTCCCGGTGCCGAAGAAGCGGCTTCTTCGCGCAAAGACGATTGTACCGGTCCCAGTGCTCTCTTAGCGCGGCTTCTGCCGAAAGACGCCCGGGAGCGGCGCTTAGCTCCGGAGAGCATCGTCCCTTCGTCTTTAGCGTCTTTTGTGGTCTACACCTTAGCAAATAGCGTTTCCAGTCTGTCTGACAAGAAAAACCTGCGGGAGCACAGAAAACATCTCCCATCGTGTTCTGGACATTGCACGGAGGTCTGCCAAGTGTTTGGCATAAAGAAAGGAAAAGCTGTCCAAAGCAGCTTCCTATCGAATATTCTTGTGATTGGAAAGGTCAGGAGAATGGTAAGGTACTGTTTTCTATGAGTTTGCGAGCTGCGCACACAATCCCAGTGTTGTACAGCTTCCTTCTTCACCTTTCCGATGCTGCCGCTCTCTCCGGCTCCCGGAGCCCAAGAAGCGGCTTCTTCGCGCAAAGACGATTGTAACGGTCATAGTGCTCTCTTAGCGCGGCATCTGCCGAAAGAAGCCCGGGAGCGGCGCTTAGCTCCGGAGAGCATCGTCCCTTCGCGTTTGGCGTCTTTTGTAGTCTACATTTTAGCAGATAGTGTTTCCACTCTGTCTGGCAAGGAAAACCTGCGGGAGCACAGAAAACATCTCCCATCGTGTTCTGGACGTTGCACGGAGGTCTGCCAAGTGTTTGGCATAAAGAAAAGAAAAGCTGTCCAAAACAGCTTCTTATCGAATATTCATGTGATTAGAAAAGTCAGGAAAGTGGTAAGGTACTGTTTTCTACCAGTTGGCAAGTTGAGCACACAATCCCAGTGTTGTACAGCTTCCTACTTCACCTGAGCCGAAGAAGCGGCTTCTTCGCGCAAAGACGATTGTACCGGTCACAGTGCTCTCTTAGCGCCGCTTCTGCCGAAAGAAGCCCGGGAGCGGCGCTTAGCTCCGGAGAGCATCGTCCCTTCGCGTTTAGCGTCTTTTGTAGTCCACATTTTAGCAGATAGCGTTTCCACTCTGTCTGGCAAGGAAAACCTGCGGGAGCACAGAAAACATCTCCCATCGTGTTCTGGACATTGCACGGAGCTCTGCCAAGTGTTTGTATGAAGAAATTGATAGTTGCCCAAAATAACTTTCTATCGAATACTCTTGTGATGGGAAAAGTCAGGAAAGTGGTAAGGTAATGTTTTCTATCAGTTGGCGAGCTGCGCACACAATCCCAGTGTTGTACAGCTTCTTTCTTCACCTTTCCGATGCTGCCTCTCTCTCCGGCTCCCGGAGCCGAAGAAACGGCTTCTTCGCGCAAAGACGATTGTACCGCTCACAGTGCTCTCTTAGCGCGGCTTCTGCCGAAAGAAGCCCGGGAGCGGCGCTTAGCTCCGGAGAGCATCGTCCCTTCGTCTTTAGCGTCTTTTGTGGTCTACATCCTAGCAGAAAGCTTTTCCACTCTGTCGGGCAAGGAAAACCTGCGGGAGCACAGAAAACATCTCCCATCCTGTTCTGGACGTTGCACGGAGGTTTGCCAAGTGTTTGCCATAAAGAAAAGAAATCTGTCCAAAACACCTTCTTATCGAATATTCATGTGATTAGAAAAGTCAGGAAAGTGGTAAGGTACTGTTTTCTATCAGTTGGCAAGTTGAGCACACAATCCCAGTGTTGTACAGCTTCTTTAATCACCTTTCCGATGCTGCCGCTCTCTCCGGCTCCCGGAGCCGAAGAAGCGGCTTCTTCGCTCAAAGACGATTGTACCGGTCACAGTGCTCTCTTAGCGCGGCTTCTGCCGAAAGAAGCCCGGGAGCGGCGATTAGCTCCGGAGAGCATCGTCCCTTCGTCTTTAGCGTCTTTTGTGGTCTACATCCTAGCAGAAAGCTTTTCCACTCTGTCTGGCAAGGAAAACCTGCGGGAGCACAGAAAACATCTCCCATCGTGTTCTGGACGTTGCACGGAGGTCTGCCAAGTGTTTGGCATAAAGAAAAGAAAAGCTGTCCAAAACAGCTTCTTATCGAATATTCATGTGATTAGAAAAGTCAGGAGAATGGTAAGGTACTGTTTTCTATCAGTTGGCAAGTTGAGCACACAATCCCAGTGTTGTACAGCTCCTTTCTTCACCTTTCCCATGCTGCCGCTCTCTCCGGCTCCCGGTGCCGAAGAAGCGGCTTCTTCGCGCAAAGACGATCGTACCGGTCACAGTGCTCTCTTAGCGCGGCTTCTGCCGAAAGACGCCCGGGAGCGGCGCTTAGCTCCGGAGAGCATCGTCCCTTCGTCTTTAGCGTCTTTTGTGGTCTACATCCTAGCAGAAAGCTTTTCCACTCTGTCGGGCAAGGAAAACCTGCGGGAGCACAGAAAACATCTCCCATCGTGTTCTGGACATTGCACGGAGGTCTGCCAAGTGTTTGGCATAAAGAAAGGAAAAGCTGTCCAAAACAGCTTCCTATCGAATATTCTTGTGATTGGAAAAGTCAGGAGAATGGTAAGGTAATGTTTTCTATCAGTTGGCGAGCTGCGCACACAATCACAGTGTTGTAGAGCTTCTTTCTTCACCTTTCCGATGCTGCCGCTCTCTCCGGCTCCCGGAGCCGAAGAAACGGCTTCTTCGCGCAAAGACGATTGTACCGGTCCCAGTGCTCTCTTAGCGCGGCTTCTGCCGAAAGAAGCCCGGGAGCGGCGCTTAGCTCCGGAGAGCATCGTCCCTTCGCGTTGGGCGTCTTTTGTAGTCTACATTTTAGCAGATAGCGTTTCCACTCTGTCTGGCAAGGAAAACCTGCGGGAGCACAGAAAACATCTCCCATCGTGTTCTGGACATTGCACGGAGCTCTGCCAAGTGTTTGGCATAAAGAAAGGGAAAGCTGTCCAAAACAGCTTCCTATCGAAAATTCTTGTGATTGGAAAAGTCAGGAAAGTGGTAAGGTAATGTTTTCTATCAGTTGGCAAGCTGCGCACACAATCCCAGTGTTGTACAGCTTCCTTCTTCACCTTTCCGATGCTGCCGCTCTCTCCGCTCCCTGAGCCCAAGAAGCGGCTTCTTCGCGCAAAGACGATTGTACCGCTCACAGTGCTCTCTTAGCGCGGCTTCTGCCGAAAGAAGCCCGGGAGCGGCGATTAGCTCCGGAGAGCATCGTCCCTTCGTCTTTAGCGTCTTTTGTGGTCTACATCCTAGCAGAAAGCTTTTCCACTCTGTCTGGCAAGGAAAACCTGCGGGAGCACAGAAAACATCTCCCATCGTGTTCTGGACTTTGCACGGATGTCTGCCAAGTGTTTGGCATAAAGAAAGGAAAAGCTGTCCAAAACAGCTTCTTATCGAATATTCATGTGATTAGAAAAGTCAGGAGAATGGTAAGGTACTGTTTTCTATCAGTTGGCAAGTTGAGCACACAATCCCAGTGTTGTACAGCTTCTTTCTTCACCTTTCCCATGCTGCCGCTCTCTCCGGCTCCCGGTGCCGAAGAAGCGGCTTCTTCGCGCAAAGACAATCGTACCGGTCACAGTGCTCTCTTAGCGCGGCTTCTGCCGAAAGACGCCCGGGAGCGGCGCTTAGCTCCGGAGAGCATCGTCCCTTCGTCTTTAGCGTCTTTTGTGGTCTACATGCTAGCAGAAAGCTTTTCCACCCTGTCGGGCAAGGAAAACCTGCGGGAGCACAGAAAACATCTCCCATCCTGTTCTGGACATTGCACGGAGGTCTGCCAAGTGTTTGGCATAAGGAAAAGAAATCTGTCCAAAACAGCTTCTTATCGAATATTCATGTGATTAGAAAAGTCAGGAGAATGGTAGAGTACTGTTTTCTATCAGTTGGCATGTTGAGCACACAATCCCAGTGTTGTACAGCTTCTTTCTTCACCTTTCCGATGCTGCCGCTCTCTCCGGCTCCCGGAGCCGAAGAAGCGGCTTCTTCGCGCAAAGACGATCGTACCGGTCACAGTGCTCTCTTAGCGCGGCTTCTGCCGAAAGAAGCCCGGGAGCGGCGCTTAGCTCCGGAGAGCATCGTCCCTTCGTCTTTAGCGTCTTTTGTGGTCTACATCCTAGCAGAAAGCTTTTCCACTCTGTCTGGCAAGGAAAACCTGTGGGAGCACAGAAAACATCTCCCATCGTGTTCTGGACGTTGCACGGAGGTCTGCCAAGTGTTTGGCATAAAGAAAAGAAAAGCTGTCCAAAACAGCTTCTTATCGAATATTCATGTGATTATAAAAGTCAGGAGAATATAAGGTACTCTTTTGTATCAGTTGGCAAGTTGAGAACAGAATCCCAGGGTTGTGCAGCTTCCCTCTTCACCGTTCCGATGCTGCCGCTCTCTCCGGGTCCCGGAGCCGAAGAAGCGGCTTCTTTGCGCAAAGACGATTGTACCGCTCACAGTGCTCTTAGCGCGGCTTCTGCCGAAAGAAGCCCGGGAGCGGCGCTTAGCTCCGGAGAGCATCGTCCCTTCGCGTTTGGCGTCTTTTGTAGTCTACATTTTAGCAGATAGCGTTTCCACTCTGTCTGGCAAGGAAAACCTGCGGGAGCACAGAAAACATCTCCCATCGTATTCTGGACATTGCACGGAGCTCTGCCAAGTGTTTGGCATAAAGAAAGGGAAAGCTGTCCAAAATAGCTTCCGATCGAAAATTCTTGCGATTGGAAAAATCAGGAAAGTGGTAAGGTAATGTTTTCTATCAGTTGACAAGCTGCGCACACAATCCCAGTGTTGTACAGCTTCCTTCTTCACCTTTCCGATGCTGCCGCTCTCTCCGGCTCCCGGAGCCCAAGAAGCGGCTTCTTCGCGCAAAGACGATTGTACCGCTCACAGTGCTCTCTTAGCGCGGCTTCTGCCGAAAGACGCCCGGGAGCGGCGATTAGCTCCGGAGAGCATCGTCCCTTCGTCTTTAGCGTCTTTTGTGGTCTACATCCTAGCAGAAAGCTTTTCCACTCTGTCTGGCAAGGAAAACCTGCGGGAGCACAGAAAACATCTCCCATCGTGTTCTGGACATTGCACGGAGGTCTGTCAAGTGTTTGTATGAAGAAATTGATAGTTGTCCAAAATAACTTTCTATCGAATACTCTTGTGATGGGAAAAGTCAGGAAAGTGGTAAGGTAATGTTTTCTATCAGTTGGCGAGCTGCGCACACAATCACAGTGATGTAGAGCTTCTTTCTTCACCTTTCCGATGCTGCCTCTCTCTCCGGCTCCCGGAGCCGAAGAAACGGCTTCTTCGCGCAAAGACGATTGTACCGGTCCCAGTGCTCTCTTAGCGCGGCTTCTGCCGAAAGAAGCCCGGGAGCGGCGATTAGCTCCGGAGAGCATCGTCCCTTCGTCTTTAGCGTCTTTTGTGGTCTACGTCCTAGCAGAAAGCTTTTCCATTCTGTCTGGCAAGGAAAACCTGCGGGAGCACAGAAAACATTTCCCATCGTGTTCTGGACATTGCACGGAGCTCTGCCAAGTGTTTGGCATAAAGAAAGGAAAAGCTGTCCAAAACAGCTACCTATCGAAAATTCTTGTGATTGGAAAAGTCAGGAAAGTGGTAAGGTAATGTTTTCTATCAGTTGGCAAGCTGCGCACACAATCCCAGTGTTGTACAGCTTCCTTCTTCACCTTTCCGATGCTGCCGCTCTCTCCGGCTCCCGGAGCCCAAGAAGCGGCTTCTTCGCGCAAAAACGATTGTAACGGTCATAGTGCTCTCTTAGCGCGGCATCTGCCGAAAGAAGCCCGGGAGCGGTGCTTAGCTCCGGAGAGCATCGTCCCTTCGTCTTTAGCGTCTTTTGTGGTCTACATCCTAGCAGAAAGCTTTTCCACTCTGTCTGGCAAGGAAAACCTGCGGGAGCACAGAAAACATCTCCCATCGTGTTCTGGACGTTGCACGGAGGTCTGCCAAGTGTTTGGCATAAAGAAAAGAAAAGCTGTCCAAAACAGCTTCTTATCGAATATTCATGTGATTAGAAAAGTCAGGAGAATGGTAAGGTACTGTTTTCTATCAGTTGGCAAGCTGCGCACACAATCCCAGTGTTGTACAGCTTCTTTCTTCACCTTTCCCATGCTGCCGCTCTCTCCGGCTCCCGGTGCCGAAGAAGCGGCTTCTTCGCGCAAAGACGATCGTACCGGTCACAGTGCTCTCTTAGCGCGGCTTCTGCCGAAAGACGCCCGGGAGCGGCGCTTAGCTCCGGAGAGCATCGTCCCTTCGTCTTTAGCGTCTTTGTGGTCTACATCCTAGCAGAAAGCTTTTCCACTCTGTCGGGCAAGGAAAACCTGCGGGAGCACAGAAAACATCTCCCATCCTGTTCTGGACATTGCACGGAGGTCTGCCAAATGTTTGGCATAAGGAAAAGAAATCTGTCCAAAACAGCTTCTTATCGAATATTCATGTGATTAGAAAAGTCAGGAGAATGGTAAGGTACTGTTTTCTATCAGTTGGCAAGTTGAGCACACAATCCCAGTGTTGTACAGCTTCTTTCTTCACCTTTCCGATGCTGCCGCTCTCTCCGGCTCCCGGAGCCGAAGAAGCGGCTTCTTCGCGCAAAGACGATCGTACCGGTCACAGTGCTCTCTTAGCGCGGCTTCTGCCGAAAGACGCCCGGGAGCGGCGCTTAGCTCCGGAGAGCATCGTCTCTTCGTCTTTAGCGTCTTTTGTGGTCTACATCCTAGCAGAAAGCTTTTCCACTCTGTCTGGCAAGGAAAACCTGCGGAGCACAGGATACATCTCCCATCGTGTTCTGGACGTTGCACGGAGGTCTGCCAAGTGTTTGGCATAAAGAAAAGAAAAGCTGTCCAAAACAGCTTCTTATCGAATATTCATGTGATTATAAAAGTCAGGAGAATGTAAGGTACTCTTTTGTATCAGTTGGCAAGTTGAGAACAGAATCCCAGTGTTGTACAGCTTCTTTCTTCACCTTTCCGAAGCTGCCGCTCTCTCCAGCTCCCGGAGTTGAAGAAGCGGCTTCTTCTCGCAAAGACGATCGTACCGGTCACAGTGCTCTCTTAGCGCGGCTTCTGCCGAAAGACGCCCGGGAGCGGCGCTTAGCTCCGGAGAGCATCGTCCCTTCGTCTTTAGCGTCTTTTGTGGTCTACATCCTAGCAGAAAGCTTTTCCACTCTGTCTGGCAAGGAAAACCTGCGGGAGCACAGAAAACATCTCCCATCGTGTTCTGGACATTGCACGGAGGTCTGCCAAGTGTTTGTATGAAGAAATTGATAGTTGTCCAGAATAACTTTCTATCGAATACTCTTGTGATGGGAAAAGTCAGGAAAGTGGTAAGGTAATGTTTTCTATCAGTTGGCGAGCTGCGCACACAATCACAGTGTTGTACAGCTTCTTTCTTCACCTTTCCGATGCTGCCGCTCTCTCCAGCTCCCGGAGCCGAAGAAACGGCTTCTTCGCGCAAAGACGATTGTACCGCTCACAGTGCTCTCTTAGCGCGGCTTCTGCCGAAAGAAGCCCGGGAGCGGCGCTTAGCTCCGGAGAGCATCGTCCCTTCGTCTTTAGCGTCTTTTGTGGTCTACATCCTAGCGGAAAGCTTTTCCACTCTGTCTGGCAAGGAAAACCTGCGGGAGCACAGAAAACATCTCCCATCGTGTTCTGGACGTTGCACGGAGGTCTGCCAAGTGTTTGGCATAAAGAAAAGAAAAGCTGTCCAAAACAGCTTCTTATCGAATATTCGTGTGTTTAGAAAAGTCAGGAGAATGGTAAGGTAATGTTTTCTATCAGTTGGCAAGTTGAGCACACAATCCCAGGGTTGTACAGCTTCCTTCTTCACCTTTCCGATGCTGCCGCTCTCTCCGGCTCCCGGAGCCCAAGAAGCGGCTTCTTCGCGCAAAGACGATTGTACCGCTCACAGTGCTCTCTTAGCGCGGCTTCTGCCGAAAGACGCCCGGGAGCGGCGATTAGCTCCGGAGAGCATCGTCCCTTCGTCTTTAGCGTCTTTTGTGGTCTACATCCTAGCAGAAAGCTTTTCCACTCTGTCTGGCAAGGAAAACCTGCGGGAGCACAGAAAACATCTCCCATCGTGTTCTGGACATTGCACGGAGGTCTGTCAAGTGTTTGTATGAAGAAATTGATAGTTGTCCAAAATAACTTTCTATCGAATACTCTTGTGATGGGAAAAGTCAGGAAAGTGGTAAGGTAATGTTTTCTATCAGTTGGCGAGCTGCGCACACAATCACAGTGATGTAGAGCTTCTTTCTTCACCTTTCCGATGCTGCCTCTCTCTCCGGCTCCCGGAGCCGAAGAAACGGCTTCTTCGCGCAAAGACGATTGTACCGGTCCCAGTGCTCTCTTAGCGCGGCTTCTGCCGAAAGAAGCCCGGGAGCGGCGATTAGCTCCGGAGAGCATCGTCCCTTCGTCTTTAGCGTCTTTTGTGGTCTACGTCCTAGCAGAAAGCTTTTCCATTCTGTCTGGCAAGGAAAACCTGCGGGAGCACAGAAAACATTTCCCATCGTGTTCTGGACATTGCACGGAGCTCTGCCAAGTGTTTGGCATAAAGAAAGGAAAAGCTGTCCAAAACAGCTACCTATCGAAAATTCTTGTGATTGGAAAAGTCAGGAAAGTGGTAAGGTAATGTTTTCTATCAGTTGGCAAGCTGCGCACACAATCCCAGTGTTGTACAGCTTCCTTCTTCACCTTTCCGATGCTGCCGCTCTCTCCGGCTCCCGGAGCCCAAGAAGCGGCTTCTTCGCGCAAAAACGATTGTAACGGTCATAGTGCTCTCTTAGCGCGGCATCTGCCGAAAGAAGCCCGGGAGCGGTGCTTAGCTCCGGAGAGCATCGTCCCTTCGTCTTTAGCGTCTTTTGTGGTCTACATCCTAGCAGAAAGCTTTTCCACTCTGTCTGGCAAGGAAAACCTGCGGGAGCACAGAAAACATCTCCCATCGTGTTCTGGACGTTGCACGGAGGTCTGCCAAGTGTTTGGCATAAAGAAAAGAAAAGCTGTCCAAAACAGCTTCTTATCGAATATTCATGTGATTAGAAAAGTCAGGAGAATGGTAAGGTACTGTTTTCTATCAGTTGGCAAGTTGAGCACACAATCCCAGTGTTGTACAGCTTCTTTCTTCACCTTTCCCATGCTGCCGCTCTCTCCGGGTCCCGGTGCCGAAGAAGCGGCTTCTTCGCGCAAAGACGATCGTACCGGTCACAGTGCTCTCTTAGCGCGGCTTCTGCCGAAAGACGCCCGGGAGCGGCGCTTAGCTCCGGAGAGCATCGTCCCTTCGTCTTTAGCGTCTTTGTGGTCTACATCCTAGCAGAAAGCTTTTCCAATCTGTCGGGCAAGGAAAACCTGCGGGAGCACAGAAAACATCTCCCATCCTGTTCTGGACATTGCACGGAGGTCTGCCAAGTGTTTGGCATAAGGAAAAGAAATCTGTCCAAAACAGCTTCTTATCGAATATTCATGTGATTAGAAAAGTCAGGAGAATGGTAAGGTACTGTTTTCTATCAGTTGGCAAGTTGAGCACACAATCCCAGTGTTGTACAGCTTCTTTCTTCACCTTTCCGATGCTGCCGCTCTCTCCGGCTCCCGGAGCCGAAGAAGCGGCTTCTTCGCGCAAAGACGATCGTACCGGTCACAGTGCTCTCTTAGCGCGGCTTCTGCCGAAAGACGCCCGGGAGCGGCGCTTAGCTCCGGAGAGCATCGTCTCTTCGTCTTTAGCGTCTTTTGTGGTCTACATCCTAGCAGAAAGCTTTTCCACTCTGTCTGGCAAGGAAAACCTGCGGAGCACAGGATACATCTCCCATCGTGTTCTGGACGTTGCACGGAGGTCTGCCAAGTGTTTGGCATAAAGAAAAGAAAAGCTGTCCAAAACAGCTTCTTATCGAATATTCATGTGATTATAAAAGTCAGGAGAATATAAGGTACTCTTTTGTATCAGTTGGCAAGTTGAGAACAGAATCCCAGTGTTGTACAGCTTCTTTCTTCACCTTTCCGAAGCTGCCGCTCTCTCCAGCTCCCGGAGTTGAAGAAGCGGCTTCTTCTCGCAAAGACGATCGTACCGGTCACAGTGCTCTCTTAGCGCGGCTTCTGCCGAAAGACGCCCGGGAGCGGCGCTTAGCTCCGGAGAGCATCGTCCCTTCGTCTTTAGCGTCTTTTGTGGTCTACATCCTAGCAGAAAGCTTTTCCACTCTGTCTGGCAAGGAAAACCTGCGGGAGCACAGAAAACATCTCCCATCGTGTTCTGGACATTGCACGGAGGTCTGCCAAGTGTTTGGCATAAAGAAAGGAAAAGCTGTCCAAAACAGCTTCCTATCGAAAATTCTTGTGATTGGAAAAGTCAGGAAAGTGGTAAGGTAATGTTTTCTATCAGTTGGCAAGCTGCGCACACAATCCCAGTGTTGTAGAGCTTCCTTCTTCACCTTTCCGATGCTGCCGCTCTCTCCGGCTCCCTGAGCCCAAGAAGCGGCTTCTTCGCGCAAAGACGATTGTACCGCTCACAGTGCTCTCTTAGCGCGGCTTCAGCCGAAAGAAGCCCGGGAGCGGCGATTAGCTCCGGAGAGCATCGTCCCTTCGTCTTTAGCGTCTTTTGTGGTCTACATCCTAGCAGAAAGCTTTTCCACTCTGTCTGGCAAGGAAAAGCTGCGGGAGCACAGAAAACATCTCCCATCATCTTCTGGACATTGCACGGAGGTCTGCCAAGTGTTTGGCATAAAGAAAAGAAATCTGTCCAAAACAGCTTCTTATCGAATATTCATGTGATTAGAAAAGTCAGAAGAATGGTAAGGTACTGTTTTCTATCAGTTGGCAAGTTGAGCACACAATCCCAGTGTTGTGCAGCTTCCCTCTTCACCTTTCCGATGCTGCCGCTCTCTCCGGCTCCCGGAGCCGAAGAAGCGGCTTCTTCGCACAAAGACGATTGTACCGCTCACAGTGCTCTTAGCGCCGCTTCTGCCGAAAGAAGCCCGGGAGCGGCGCTTAGCTCCGGAGAGCATCGTCCCTTCGCGTTTGGCGTCTTTTGTAGTCTACATTTTAGCAGATAGCGTTTCCACTCTGTCTGGCAAGGAAAACCTGCGGGAGCACAGAAAACATCTCCCATCATGTTCTGGACATTGCACGGAGCTCTGCCAAGTGTTTGGCATAAAGAAAGGAAAAGCTGTCCAAAACAGCTTCCTATCGAAAATTCTTGTGATTGGAAAAGTCAGGAAAGTGGTAAGGTAATGTTTTCTATCAGTTTGCAAGCTGCGCGCACAATCCCAGTGTTGTACATCTTCCTTCTTCACCTTTCCGATGCTGGCGCTCTCTCCGGCTCCCGGAGCCCAAGAAGCGGCTTCTTCGCGCAAAGACGATTGTACCGCTCACAGTGCTCTCTTAGCGCGGCTTCTGCCGAAAGAAGCCCGGGAGCGGCGATTAGCTCCGGAGAGCATCGTCCCTTTGTCTTTAGCGTCTTTTGTGGTCTACATCCTAGCAGAAAGCTTTTCCACTCTGTCTGGCAAGGAAAACCTGCGGGAGCACAGAAAACATCTCCCATCGTGTTCTGGACGTTGCACGGAGGTCTGCCAAGTGTTTGGCATAAAGAAAAGAAAAGCTGTCCAAAACAGCTTCTTATCGAATATTCATGTGATTAGAAAAGTCAGGAAAATGGTAAGGTACTGTTTTCTATCAGTTGGCAAGTTGAGCACACAATCCCAGTGTTGTACAGCTTCGTTCTTCACCTTTCCCATGCTGCCGCTCTCTCCGGCTCCCGGTGCCGAAGAAGCGGCTTCTTCGCGCAAAGACAATCGTACCGGTCCCAGTGCTCTCTTAGCGCGGCTTCTGCCGAAAGAAGCCCGGGAGCGGCGCTTCGCTCCGGAGAGCATCGTCCCTTCGTCTTTAGAGTGTTTTGTGGTCTACACCTTAGCAAATAGCGTTTCCAGTCTGTCTGTCAAGAAAAACCTGCGGGAGCACAGAAAACATTTCCCATCGTGTTCTGGACATTGCACGGACCTCTGCCAAGTGTTTGGCATAAAGAAAGGAAAAGCTGTCCAAAACAGCTACCTATCGAAAATTCTTGTGATTAGAAAAGTCAGGAAAGTGGTAAGGTAATGTTTTCTATCAGTTGGCAAGCTGCGCACACAATCCCAGTGTTGTACAGCTTCCTTCTTCACCCTTCCGATGCTGCCGCTCTCTCCGGCTCCCTGAGCCCAAGAAGCGGCTTCTTCGCGCAAAGACGATTGTAACGGTCATAGTGCTCTCTTAGCGCGGCATCTGCCGAAAGAAGCCCGGGAGCGGCGCTTAGCTCCGGAGAGCATCGTCCCTTCGTCTTTAGCGTCTTTTGTGGTCTACATCCTAGCAGAAAGCTTTTCCACTCTGTCTGGCAAGGAAAACCAGCGGGAGCACAAAAAACATCTCCCATCCTGTTCTGGACATTGCACGGAGGTCTGCCAAGTGTTTGGCATAAAGAAAAGAAAAGCTGTCCAAAACAGCTTCTTATCGAATATTCATGTGATTAGAAAAGTCAGGAGAATGGTAAGGTAATGTTTTCTATCAGTTGGCAAGTTGAGCACACAATCCCAGGGTTGTGCAGCTTCCCTCTTCACCTTTCCGATGCTGCCGCTCTCTCCGGGTCCCGGAGCCGAAGAAGCGGCTTCTTCGCGCAAAGACGATTGTACCGCTCACAGTGCTCTTAGCGCCGCTTCTGCCGAAAGAAGCCCGGGAGCGGCGCTTAGCTCCGGAGAGCATCGTCCCTTCGCGTTTGGCGTCTTTTGTAGTCTACATTTTAGCAGATAGCGTTTCCACTCTGTCTGGCAAGGAAAACCTGCGGGAGCACAGAAAACATCTCCCATCGTGTTCTGGACGTTGCACGGAGGTCTGCCAAGTGTTTGGCATAAAGAAAAGAAAAGCTGTCCAAAACAGCTTCTTATCGAATATTCATGTGATTAGAAAAGTCAGGAGAATGGTAAGGTACTGTTTTCTATCAGTTGGCAAGCTGCGCACACAATCCCAGTGTTGTACAGCTTCCTTCTTCACCTGAGCCGAAGAAGCGGCTTCTTCGCGCAAAGACGATTGTACCGCTCACAGTGCTCTCTTAGCGCCGCTTCTGCCTAAAGAAGCCCGGGAGCGGCGCTTAGCTCCGGAGAGCATCGTCCCTTCGCGTTTAGCGTCTTTTGTAGTCTACATTTTAGCAGATAGCGTTTCCACTCTGTCTGGCAAGGAAAACCTGCGGGAGCACAGAAAACATCTCCCATCGTGTTCTGGACATTGCACGGATCTCTGCCAAGTGTTTGTATGAAGAAATTGATTGTTGTCCAAAATAACTTTCTATCGAATACTCTTGTGATGGGAAAAGTCAGGAAAGTGGTAAGGTAATGTTTTCTATCAGTTGGCGAGCTGCGCACACAATCCCAGTGTTGTACAGCTTCCTTCTTCACCTTTCCGATGCTGCCTCTCTCTGGCTACCGGAGCCGAAGAAGCGGCTTCTTCGCGCAAAGACGATTGTACCGCTCACAGTGCTCTTAGCGCGGCTTCTGCCGAAAGAAGCCCGGGAGCGGCGCTTAGCTCCGGAGAGCATCGTCCCTTCGCGTTTGGCGTCTTTTGTAGTCTACATTTTAGCAGATAGCGTTTCCACTCTGTCTGGCAAGGAAAACCTGCGGGAGGACAGAAAACATCTCCCATCGTGTTCTGGACATTGCACGGAGCTCTGCCAAGTGTTTGGCATAAAGAAAGGAAAAGCTGTCCAAAACAGCTTCCTATCGAAAATTCTTGTGATTGGAAAAGTCAGGAAAGTGGTAAGGTAATGTTTTCTATCAGTTGGGAAGCTGCGCACACAATCCCAGTGTTGTAGAGCTTCCTTCTTCACCTTTCCGATGCTGCCACTCTCTCCGGCTCCTTGAGCCCAAGAAGCGGCTTCTTCGCGCAAAGACGATTGTACCACTCACAGTGCTCTTAGCACCGCTTCTGCCGAAAGAAGCCCGGGAGCGGCGCTTAGCTCCGGAGAGCATTGTCCCTTCGCGTTTTGCGTCTTTTGTGGTCTACATCCTAGCAGAAAGCTTTTCCACTCTGTCGGGCAAGGAAAACCTGCGGGAGCATAGAAAACATCTCCCATCGTGTTCTGGACGTTGCACGGAGCTCTGCCAAGTGTTTGGCATAAAGAAAAGAAAAGCTGTCCAAAACAGCTTCTTATCGAATATTCATGTGTACAGAAAAGTCAGGAGAATGGTAAGGTGCTGTTTTCTATCAGTTGGCAAGTTGAGCACACAATCCCAGTGTTGTAGAGCTTCTTTCTTCACCTTTCCCATGCTGCCGCTCTCTCCGGCTCCCGGAGCCCAAGAAGCGGCTTCTTCGCGCAAAGACGATTGTACCGGTCACAGTGCTCTCTTAGCGCGGCTTCTGCCGAAAGACGCCCGGGAGCGGCGCTTAGCTCCGGAGAGCATCGTCCCATCGTCTTTAGCGTCTTTTGTGGTCTACACCTTAGCAAATAGCGTTTCCAGTCTGTCTGTCAAGAAAAACCTGCGGGAGCACAGAAAACATCTCCCATCGTGTTCTGGACATTGCACGGAGGTCTGCCAAGTGTTTGGCATAAAGAAAGGAAAAGCTGTCCAAAACAGCTTCCTATCGAATATTCTTGTGATTGGAAAAGTCAGGAAAGTGGTAAGGTACTCATTTCTATCAGTTGGCTAGTTGAGCACACAATCCCAGTGTTGTAGAGCTTCCTTCTTCACCTTTCCGATGCTGCCGCTCTCTCCGGCTCCCGGAGCCCAAGAAACGGCTTCTTCGCGCAAAGACGATTGTACCGCTCACAGTGCTCTCTTAGCGCGGCTTCTGCCGAAAGAAGCCCGGGAGCGGCGCTTAGCTCCGGAGAGCATCGTCCCTTCGTCTTTAGCGTCTTTTGTAGTCTACATTTTAGCAGATAGCGTTTCCACTCTGTCTGGCAAGGAAAACCTGCGGGAGCACAGAAAACATCTCCCATCGTGTTCTGGACATTGCACGGAGGTCTGCCAAGTGTTTGTATGAAGAAATTGATAGTTGTCCAAAATAACTTTCTATCGAATACTCTTGTGATGGGAAAAGTCAGGAAAGTGGTAAGGTAAAGTTTTCTATCAGTTGGCAAGCTGCGCACACAATCACAGTGTTGTAGAGCTTCTTTCTTCACCTTTCCAATGCTGCCTCTCTCTCCGGCTCCCGGAGCCGAAGAAACGGCTTCTTCGCGCAAAGACGATTGTACCGGTCCCAGTGCTCTCTTAGCGCGGCTTCTGCCGAAAGAAGCCCGGGAGCGGCGCTTAGCTCCGGAGAGCATCGTCCCTTCGTCTTTAGCGTCTTTTGTGGTCTACATCCTAGCAGAAAGCTTTTCCATTCTGTCTGGGAAGGAAAACCTGCGGGAGCACAGAAAACATCTCCCATCCTGTTGTGGACGTTGCACGGAGGTCTGCCAAGTGTTTGGCATAAAGAAAAGAAAAGCTGTCCAAAACAGCTTCTTATCGAATATTCATGTGATTAGAAAAATCAGGAGAATGGTAAGGTAATGTTTTCTATCAGTTGGCAAGTTGAGCACACAATCCCAGGGTTGTGCAGCTTCCCTCTTCACCTTTCCGATGCTGCCGCTCTCTCCGGCTCCCGGAGCCGAAGAAGCGGCTTCTTCGCGCAAAGACGATTGTACCGCTCTCAGTGCTCTTAGCGCCGCTTCTGCCGAAAGAAGCCCGGGAGCGGCGCTTAGCTCCGGAGAGCATCGTCCCTTCGCGTTTGGCGTCTTTTGTAGTCTACATTTTAGCAGATAGCGTTTCCACTCTGTCTGGCAAGGAAAACCTGCGGGAGCACAGAAAACATCTCCCATCGTGTTCTGGACATTGCACGGAGGTCTGCCAAGTGTTTGGCATAAAGAAAGGAAAAGCTGTCCAAAACAGCTTCCTATCGAATATTCATGTGATTAGAAAAGTCAGGAGAATGGTAAGGTAATGTTTTCTATCAGTTGGCAAGCTGCGCACACAATCCCAGTGTTGTACAACTTCCTTCTTCACCTTTCCGATGCTGCCGCTCTCTCCGGCTCCCTGAGCCCAAGAAGTGGCTTCTTCGCGCAAAGACGATTGTACCGCTCACAGTGCTCTCTTAGCGCGGCTTCTGCCGAAAGAAGCCCGGGAGCGGCGATTAGCTCCGGACAGCATCGTCCCTTCGTCTTTAGCGTCTTTTGTGGTCTACATCCTAGCAGAAAGCTTTTCCACTCTGTCTGGCAAGGAAAACCTGCGGGAGTACAGAAAACATCTCCCATCGTGTTCCGGAGGTTGCACGGAGGTCTGCCAAGTGTTTGGCATAAAGAAAAGAAAAGCTGTCCAAAACAGCTTCTTATCGAATATTCATGTGATTAGAAAAATCAGGAGAATGGTAAGGTACTGTTTTCTATCAGTTGGCAAGCTGCGCACACAATCCCAGTGTTGTACAGCTTCCTTCTTCACCTGAGCCGAAGAAGCGGCTTCTTCGCGCAAAGACGATTGTACCGCTCACAGTGCTCTCTTAGCGCCGCTTCTGCCGAAAGAAGCCCGGGAGCGGCGCTTAGCTCCGGAGAGCATCGTCCCTTCGCGTTTAGCGTCTTTTGTAGTCTACATTTTAGCAGATAGCGTTTCCACTCTGTCTGGCAAGGAAAACCTGCGGGAGCACAGAAAACATCTCCCATCGTGTTCTGGACATTGCACGGATCTCTGCCAAGTGTTTGTATGAAGAAATTGATAGTTGTCCAAAATAACTTTCTATCGAATACTCTTGTGATGGGAAAAGTCAGGAAAGTGGTAAGGTAATGTTTTCTATCAGTTGGCGAGCTGCGCACACAATCCCAGTGTTGCACAGCTTCCTTCTTCACCTTTCCGATGCTGCCGCTCTCTCCGGCTCCCGGAGCCGAAGAAACGGCTTCTTCGCGCAAAGACGATTGTACCGCTCACAGTGCTCTCTTAGCGCGGCTTCTGCCGAAAGAAGCCCGGTAGCGGCGCTTAGCTCCGGAGAGCACCGTCCCTTCGTCTTTAGCGTCTTTTGTGGTCTACATCCTAGCAGAAAGCTTTTCCACTCTGTCGGGCAAGGAAAACCTGCGGGAGCACAGAAAATATCTCCCATCCTGTTCTGGACGTTGCACGGAGGTCTGCCAAGTGTTTGGCATAAAGAAAAGAAAAGCTGTCCAAAACAGCTTCTTATCGAATATTCATGTGATTAGAAAAGTCAGGAGAATGGTAAGGTAATGTTTTCTATCAGTTGGAAAGTTGAGCACACAATCCCAGGGTTGTGCAGCTTCCCTCTTCACCTTTCCGATGCTGCCGCTCTCTCCGGCTCCCGGAGCCGAAGAAGCGGCTTCTTCGCGCAAAGACGATTGTACCGCTCACAGTGCTCTTAGCGCCGCTTCTGCCGAAAGAAGCCCGGGAGCGGCGCTTAGCTCCGGAGAGCATCGTCCCTTCGCGTTTGGCGTCTTTTGTAGTCTACATTTTAGCAGATAGCGTTTCCACTCTGTCTGGCAAGGAAAACCTGCGGGAGCACAGAAAACATCTCCCATCGTGTTCTGGACATTGCACGGAGCTCTGCCAAGTGTTTGCCATAAAGAAAGGAAAAGCTGTCCAAAACAGCTTCCTATCGAATATTCATGTGATTAGAAAAGTCAGGAGAATGGTAAGGTAATGTTTTCTATCAGTTGGCAAGCTGCGCACACAATCCCAGTGTTGTACAACTTCCTTCTTCACCTTTCCGATGCTGCCGCTCTCTCCGGCTCCCTGAGCCCAAGAAGCGGCTTCTTCGCGCAAAGACGATTGTACCGCTCACAGTGCTCTCTTAGCGCGGCTTCTGCCGAAAGAAGCCCGGGAGCGGCGCTTAGCTCCGGAGAGCATCGTCCCTTCGTCTTTAGCGTCTTTTGTGGTCTACATCCTAGCAGAAAGCTTTTCCATTCTGTCTGGCAAGGAAAACCTGCGGGAGTACAGAAAACATCTCCCATCGTGTTCCGGAGGTTGCACGGAGGTCTGCCAAGTGTTTGGCATAAAGAAAAGAAAAGCTGTCCAAAACAGCTTCTTATCGAATATTCATGTGATTAGAAAAATCAGGAGAATGGTAAGGTACTGTTTTCTATCAGTTGGCAAGCTGCGCACACAATCCCAGTGTTGTACAGCTTCCTTCTTCACCTGAGCCGAAGAAGCGGCTTCTTCGCGCAAAGACGATTGTACCGCTCACAGTGCTCTCTTAGCGCCGCTTCTGCCGAAAGAAGCCCGGGAGCGGCGCTTAGCTCCGGAGAGCATCGTCCCTTCGCGTTTAGCGTCTTTTGTAGTCTACATTTTAGCAGATAGCGTTTCCACTCTGTCTGGCAAGGAAAACCTGCGGGAGCACAGAAAACATCTCCCATCGTGTTCTGGACATTGCACGGATCTCTGCCAAGTGTTTGTATGAAGAAATTGATAGTTGTCCAAAATAACTTTCTATCGAATACTCTTGTGATGGGAAAAGTCAGGAAAGTGGTAAGGTAATGTTTTCTATCAGTTGGCGAGCTGCGCACACAATCCCAGTGTTGCACAGCTTCCTTCTTCACCTTTCCGATGCTGCCGCTCTCTCCGGCTCCCGGAGCCGAAGAAACGGCTTCTTCGCGCAAAGACGATTGTACCGCTCACAGTGCTCTCTTAGCGCGGCTTCTGCCGAAAGAAGCCCGGTAGCGGCGCTTAGCTCCGGAGAGCACCGTCCCTTCGTCTTTAGCGTCTTTTGTGGTCTACATCCTAGCAGAAAGCTTTTCCACTCTGTCGGGCAAGGAAAACCTGCGGGAGCACAGAAAACATCTCCCATCCTGTTCTGGACGTTGCACGGAGGTCTGCCAAGTGTTTGGCATGAAGAAAAGAAAAGCTGTCCAAAACAGCTTCTTATCGAATATTCATGTGTTTAGAAAAGTCAGGAGAATATAAGGTACTGTTTTGTATCAGTTGGCAAGTTGAGCACACAATCCCAGTGTTGTACAGCTTCTTTCTTCACCTTTCCGATGCTGCCGCTCTCTCCAGCTCCCGGAGCCGAAGAAGCGGCTTCTTCGCGCAAAGACGATTGTACCGCTCACAGTGCTCTCTTAGCGCGGCTTCTGCCGAAAGAAGCCCGGTAGCGGCGCTTAGCTCCGGAGAGCACCGTCGCTTCGTCTTTAGCGTCTTTTGTGGTCTACATCCTAGCAGAAAGCTTTTCCACTCTGTCGGGCAAGGAAAACCTGCGGGAGCACAGAAAACATCTCCCATCCTGTTCTGGACGTTGCACGGAGGTCTGCCAAGTGTTTGGCATAAAGAAAAGAAAAACTGTCCAAAACAGCTTCTTATCGAATATTCATGTGATTAGAAAAGTCAGGAAAGTGGTAAGGTAATGTTTTCTATCAGTTGGCAAGCTGTGCACACAATCCCAGTGTTGTACAGCTTCCTTCTTCACCTTTCCGATGCTGCCACTCTCTCCGGCTCCCTGCGCACAAGAAGCGGCTTCTTCGCGCAAAGACGATTGTACCGGTCATAGTGCTCTCTTAGCGCGGCATCTGCCGAAAGAAGCCCGGGAGCGGCGATTAGCTCCGGAGAGCATCGTCCCTTCGTCTGTAGCGTCTTTTGTGGTCTACATCCTAGCAGAAAGCTTTTCCACTCTGTCAAGCAAGGAAAACCTGTGGGAGCATAGAAAACATCTCCCATCGTGTTCTGGACGTTGCACGGAGGTCTGCCAAGTGTTTGGCATAAAGAAAAGTAAAGCTGTCCAAAACAGCTTCTTATCGAATATTCATGTGATAAGAAAAGTCAGGAGAATGGTAAGGTAATGTTTTCTATCAGTTGGCAAGTTGAGCACACAATCCCAGTGTTGTAGAGCTTCTTTCTTCACCTTTCCCATGCTGCCGCTCTCTCCGGCTCCCGGAGCCCAAGAAGCGGCTTCTTCGCGCAAAGACGATCGTACCGGTCACAGTGCTCTCTCAGCGCGGCTTCTGCCGAAAGACGCCCGGGAGCGGCGCTTAGCTCCGGAGAGCATCGTCCCTTCGTCTTTAGCGTCTTTTGTGGTCTACACCTTAGCAAATAGCGTTTCCAGTCTGTCTGTCAAGAAAAACCTGCGGGAGCACAGAAAACATCTCCCATCGTGTTCTGGACATTGCACGGAGGTCTGCCAAGTGTTTGGCATAAAGAAAGGAAAAGCTGTCCAAAACAGCTTCCTATCGAATATTCTTGTGATTGGAAAAGTCAGGAAAGTGGTAAGGTACTCATTTCTATCAGTTGGCTAGTTGAGCACACAATCCCAGTGTTGTAGAGCTTCCTTCTTCACCTTTCCGATGCTGCCGCTCTCTCCGGCTCCCGGAGCCGAAGGAACGGCTTCTTCGCACAAAGACGATTGTACCGGTCCCAGTGCTCTCTTAGCGCGGCTTCTGCCGAAAGAAGCCCGGGAGCGGCGCTTAGCTCCGGAGAGCATCGTCCCTTCGCGTTTAGCGTCTTTTGTAGTCTACATTTTAGCAGATAGCGTTTCCACTCTGTCTGGCAAGGAAAACCTGCGGGAGCACAGAAAACATCTCCCATCGTGTTCTGGACATTGCACGGATCTCTGCCAAGTGTTTGGCATAAAGAAAGGGAAAGCTGTCCAAAACAGATTCCTATCGAAAATTCTTGTGATTGGAAAAATCAGGAAAGTTGTAAGGTAATGTTTTCTATCAGTTGGCAAGCTGCGCACACAATCCCAGTGTTGTACAGCATCCTTCTTCACCTTTCCGATGCTGCCGCTCTCTCCGGCTCCCGGAGCCCAAGAAGCGGCTTCTTCGCGCAAAGACGATTGTACCGCTCACAGTGCTCTCTTAGCGCGGCTTCTGCCGAAAGAAGCCCGGGAGCGGCGATTAGCTCCGGAGAGCATCGTCCCTTCGTCTTTAGCGTCTTTTGTGGTCTACATTTTAGCAGAAAGCTTTTCCACTCTGTCTGGCAAGGAAAACCTGCGGGTGCACAGAAAACATCTCCCATCATGTTCTGGACATTGCACGGAGGTCTGCCAAGTGTTTGTATGAAGAAATTGATAGTTGTCCAAAATAACATTCTATCGAATACTCTTGTGATGGGAAAAGTCAGGAAAGTGGTAAGGTAATGTTTTCTATCAGTTGGCGAGCTGCGCACACAATCCCAGTGTTGTAGAGCTTCTTTCTTCACCTTTCTGATGCTGCCTCTCTCTCCGGCTCCCGGAGCCGAAGAAACGGCTTCTTCGCGCAAAGACGATTGTACCGCTCACAGTGCTCTCTTAGCGCGGCTTCTGCCGAAAGAAGCCCGGGAGCGGCGCTTAGCTCCGGAGAGCATCGTCCCTTCGTCTTTAGCGTCTTTTGTGGTCTACATCCTAGCAGAAAGCTTTTCCATTCTGTCTGGCAAGGAAAACCTGCGGGAGCACAGAAAACATCTCCCATCGTGTTCTGGACGTTGCACGGAGGTCTGCCAAGTGTTTGGCATAAAGAAAAGAAAAGCTGTCCAAAACAGCTTCTTATCGAATATTCATGTGATTAGAAAAGTCAGGAGAATGGTAAGGTAATGTTTTCTATCAGTTGGCAAGTTGAGCACACAACCCCAGGGTTGTGCAGCTTCCCTCTTCACCTTTCCGATGCTGCCGCTCTCTCCGGCTCCCGGAGCCGAAGAAGCGGCTTCTTCGCGCAAAGACGATTGTACCACTCACAGTGCTCTTAGCACCGCTTCTGCCGAAAGAAGCCCGGGAGCGGCGCTTAGCTCCGGAGAGCATTGTCCCTTCGCGTTTTGCGTCTTTTGTAGTCTACATTTTAGCAGATAGCGTTTCCACTCTGTCTGGCAAGGAAAACCTGCGGGAGCACAGAAAACATCTCCCATCGTGTTCTGGACGTTGCACGGACGTCTGCCAAGTGTTTGGCATAAAGAAAGGAAAAGCTGTCCAAAACAGCTTCTTATCGAATATTCATGTGATTAGAAAAGTCAGGAGAATGGTAAGGTACTGTTTTCTATCAGTTGGCAAGCTGCGCACACAATCCCAGTGTTGTACAGCTTCCTTCTTCACCTGAGCCGAAGAAGCGGCTTCTTCGCGCAAAGACGATTGTACCGCTCACAGTGCTCTTTTAGCGCCGCTTCTGCCGAAAGAAGCCCGGGAGCGGCGCTTAGCTCCGGAGAGCATCGTCCCTTCGCGTTTAGCGTCTTTTGTAGTCTACATTTTAGCAGATAGCGTTTCCACTCTGTCTGGCAAGGAAAACCTGCGGGAGCACAGAAAACATCTCCCATCGTGTTCTGGACATTGCACGGATCTCTGCCAAGTGTTTGTATGAAGAAATTGATAGTTGTCCAAAATAACTTTCTATCGAATACTCTTGTGATGGGAAAAGTCAGGAAAGTGGTAAGGTAATGTTTTCTATCAGTTGGCGAGCTGCGCACACAATCCCAGTGTTGTACAGCTTCCTTCTTCACCTTTCCGATGCTGCCTCTCTCTCCGGCTCCCGGAGCCGAAGAAACGGCTTCTTCGCGCAAAGACGATTGTACCGGTCCCAGTGCTCTCTTAGCGCGGCTTCTGCCGAAAGAAGCCCGGTAGCGGCGCTTAGCTCCGGAGAGCACCGTCCCTTCGTCTTTAGCGTCTTTTGTGGTCTACATCCTAGCAGAAAGCTTTTCCACTCTGTCGGGCAAGGAAAACCTGCGGGAGCACAGAAAACATCTCCCATCCTGTTCTGGACGTTGCACGGAGGTCTGCCAAGTGTTTGGCATAAAGAAAAGAAAAACTGTCCAAAACAGCTTCTTATCGAATATTCATGTGATTAGAAAAGTCAGGAAAGTGGTAAGGTAATGTTTTCTATCAGTTGGCAAGCTGCGCACACAATCCCAGTGTTGTACAGCTTCCTTCTTCACCTTTCCGATGCTGCCACTCTCTCCGGCTCCCTGCGCACAAGAAGCGGCTTCTTCGCGCAAAGACGATTGTACCGGTCATAGTGCTCTCTTAGCGCGGCATCTGCCGAAAGAAGCCCGGGAGCGGCGATTAGCTCCGGAGAGCATCGTCCCTTCGTCTGTAGCGTCTTTTGTGGTCTACATGCTAGCAGAAAGCTTTTCCACTCTGTCAAGCAAGGAAAACCTGCGGGAGCACAGAAAACATCTCCCATCGTGTTCTGGACATTGCACGGAGGTCTGCCAAGTGTTTGGCATAAAGAAAAGAAAAGCTGTCCAAAGCAGCTTCCTATCGAATATTCTTGTGATTGGAAAAGTCAGGAGAATGGTAAGGTACTGTTTTCTATGAGTTTGCGAGCTGCGCACACAATCCCAGTGTTGTACAGCTTCCTTCTTCACCTTTCCGATGCTGCCGCTCTCTCCGGCTCCTGGAGCCCAAGAAGCGGCTTCTTCGCGCAAAGACGATTGTAACGGTAATAGTGCTCTCTTAGCGCGGCATCTGCCGAAAGAAGCCCGGGAGCGGCGCTTAGCTCCGGAGAGCATCGTCCCTTCGCGTTTGGCGTCTTTTGTAGTCTACATTTTAGCAGATAGCGTTTCCACTCTGTCTGGCAAGGAAAACCTGCGGGAGCACAGAAAACATCTCCCATCGTGTTCTGGACGTTGCACGGAGGTCTGCCAAGTGTTTGGCATAAAGAAAAGAAAAGCTGTCCAAAACAGCTTCTTATCGAATATTCATGTGATTAGAAAAGTCAGGAGAATGGTAAGGTACTGTTTTCTACCAGTTGGCAAGTTGAGCACACAATCCCAGTGTTGTACAGCTTCCTTCTTCACCTGAGCCGAAGAAGCGGCTTCTTCGCGCAAAGACGATTGTACCGGTCCCAGTGCTCTCTTAGCGCGGCTTCTGCCGAAAGAAGCCCGGGAGCGGCGCTTAGCTCCGGAGAGCATCGTCCCTTCGCGTTTAGCGTCTTTTGTAGTCTACATTTTAGCAGATAGCGTTTCCACTCTGTCTGGCAAGGAAAACCTGCGGGAGCACAGAAAACATCTCCCATCGTGTTCTGGACATTGCACGGAGCTCTGCCAAGTGTTTGTATGAAGAAATTGATAGTTGCCCAAAATAATCTGTATCGAATACTCTTGTGATGGGAAAAGTCAGGAAAGTGGTAAGGTAATGTTCTCTATCAGTTGGCGAGCTGCGCACACAATCACAGTGTTGTACAGCTTCTTTCTTCACCTTTCCGATGCTGCCTCTCTCTCCGGCTCCCGGAGCCGAAGAAACGGCTTCTTCGCGCAAAGACGATCGTACCGCTCACAGTGCTCTCTTAGCGCGGCTTCTGCCGAAAGAAGCCCGGGAGCGGCGCTTAGCTCCGGAGAGCATCGTCCCTTCGTCTTTAGCGTCTTTTGTGGTCTACATCCTAGCAGAAAGCTTTTCCACTCTGTCGGGCAAGGAAAACCTGCGGGAGCACAGAAAACATCTCCCATCCTGTTCTGGACGTTGCACGGAGGTCTGCCAAGTGTTTGCCATAAAGAAAAGAAATCTGTCCAAAACACCTTCTTATCGAATATTCATGTGATTAGAAAAGTCAGGAAAGTGGTAAGGTACTGTTTTCTATCAGTTGGCAAGTTGAGCACACAATCCCAGTGTTGTACAGCTTCTTTCTTCACCTTTCCCATGCTGCCGCTCTCTCCGGCTCCCGGTGCCGAAGAAGCGGCTTGTTCGCGCAAAGACGATCGTACCGGTCACAGTGCTCTCTTAGCGCGGCTTCTGCCGAAAGACGCCCGGGAGCGGCGCTTAGCTCCGGAGAGCATCGTCCCATCGTCTTTAGCGTCTTTTGTGGTCTACACCTTAAAAAATAGCGTTTCCAGTCTGTCTGTCAAGAAAAACCTGCGGGAGCACAGAAAACATCTCCCATCGTGTTCTGGACATTGCACGGAGGTCTGCCAAGTGTTTGGCATAAAGAAAGGAAAAGCTGTCCAAAACAGCTACCTATCGAATATTCTTGTGATTGGAAAAGTCAGGAGAATGGTAAGGTAATTTTTTCTATCAGTTGGCGAGCTGCGCACACAATCACAGTGTTGTAGAGCTTCTTTCTTCACCTTTCCGATGCTGCCGCTCTCTCCGGCTCCCGGAGCCGAAGAAACGGCTTCTTCGTGCAAAGACGATTGTACCGGTCCCAGTGCTCTCTTAGCGCGGCTTCTGCCGAAAGAAGCCCGGGAGCGGCGCTTAGCTCCGGAGAGCATCGTCCCTTCGCGTTTGGCGTCTTTTGTAGTCTACATTTTAGCAGATAGCGTTTCCACTCTGTCTGGCAAGGAAAACCTGCGGGAGCACAGAAAACATCTCCCATCGTGTTCTGGACATTGCAAGGAGGTCTGCCAAGTGTTTGGCATAAAGAAAGGGAAAGCTGTCCAAAACAGCTTCCTATCGAAAATTCTTGTGATTGGAAAAATCAGCAAAGTGGTAAGGTAATGTTTTCTATCAGTTGGCAGGCTGCGCACACAATCCCAGTGTTGTACAGCATCCTTCTTCACCTTTCCGATGCTGCCGCTCTCTCCGGCTCCCGGAGCCCAAGAAGCGGCTTCTTCGCGCAAAGACGATTGTACCGCTCACAATGCTCTCTTAGCGCGGCTTCTGCCGAAAGAAGCCCGGGAGCGGCGCTTAGCTCCGGAGAGCATCGTCCCTTCGTCTTTAGCGTCTTTTGTGGTCTACATCCTAGCAGAAATCTTTTCAACTCTGTCTGGCAAGGAAAACCTGCGGGTGCACAGAAAACATCTCCCATCATGTTCTGGACATTGCACGGAGGTCTGCCAAGTGTTTGTATGAAGAAATTGATAGTTGTCCAAAATAACTTTCTATCGAATACTCTTGTGATGGGAAAAGTCAGGAAAGTGGTAAGGTAATGTTTTCTATCAGTTGGCGAGCTGCGCACACAATCACAGTGTTGTAGAGCTTCTTTCTTCACCTTTCCGATGCTGCCTCTCTCTCCGGCTCCCGGAGCCGAAGAAACGGCTTCTTCGCGCAAAGACGATTGTACCGGTTGCAGTGCTCTCTTAGCGCGGCTTCTGCCGAAAGAAGCCCGGGAGCGGCGCTTAGCTCCGGAGAGCATCGTCCATTCGTCTTTAGCGTCTTTTGTGGTCTACATCCTAGCAGAAAGCTTTTCCATTCTGTCTGGCAAGGAAAACCTGCGGGAGCACAGAAAACATCTCCCATCCTGTTCTGGATGTTGCACGGAGGTCTGCCAAGTGTTTGCCATAAAGAAAAGAAAAGCTGTCCAAAACAGCTTCTTATCGAATATTCATGTGATTAGAAAAGTCAGGAGAATGGTAAGGTACTGTTTTCTATCAGTTGGCAAGTTGAGCACACAATCCCAGGGTTGTGCAGCTTCCCTCTTCACCTTTCCGATGCTGCCGCTCTCCCCGGCTCCCGGAGCCGAAGAAGCGGCTTCTTCGCGCAAAGACGATTGTACCGGTCACAGTGCTCTTAGCGCCGCTTCTGCCGAAAGAAGCCCGGGAGCGGCGCTTAGCTCCGGAGAGCATCGTCCCTTCGCGTTTGGCGTCTTTTGTAGTCTACATTTTAGCAGATAGCGTTTCCACTCTGTCTGGCAAGGAAAACCTGCGGGAGCACAGAAAACATCTCCCATCGTGTTCTGGACATTGCACGGAGGTCTGCCAAGTGTTTGGCATAAAGAAAGGAAAAGCTGTCCAAAACAGCTTCCTATCGAATATTCATGTGATTAGAAAAGTCAGGAGAATGGTAAGGTACTGTTTTCTATCAGTTGGCAAGTTGAGCACACAATCCCAGTGTTGTACAGCTTCTTTCTTCACCTTTCCCATGATGCCGCTCTCTCCGGCTCCCGGTGCCGAAGAAGCGGCTTCTTCGCGCAAAGACGATTGTACCGGTCCCAGTGCTCTCTTAGCGCGGCTTCTGCCGAAAGACGCCCGGGAGCGGCGCTTAGCTCCGGAGAGCATCGTCCCTTCGTCTTTAGCGTCTTTTGTGGTCTACACCTTAGCAAATAGCGTTTCCAGTCTGTCTGACAAGAAAAACCTGCGGGAGCACAGAAAACATCTCCCATCGTGTTCTGGACATTGCACGGAGGTCTGCCAAGTGTTTGGCATAAAGAAAGGAAAAGCTGTCCAAAGCAGCTTCCTATCGAATATTCTTGTGATTGGAAAGGTCAGGAGAATGGTAAGGTACTGTTTTCTATGAGTTTGCGAGCTGCGCACACAATCCCAGTGTTGTACAGCTTCCTTCTTCACCTTTCCGATGCTGCCGCTCTCTCCGGCTCCCGGAGCCCAAGAAGCGGCTTCTTCGCGCAAAGACGATTGTAACGGTCATAGTGCTCTCTTAGCGCGGCATCTGCCGAAAGAAGCCCGGGAGCGGCGCTTAGCTCCGGAGAGCATCGTCCCTTCGCGTTTGGCGTCTTTTGTAGTCTACATTTTAGCAGATAGTGTTTCCACTCTGTCTGGCAAGGAAAACCTGCGGGAGCACAGAAAACATCTCCCATCGTGTTCTGGACGTTGCACGGAGGTCTGCCAAGTGTTTGGCATAAAGAAAAGAAAAGCTGTCCAAAACAGCTTCTTATCGAATATTCATGTGATTAGAAAAGTCAGGAAAGTGGTAAGGTACTGTTTTCTACCAGTTGGCAAGTTGAGCACACAATCCCAGTGTTGTACAGCTTCCTACTTCACCTGAGCCGAAGAAGCGGCTTCTTCGCGCAAAGACGATTGTACCGGTCACAGTGCTCTCTTAGCGCCGCTTCTGCCGAAAGAAGCCCGGGAGCGGCGCTTAGCTCCGGAGAGCATCGTCCCTTCGCGTTTAGCGTCTTTTGTAGTCCACATTTTAGCAGATAGCGTTTCCACTCTGTCTGGCAAGGAAAACCTGCGGGAGCACAGAAAACATCTCCCATCGTGTTCTGGACATTGCACGGAGGTCTGCCAAGTGTTTGTATGAAGAAATTGATAGTTGCCCAAAATAACTTTCTATCGAATACTCTTGTGATGGGAAAAGTCAGGAAAGTGGTAAGGTAATGTTTTCTATCAGTTGGCGAGCTGCGCACACAATCCCAGTGTTGTACAGCTTCTTTCTTCACCTTTCCGATGCTGCCTCTCTCTCCGGCTCCCGGAGCCGAAGAAACGGCTTCTTCGCGCAAAGACGATTGTACCGCTCACAGTGCTCTCTTAGCGCGGCTTCTGCCGAAAGAAGCCCGGGAGCGGCGCTTAGCTCCGGAGAGCATCGTCCCTTCGTCTTTAGCGTCTTTTGTGGTCTACATCCTAGCAGAAAGCTTTTCCACTCTGTCGGGCAAGGAAAACCTGCGGGAGCACAGAAAACATCTCCCATCCTGTTCTGGACGTTGCACGGAGGTTTGCCAAGTGTTTGCCATAAAGAAAAGAAATCTGTCCAAAACACCTTCTTATCGAATATTCATGTGATTAGAAAAGTCAGGAAAGTGGTAAGGTACTGTTTTCTATCAGTTGGCAAGTTGAGCACACAATCCCAGTGTTGTACAGCTTCTTTAATCACCTTTCCGATGCTGCCGCTCTCTCCGGCTCCCGGAGCCGAAGAAGCGGCTTCTTCGCTCAAAGACGATTGTACCGGTCACAGTGCTCTCTTAGCGCGGCTTCTGCCGAAAGAAGCCCGGGAGCGGCGATTAGCTCCGGAGAGCATCGTCCCTTCGTCTTTAGCGTCTTTTGTGGTCTACATCCTAGCAGAAAGCTTTTCCACTCTGTCTGGCAAGGAAAACCTGCGGGAGCACAGAAAACATCTCCCATCGTGTTCTGGACGTTGCACGGAGGTCTGCCAAGTGTTTGGCATAAAGAAAAGAAAAGCTGTCCAAAACAGCTTCTTATCGAATATTCATGTGATTAGAAAAGTCAGGAGAATGGTAAGGTACTGTTTTCTATCAGTTGGCAAGTTGAGCACACAATCCCAGTGTTGTACAGCTCCTTTCTTCACCTTTCCCATGCTGCCGCTCTCTCCGGCTCCCGGTGCCGAAGAAGCGGCTTCTTCGCGCAAAGACGATCGTACCGGTCACAGTGCTCTCTTAGCGCGGCTTCTGCCGAAAGACGCCCGGGAGCGGCGCTTAGCTCCGGAGAGCATCGTCCCTTCGTCTTTAGCGTCTTTTGTGGTCTACATCCTAGCAGAAAGCTTTTCCACTCTGTCGGGCAAGGAAAACCTGCGGGAGCACAGAAAACATCTCCCATCGTGTTCTGGACATTGCACGGAGGTCTGCCAAGTGTTTGGCATAAAGAAAGGAAAAGCTGTCCAAAACAGCTTCCTATCGAATATTCTTGTGATTGGAAAAGTCAGGAGAATGGTAAGGTAATGTTTTCTATCAGTTGGCGAGCTGCGCACACAATCACAGTGTTGTAGAGCTTCTTTCTTCACCTTTCCGATGCTGCCGCTCTCTCCGGCTCCCGGAGCCGAAGAAACGGCTTCTTCGCGCAAAGACGATTGTACCGGTCCCAGTGCTCTCTTAGCGCGGCTTCTGCCGAAAGAAGCCCGGGAGCGGCGCTTAGCTCCGGAGAGCATCGTCCCTTCGCGTTGGGCGTCTTTTGTAGTCTACATTTTAGCAGATAGCGTTTCCACTCTGTCTGGCAAGGAAAACCTGCGGGAGCACAGAAAACATCTCCCATCGTGTTCTGGACATTGCACGGAGCTCTGCCAAGTGTTTGGCATAAAGAAAGGGAAAGCTGTCCAAAACAGCTTCCTATCGAAAATTCTTGTGATTGGAAAAGTCAGGAAAGTGGTAAGGTAATGTTTTCTATCAGTTGGCAAGCTGCGCACACAATCCCAGTGTTGTACAGCTTCCTTCTTCACCTTTCCGATGCTGCCGCTCTCTCCGCTCCCTGAGCCCAAGAAGCGGCTTCTTCGCGCAAAGACGATTGTACCGCTCACAGTGCTCTCTTAGCGCGGCTTCTGCCGAAAGAAGCCCGGGAGCGGCGATTAGCTCCGGAGAGCATCGTCCCTTCGTCTTTAGCGTCTTTTGTGGTCTACATCCTAGCAGAAAGCTTTTCCACTCTGTCTGGCAAGGAAAACCTGCGGGAGCACAGAAAACATCTCCCATCGTGTTCTGGACTTTGCACGGATGTCTGCCAAGTGTTTGGCATAAAGAAAGGAAAAGCTGTCCAAAACAGCTTCTTATCGAATATTCATGTGATTAGAAAAGTCAGGAGAATGGTAAGGTACTGTTTTCTATCAGTTGGCAAGTTGAGCACACAATCCCAGTGTTGTACAGCTTCTTTCTTCACCTTTCCCATGCTGCCGCTCTCTCCGGCTCCCGGTGCCGAAGAAGCGGCTTCTTCGCGCAAAGACAATCGTACCGGTCACAGTGCTCTCTTAGCGCGGCTTCTGCCGAAAGACGCCCGGGAGCGGCGCTTAGCTCCGGAGAGCATCGTCCCTTCGTCTTTAGCGTCTTTTGTGGTCTACATCCTAGCAGAAAGCTTTTCCACCCTGTCGGGCAAGGAAAACCTGCGGGAGCACAGAAAACATCTCCCATCCTGTTCTGGACATTGCACGGAGGTCTGCCAAGTGTTTGGCATAAGGAAAAGAAATCTGTCCAAAACAGCTTCTTATCGAATATTCATGTGATTAGAAAAGTCAGGAGAATGGTAGAGTACTGTTTTCTATCAGTTGGCATGTTGAGCACACAATCCCAGTGTTGTACAGCTTCTTTCTTCACCTTTCCGATGCTGCCGCTCTCTCCGGCTCCCGGAGCCGAAGAAGCGGCTTCTTCGCGCAAAGACGATCGTACCGGTCACAGTGCTCTCTTAGCGCGGCTTCTGCCGAAAGAAGCCCGGGAGCGGCGCTTAGCTCCGGAGAGCATCGTCCCTTCGTCTTTAGCGTCTTTTGTGGTCTACATCCTAGCAGAAAGCTTTTCCACTCTGTCTGGCAAGGAAAACCTGTGGGAGCACAGAAAACATCTCCCATCGTGTTCTGGACGTTGCACGGAGGTCTGCCAAGTGTTTGGCATAAAGAAAAGAAAAGCTGTCCAAAACAGCTTCTTATCGAATATTCATGTGATTATAAAAGTCAGGAGAATATAAGGTACTCTTTTGTATCAGTTGGCAAGTTGAGAACAGAATCCCAGGGTTGTGCAGCTTCCCTCTTCACCGTTCCGATGCTGCCGCTCTCTCCGGGTCCCGGAGCCGAAGAAGCGGCTTCTTTGCGCAAAGACGATTGTACCGCTCACAGTGCTCTTAGCGCGGCTTCTGCCAAAAGAAGCCCGGGAGCGGCGCTTAGCTCCGGAGAGCATCGTCCCTTCGCGTTTGGCGTCTTTTGTAGTCTACATTTTAGCAGATAGCGTTTCCACTCTGTCTGGCAAGGAAAACCTGCGGGAGCACAGAAAACATCTCCCATCGTATTCTGGACATTGCACGGAGCTCTGCCAAGTGTTTGGCATAAAGAAAGGGAAAGCTGTCCAAAACAGCTTCCGATCGAAAATTCTTGCGATTGGAAAAATCAGGAAAGTGGTAAGGTAATGTTTTCTATCAGTTGACAAGCTGCGCACACAATCCCAGTGTTGTACAGCTTCCTTCTTCACCTTTCCGATGCTGCCGCTCTCTCCGGCTCCCGGAGCCCAAGAAGCGGCTTCTTCGCGCAAAGACGATTGTACCGCTCACAGTGCTCTCTTAGCGCGGCTTCTGCCGAAAGACGCCCGGGAGCGGCGATTAGCTCCGGAGAGCATCGTCCCTTCGTCTTTAGCGTCTTTTGTGGTCTACATCCTAGCAGAAAGCTTTTCCACTCTGTCTGGCAAGGAAAACCTGCGGGAGCACAGAAAACATCTCCCATCGTGTTCTGGACATTGCACGGAGGTCTGTCAAGTGTTTGTATGAAGAAATTGATAGTTGTCCAAAATAACTTTCTATCGAATACTCTTGTGATGGGAAAAGTCAGGAAAGTGGTAAGGTAATGTTTTCTATCAGTTGGCGAGCTGCGCACACAATCACAGTGATGTAGAGCTTCTTTCTTCACCTTTCCGATGCTGCCTCTCTCTCCGGCTCCCGGAGCCGAAGAAACGGCTTCTTCGCGCAAAGACGATTGTACCGGTCCCAGTGCTCTCTTAGCGCGGCTTCTGCCGAAAGAAGCCCGGGAGCGGCGATTAGCTCCGGAGAGCATCGTCCCTTCGTCTTTAGCGTCTTTTGTGGTCTACGTCCTAGCAGAAAGCTTTTCCACTCTGTCTGGCAAGGAAAACCTGCGGGAGCACAGAAAACATTTCCCATCGTGTTCTGGACATTGCACGGAGCTCTGCCAAGTGTTTGGCATAAAGAAAGGAAAAGCTGTCCAAAACAGCTACCTATCGAAAATTCTTGTGATTGGAAAAGTCAGGAAAGTGGTAAGGTAATGTTTTCTATCAGTTGGCAAGCTGCGCACACAATCCCAGTGTTGTACAGCTTCCTTCTTCACCTTTCCGATGCTGCCGCTCTCTCCGGCTCCCGGAGCCCAAGAAGCGGCTTCTTCGCGCAAAAACGATTGTAACGGTCATAGTGCTCTCTTAGCGCGGCATCTGCCGAAAGAAGCCCGGGAGCGGTGCTTAGCTCCGGAGAGCATCGTCCCTTCGTCTTTAGCGTCTTTTGTGGTCTACATCCTAGCAGAAAGCTTTTCCACTCTGTCTGGCAAGGAAAACCTGCGGGAGCACAGAAAACATCTCCCATCGTGTTCTGGACGTTGCACGGAGGTCTGCCAAGTGTTTGGCATAAAGAAAAGAAAAGCTGTCCAAAACAGCTTCTTATCGAATATTCATGTGATTAGAAAAGTCAGGAGAATGGTAAGGTACTGTTTTCTATCAGTTGGCAAGTTGAGCACACAATCCCAGTGTTGTACAGCTTCTTTCTTCACCTTTCCCATGCTGCCGCTCTCTCCGGCTCCCGGTGCCGAAGAAGCGGCTTCTTCGCGCAAAGACGATCGTACCGGTCACAGTGCTCTCTTAGCGCGGCTTCTGCCGAAAGACGCCCGGGAGCGGCGCTTAGCTCCGGAGAGCATCGTCCCTTCGTCTTTAGCGTCTTTGTGGTCTACATCCTAGCAGAAAGCTTTTCCACTCTGTCGGGCAAGGAAAACCTGCGGGAGCACAGAAAACATCTCCCATCCTGTTCTGGACATTGCACGGAGGTCTGCCAAGTGTTTGGCATAAGGAAAAGAAATCTGTCCAAAACAGCTTCTTATCGAATATTCATGTGATTAGAAAAGTCAGGAGAATGGTAAGGTACTGTTTTCTATCAGTTGGCAAGTTGAGCACACAATCCCAGTGTTGTACAGCTTCTTTCTTCACCTTTCCGATGCTGCCGCTCTCTCCGGCTCCCGGAGCCGAAGAAGCGGCTTCTTCGCGCAAAGACGATCGTACCGGTCACAGTGCTCTCTTAGCGCGGCTTCTGCCGAAAGACGCCCGGGAGCGGCGCTTAGCTCCGGAGAGCATCGTCTCTTCGTCTTTAGCGTCTTTTGTGGTCTACATCCTAGCAGAAAGCTTTTCCACTCTGTCTGGCAAGGAAAACCTGCGGAGCACAGGATACATCTCCCATCGTGTTCTGGACGTTGCACGGAGGTCTGCCAAGTGTTTGGCATAAAGAAAAGAAAAGCTGTCCAAAACAGCTTCTTATCGAATATTCATGTGATTATAAAAGTCAGGAGAATGTAAGGTACTCTTTTGTATCAGTTGGCAAGTTGAGAACAGAATCCCAGTGTTGTACAGCTTCTTTCTTCACCTTTCCGATGCTGCCGCTCTCTCCAGCTCCCGGAGTTGAAGAAGCGGCTTCTTCTCGCAAAGACGATCGTACCGCTCACAGTGCTCTCTTAGCGCGGCTTCTGCCGAAAGACGCCCGGGAGCGGCGCTTAGCTCCGGAGAGCATCGTCCCTTCGTCTTTAGCGTCTTTTGTGGTCTACATCCTAGCAGAAAGCTTTTCCACTCTGTCTGGCAAGGAAAACCTGCGGGAGCACAGAAAACATCTCCCATCGTGTTCTGGACATTGCACGGAGGTCTGCCAAGTGTTTGTATGAAGAAATTGATAGTTGTCCAGAATAACTTTCTATCGAATACTCTTGTGATGGGAAAAGTCAGGAAAGTGGTAAGGTAATGTTTTCTATCAGTTGGCGAGCTGCGCACACAATCACAGTGTTGTACAGCTTCTTTCTTCACCTTTCCGATGCTGCCGCTCTCTCCAGCTCCCGGAGCCGAAGAAACGGCTTCTTCGCGCAAAGACGATTGTACCGCTCACAGTGCTCTCTTAGCGCGGCTTCTGCCGAAAGAAGCCCGGGAGCGGCGCTTAGCTCCGGAGAGCATCGTCCCTTCGTCTTTAGCGTCTTTTGTGGTCTACATCCTAGCGGAAAGCTTTTCCACTCTGTCTGGCAAGGAAAACCTGCGGGAGCACAGAAAACATCTCCCATCGTGTTCTGGACGTTGCACGGAGGTCTGCCAAGTGTTTGGCATAAAGAAAAGAAAAGCTGTCCAAAACAGCTTCTTATCGAATATTCGTGTGTTTAGAAAAGTCAGGAGAATGGTAAGGTAATGTTTTCTATCAGTTGGCAAGTTGAGCACACAATCCCAGGGTTGTACAGCTTCCTTCTTCACCTTTCCGATGCTGCCGCTCTCTCCGGCTCCCGGAGCCCAAGAAGCGGCTTCTTCGCGCAAAGACGATTGTACCGCTCACAGTGCTCTCTTAGCGCGGCTTCTGCCGAAAGACGCCCGGGAGCGGCGATTAGCTCCGGAGAGCATCGTCCCTTCGTCTTTAGCGTCTTTTGTGGTCTACATCCTAGCAGAAAGCTTTTCCACTCTGTCTGGCAAGGAAAACCTGCGGGAGCACAGAAAACATCTCCCATCGTGTTCTGGACATTGCAGGGAGGTCTGTCAAGTGTTTGTATGAAGAAATTGATAGTTGTCCAAAATAACTTTCTATCGAATACTCTTGTGATGGGAAAAGTCAGGAAAGTGGTAAGGTAATGTTTTCTATCAGTTGGCGAGCTGCGCACACAATCACAGTGATGTAGAGCTTCTTTCTTCACCTTTCCGATGCTGCCTCTCTCTCCGGCTCCCGGAGCCGAAGAAACGGCTTCTTCGCGCAAAGACGATTGTACCGGTCCCAGTGCTCTCTTAGCGCGGCTTCTGCCGAAAGAAGCCCGGGAGCGGCGATTAGCTCCGGAGAGCATCGTCCCTTCGTCTTTAGCGTCTTTTGTGGTCTACGTCCTAGCAGAAAGCTTTTCCATTCTGTCTGGCAAGGAAAACCTGCGGGAGCACAGAAAACATTTCCCATCGTGTTCTGGACATTGCACGGAGCTCTGCCAAGTGTTTGGCATAAAGAAAGGAAAAGCTGTCCAAAACAGCTACCTATCGAAAATTCTTGTGATTGGAAAAGTCAGGAAAGTGGTAAGGTAATGTTTTCTATCAGTTGGCAAGCTGCGCACACAATCCCAGTGTTGTACAGCTTCCTTCTTCACCTTTCCGATGCTGCCGCTCTCTCCGGCTCCCGGAGCCCAAGAAGCGGCTTCTTCGCGCAAAAACGATTGTAACGGTCATAGTGCTCTCTTAGCGCGGCATCTGCCGAAAGAAGCCCGGGAGCGGTGCTTAGCTCCGGAGAGCATCGTCCCTTCGTCTTTAGCGTCTTTTGTGGTCTACATCCTAGCAGAAAGCTTTTCCACTCTGTCTGGCAAGGAAAACCTGCGGGAGCACAGAAAACATCTCCCATCGTGTTCTGGACGTTGCACGGAGGTCTGCCAAGTGTTTGGCATAAAGAAAAGAAAAGCTGTCCAAAACAGCTTCTTATCGAATATTCATGTGATTAGAAAAGTCAGGAGAATGGTAAGGTACTGTTTTCTATCAGTTGGCAAGTTGAGCACACAATCCCAGTGTTGTACAGCTTCTTTCTTCACCTTTCCCATGCTGCCGCTCTCTCCGGGTCCCGGTGCCGAAGAAGCGGCTTCTTCGCGCAAAGACGATCGTACCGGTCACAGTGCTCTCTTAGCGCGGCTTCTGCCGAAAGACGCCCGGGAGCGGCGCTTAGCTCCGGAGAGCATCGTCCCTTCGTCTTTAGCGTCTTTGTGGTCTACATCCTAGCAGAAAGCTTTTCCAATCTGTCGGGCAAGGAAAACCTGCGGGAGCACAGAAAACATCTCCCATCCTGTTCTGGACATTGCACGGAGGTCTGCCAAGTGTTTGGCATAAGGAAAAGAAATCTGTCCAAAACAGCTTCTTATCGAATATTCATGTGATTAGAAAAGTCAGGAGAATGGTAAGGTACTGTTTTCTATCAGTTGGCAAGTTGAGCACACAATCCCAGTGTTGTACAGCTTCTTTCTTCACCTTTCCGATGCTGCCGCTCTCTCCGGCTCCCGGAGCCGAAGAAGCGGCTTCTTCGCGCAAAGACGATCGTACCGGTCACAGTGCTCTCTTAGCGCGGCTTCTGCCGAAAGACGCCCGGGAGCGGCGCTTAGCTCCGGAGAGCATCGTCTCTTCGTCTTTAGCGTCTTTTGTGGTCTACATCCTAGCAGAAAGCTTTTCCACTCTGTCTGGCAAGGAAAACCTGCGGAGCACAGGATACATCTCCCATCGTGTTCTGGACGTTGCACGGAGGTCTGCCAAGTGTTTGGCATAAAGAAAAGAAAAGCTGTCCAAAACAGCTTCTTATCGAATATTCATGTGATTATAAAAGTCAGGAGAATATAAGGTACTCTTTTGTATCAGTTGGCAAGTTGAGAACAGAATCCCAGTGTTGTACAGCTTCTTTCTTCACCTTTCCGAAGCTGCCGCTCTCTCCAGCTCCCGGAGTTGAAGAAGCGGCTTCTTCTCGCAAAGACGATCGTACCGGTCACAGTGCTCTCTTAGCGCGGCTTCTGCCGAAAGACGCCCGGGAGCGGCGCTTAGCTCCGGAGAGCATCGTCCCTTCGTCTTTAGCGTCTTTTGTGGTCTACATCCTAGCAGAAAGCTTTTCCACTCTGTCTGGCAAGGAAAACCTGCGGGAGCACAGAAAACATCTCCCATCGTGTTCTGGACATTGCACGGAGGTCTGCCAAGTGTTTGTATGAAGAAATTGATAGTTGTCCAGAATAACTTTCTATCGAATACTCTTGTGATGGGAAAAGTCAGGAAAGTGGTAAGGTAATGTTTTCTATCAGTTGGCGAGCTGCGCACACAATCACAGTGTTGTACAGCTTCTTTCTTCACCTTTCCGATGCTGCCGCTCTCTCCAGCTCCCGGAGCCGAAGAAACGGCTTCTTCGCGCAAAGACGATTGTACCGCTCACAGTGCTCTCTTAGCGCGGCTTCTGCCGAAAGAAGCCCGGGAGCGGCGCTTAGCTCCGGAGAGCATCGTCCCTTCGTCTTTAGCGTCTTTTGTGGTCTACATCCTAGCGGAAAGCTTTTCCACTCTGTCTGGCAAGGAAAACCTGCGGGAGCACAGAAAACATCTCCCATCGTGTTCTGGACGTTGCACGGAGGTCTGCCAAGTGTTTGGCATAAAGAAAAGAAAAGCTGTCCAAAACAGCTTCTTATCGAATATTCGTGTGTTTAGAAAAGTCAGGAGAATGGTAAGGTAATGTTTTCTATCAGTTGGCAAGTTGAGCACACAATCCCAGGGTTGTGCAGCTTCCCTCTTCACCTTTCCGATGCTGCCGCTCTCTCCGGCTCCCGGAGCCGAAGAAGCGGCTTCTTCGCGCAAAGACGATTGTACGGGTCACAGTGCTCTTAGCGCCGCTTCTGCCGAAAGAAGCCCGGGAGCGGCGCTTAGCTCCGGAGAGCATCGTCCCTTCGCGTTTGGCGTCTTTTGTAGTCTACATTTTAGCAGATAGCGTTTCCACTCTGTCTGGCAAGGAAAACCTGCGGGAGGACAGAAAACATCTCCCATCGTGTTCTGGACATTGCACAGAGGTCTGCCAAGTGTTTGGCATAAAGAAAGGAAAAGCTGTCCAAAACAGCTTCCTATCGAAAATTCTTGTGATTGGAAAAGTCAGGAAAGTGGTAAGGTAATGTTTTCTATCAGTTGGCAAGCTGCGCACACAATCCCAGTGTTGTAGAGCTTCCTTCTTCACCTTTCCGATGCTGCCGCTCTCTCCGGCTCCCTGAGCCCAAGAAGCGGCTTCTTCGCGCAAAGACGATTGTACCGCTCACAGTGCTCTCTTAGCGCGGCTTCAGCCGAAAGAAGCCCGGGAGCGGCGCTTAGCTCCGGAGAGCATCGTCCCTTCGTCTTTAGCGTCTTTTGTGGTCTACATCCTAGCAGAAAGCTTTTCCACTCTGTCTGGCAAGGAAAAGCTGCGGGAGCACAGAAAACATCTCCCATCATCTTCTGGACATTGCACGGAGGTCTGCCAAGTGTTTGGCATAAAGAAAAGAAATCTGTCCAAAACAGCTTCTTATCGAATATTCATGTGATTAGAAAAGTCAGAAGAATGGTAAGGTACTGTTTTCTATCAGTTGGCAAGTTGAGCACACAATCCCAGTGTTGTGCAGCTTCCCTCTTCACCTTTCCGATGCTGCCGCTCTCTCCGGCTCCCGGAGCCGAAGAAGCGGCTTCTTCGCACAAAGACGATTGTACCGCTCACAGTGCTCTTAGCGCCGCTTCTGCCGAAAGAAGCCCGGGAGCGGCGCTTAGCTCCGGAGAGCATCGTCCCTTCGCGTTTGGCGTCTTTTGTAGTCTACATTTTAGCAGATAGCGTTTCCACTCTGTCTGGCAAGGAAAACCTGCGGGAGCACAGAAAACATCTCCCATCATGTTCTGGACATTGCACGGAGCTCTGCCAAGTGTTTGGCATAAAGAAAGGAAAAGCTGTCCAAAACAGCTTCCTATCGAAAATCCTTGTGATTGGAAAAGTCAGGAAAGTGGTAAGGTAATGTTTTCTATCAGTTTGCAAGCTGCGCGCACAATCCCAGTGTTGTACATCTTCCTTCTTCACCTTTCCGATGCTGGCGCTCTCTCCGGCTCCCGGAGCCCAAGAAGCGGCTTCTTCGCGCAAAGACGATTGTACCGCTCACAGTGCTCTCTTAGCGCGGCTTCTGCCGAAAGAAGCCCGGGAGCGGCGATTAGCTCCGGAGAGCATCGTCCCTTTGTCTTTAGCGTCTTTTGTGGTCTACATCCTAGCAGAAAGCTTTTCCACTCTGTCTGGCAAGGAAAACCTGCGGGAGCACAGAAAACATCTCCCATCGTGTTCTGGACGTTGCACGGAGGTCTGCCAAGTGTTTGGCATAAAGAAAAGAAAAGCTGTCCAAAACAGCTTCTTATCGAATATTCATGTGATTAGAAAAGTCAGGAGAATGGTAAGGTACTGTTTTCTATCAGTTGGCAAGTTGAGCACACAATCCCAGTGTTGTACAGCTTCGTTCTTCACCTTTCCCATGCTGCCGCTCTCTCCGGCTCCCGGTGCCGAAGAAGCGGCTTCTTCGCGCAAAGACAATCGTACCGGTCCCAGTGCTCTCTTAGCGCGGCTTCTGCCGAAAGAAGCCCGGGAGCGGCGCTTCGCTCCGGAGAGCATCGTCCCTTCGTCTTTAGAGTGTTTTGTGGTCTACACCTTAGCAAATAGCGTTTCCAGTCTGTCTGTCAAGAAAAACCTGCGGGAGCACAGAAAACATTTCCCATCGTGTTCTGGACATTGCACGGACCTCTGCCAAGTGTTTGGCATAAAGAAAGGAAAAGCTGTCCAAAACAGCTACCTATCGAAAATTCTTGTGATTAGAAAAGTCAGGAAAGTGGTAAGGTAATGTTTTCTATCAGTTGGCAAGCTGCGCACACAATCCCAGTGTTGTACAGCTTCCTTCTTCACCCTTCCGATGCTGCCGCTCTCTCCGGCTCCCTGAGCCCAAGAAGCGGCTTCTTCGCGCAAAGAGGATTGTAACGGTCATAGTGCTCTCTTAGCGCGGCATCTGCCGAAAGAAGCCCGGGAGCGGCGCTTAGCTCCGGAGAGCATCGTCCCTTCGTCTTTAGCGTCTTTTGTGGTCTACATCCTAGCAGAAAGCTTTTCCACTCTGTCTGGCAAGGAAAACCTGCGGGAGCACAGAAAACAACTCCCATCGTGTTCTGGACGTTGCACGGAGGTCTGCCAAGTGTTTGGCATAAAGAAAAGAAAAGCTGTCCAAAACAGCTTCTTATCGAATATTCATGTGATTAGAAAAGTCAGGAGAATGGTAAGGTAATGTTTTCTATCAGTTGGCAAGTTGAGCACACAATCCCAGGGTTGTGCAGCTTCCCTCTTCACCTTTCCGATGCTGCCGCTCTCTCCGGGTCCCGGAGCCGAAGAAGCGGCTTCTTCGCGCAAAGACGATTGTACCGCTCACAGTGCTCTTAGCGCCGCTTCTGCCGAAAGAATCCCGGGAGCGGCGCTTAGCTCCGGAGAGCATCGTCCCTTCGCGTTTGGCGTCTTTTGTAGTCTACATTTTAGCAGATAGCGTTTCCACTCTGTCTGGCAAGGAAAACCTGCGGGAGCACAGAAAACATCTCCCATCGTGTTCTGGACATTGCACGGAGCTCTGCCAAGTGTTTGGCATAAAGAAAAGAAAAGCTGTCCAAAACAGCTTCTTATCGAATATTCATGTGATTAGAAAAGTCAGGAGAATGGTAAGGTACTGTTTTCTATCAGTTGGCAAGCTGCGCACACAATCCCAGTGTTGTACAGCTTCCTTCTTCACCTGAGCCGAAGAAGCGGCTTCTTCGCGCAAAGACGATCGTACCGGTCACAGTGCTCTCTTAGCGCTGCTTCTGGCGAAAGAAGCCCGGGAGAGGCGCTTAGCTCCGGAGAGCATCGACCCTTCGCGTTTAGCGTCTTTTGTAGTCTACATTTTAGCAGATAGCGTTTCCACTCTGTCTGGCAAGGAAAACCTGCGGGAGCACAGAAAACATCTCCCATCGTGTTCTGGACATTGCACGGATCTCTGCCAAGTGTTTGTATGAAGAAATTGATAGTTGTCCAAAATAACTTTCTATCGAATACTCTTGTGTTGGGAAAAGTCAGGAAAGTGGTAAGGTAATGTTTTCTATCAGTTGGCGAGCTGCGCACACAATCCCAGTGTTGTACAGCTTCCTTCTTCACCTTTCCGATGCTGCCTCTCTCTCCGGCTCCCGGAGCCGAAGAAACGGCTTCTTCGCGCAAAGACGATTGTACCGCTCACAGTGCTCTCTTAGCGCGGCTTCTGCCGAAAGAAGCCCGGGAGCGGCGCTTAGCTCCGGAGAGCACCGTCCCTTCGTCTTTAGCGTCTTTTGTGGTCTACATCCTAGCAGAAAGCTTTTCCACTCTGTCGGGCAAGGAAAACCTGCGGGAGCACAGAAAACATCTCCCATCGTGTTCTGGACGTTGCACGGAGGTCTGCCAAGTGTTTGGCATAAAGAAAAGAAAAGCTGTCCAAAACAGCTTCTTATCGAATAATCATGTGATTAGAAAAGTCAGGAAAATGGTAAGGTACTGTTTTCTATCAGTTGGCATGTTGAGCACAAAATCCCAGTGTTGTAGAGCTTCTTTCTTCACCTTTCCCATGCTGCCGCTCTCTCCGGCTCCCGGAGCCCAAGATGCGGCTTCTTTGCGCAAAGACGATCGTACCGGTCACAGTGCTCTCTTAGCGCGGCTTCTGCCGAAAGACGCCCGGGAGCGGCGCTTAGCTCCGGAGAGCATCGTCCCTTCGTCTTTAGCGTCTTTTGTGGTCTACATCCTAGCAGAAAGCTTTTCCAGTCTCTCTGTCAAGGAAAACCTGCGGGAGCACAGAAAACATCTTCCATCGTGTTCTGGACGTTGCACGGAGGTCTGCCAAGTGTTTGTATGAAGAAATTGATAGTTGTCCAAAATAACTTTCTATCGAATACTCTTGTGATGGGAAAAGTCAGGAAAGTGGTAAGGTAATGTTTTCTATCAGTTGGCGAGCTGCGCACACAATCACAGTGTTGTAGAGCTTCTTTCTTCACCTTTCCGATGCTGCCTCTCTCTCCGGCTCCCGGAGCCCAAGAAGCGGCTTCTTCGCGCTAAGACGATTGTAACGGTCATAGTGCTCTCTTAGCGCGGCATCTGCCGAAAGAAGCCCGGGAGCGGCGCTTAGCTCTGGAGAGCATCGTCCCTTCGTCTTTAGCGTCTTTTGTGGTCTACATCCTAGCAGAAAGCTTTTCCACTCTGTCTGGCAAGGAAAACCTGCGGGAGCACAGAAAACATCTCCCATCGTGTTCTGGACGTTGCACGGAGGTCTGCCAAGTGTTTGGCATAAAGAAAAGAAATCTGTCCAAAACAGCTTCTTATCGAATATTCATGTGATTAGAAAAGTCAGAAGAATGGTAAGGTACTGTTTTCTATCAGTTGGCAAGTTGAGCACACAATCCCAGTGTTGTACAGCTTCTTTCTTCACCTTTCCGATGCTGCCGCTCTCTCCGGCTCCCGGAGCCGAAGAAGCGGCTTCTTCGCGCAAAGACGATCGTACCGGTCACAGTGCTCTCTTAGTGCGGCTTCTGCCGAAAGACGCCCGGGAGCGGCGCATAGCTCCGGAGAGCATCGTCCCTTCGTCTTTAGCATCTTTTGTGGTCTACACCTTAGCAAATAGCTTTTCCACTCTGTCTGGCAAGGAAAACCTGCGGGAGCAGAGAAAACATCTCCCATCGTGTTCTGGACATTGCACGGAGGTCTGCCAAGTGTTTGCAAGAAGAAATTAATAGTTGTCCAAAATAACTTTCTGTCAAATATTCTTGTGATTGGAAAAGTCAGGAAAGTGGTAAGGTACTCATTTCTATCAGTTGGCTAGTTGAGCACACAATCCCAGTGTTGTAGAGCTTCCTTCTTCACCTTTCCGATGCTGCCGCTCTCTCCAGCTCCCTGCGCCCAAGAAGCGGCTTCTTCGCGCAAAGACGTTTGTAACGGTCATAGTGCTCTCTTAGCGCGGCATCTGCCGAAAGAAGCCCGGGAGCGGCGCTTAGCTCCGGAGAGCATCGTCCCTTCGTCTTTAGCGTCTTTTGTGGTCTACATCCTAGCAGAAAGCTTTTCCACTCTGTCTGGCAAGGAAAACCAGCGGGAGCACAAAAAACATCTCCCATCCTGTTCTGGACATTGCACGGAGGTCTGCCAAGTGTTTGGCATAAAGAAAAGAAAAGCTGTCCAAAACAGCTTCTTATCGAATATTCATGTGATTAGAAAAGTCAGGAGAATGGTAAGGTAATGTTTTCTATCAGTTGGCAAGTTGAGCACACAATCCCAGGGTTGTGCAGCTTCCCTCTTCACCTTTCCGATGCTGCCGCTCTCTCCGGGTCCCGGAGCCGAAGAAGCGGCTTCTTCGCGCAAAGACGATTGTACCGCTCACAGTGCTCTTAGCGCCGCTTCTGCCGAAAGAAGCCCGGGAGCGGCGCTTAGCTCCGGAGAGCATCGTCCCTTCGCGTTTGGCGTCTTTTGTAGTCTACATTTTAGCAGATAGCGTTTCCACTCTGTCTGGCAAGGAAAACCTGCGGGAGCACAGAAAACATCTCCCATCGTGTTCTGGACGTTGCACGGAGGTCTGCCAAGTGTTTGGCATAAAGAAAAGAAAAGCTGTCCAAAACAGCTTCTTATCGAATATTCATGTGATTAGAAAAGTCAGGAGAATGGTAAGGTACTGTTTTCTATCAGTTGGCAAGCTGCGCACACAATCCCAGTGTTGTACAGCTTCCTTCTTCACCTGAGCCGAAGAAGCGGCTTCTTCGCGCAAAGACGATTGTACCGCTCACAGTGCTCTCTTAGCGCCGCTTCTGCCGAAAGAAGCCCGGGAGCGGCGCTTAGCTCCGGAGAGCATCGTCCCTTCGCGTTTAGCGTCTTTTGTAGTCTACATTTTAGCAGATAGCGTTTCCACTCTGTCTGGCAAGGAAAACCTGCGGGAGCACAGAAAACATCTCCCATCGTGTTCTGGACATTGCACGGATCTCTGCCAAGTGTTTGTATGAAGAAATTGATTGTTGTCCAAAATAACTTTCTATCGAATACTCTTGTGATGGGAAAAGTCAGGAAAGTGGTAAGGTAATGTTTTCTATCAGTTGGCGAGCTGCGCACACAATCCCAGTGTTGTACAGCTTCCTTCTTCACCTTTCCGATGCTGCCTCTCTCTGGCTACCGGAGCCGAAGAAGCGGCTTCTTCGCGCAAAGACGATTGTACCGCTCACAGTGCTCTTAGTGCCGCTTCTGCCGAAAGAAGCCCGGGAGCGGCGCTTAGCTCCGGAGAGCATCGTCCCTTCGCGTTTGGCGTCTTTTGTAGTCTACATTTTAGCAGATAGCGTTTCCACTCTGTCTGGCAAGGAAAACCTGCGGGAGGACAGAAAACATCTCCCATCGTGTTCTGGACATTGCACGGAGCTCTGCCAAGTGTTTGGCATAAAGAAAGGAAAAGCTGTCCAAAACAGCTTCCTATCGAAAATTCTTGTGATTGGAAAAGTCAGGAAAGTGGTAAGGTAATGTTTTCTATCAGTTGGGAAGCTGCGCACACAATCCCAGTGTTGTAGAGCTTCCTTCTTCACCTTTCCGATGCTGCCACTCTCTCCGGCTCCCTGAGCCCAAGAAGCGGCTTCTTCGCGCAAAGACGATTGTACCGCTCACAGTGCTCTCTTAGCGCGGCTTCTGCCGAAAGAAGCCCGGGAGCGGCGATTAGCTCCGGAGAGCATCGTCCCTTCGTCTTTAGCGTCTTTTGTGGTCTACATCCTAGCAGAAAGCTTTTCCACTCTGTCTGGCAAGGAAAACCTGCGGGAGCACAGAAAACATCTCCCATCGTGTTCTGGACGTTGCACGGAGGTCTGCCAAGTGTTTGGCATAAAGAAAAGAAAAGCTGTCCAAAACAGCTTCTTATCGAATATTCATGTGATTAGAAAAGTCAGGAGAATGGTAAGGTACTGTTTTCTATCAGTTGGCAAGTTGAGCACACAATCCCAGTGTTGTACAACTTCTTTCTTCACCTTTACCATGCTGCCGCTCTCTCCGGCTCCCGGTGCCGAAGAAGCGGCTTCTTCGCGCAAAGACAATCGTACCGGTCCCAGTGCTCTCTTAGCGCGGCTTCTGCCGAAAGACGCCCGGGAGCGGCGCTTAGCTCCGGAGAGCATCGTCCCTTCGTCTTTAGTGTCTTTTGTGGTCTACACCTTAGCAAATAGCGTTTCCACTCTGTCTGTCAAGAAAAACCTGCGGGAGCACAGAAAACATTTCCCATCGTGTTCTGGACATTGCACGGAGCTCTGCCAAGTGTTTGGCATAAAGAAAGGAGAAGCTGTCCAAAAGAGCTACCTATCGAAAATTCTTGTGATTGGAAAAGTCAGGAAAGTGGTAAGGTAATGTTTTCTATCAGTTGGCAAGCTGCGCACACAATCCCAGTGTTGTACAGCTTCCTTCTTCACCTTTCCGATGCTGCCTCTCTCTCCGGCTCCCGGAGCCCAAGAAGCGGCTTCTTCGCGCAAAAACGATTGTAACGGTCATAGTGCTCTCTTAGCGCGGCATCTGCCGAAAGAAGCCCGGGAGCGGCGCTTAGCTCCGGAGAGCATCATCCCTTCGTCTTTAGCGTCTTTTGTGGTCTACATCCTAGCAGAAAGCTTTTCCACTCTGTCTGGCAAGGAAAACCTGCGGGAGCACAGAAAACATCTCCCATCGTGTTCTGGACGTTGCACGGAGGTCTGCCAAGTGTTTGGCATAAAGAAAAGAAAAGCTGTCCAAAACAGCTTCTTATCGAATATTCATGTGATTAGAAAAGTCAGGAGAATGGTAAGGTACTGTTTTCTATCAGTTGGCAAGTTGAGCACACAATCCCAGTGTTGTACAGCTTCTTTCTTCACCTTTCCCATGCTGCCGCTCTCTCCGGCTCCCGGTGCCGAAGAAGCGGCTTCTTCGCGCAAAGACGATCGTACCGGTCACAGTGCTCTCTTAGCGCGGCTTCTGCCGAAAGACGCCCGGGAGCGGCGCTTAGCTCCGGAGAGCATCGTCCCTTCGTCTTTAGCGTCTTTTGTGGTCTACATCCTAGCAGAAAGCTTTTCCACTCTGTCTGGCAAGGAAAACCTGCGGGAGCACAGAAAACATCTCCCATCCTGTTCTGGACATTGCACGGAGGTCTGCCAAGTGTTTGGCATAAGGAAAAGAAATCTGTCCAAAACAGCTTCTTATCGAATATTCATGTGTTTAGAAAAGTCAGGAGAATGGTAGAGTACTGTTTTCTATCAGTTGGCAAGTTGAGCACACAATCCCAGGGTTATGCAGCTTCCCTCTTCACCTTTCCGATGCTGCCGCTCTCTCCGGCTCCCGGAGCCGAAGAAGCGGCTTCTTCGCGCAAAGACGATTGTACCGCTCACAGTGCTCTTAGCGCCGCTTCTGCCGAAAGAAGCCCGGGAGCGGCGCTTATCTCCGGAGAGCATCGTCCCTTCGCGTTTGGCGTCTTTTGTAGTCTACATTTTAGCAGATAGCGTTTCCACTCTGTCTGGCAAGGAAAACCTGCGGGAGCACAGAAAACATCTCCCATCGTGTTCTGGACATTGCACGGAGCTCTGCCAAGTGTTTGGCATAAAGAAAAGCAAAGCTGTCCAAAACAGCTTCTTATCGAATATTCATGTGATTAGAAAAGTCAGGAGAATGGTAAGGTACTGTTTTCTATCAGTTGGCAAGCTGCGCACACAATCCCAGTGTTGTACAGCTTCCTTCTTCACCTTTCCGATGCTGCCGCTCTCTCCGGCTCCCGGAGCCCAAGAAGCGGCTTCTTCGCACAAAGACGATTGTACCGCTCACAGTGCTCTCTTAGCGCGGCTTCTGCCGAAAGAAGCCCGGGAGCGGCGATTAGCTCCGGAGAGCATCGTCCCTTCGTCTTTAGCGTCTTTTGTGGTCTACATCCTAGCAGAAAGCTTTTCCACTCTGTCTGGCAAGGAAAACCTGCGTGAGCACAGAAAACATCTCCCATCGTCTTCTGGACATTGCACGGAGGTCTGCCAAGTGTTTGTATGAAGAAATTGATAGTTGTCCAAAATAACTTTCTATCGAATACTCTTGAGATGGGAAAACTCAGGAAAGTGGTAAGGTAATGTTTTCTATCAGTTGGCGAGCTGCGCACACAATCACAGTGTTGTAGAGCTTCTTTCTTCACCTTTCCGATGCTGGCGCTCTCTCCGGCTCCCGGAGCCCAAGAAGCGGCTTCTTCGCGCAAAGACGATTGTACCGCTCACAGTGCTCTCTTAGCGCGGCTTCTGCCGAAAGAAGCCCGGGAGCGGCGATTAGCTCCGGAGAGCATCGTCCCTTTGTCTTTAGCGTCTTTTGTGGTCTACATCCTAGCAGAAAGCTTTTCCACTCTGTCTGGCAAGGAAAACCTGCGGGAGCACAGAAAACATCTCCCATCGTGTTCTGGACGTTGCACGGAGGTCTGCCAAGTGTTTGGCATAAAGAAAAGAAAAGCTGTCCAAAACAGCTTCTTATCGAATAATCATGTGATTAGAAAAGTCAGGAGAATGGTAAGGTACTGTTTTCTATCAGTTGGCAAGTTGAGCACACAATCCCAGTGTTGTAGAGCTTCTTTCTTCACCTTTCCCATGCTGCCGCTCTCTACGTCTCCCGGAGCCGAAGAAGCGGCTTCTTCGCGCAAAGACGATCGTACCGGTCACAGTGCTCTCTTAGCGCGGCTTCTGCCGAAAGACGCCCGGGAGCGGCGCTTAGCTCCGGAGAGCATCGTCCCTTCGTCTTTAGCGTCTTTTGTGGTCTACATCCTAGCAGAAAGCTTTTCCACTCTGTCTGGCAAGGAAACCTGCGGGAGCACAGAAAACATCTCCCATCGTGTTCTGGACGTTGCACGGAGGTCTGCCTAGTGTTTGGCATAAAGAAAGGAAAAGCTGTCCAAAACAGCTTCCTATAAAATATTCTTGTGATTGGAAAAGTCAGGAAAGTGGTAAGGTACTGTTTTCTATCAGTTGGCAAGCTGCGCACACAATCCCAGCGTTGTACAGCTTCCTTCTTCACCTTTCCGATGCTGCCGCTCTCTCCGGCTCCCGGAGCCCAAGAAGCGGCTTCTTCGCGCAAAGACGATTGTAACGGTCATAGTGCTCTCTTAGCGCGGCATCTGCCGAAAGAAGCCCGGGAGCGGCGCTTAGCTCCGGAGAGCATCGTCCCTTCGTCTTTAGCGTCTTTTGTGGTCTACATCCTAGCAGAAAGCTTTTCCACTCTGTCTGGCAAGGAAAACCTGCGGGAGCACAGAAAACATCTCCCATCGTGTTCTGGACGTTGCACGGAGGTCTGCCAAGTGTTTGGCATAAAGAAAAGAAATCTGTCCAAAACAGCTTCTTATCGAATATTCATGTGATTAGAAAAGTCAGAAGAATGGTAAGGTACTGTTTTCTATCAGTTGGCAAGTTGAGCACACAATCCCAGTGTTGTACAGCTTCTTTCTTCACCTTTCCGATGCTGCCGCTCTCTCCGGCTCCCGGAGCCGAAGAAGCGGCTTCTTCGCGCAAAGACGATCGTACCGGTCACAGTGCTCTCTTAGTGCGGCTTCTGCCGAAAGACGCCCGGGAGCGGCGCATAGCTCCGGAGAGCATCGTCCCTTCGTCTTTAGCGTCTTTTGTGGTCTACACCTTAGCAAATAGCGTTTCCACTCTGTCTGGCAAAGAAAACCTGCGGGAGCACAGAAAACATCTCCCATCGTGTTCTAGACATTGCACGGAGCTCCGCCAAGTGTTTGCAAGAAGAAATTAATAGTTGTCCAAAATAACTTTCTGTCAAATATTCTTGTGATTGGAAAAGTCAGGAAAGTGGTAAGGTACTCATTTCTATCAGTTGGCTAGTTGAGCACACAATCCCAGTGTTGTAGAGCTTCCTTCTTCACCTTTCCGATGCTGCCGCTCTCTCCAGCTCCCTGCGCCCAAGAAGCGGCTTCTTCGCGCAAAGACGTTTGTAACGGTCATAGTGCTCTCTTAGCGCGGCATCTGCCGAAAGAAGCCCGGGAGCGGCGATTAGCTCCGGAGAGCATCGTCCCTTCGTCTTTAGCGTCTTTTGTGGTCTACATCCTAGCAGAAAGCTTTTCCACTCTGTCTGGCAAGGAAAACCTGCGGGAGCACAGAAAACATCTCCCATCCTGTTCTGGACATTGCACGGAGGTCTGCCAAGTGTTTGGCATAAAGAAAAAAATCTGTCCAAAACAGCTTCTTATCGAATATTCATGTGATTAGAAAAGTCAGGAGAATGGTAAGGTACTTTTTTCTATCAGTTGGCAAGTTGAGCACACAATCCCAGTGTTGTACAGCTTCTTTCTTCACCTTTCCCATGCTGCCGCTCTCTCCGGCTCCCGGAGCCCAAGAAGAGGCTTCTTCGCGCAAAGACGATTGTACCGCTCACAGTGCTCTCTTAGCGCGGCTTCCGCCGAAAGACGCCCGGGAGCGGCGCATAGCTCCGGAGAGCATCGTCCCTTCGTCTTTAGCGTCTTTTGTGGTCTACATCCTGGCAGAAAGCTTTTCCACTCTATCTGGCAAGGAAAACCTGCGGGAGCACAGAAAACATCTCCCATCCTCTTCTGGACATTGCACGGAGCTCTGCCAAGTGTTTGGCATAAAGAAAGGGAAAGCTGTCCAAAACAGCTTCCTATCGAAAATTCTTGTGATTGGAAAAATCAGGAAAGTGGTAAGGTAATGTTTTCTATCAGTTGGCAAGCTGCGCACACAATCCCAGAGTTGTACAGCTTCCTTCTTCACCTTTCCGATGCTGCCGCTCTCTCCGGCTCCCGGAGCCGAAGAAGCGGCTTCTTCGCGCAAAGACGATCGTACCGGTCACAGTGCTCTCTTAGTGCGGCTTCTGCCGAAAGAAGCCCGGTAGCGGCGATTAGCTCCGGAGAGCATCGTCCCGTCGTCTTTAGCGTCTTTTGTGGTCTACATCCTAGCAGAAAGCTTTTCCACTCTGTCTGGCAAGGAAAACCTGCGGGAGCACAGAAAACATCTCCCATCGTGTTCTGGACGTTGCACGGACGTCTGCCAAGTGTTTGGCATAAAGAAAAGAAAAGCTGTCCAAAACAGCTTCTTATCGAATATTCATGTGATTAGAAAAGTCAGGAGAATGGTAAGGTAATGTTTTCTATCAGTTGGCAAGTTGAGCACACAATCCCAGGGTTGTGCAGCTTCCTTCTTCACCTTTCCGATGCTGCCGCTCTCTCCGGGTCCCGGAGCCCAAGAAGCGGCTTCTTCGCGCAAAGACGATTGTACCGCTCACAGTGCTCTTAGCGCCGCTTCTGCCGAAAGAAGCCCGGGAGCGGCGCTTAGCTCCGGAGAGCATCGTCCCTTCGCGTTTGGCGTCTTTTGTAGTCTACATTTTAGCAGATAGCGTTTCCACTCTGTCTGGCAAGGAAAACCTGCGGGAGCACAGAAAACATCTCCCATCGTGTTCTGGACGTTGCACGGACGTCTGCCAAGTGTTTGGCATAAAGAAAAGAAAAGCTGTCCAAAACAGCTTCTTATCGAATATTCATGTGATTAGAAAAGTCAGGAGAATGGTAAGGTACTGTTTTCTATCAGTTGGCAAGCTGCGCACACAATCCCAGTGTTGTACAGCTTCCTTCTTCACCTGAGCCGAAGAAGCGGCTTCTTCGCGCAAAGACGATTGTACCGCTCACAGTGCTCTCTTAGCGCCGCTTCTGCCGAAAGAAGCCCGGGAGCGGCGCTTAGCTCCGGAGAGCATCGTCCCTTCGTCTTTAGCGTCTTTTGTGGTCTACATCCTGGCAGAAAGCTTTTCCACTCTATCTGGCAAGGAAAACCTGCGGGAGCACAGAAAACATCTCCCATCCTGTTCTGGACATTGCACGGAGGTCTGCCAAGTGTCTGGCATAAAGAAAGTGAAAGCTGTCCAAAACAGATTCCTATCGAAAATTCTTGTGATTGGAAAAATCAGGAAAGTGGTAAGGTAATGTTTTCTATCAGTTGGCAAGCTGCGCACACAATCCCAGTGTTGTGCAGCTTCCTTCTTCACCTTTCCGATGCTGCCGCTCTCTCCGGCTCCCGGAGCCCAAGAAGCGGCTTCTTCGCGCAAAGACGATCGTACCGCTCACAGTGCTCTCTTAGCTCGGCTTCTGCCGAAAGAAGCCCGGGAGCGGCGATTAGCTCCGGAGAGCATCGTCCCTTCGTCTTAAGCGTCTTTTGTGGTCTACATCATGGCAGAAAGCTTTTCCACTCTGTCTGGCAAGGAAAACCTGCGGGAGCACAGAAAACATCTCCCATCGTGTTCTGGACGTTGCACGGACGTCTGCCAAGTGTTTGGCATAAAGAAAAGAAAAGCTGTCCAAAACAGCTTCTTATCGAATATTCATGTGATTAGAAAAGTCAGGAGAATGGTAAGGTAATGTTTTCTATCAGTTGGCAAGTTGAGCACACAATCCCAGTGTTGTACAGCTTCTTTCTTCACCTTTCCCATGCTGCCGCTCTCTCCGGCTCCCGGAGCCGAAGAAGCGGCTTCTTCGCGCAAAGACGATCGTACCGGTCACAGTGCTCTTAGCGCCGCTTCTGCCGAAAGAAGCCCGGGAGCGGCGCTTAGCTCCGGAGAGCATCGTCCCTTCGCGTTTGGCGTCTTTTGTAGTCTACATTTTAGCAGATAGCGTTTCCACTCTGTCTGGCAAGGAAAACCTGCGGGAGCACAGAAAACATCTCCCATCGTGTTCTGGACATTGCACGGAGCTCTGCCAAGTGTTTGGCATAAAGAAAGGGAAAGCTGTCCAAAACAGCTTCCTATCGAAAATTCTTGTGATTGGAAAAGTCAGGAAAGTGGTAAGGTAATGTTTTCTATCAGTTGGCAAGCTGCGCACACAATCCCAGTGTTGTACAGCTTCCTTCTTCACATTTCCGATGCTGCCGCTCTCTCCGGCTCCCGGAGCCGAAGAAGCGGCTTCTTCGCGCAAAGACGATTGTAACGGTCATAGTGCTCTCTTAGCGCGGCATCTGCCGAAAGAAGCCCGGGAGCGGCGCTTAGCTCCGGAGAGCATCGTCCCTTCGTCTTTAGCGTCTTTTGTGGTCTACATCCTGGCAGAAAGCTTTTCCACTCTGTCTGGCAAGGAAAACCTGCGGGAGCACAGAAAACATCTCCCATCGTGTTCTGGACGTTGCACGGAGGTCTGCCAAGTGCTTGGCATAAAGAAAAGTAAAGCTGTCCAAAACAGCTTCTTATCGAATATTCATGTGATTATAAAAGTCAGGAGAATATAAGGTACTGTTTTGTATCAGTTGGCAAGTTGAGCACACAATCCCAGTGTTGTACAGCTTCTTTCTTCACCTTTCCGATGCTGCCGCTCTCTCCAGCTCCCGGAGCCGAAGAAGCGGCTTCTTCGCGCAAAGACGATCGTACCGGTCACAGTGCTCTCTTAGCGCGGCTTCTGCCGAAAGACGCCCGGGAGCGGCGCTTAGCTCCGGAGAGCATCGTCCCTTCGTCTTTAGCGTCTTTTGTGGTCTACATCCTAGCAGAAATCTTTTCCACTCTGTCTGGCAAGGAAAACCTGCGGGAGCACAGAAAACATCTTCCATCGTGTTCTGGACGTTGCACGGAGGTCTGCCAAGTGTTTGTATGAAGAAATTGATAGTTGTCCAAAATAACTTTCTATCGAATACTCTTGTGATGGGAAAAGTCAGGAAAGTGGTAAGGTAATGTTTTCTATCAGTTGGCGAGCTGCGCACACAATCACAGTGTTGTAGAGCTTCTTTCTTCACCTTTCCGATGCTGCCTCTCTCTCCGGCTCCCGGAGCCGAAGAAACGGCTTCTTCGCGCAAAGACGATTGTACCGCTCACAGTGCTCTCTTAGCGCGGCTTCTGCCGAAAGAAGCCCGGGAGCGGCGCTTAGCTCCGGAGAGCATCGTCCCTTCGTCTTTAGCGTCTTTTGTGGTCTACATCCTAGCAGAAAGCTTTTCCACTCTGTCTGGCAAGGAAAACCTGCGGGAGAACAGAAAACATCTCCCATCGTGTTCTGGACGTTGCACGGACGTCTGCCAAGTGTTTGGCATAAAGAAAAGGAAAGCTGTCCAAAACAGCTTCTTATCGAATATTCATGTGATTAGAAAAGTCAGGAGAATGGTAAGGTAATGTTTTCTATCAGTTGGCAAGTTGAGCACACAATCCCAGGGTTGTGCAGCTTCCCTCTTCACCTTTCCGATGCTGCCGCTCTCTCCGGCTCCCTGCGCCCAAGAAGCGGCTTCTTCGCGCAAAGACGATTGTACTGCTCACAGTGCTCTTAGCGCCGCTTCTGCCGAAAGATGCCCGGGAGCGGCGCTTAGCTCCGGAGAGCATCGTCCCTTCGCGTTTGGCGTCTTTTGTAGTCTACATTTTAGCAGATAGCGTTTCCACTCTGTCTGGCAAGGAAAACCTGCGGGAGCACAGAAAACATCTCCCATCGTGTTCTGGACATTGCACGGAGCTCTGCCAAGTGTTTGGCATAAAGAAAAGAAAAGCTGTCCAAAACAGCTTCTTATCGAATATTCATGTGATTAGAAAAGTCAGGAGAATGGTAAGGTACTGTTTTCTATCAGTTGGCAAGCTGCGCACACAATCCCAGTGTTGTACAGCTTCCTTCTTCACCTTTCCGATGCTGCCGCTCTCTCCGGCTCCCGGAGCCCAAGAAGCGGCTTCTTCGCACAAAGACGATTGTACCGCTCACAGTGCTCTCTTAGCGCGGCTTCTGCCGAAAGAAGCCTGGGAGCGGCGATTAGCTCCGGAGAGCATCGTCCCTTCGTCTTTAGCGTCTTTTGTGGTCTACATCCTAGCAGAAAGCTTTTCCACTCTGTCTGGCAAGGAAAACCTGCGGGAGCACAGAAAACATCTCCCATCGTGTTCTGGACATTGCATGGAGGTCTGCCAAGTGTTTGTATGAAGAAATTGATAGTTGTCCAAAATAACTTTCTATCGAATACTCTTGTGATGGGAAAAGTCAGGAAAGTGGTAAGGTAATGTTTTCTATCAGTTGGCGAGCTGCGCACACAATCACAGTGTTGTAGAGCTTCTTTCTTCACCTTTCCGATGCTGCCTCTCTCTCCGGCTCCCGGAGCCGAAGAAACGGCTTCTTCGCGCAAAGACGATCGTACCGGTCCCAGTGCTCTCTTAGCACGGCTTCTGCCGAAAGACGCCCGGGAGCGGCGCTTAGCTCCGGAGAGCATCGTCCCTTCGTCTTTAGCGTCTTTTGTGGTCTACATCCTAGCAGAAAGCTTTTCCACTCTGTCTGGCAAGGAAAACCTGCGGGAGCACAGAAAACATCTCCCATCCTGTTCTGGACGTTGCACGGAGGTCTGCCAAGTGTTTGGCATAAAGAAAAGAAAAGCTGTCCAAAACAGCCTCTTATCGAATATTCATGTGATTAGAAAAGTCAGGAGAATGGTAAGGTACTGTTTTCTATCAGTTGGCAAGTTGAGCACACAATCCCAGTGTTGTACAGCTTCTTTCTTCACCTTTCCCATGATGCCGCTCTCTCCGGCTCCCGGTGCCGAAGAAGCGGCTTCTTCGCGCAAAGACAATCGTACCGGTCCCAGTGCTCTCTTAGCGCGGCTTCTGCCGAAAGACGCCCGGGAGCGGCGCTTAGCTCCGGAGAGCATCGTCCCTTCGTCTTTAGAGTGTTTTGTGGTCTACACATTAGCAAATAGCGTTTCCAGTCTGTCTGTCAAGAAAAACCTGCGGGAGCACAGAAAACATTTCCCATCGTGTTCTGGACATTGCACGGAGCTCTGCCAAGTGTTTGGCATAAAGAAAGGAAAATCTGTCCAAAACAGCTACCTATCGAAAATTCTTGTGATTGGAAAAGTCAGGAAAGTGGTAAGGTAATGTTTTCTATCAGTTGGCAAGCTGCGCACACAATCCCAGTGTTGTACAGCTTCCTTCTTCACCTTTCCGATGCTGCCGCTCTCTCCGGCTCCCTGAGCCCAAGAAGCGGCTTCTTCGCGCAAAGACGATCGTACCGGTCATAGTGCTCCCTTAGCGCGGCATCTGCCGAAAGAAGCCCGGGAGCGGCGATTAGCTCCGGAGAGCATCGTCCCTTCGTCTTTAGCGTCTTTTGTGGTCTACATCCTAGCAGAAAGCTTTTCCACTCTGTCTGGCAAGGAAAACCTGCGGGAGCACAGAAAACATCTCCCATCGTGTTCTGGACGTTGCACGGAGGTCTGCCAAGTGTTTGGCATAAAGAAAAGAAAAGCTGTCCAAAACAGCTTCTTATCGAATATTCATGTGATTAGAAAAGTCAGGAGAATGGTAAGGTACTGTTTTCTATCAGTTGGCAAGTTGAGCACACAATCCCAGTGTTGTACAGCTTCTTTCTTCACCTTTCCCATGCTGCCGCTCTCTCCGGGTCCCGGTGCCGAAGAAGCGGCTTCTTCGCGCAAAGACGATCTTACCGGTCACAGTGCTCTCTTAGCGCGGCTTCTGCCGAAAGACGCCCGGGAGCGGCGCTTAGCTCCGGAGAGCATCGTCCCTTCGTCTTTAGCGTCTTTTGTGGTCTACATCCTAGCAGAAAGCTTTTCCACTCTGTCAGGCAAGGAAAACCTGCGGGAGCACAGAAAACATCTCCCATCCTGTTCTGGACATTGCACGGAGGTCTGCCAAGTGTTTGGCATAAGGAAAAGAAATCTGTCCAAAACAGCTTCTTATCGAATATTCATGTGATTAGAAAAGTCAGGAGAATGGTAGGGTACTGTTTTCTATCAGTTGGCATGTTGAGCACACAATCCCAGTGTTGTACAGCTTCTTTCTTCACCTTTCCGATGCTGCCGCTCTCTCCGGCTCCCGGAGCCGAAGAAGCGGCTTCTTCGCGCAAAGACGATCGTACCGGTCACAGTGCTCTCTTAGCGCGGCTTCTGCCGAAAGACGCCCGGGAGCGGCGCTTAGCTCCGGAGAGCATCGTCCCATCGTCTTTAGCGTCTTTTGTGGTCTACATCCTAGCAGAAAGCTTTTCCACTCTGTCTGGCAAGGAAAACCTGCGGAGCACAGAATACATCTCCCATCGTGTTCTGGACGTTGCACGGAGGTCTGCCAAGTGTTTGGCATAAAGAAAAGAGAAGCTGTCCAAAACAGCTTCTTATCGAATATTCATGTGATTATAAAAGTCAGGAGAATATAAGGTACTCTTTTGTATCAGTTGGCAAGTTGAGAACAGAATCCCAGTGTTGTACAGCTTCTTTCTTCACCTTTCCGATGCTGCCGCTCTCTCCAGCTCCCGGAGTTGAAGAAGCGGCTTCTTCGCGCAAAGACGATCGTACCGGTCACAGTGCTCTCTTAGCGCGGCTTCTGCCAAAAGACGCCCGGGAGCGGCGCTTAGCTCCGGAGAGCATCGTCCCTTCGTCTTTAGCGTCTTTTGTGGTCTACATCCTAGCAGAAAGCTTTTCCACTCTGTCTGGCAAGGAAAACCTGCGGGAGCACAGAAAACATCTCCCATCCTGTTCTGGACATTGCACGGAGGTCTGCCAAGTGTTTGTATGAAGAAATTGATAGTTGTCCAGAATAACTTTCTATCGAATACTCTTGTGATGGGAAAAGTCAGGAAAGTGGTAAGGTAATGTTTTCTATCAGTTGGCGAGCTGCGCACACAATCACAGTGTTGTAGAGCTTCTTTCTTCACCTTTCCGATGCTGCCGCTCTCTCCGGCTCCCGGAGCCGAAGAAACGGCTTCTTCGCGCAAAGACGATTGTACCGGTCCCAGTGCTCTCTTAGCGCGGCTTCTGCCGAAAGAAGCCCGGGAGCGGCGCTTAGCTCCGGAGAGCATCGTCCCTTCGTCTTTAGCGTCTTTTGTGGTCTACATCCTAGCAGAAAGCTTTTCCACTCTGTCTGGCAAGGAAAACCTGCGGGAGCACAGAAAACATCTCCCATCGTGTTCTGGACGTTGCACGGAGGTCTGCCAAGTGTTTGGCATAAAGAAAAGAAAAGCTGTCCAAAACAGCTTCTTATCGAATATTCATGTGATTAGAAAAGTCAGGAGAATGGTAAGGTAATGTTTTCTATCAGTTGGCAAGTTGAGCACACAATCCCAGGGTTGTGCAGCTTCCCTCTTCACCTTTCCGATGCTGCCGCTCTCTCCGGCTCCCGGAGCCGAAGAAGCGGCTTCTTCGCACAAAGACGATTGTACCGCTCACAGTGCTCTTAGCGCCGCTTCTGCCGAAAGAAGCCCGGGAGCGGCGCTTAGCTCCGGAGAGCATCGTCCCTTCGCGTTTGGCGTCTTTTGTAGTCTACATTTTAGCAGATAGCGTTTCCACTCTGTCTGGCAAGGAAAACCTGCGGGAGCACAGAAAACATCTCCCATCATGTTCTGGACATTGCACGGAGCTCTGCCAAGTGTTTGGCATAAAGAAAGGAAAAGCTGTCCAAAACAGCTTCCTATCGAAAATTCTTGTGATTGGAAAAGTCAGGAAAGTGGTAAGGTAATGTTTTCTATCAGTTTGCAAGCTGTGCACACAATCCCAGTGTTGTACAGCTTCCTTCTTCACCTTTCCGATGCTGCCACTCTCTCCGGCTCCCTGAGCCCAAGAAGCGGCTTCTTCGCGCAAAGACGATTGTACCGCTCACAGTGCTCTCTTAGCGCGGCTTCTGCCGAAAGAAGCCCGGGAGCGGCGCTTAGCTCCGGAGAGCATCGTCCCTTTGTCTTTAGCGTCTTTTGTGGTCTACATCCTAGCAGAAAGCTTTTCCACTCTGTCTGGCAAGGAAAACCTGCGGGAGCACAGAAAACATCTCCCATCGTGTTCTGGACGTTGCACGGAGGTCTGCCAAGTGTTTGGCATAAAGAAAAGAAAAGCTGTCCAAAACAGCCTCTTATCGAATATTCATGTGATTAGAAAAGTCAGGAGAATGGTAAGGTACTGTTTTCTATCAGTTGGCAAGTTGAGCACACAATCCCTGTGTTGTACAGCTTCTTTCTTCACCTTTCCCATGATGCCGCTCTCTCCGGCTCCCGGTGCCGAAGAAGCGGCTTCTTCGCGCAAAGACGATCGTACCGGTCACAGTGCTCTCTTAGCGCGGCTTCTGCCGAAAGACGCCCGGGAGCGGCGCTTAGCTCCGGAGAGCATCGTCCCTTCGTCTTTAGCGTCTTTTGTGGTCTACATCCTAGCAGAAAGCTTTTCCACTCTGTCTGGCAAGGAAAACCTGCGGAGCACAGAATACATCTCCCATCGTGTTCTGGACATTGCACGGAGGTCTGCCAAGTGTTTGGCATAAAGAAAAGCTGTCCAAAACAGCTTCTTATCGAATATTCATGTGATTATAAAAGTCAGGAGAATGTAAGGTACTCTTTTGTATCATTTCGCAAGTTGAGAACAGAATCCCAGTGTTGTACAGCTTCTTTCTTCACCTTTCCGATGCTGCCGCTCTCTCCAGCTCCCGGAGTTGAAGAAGCGGCTTCTTCGCGCAAAGACGATCGTACCGGTCACAGTGCTCTCTTAGCGCGGCTTCTGCCAAAAGACGCCCGGGAGCGGCGCTTAGCTCCGGAGAGCATCGTCCCTTCGTCTTTAGCGTCTTTTGTGGTCTACATCCTAGCAGAAAGCTTTTCCACTCTGTCTGGCAAGGAAAACCTGCGGGAGCACAGAAAACATCTCCCATCGTGTTCTGGACATTGCACGGAGGTCTGCCAAGTGTTTGTATGAAGAAATTGATAGTTGTCCAGAATAACTTTCTATCGAATACTCTTGTGATGGGAAAATCAGGAAAGTGGTAAGGTAATGTTTTCTATCAGTTGGCGAGCTACGCACACAATCTCAGTGTTGTAGAGCTTCTTTCTTCACCTTTCCGATGCTGCCGCTCTCTCCGGCTCCCGGAGCCGAAGAAACGGCTTCTTCGCGCAAAGACGATTGTACCGGTCCCAGTGCTCTCTTAGCGCGGCTTCTGCCGAAAGAAGCCCGGGAGCGGCGCTTAGCTCCGGAGAGCATCGTCCCTTCGTCTTTAGCGTCTTTTGTGGTCTACATCCTAGCAGAAAGCTTTTCCACTCTGTCTGGCAAGGAAAACCTGCGGGAGCACAGAAAACATCTCCCATCGTGTTCTGGACGTTGCACGGAGGTCTGCCAAGTGTTTGGCATAAAGAAAAGAAAAGCTGTCCAAAACAGCTTCTTATCGAATATTCATGTGATTAGAAAAGTCAGGAGAATGGTAAGGTAATGTTTTCTATCAGTTGGCAAGTTGAGCACACAATCCCAGGGTTGTGCAGCTTCCCTCTTCACCTTTCCGATGCTGCCGCTCTCTCCGGGTCCCGGAGCCGAAGAAGCGGCTTCTTCGCGCAAAGACGATTGTACCGCTCACAGTGCTCTTAGCGCCGCTTCTGCCGAAAGAAGCCCGGGAGCGGCGCTTAGCTCCGGAGAGCATCGTCCCTTCGCGTTTGGCGTCTTTTGTAGTCTACATTTTAGCAGATAGCGTTTCCACTCTGTCTGGCAAGGAAAACCTGCGGGAGCACAGAAAACATCTCCCATCGTGTTCTGGACATTGCACGGAGCTCTGCCAAGTGTTTGGCATAAAGAAAAGAAAAGCTGTCCAAAACAGCTTCTTATCGAATATTCATGTGATTAGAAAAGTCAGGAGAATGGTAAGGTACTGTTTTCTATCAGTTGGCAAGCTGCGCACACAATCCCAGTGTTGTACAGCTTCCTTCTTCACCTGAGCCGAAGAAGCGGCTTCTTCGCGCAAAGACGATTGTACCGCTCACAGTGCTCTCTTAGCGCCGCTTCTGCCGAAAGAAGCCCGGGAGCGGCGCATAGCTCCGGAGAGCATCGTCCCTTCGCGTTTAGCGTCTTTTGTAGTCTACATTTTAGCAGATAGCGTTTCCACTCTGTCTGGCAAGGAAAACCTGCGGGAGCACAGAAAACATCTCCCATCGTGTTCTGGACATTGCACGGATCTCTGCCAAGTGTTTGTATGAAGAAATTGATTGTTGTCCAAAATAACTTTCTATCGAATACTCTTGTGATGGGAAAAGTCAGGAAAGTGGTAAGGTAATGTTTTCTATCAGTTGGCGAGCTGCGCACACAATCCCAGTGTTGTACAGCTTCCTTCTTCACCTTTCCGATGCTGCCTCTCTCTCCGGCTCCCGGAGCCGAAGAAACGGCTTCTTCGCGCAAAGACGATTGTACCGGTCCCAGTGCTCTCTTAGCGCGGCTTCTGCCGAAAGAAGCCCGGTAGCGGCGCTTAACTCCGGAGAGCACCGTCCCTTCGTCTTTAGCGTCTTTTGTGGTCTACATCCTAGCAGAAAGCTTTTCCACTCTGTCTGGCAAGGAAAACCTGCGGGAGCACAGAAAACATCTCCCATCGTGTTCTGGACGTTGCACGGAGGTCTGCCAAGTGTTTGGCATAAAGAAAAGAAAAGCTGTCCAAAACAGGTTCTTATCGAATAATCATGTGATTAGAAAAGTCAGGAGAATGGTAAGGTACTGTTTTCTATCAGTTGGCAAGTTGAGCACACAATCCCAGTGTTGTAGAGCTTCTTTCTTCACCTTTCCCATGCTGCCGATCTCTACGGCTCCCGGAGCCGAAGAAGCGGCTTCTTCGCGCAAAGACGATCGTACCGGTCACAGTGCTCTCTTAGCGCGGCTTCTGCCGAAAGACGCCCGGGAGCGGCGCTTAGCTCCGGAGAGCATCGTCCCTTCGTCTTTAGCGTCTTTTGTGGTCTACATCCTAGCAGAAAGCTTTTCCACTCTGTCTGGCAAGGAAAACCTGCGGGAGCACAGAAAACATCTCCCATCGTGTTCTGGACGTTGCACGGAGGTCTGCCAAGTGTTTGGCATAAAGAAAGGAAAAGCTGTCCAAAACAGCTTCCTATCAAATATTCTTGTGATTGGAAAAGTCAGGAGAATGTTAAGGTACTGTTTTCTATCAGTTGGCAAGCTGCGCACACAATCCCAGTGTTGTACAGCTTCCTTCTTCACCTTTCCGATGCTGCCGCTCTCTCCGGCTCCCGGAGCCGAAGAAGCGGCTTCTTCGCGCAAAGACGATTGTACCGCTCACAGTGCTCTTAGCGCCGCTTCTGCCGAAAGAAGCCCGGGAGCGGCGCTTAGCTCCGGAGAGCATCGTCCCTTCGCGTTTGGCGTCTTTTGTAGTCTACATTTTAGCAGATAGCGTTTCCACTCTGTCTGGCAAGGAAAACCTGCGGGAGCACAGAAAACATCTCCCATCGTGTTCTGGACGTTGCACGGACGTCTGCCAAGTGTTTGGCATAAAGAAAAGAAAAGCTGTCCAAAACAGTTTCTTATCGAATATTCATGTGATTAGAAAAGTCAGGAGAATGGTAAGGTACTGTTTTCTATCAGTTGGCAAGCTGCGCACACAATCCCAGTGTTGTACAGCTTCCTTCTTCACCTGAGCCGAAGAAGCGGCTTCTTCGCGCAAAGACGATTGTACCGCTCACAGTGCTCTCTTAGCGCCGCTTCTGCCGAAAGAAGCCCGGGAGCGGCGCTTAGCTCCGGAGAGCATCGTCCCTTCGCGTTTAGCGTCTTTTGTAGTCTACATTTTAGCAGATAGCGTTTCCACTCTGTCTGGCAAGGAAAACCTGCGGGAGCACAGAAAACATCTCCCATCCTGTTCCGGACGTTGCACGGACGTCTGCCAAGTGTTTGGCATAAAGAAAAGAAAAACTGTCCAAAACAGCTTCTTATCGAATATTCATGTGATTAGAAAAGTCAGGAGAATGGTAAGGTAATGTTTTCTATCAGTTGGCAATTTGAGCGCACAATCCCTGGGTTGTGCAGCTTCCTTCTTCACCTTTCCGATGCTGCCGCTCTCTCCGGCTCCCGGAGCCGAAGAAACGGCTTCTTCGCGCAAAGACGATTGTACCGGTCACAGTGCTCTCTTAGTACGCCTTCTGCCGAATGACGCCCGGGAGCGGCGCTTAGTTCCGGAGAGCATCGTACCTTCGTCTTTAGCGTCTTTTGTGGTCTACATCCTAGCAGAAAGCTTTTCCACTCTGTCGGGCAAGGAAAACTTGCGGGAGCACAGGAAACATCTCCCATCGTGTTCTGGACGTTGCACGGAGGTCTGCCAAGTGTTTGGCATAAAGAAAAGAAAAGCTGTCCAAAACAGCTTCTTATCGAATATTCATGTGAATATAAAAGTCAGGAGAATATAAGGTACTGTTTTCTATCAGTTGGCAAGTTGAGCGCACAATCCCCGTGTTGTACAGCTTCTTTCTTCACCTTTCCGATGCTGCCGCTCTCTCCGGCTCCCGGAGCCGAAGAAGCGGCTTCTTCGCGCAAAGACGATCGTACCGCTCACAGTGCTCTCTTAGCGCGGCTTCTGCTGAAAGACGCCCGGGAGCGGCGCTTAGCTCCGGAGAGCATCGTACCTTCGTCTTTAGCGTCTTTTGTGGTCTACATTTTAGCAGAAAGCTTTTCCACTCTGTCGGGCAAGGAAAACCTGCGGGAGCACAGAAAACATCTTCCATCGTGTTCTGGACATTGCACGGAGGTCTGCCAAGTGTTTGTATGAAGAAATTGATAGTTGTCCAAAATAACTTTCTATCGAATACTCTTGTGATGGGAAAAGTCAGGAAAGTGGTAAGGTAATGTTTTCTATCAGTTGGCGAGCTGCGCACACAATCACAGTGTTGTAGAGCTTCTTTCTTCACCTTTCCAATGCTGCCTCTCTCTCCGGCTCCCGGAGCCGAAGAAACGGCTTCTTCGCGCAAAGACGATTGTACCGGTCCCAGTGCTCTCTTAGCGCGGCTTCTGCCGAAAGACGCCCGGGAGCGGCGCTTAGCTCCGGAGAGCATCGTCCCTTCGTCTTTAGCGTCTTTTGTGGTCTACATCCTAGCAGAAAGCTTTTCCTCTCTGTCTGGCAAGGAAAACCTGCGGGAGCACAGAAAACATCTCCCATCGTGTTCTGGACGTTGCACGGAGGTCTGCCAAGTGTTTGGCATAAAGAAAAGAAAAGCTGTCCAAAACAGCTTCTTATCGAATATTCATGTGTTTAGAAAAGTCAGGAGAATGGTAAGGTACTGTTTTCTATCAGTTGGAAAGCTGCGCACACAATCCCAGTGTTGTACAGCTTCCTTCTTCTCCTGAGCCGAAGAAGCGGCTTCTTCGCGCAAAGACGATTGTACCGGTCACAGTGCTCTCTTAGCGCCGCTTCTGCCGAAAGAAGCCCGGGAGCGGCGCTTAGCTCCGGAGAGCATCGTCCCTTCGCGTTTAGCGTCTTTTGTAGTCTACATTTTAGCAGATAGCGTTTCCACTCTGTCTGGCAAGGAAAACCTGCGGGAGCACAGAAAACATCTCCCATCGTGTTCTGGACATTGCACGGAGCTCTGCCAAGTGTTTGTATGAAGAAATTGATAGCTGCCCAAAATAACTTTCTATCGAATACTCTTGTGATGGGAAAAGTCAGGAAAGTGGTAAGGTATTGTTTTCTATCAGTTGGCGAGCTGCGCACACAATCCCAGTGTTGTACAGCTTCCTTCTTCACCTTTCCGATGCTGCCACTCTCTCCGGCTCCCGGAGCCGAAGAAACGGCTTCTTCGCGCAAAGACGATTGTACCGCTCACAGTGCTCTCTTAGCGCGGCTTCTGCCGAAAGAAGCCCGGGAGCGGCTCTTAGCTCCGGAGAGCATCGCACCTTCGCCGTTAGCGTCTTTTGTGGTCTACATTTAGCAGATAGCTTTTCCACTCTGTCTGGCAAGGAAAACCTGCGGGAGCACAGAAAACATCTCCCATCCTGTTCTGGACGTTGCACGGAGGTCTGCCAAGTGTTTGGCATAAAGAAAAGAAATCTGTCCAACACACCTTCTTATCGAATATTCATGTGATTAGAAAAGTCAGGAGAATGGTAAGGTACTGTTTTCTATCAGTTGGCAAGTTGAGCACACAATCACAGTGTTGTACAGCTTCTTTCTTCACCTTTCCGATGCTGCCGCTCTCTCCGGCTCCCGGAGCCGAAGAAGCGGCTTCCTCGCTCAAAGACGATTGTACCGGTCACAGTGCTCTCTTAGCGCGGCTTCTGCCGAAAGAAGCCCGGGAGCGGCGATTAGCTCCGGAGAGCGTCGTCCCTTCGTCTTTAGCGTCTTTTGTGGTCTACATCCTAGCAGAAAGCTTTTCCACTCTGTCTGGCAAGGAAAACCTGCGGGAGCACAGAAAATATCTCCCATCGTGTTCTGGTCGTTGCACGGATGTCTGCCAAGTGTTTGGCATAAAGAAAAGAAAAGCTGTCCAAAACAGTTTCTTATCGAATATTCATGTGATTGGAAAAGTCAGGAGAATGGTAAGGTACTGTTTTCTATCAGTTGGCAAGTTGAGCACACAATCCCAGTGTTGTAGAGCGTCTTTCTTCACCTTTCCCATGCTGCCGCTCTCCCCCGCTCCCGGAGCCGTAGAAGCGGCTTCTTCGCGCAAAGACGATCGTACCGGTCACAGTGCTCTCTTAGCGCGGCTTCTGCCGAAAGAAGCCCGGGAGCGGCGCATAGCTCCGGAGAGCATCGTCCCTTCGTCTTTAGCGTCTTTTGTGGTCTACACCTTAGCAAATAGCGTTTCCAGTCTGTCTGGCAAGGAAAACCTGCGGGAGCACAGAAAACATCTCCCATCGTGTTCTGGACATTGCACGGAGGTCTGCCAAGTGTTTGGCATAAAGAAAAGAAAAACTGTCCAAAACAGCTTCTTATCGAATATTCATGTGATTAGAAAAGTCAGGAGAATGGTAAGGTAATGTTTTCTATCAGTTGGCAAGTTGAGCGCACAATCCCAGGGTTGTGCAGCTTTCTTCTTCACCTTTCCGATGCTGCCGCTCTCTCCGGCTCCCGGAGCCGAAGAAGCGGCTTCTTCGCGCAAAGACGATCGTACCGGTCACAGTGCTCTCTTAGCGCGGCTTCTGCTGAAAGACGCCCGGGAGCGGCGCTTTGCTCCGGAGAGCATCGTACCTTCGTCTTTAGCGTCTTTTGTGGTCTACATCCTAGCAGAAAGCTTTTCCACTCTGTCTGGCAAGGAAAACCTGCGCGAGCACAGAAAACATCTCCCATCGTGTTCTGGACATTGCACGGAGGTCTGCCAAGTGTTTGTATGAAGAAATTGATAGTTGTCCAAAATAACTTTCTATCGAATACTCTTGTGATGGGAAAAGTCAGGAAAGTGGTAAGGTAATGTTTTCTATCAGTTGGCGAGCTGCGCACACAATCACAGTGTTGTAGAGCTTCTTTCTTCACCTTTCCGATGCTGCCGCCCTCTCCGGCTCCCTGAGCCGAAGAAAGGGCTTCTTCGCGCAAAGACGATTGTACCGGTCCCAGTGCTCTCTTAGCGCGGCTTCTGCCGAAAGAAGCCCGGGAGCGGCGCTTAGCTCCGGAGAGCATCGTCCCTTCGTCTTTAGCGTCTTTTGGGGTCTACATCCTACCGGAAAGCTTTTCCACTCTGTCTGGCAAGGAAAACCTGCGGGAGCACAGAAAACATCTCCCATCATGTTCTGGACGTTGCACGGACGTCTGCCAAGTGTTTGGCATAAAGAAAAGAAAAGCTGTCCAAAACAGCTTCTTATCGAATATTCATGTGATTAGAAAAGTCAGGAGAATGCTAAGGTACTGTTTTCTATCAGTTGGCAAGCTGCGCACACAATCCCAGTGTTGTACAGCTTCCTTCTTCACCTGAGCCGAAGAAGCGGCTTCTTCGCGCAAAGACGATCGTACCGGTCACAGTGCTCTCTTAGCGCCGCTTCTGCCGAAAGAAGCCCGGGAGCGGCGCTTAGCTCCGGAGAGCATCGTCCCTTCGCGTTTAGCGTCTTTTGTAGTCTACATTTTAGCAGATAGCGTTTCCACTCTGTCCGGCTAGGACAACCTGCGGGAGCACAGAAAACATCTCCCATCGTGTTCTGGACATTGCACGGAGGTCTGCCAAGTGTTTGTATGAAGAAATTGATAGCTGCCCAAAATAACTTTCTATCGAATACTCTTGTGATGGGAAAAGTCAGGAAAGTGGTAAGGTAATGTTTTCTATCATTTGGCGAGCTGCGCACACAATCCCAGTATTGTACAGCTTCCTTCTTCACCTTTCCGATGCTGCCACTCTGTCCGGCTCCCGGAGCCGAAGAAACGGCTTCTTCGCGCAAAGACGATTGTACCGCTCACAGTGCTCTCTTAGCGCGGCTTCTGCCGAAAGACGCCCGGGAGCGGCGCTTAGCTCCGGAGAGCATCGTCCCTTCGTCTTTAGCGTCTTTTGTGGTCTACATCCTAGCAGAAAGCTTTTCCACTCTGTCTGGCAAGGAAAACCTGCGGGAGCACAGAAAACATCTCCCATCCTGTTCTGGACGTTGCACGGAGGTCTGCCAAGTGTTTGGAATAAGGAAAAGAAATCTGTCCAAAACAGCTTCTTATCGAATATTCATGTGATTAGAAAAGTCAGGAGAATGGTAAGGTACTGTTCTCTATCAGTTGGCAAGTTGAGCACACAATCCCAGTGTTGTACAGCTTCTTTCTTCACCTTTCCGATGCTGCCGCGCTCTCCGGCTCCCGGAGCCGAAGAAGCGGCTTCCTCGCTCAAAGACGATTGTACCGGTCACAGTGCTCTCTTAGCGCGGCTTCTGCCGAAAGAAGCCCGGGAGCGGCGATTAGCTCCGGAGAGCGTCGTCCCTTCGTCTTTAGCGTCTTTTGTGGTCTACATCCTAGCAGAAAGCTTTTCCACTCTGTCTGGCAAGGAAAACCTGCGGGAGCACAGAAAACATCTCCCATCGTGTTCTGGACATTGCACGGAGGTCTGCCAACTGTTTGTATGAAGAAATTGATAGTTGTCCAAAATAACTTTCTATCGAATACTCTTGTGATGGGAAAAGTCAGGAAAGTGGTAAGGTAATGTTTTCTATCAGTTGGCGAGCTGCGCACACAATCCCAGTGTTGTACAGCTTCCTTCTTCACCTTTCCGATGCTGCCTCTCTCTCCGGCTCCCGGAGCCGAAGAAACGGCTTCTTCGCGCAAAGACGATCGTACCGCTCACAGTGCTCTCTTAGCGCGGCTTCTGCCGAAAGACGCCCGGGAGCGGCGCTTAGCTCCGGAGAGCATCGTCCCTTCGTCTTTAGCGTCTTTTGTGGTCTAAAACCTGGCAAAAAGCTTTTCCACTCTGTCTGGCAAGGAAAACCTGCGGGAGCACAGAAAACATCTCCCATCGTGTTCTGGACATTGCACGGAGGTCTGCCAAGTGTTTGGCATAAAGAAAAGAAAAACTGTCCAAAACAGCTTCTTATCGAATATTCATGTGATTAGAAAAGTCAGGAGAATGGTAAGGTAATGTTTTCTATCAGTTGGCAAGTTGAGCACACAATCCCAGTGTTGTACAGCTTCCTTCTTCACCTGAGCCGAAGAAGCGGCTTCTTCGCGCAAAGACGATTGTACCGGTCACAGTGCTCTCTTAGCGCCGCTTCTGCCGAAAGAAGCCCGGGAGCGGCGCTTAGCTCCGGAGAGCATCGTCCCTTCGTCTTTAGCGTCTTTTGTGGTCTACACCTTAGGAAATAGCGTTTCCAGTCTGTCTGGCAAAGAAAACCTGCGGGAGCACAGAAAACATCTCCCATCATGTTCTGGACATTGCACGGAGCTCTGCCAAGTGTTTGCAAGAAGAAATTAATAGTTGTCCAAAATAACTTTCTATCAAATATTCTTGTGATTGGAAAAGTCAGGAAAGTGGTAAGGTACTCATTTCTATCAGTTGGCTAGTTGAGCACACAATCCCAGTGTTGTAGAGCTTCCTTCTTCACCTTTCCCATGCTGCCGCTCTCTCCGGCTCCCTGCGCCCATGAAGCGGCTTCTTCGCGCAAAGACGATTGTACCGCTCACAGTGCTCTCTAAGCGCGGCTTCTGCCGAAAGAAGCCCGGGAGCGGCGCTTAGCTCCGGAGAGCATCGTCCCTTCGCGTTTGGCGTCTTTTGTAGTCTACATTTTAGCAGATAGCGTTTCCACTCTGTCTGGCAAGGAAAACCTGCGGGAGCACAGAAAACATCTCCCATCGTGTTCTGGACATTGCACGGAGCTCTGCCAAGTGTTTGGCATAAAGAAAAGAAAAGCTGTCCAAAACAGCTTCCTATCGAAAATTCATGTGATTGGAAAAATCAGGAGAATGGTAAGGTAATGTTTTCTATCAGTCGGCAAGTTGAGCACACAATCCCAGGGTTGTGCAGCTTCCCTCTTCACCTTTCCGATGCTGCCGCTCTCTCCGGCTCCCGGAGCCGAAGAAGCGGCTTCTTCGCGCAAAGACGATTGTACCGCTCACAGTGCTCTCTTAGTGCCGCTTCTGCCGAAAGAAGCCCGGGAGCGGCGCATAGCTCCGGAGAGCATCGTCCCTTCGCGTTTGGCGTCTATTGTAGTCTACCTTTTAGCAGATAGCGTTTCCACTCTGTCTGGCAAGGAAAACCTGCGGGAGCACAGAAAACATCTCCCATCGTGTTCTGGACGTTGCACGGAGGTCTGCCAAGTGTTTGGCATAAAGAAAAGAAAAGCTGTCCAAAACAGCTTCTTATCGAATATTCATGTGATTATAAAAGTCAGGAGAATATAAGGTACTGTTTTCTATCAGTTGGCAAGTTGAGCACACAATCCCAGTGTTGTAAAGCTTCTTTCTTCACCTTTCCGATGCTGCCGCTCTCTCCGGCTCCCGGAGCCGAAGAAGCGGCTTCTTCGCGCAAAGACGATCGTACCGGTCACAGTGCTCTCTTAGCGCGGCTTCTGCCGAAAGACGCCCGGGAGCGGCGCTTAGCTCTGGAGAGCATCGTACCTTCGTCTTTAGCGTCTTTTGTGGTCTACATCCTAGCAGAAAGCTTTTCCACTCTGTCTGGCAAAGAAAACCTGCGGGAGCACAGAAAACATCTCCCATCGTGTTCTGGACATTGCACGGAGGTCTGCCAAGTGTTTGTACGAAGAAATTGAAAGTTGTCCAAAATAACTTTCTATCGAATACTCTTGTGATGGGAAAAGTCAGGAAAGTGGTAAGGTAATGTTTTCTATCAGTTGGCGAGCTGCGCACACAATCACAGTGTTGTAGAGCTTCTTTCTTCACCTTTCCGATGCTGCCGCCCTCTCCGGCTCCCTGAGCCGAAGAAACGGCTTCTTCGCGCAAAGACGATTGTACCGGTCCCAGTGCTCTCTTAGCGCGGCTTCTGCCGAAAGAAGCCCGGGAGCGGCGCATAGCTCCGGAGAGCATCGTCCCTTCGTCTTTAGCGTCTTTTGGGGTCTACATCCTAGCGGAAAGCTTTTCCACTCTGTCTGGCAAGGAAAACCTGCGGGAGCACAGAAAACATCTCCCATCATGTTCTGGACGTTGCACGGACGTCTGCCAAGTGTTTGGCATAAAGAAAAGAAAAACTGTCCAATACAGCTTCTTATCGAATATTCATGTGATTAGAAAAGTCAGGAGAATGGTAAGGTAATGTTTTCTATCAGTTGGCAAGTTGAGCACACAATCCCAGTGTTGTACAGCTTCCTTCTTCACCTGAGCCGAAGAAGCGGCTTCTTCGCGCAAAGACGATTGTACCGGTCACAGTGCTCTCTTAGCGCCGCTTCTGCCGAAAGAAGCCCGGGAGCGGCGCTTAGCTCCGGAGAGCATCGTCCCTTCGTCTTTAGCGTCTTTTGTGGTCTACACCTTAGGAAATAGCGTTTCCAGTCTGTCTGGCAAAGAAAACCTGCGGGAGCACAGAAAACATCTCCCATCATGTTCTGGACATTGCACGGAGCTCTGCCAAGTGTTTGCAAGAAGAAATTAATAGTTGTCCAAAATAACTTTCTATCAAATATTCTTGTGATTGGAAAAGTCAGGAAAGTGGTAAGGTACTCATTTCTATCAGTTGGCTAGTTGAGCACACAATCCCAGTGTTGTAGAGCTTCCTTCTTCACCTTTCCGATGCTGCCGCTCTCTCCGGCTCCCTGCGCCCATGAAGCGGCTTCTTCGCGCAAAGACGATTGTACCGCTCACAGTGCTCTCTTAGCGCGGCTTCTGCCGAAAGAAGCCCGGGAGCGGCGCTTAGCTCCGGAGAGCATCGTCCCTTCGCGTTTGGCGTCTTTTGTAGTCTACATTTTAGCAGATAGCGTTTCCACTCTGTCTGGCAAGGAAAACCTGCGGGAGCACAGAAAACATCTCCCATCGTGTTCTGGACATTGCACGGAGCTCTGCCAAGTGTTTGGCATAAAGAAAGGGAAAGCTGTCCAAAACAGCTTCCTATCGACAATTCATGTGATTGGAAAAATCAGGAGAATGGTAAGGTAATGTTTTCTATCAGTCGGCAAGTTGAGCACACAATCCCAGGGTTGTGCAGCTTCCCTCTTCACCTTTCCGATGCTGCCGCTCTCTCCGGCTCCCGGAGCCGAAGAAGCGGCTTCTTCGCGCAAAGACGATTGTACCGCTCACAGTGCTCTCTTAGTGCCGCTTCTGCCGAAAGAAGCCCGGGAGCGGAGCATAGCTCCGGAGAGCATCGTCCCTTCGCGTTTGGCGTCTTTTGTAGTCTACCTTTTAGCAGATAGCGTTTCCACTCTGTCTGGCAAGGAAAACCTGCGGGAGCACAGAAAACATCTCCCATCGTGTTCTGGACGTTGCACGGAGCTCTGCCAAGTGTTTGGCATAAAGAAAGGGAAAGCTGTCCAAAACAGCTTCCTATCGAAAATTCTTGTGATTGGAAAAATCAGGAAAGTGGTAAGGTAATGTTTTCTATCTGTTGGCAAGCTGCGCACACAATCCCAGTGTTGTACAGCTTCCTTCTTCACCTTTCCGATGCTGCCGCTCTCTCCGGCTCCCTGAGCCCAAGAAGCGGCTTCTTCGCGCAAAGACGATTGTACCGCTCACAGTGCTCTCTTAGTGCGGCTTCTGCCGAAAGACGCCCGGGAGCGGCGCTTAGCTCCGGAGAGCATCGTACCTTCGTCTTTAGCGTCTTTTGTGGTCTACATCCTAGCAGAAAGCTTTTCCACTCTGTCGGGCAAGGAAAACCTGCGGGAGCACAGAAAACATCTCCCATCGTGTTCTGGACGTTGCACGGAGGTCTGCCAAGTGTTTGGCATAAAGAAAAGAAAAGCTGTCCAAAACAGCTTCTTATCGAATATTCATGTGATTAAAAAAGTCAGGAGAATATAAGGTACTGTTTTCTATCAGTTGGCAAGTTGAGCACAAAATCCCAGTGTTGTACAGCTTCTTTCTTCACCTTTCCGATGCTGCCGCTCTCTCCGGCTCCCGGAGCCGAAGAAGCGGCTTCTTCGCGCAAAGACGATCGTACCGGTCACAGTGCTCTCTTAGCGCGGCTTCTGCCGAAAGACGCCCGGGAGCGGCGCTTAGCTCCGGAGAGCATCGTCCCTTCGTCTTTAGCGTCTTTTGTGGTCTACATCCTAGCAGAAAGCTTTTCCACTCTGTCTGGCAAGGAAAACCTGCGGGAGCACAGAAAACATCTCCCATCGTGTTCTGGACATTGCACGGAGGTCTGCCAAGTGTTTGTATGAAGAAATTGATAGTTGTCCAAAATAACTTTCTATCGAATACTCTTGTGATGGGAAAAGTCAGGAAAGTGGTAAGGTAATGTTTTCTATCAGTTGGCGAGCTGCGCACACAATCACAGTGTTGTAGAGCTTCTTTCTTCACCTTTCCGATGCTGCCGCCCTCTCCGGCTCCCTGAGCCGAAGAAGCGGCTTCTTCGCGCAAAGACGATTGTACCGGTCACAGTGCTCTCTTAGCGCCGCTTCTGCCGAAAGAAGCCCGGGAGCGGCGCTTAGCTCCGGAGAGCATCGTCCCTTCGTCTTTAGCGTCTTTTGTGGTCTACATCCTGGCAGAAAGCTTTTCCACTCTGTCTGGCAAGGAAAACCTGCGGGAGCACAGAAAACATCTCCCATCGTGTTCTGGACATTGCACGGAGGTCTGCCAAGTGTTTGTATGAAGAAATGGATAGTTGACCAAAATAACTTTCGATCGAACACTCTTGTGATGGGAAAAATCAGGAAAGTGGTAAGGTAATGTTTTATATCAGTTGGCGAGCTGCGCACACAATCCCAGTGTTGTAGAGCTTCTTTCTTCACCTTTCCGATGCTGCCTCTCTCTACGGCTCCCGGAGCCGAAGAAACGGCTTCTTCGCGCAAAGACGATTGTACCGGTCCCAGTGCTCTCTTAGTGCCGCTTCTGCCGAAATAAGCCCGGGAGCGGCGCTTAGCTCCGGAGAGCATCGTCCCTTCGCGTTTGGCGTCTTTTGTGGTCTACATTTTATCAGATAGCGTTTCCACTCTGTCTGGCAAGGAAAACCTGCGGGAGCACAGAAAACATCTCCCATCGTGTTCTGGACGTTGCACGGAGCTCTGCCAAGTGTTTGGCATAAAGAAAGGGAAAGCTGTCCAAAACAGCTTCCTATCGAAAATTCTTGTGATTGGAAAAATCAGGAAAGTGGTAAGGTAATGTTTTCTATCAGTTGGCAAGCTGAGCACACAATCCCAGTGTTGTACAGCTTCCTTCTTCACCTTTCCGATGCTGCCGCTCTCTCCGGCTCCCTGAGCCCAAGAAGCGGCTTCTTCGCGCAAAGACGATTGTACCGCTCACAGTGCTCTCTTAGTGCGGCTTCTGCCGAAAGACGCCCGGGAGCGGCGCTTAGCTCCGGAGAGCATCGTCCCTTCGTCTTTAGCGTCTTTTGTGGTCTACATCCTAGCAGAAAGCTTTTCCACTCTGTCGGGCAAGGAAAACCTGCGGGAGCACAGAAAACATCTCCCATCGTGTTCTGGACGTTGCACGGAGGTCTGCCAAGTGTTTGGCATAAAGAAAAGAAAAAATGTCCAAAACAGCTTCTTATCGAATATTCATGTGATTAGAAAAGTCAGGAAAGTGGTAAGGTAATGTTTTCTATCAGTTGGCAAGCTGCGCACACAATCCCAGTGTTGTACAGCTTCCTTCTTCACCTTTCCGATGCTGCCACTCTCTCCGGCTCCCTGCGCCCAAGAAGCGGCTTCTTCGCGCAAAGACGATTGTACCGGTCATAGTGCTCTCTTAGCGCGGCATCTGCCGAAAGAAGCCCGGGAGCGGCGATTAGCTCCGGAGAGCATCGTCCCTTCGTCTTTAGCGTCTTTTGTGGTCTACACCTTAGCAAATAGCGTTTCCAGTCTGTCTGGCAAGGAAAACCTGCGGGAGCACAGAAAACATCTCCCATCGTGTTCTGGACGTTGCACGGAGGTCTGCCAAGTGTTTGGCATAAAGAAAAGAAATCTGTCCAAAACAGCTTCTTATCGAATATTCATGTGATTAGAAAAGTCAGGAGAATGGTTAGGTACTGTTTTCTATCAGTTGGCAAGTTGAGCACACAATCCCAGTGTTGTACAGCTTCTTTCTTCACCTTTCCCATGCTGCCGCTCTCTCCGGCTCCCGGAGCCGAAGAAGCGGCTTCTTCGCGCAAAGACCATCGTACCAGTCACAGTGCTCTCTTAGTGCGGCTTCTGCCGAAAGAAGCACGGGAGCGGCGCATAGCTCCGGAGAGCATCGTCCCTTCGTCTTTAGCGTCTTTTGTTGTCTACACCTTAGCAAATAGCGTTTCCAGTCTGTCTGGCAAAGAAAACCTGCGGGAGCACAGAAAACATCTCCCATCGTGTTCTGGACATTGCACGGAGGTCTGCCAAGTGTTTGCAAGAAGAAATTAATAGTTGTCCAAAATAACTTTCTATCAAATATTCTTGTGATTGGAAAAGTCAGGAAAGTGGTAAGGTACTCATTTCTATCAGTTGGCTATTTGAGCACACAATCCCAGTGTTGTACAGCTTCCTTCTTCACCTTTCCGATGCTGCCGCTCTCTCCGGCTCCCGGAGCCCAAGAAGCGGCTTCTTCGCGCAAAGACGATTGTACCGCTCACAGTGCTCTCTTAGCGCGGCTTCTGCCAAAAGACGCCCGGGAGCGGCGCTTAGCTCCGGAGAGCATCCTCCCTTCGTCTTTAGCGTCTTTTGTGGTCTACAGCTTAGCAAATAGCGTTTCCAGTCTGTCTGGCAAAGAAAACCTGCGGGAGCACAGAAAACATCTCCCATCGTGTTCTGGACATTGCACGGAGGTCTGCCAAGTGTTTGTATGAAGAAATGGATAGTTGACCAAAATAACTTTCTATCGAACACTCTTGTGATGGGAAAAATCAGGAAAGTGGTAAGGTAATGTTTTCTATCAGTTGGCGAGCTGCGCACACAATCCCAGTGTTGTACAGCTTCTTTCTTCACCTTTCCGATGCTGCCTCTCTCTCCGGCTCCCGGAGCCGAAGAAACGGCTTCTTCGCGCAAAGACGATTGTACCGGTCCCAGTGCTCTCTTAGCGCGGCTTCTGCCGAAAGAAGCCCGGGAGCGGCGATTAGCTCCGGAGAGCATCGTCCCTTCGTCTTTAGCGTCTTTTGTGGTCTACATCCTAGCAGAAAGCTTTTCCACTCTGTCTGGCAAGGAAAACCTGCGGGAGCACAGAAAACATCTCCCATCGTGTTCTGGACGTTGCACGGATGTCTGCCAAGTTTTTGGCATAAAGAAAGGAAAAGCTGTCCAAAACAGCTTCTTATCGAATATTCATGTGATTAAAAAGTCAGGAGAATATAAGGTACTGTTTTGTATCAGTTGGCAAGTTGAGCACACAATCCCAGTGTTGTACAGCTTCTTTCTTCACCTTTCCGATGCTGCCGCTCTCTCCAGCTCCCGGAGCCGAAGAAGCGGCTTCTTCGCGCAAAGACGATTGTACCGGTCACAGTGCTCTCTTAGCGCGGCTTCTGCCGAAAGAAGCCCGGGAGCGGCGCTTAGCTCCGGAGAGCATCGTCCCTTTGCGTTTGGCGTCTTTTCTAGTCTACATTTTAGCAGATAGCGTTTCCACTCTGTCTGGCAAGGAAAACCTGCAGGAGCACAGAAAACATCTCCCATCGTGTTCTGGACGTTGCACGGACGTCTGCCAAGTGTTTGGCATAAAGCGCTGAAAAGCTGTCCAAAACAGCTTCTTATCGAATATTCATGTGATTAGAAAAGTCAGGAGAATGGTAAGGTACTGTTTTCTATCAGTTGGCAAGCTGCGCACACAATCCCAGTGTTGTACAGCTTCCTTCTTCACCTGAGCCGAAGAAGCGGCTTCTTCGCGCAAAGACGATTGTACCGGTCCCAGTGCTCTCTTAGCGCCGCTTCTGCCGAAAGAAGCCCGGGAGTGGCGCTTAGCTCCGGAGAGCATCGTCCCTTCGCGTTTAGCGTCTTTTGTAGTCTACATTTTAGCAGATAGCGTTTCCACTCTGTCTGGCAAGGAAAACCTGCGGGAGCACAGAAAACATCTCCCATCGTGTTCTGGACATTGCACGGATCTCTGCCAAGTGTTTGTATGAAGAAATTGATAGTTGTCGAAAATAACTTTCTATCGAATACTCTTGTGATGGGAAAAGTCAGGAAAGTGGTAAGGTAATGTTTTCTATCAGTTGGCGAGCTGCGCACACAATCACAGTGTTGTACAGCTTCCTTCTTCACCTTTCCGATGCTGCCTCTCTCTCCGGCTCCCGGAGCCGAAGAAACGGCTTCTTCGCGCAAAGACGATTGTACCGCTCACAGTGCTCTCTTAGCGCGGCTTCTGCCGAAAGAAGCCCGGTAGCGGCGCTTAGCTCCGGAGAGCACCGTCCCTTCGTCTTTAGCGTCTTTTGTGGTCTACATCCTGGCAGAAAGATTTTCCACTCTGTCGGGCAAGGAAAACCTGCGGGAGCACAGAAAACATCTCCCATCCTGTTCTGGACGTTGCACGGAGGTCTGCCAAGTGTTTGGCATAAAGAAAAGAAAAACTGTCCAAAACAGCTTCTTATCGAATATTCATGTGATTAGAAAAGTCAGGAGAATGGTAAGGTACTGTTTTCTATCAGTTGGCAAGCTGCGCACACAATCCCAGTGTTGTACAGCTTCCTTCTTCACCTTTCCGATGCTGCCACTCTCTCCGGCTCTCTGCGCCCAAGAAGCGGCTTCTTCGCGCAAAGACGATTGTACCGGTCATAGTGCTCTCTTAGCGCGGCATCTGCCGAAAGAAGCCCGGGAGCGGCGATTAGCTCCGGAGAGCATCGTCCCTTCGTCTTTAGCGTCTTTTGTGGTCTACACCTTCGCAAATAGCGTTTCCAGTCTGTCTGGCAAGGAAAACCTGCGGGAGCACAGAAAACATCTCCCATCGTGTTCTGGACATTGCACGGAGGTCTGCCAAGTGTTTGGCATAAAGAAAAGAAATCTGTCCAAAACAGCTTCTTATCGAATATTCATGTGATTAGAAAAGTCAAGAGAATGGTAAGGTACTGTTTTCTATCAGTTGGCAAGTTGAGCACACAATCCCAGTGTTGTACAGCTTCTTTCTTCACCTTTCCGATGCTGCCGCTCTCTCCGGCTCCCGGAGCCGAAGAAGCGGCTTCTTCGCGCAAAGACGATCGTACCGGTCACAGTGCTCTCTTAGTGCGGCTTCTGCCGAAAGACGCCCGGGAGCGGCGCATAGCTCCGGAGAGCATCGTCCCTTCGTCTTTAGCGTCTTTTGTGGTCTACACCTTAGCAAATAGCGTTTCCAGTCTGTCTGGCAAAGAAAACCTGCGGGAGCACAGAAAACATCTCCCATCGTGTTCTGGACATTGCACGGAGGTCTGCCAAGTGTTTGCAAGAAGAAATTAATAGTTGTCCAAAATAACTTTCTATCATATATTCTTGTAATTGGAAAAGTCAGGAAAGTGGTAAGGTACTCATTTCTATCAGTTGGCTAGTTGAGCACACAATCCCAGTGTTGTAGAGCTTCCTTCTTCACCTTTCCGGTGCTGCCGCTCTCTCCGGCTCCCTGCGCCCAAGAAGCGGCTTCTTCGCGCAAAGACGATTGTACCGCTCACAGTGCTCTCTTAGCGCGGCTTCTGCCGAAAGAAGCCCGGGAGCGGCGCTTAGCTCCGGAGAGCATCGTCCCTTCGCGTTTGGCGTCTTTTGTAGTCTACATTTTAGCAGATAGCGTTTCCACTCTGTCTGGCAAGGAAAACCTGCGGGAGCACAGAAAACATCTCCCATCGTGTTCTGGACGTTGCACGGACGTCTGCCAAGTGTTTGGCATAAAGAAAAGAAAAGCTGTCCAAAACAGCTTCTTATCGAATATTCATGTGACTAGAAAAGTCAGGAGAATGGTAAGGTACTGTTTTCTATCAGTTTGCAAGCTGCGCACACAATCCCAGTGTTGTACAGCTTCCTTCTTCACCTGAGCCGAAGAAGCGGCTTCTTCGCGCAAAGACGATTGTACCGGTCACAGTGCTCTCTTAGCGCCGCTTCTGCCGAAAGAAGCCCGGGAGCGGCGCTTAGCTCCGGAGAGCATCGTCCCTTCGCGTTTAGCGTCTTTTGTAGTCTACATTTTAGCAGATAGCGTTTCCACTCTGTCTGGCAAGGAAAACCTGCGGGAGCACAGAAAACATCTCCCATCGTGTTCTGGACATTGCACGGATCTCTGCCAAGTGTTTGTATGAAGAAATTGATAGTTGTCCAAAATAACTTTCTATCGAATACTCTTGTGATGGGAAAAGTCAGGAAAGTGGTAAGGTAATGTTTTCTATCAGTTGGCGAGCTGCGCACACAATCCCAGTGTTGTACAGCTTCCTTCTTCACCTTTCCGATGCTGCCTCTCTCTCCGGCTCCCGGAGCCGAAGAAACGGCTTCTTCGCGCAAAGACGATTGTACCGGTCCCAGTGCTCTCTTAGTGCGGCTTCTGCCGAAAGACGCCCGGGAGCGGCGCATAGCTCCGGAGAGCATCGTCCCTTCGTCTTTAGCGTCTTTTGTGGTCTACACATTAGCAAATAGCGTTTCCAGTCTGTCTGGAAAAGAAAACCTGCGGGAGCACAAAAAACATCTCCCATCGTGTTCTACACATTGCACGGAGGTCTGCCAAGTGTTTGCATGAAGAAATTGATAGTTGTCCAAAATAACTTTCTATCGAATACTCTTGTGATGGGAAAAATCAGGAAAGTGGTTAGGTAATGTTTTCTATCAGTTGGCGAGCTGCGCACACAATCACAGTGTTGTAGAGCTTCTTTCTTCACCTTTCCGATGCTGCCTCTCTCCCCGGCTCCCGGAGCCGAAGAAACGGCTTCTTCGCGCAAGGACGATTGTACCGCTCACAGTGCTCTCTTAGCGCGGCTTCTGCCGAAAGAAGCCCGGGAGCGGCGCTTAGCTCCGGAGAGCATCGTCCCTTCGTCTTTAGCGTCTTTTGTGGTCTACATCCTAGCGGAAAGCTTTTCCACTCTGTCTGGCAAGGAAAACTTGCGGGAGCACAGAAAACATCTCCCATCGTGTTCTGGACGTTGCACGGAGGTCTGCCAAGTGTTTGGCATAAAGAAAAGAAAAGCTGTCGAAAACAGCTTCTTATCGAATATTCATGTGATTAGAAAAGTCAGGAGAATGGTAAGGTAATGTTTTCTATCAGTTGGCAAGTTGAGCACACAATCCCAGGGTTGTGCAGCTTCCTTCTTCACCTTTCCGATGCTGCCGCTCTCTCCGGCTCCCGGAGCCGAAGAAGCGGCTTCTTCGCGCAAAGACGATTGTACCGGTCACATGGCTCTTAGCGCCGCTTCTGCCGAAAGAAGCCCGGGAGCGGCGCATAGCTCCGGAGAGCATCGTCCCTTCGTCTTTAGCGTCTTTTGTGGTCTACATCCTAGCAGAAAGCTTTTCCACTCTGTCGGGCAAGGAAAACCTGCGGGAGCACAGAATACATCTCCCATCGTGTTCTGGACGTTGCACGGAGGTCTGCCAAGTGTTTGGCATAAAGAAAAGAAAATCTGTCCAAAAGAGCTTCTTATCGAATATTCATGTGATTATAAAAGTCAGGAGAATATAAGCTACTGTTTTCTATCAGTTGGCAAGTTGAGCACACAATCCCAGTGTTGTACAGCTTCTTTCTTCACCTTTCCGATGCTGCCGCTCTTTCCGGCTCCCGGAGACGAAGGAGCGGCTTCTTCGCGCAAAGACGATCGTACCGGTCACAGTGCTCTCTTAGCGCGGCTTCTGCCGAAAACGCCCGGGAGCGGCGCATAGCTCCGGAGAGCATCGTACCTTCGTCTTTAGCGTCTTTTTTGGTCTACATCCTAGCAGAAAGCTTTTCCAGTCTGTCTGGCAAGAAAAACCTGCGGGAGCACAGAAAACATCTTCCAACGTGTTCTGGACATTGCACGGAGGTCTGCCAAGTGTTTGTATGAAGAAATTGATTGTTGTCCAAAATAACTTTCTATCGAATACTCTTGTGATGGGAAAAGTCAGGAAAGTGGTAAGGTAATGTTTTCTATCAGTTGGCGAGCTGCGCACACAATCCCAGTGCTGTAGAGCTTCTTTCTTCACCTTTCCGATGCTGCCGCTCTCTCCGGCTCCCGGAGCCGAAGAAGCGGCTTCTTCGCGCAAAGACCATCGTACCAGTCACAGTGCTCTTAGCGCGGCTTCTGCCGAAAGAAGCCCGGGAGCGGCGCTTAGCTCCGGAGAGCATCGTCCCTTCGCGTTTGGCGTCTTTTGTAGTCTACATTTTAGCAGATAGCGTTTCCACTCTGTCTGGCAAGGAAAACCTGCGGGAGCACAGAAAACATCTCCCATCCTGTTCTGGACATTGCACGGAGGTCTGCCAAGTGTTTGGCATAAAGAATGAAATCTGTCCAAAACAGCTTCTTATCGAATATTCATGTGATTAGAAAAGTCAGGAGAATGGTAAGGTACTGTTTTCTATCAGTTGGCAAGTTGAGCACACAATCCCAGTGTTGTAGAGCTTCTTTCTTCACCTTTCCGATGCTGCCGCTCTCTCCGGCTCCCGGAGCCGAAGAAGCGGCTTCTTCGCGCAAAGACGATCGTACCGGTCACAGTGCTCTCTTAGTGCGGCTTCAGCCGAAAGACGCCCGGGAGCGGCGCATAGCTCCGGAGAGCATCGTCCCTTCGTCTTTAGCGTCTTTTGTGGTCTACACCTTAGCAAATAGCGTTTCCAGTCTGTCTGGCAAAGAAAACCTGCGGGAGCACAGAAAACATCTCCCATCGTGTTCTGGACGTTGCACGGAGGTCTGCCAAGTGTTTGCAAGAAGAAATTAATAGTTGTCCAAAATAACTTTCTATCAAATATTCTTGTGATTGGAAAAGTCAGGAAAGTGGTAAGGTAATGTTTTCTATCAGTTGGCTAGTTGAGCACACAATCCCAGTGTTGTAGAGCTTCCTTCTTCACCTTTCCGATGCTGCCGCTCTCTCCGGCTCCCTGCGCCCAAGAAGCGGCTTCTTCGCGCAAAGACGATTGTACCGCTCACAGTGCTCTCTTAGCGCGGCTTCTGCCGAAAGAAGCCCGGGAGCGGCGCTTACCTCCGGAGAGCATCGTCCCTTCGCGTTTGGCGTCTTTTGTAGTCTACATTTTAGCAGATAGCGTTTCCACTCTGTCTGGCAAGGAAAACCTGCGGGAGCACAGAAAACATCTCCCATCGTGTTCTGGACATTGCACGGATCTCTGCCAAGTGTTTGGCATAAAGAAAGGGAAAGCTGTCCAAAACAGCTTCCTATCGAAAATTCATGTGATTGGAAAAATCAGGAGAATGGTAAGGTAATGTTTTCTATCAGTTGGCAAGTTGAGCACACAATCCCAGGGTTGTGCAGCTTCCCTCTTCACCTTTCCGATGCTGCCGCTCTCTCCGGCTCCCGGAGCCGAAGAAGCGGCTTCTTCGCGCAAAGACGATTGTACCGCTCACAGTGCTCTCTTAGTGCCGCTTCTGCCGAAAGAAGCCCGGGAGCGGCGCATAGCTCCGGAGAGCATCGTCCCTTCGCGTTTGGCGTCTTTTGTAGTCTACATTTTAGCAGATAGCGTTTCCACTCTGTCTGGCAAGGAAAATCTGCGGGAGCACAGAAAACATCTCCCATCGTGTTCTGGACGTTGCACGGAGGTCTGCCAAGTGTTTGGCATAAAGAAAAGAAAAGCTGTCCAAAACAGCTTCTTATCGAATATTCATGTGATTAGAGAAGTCAGGAGAATGGTAAGGTACTGTTTTCTATCAGTTGGCAAGTTGAGCACAAAATCCCAGTGTTGTACAGCTTCTTTCTTCACCTTTCCGATGCTGCCGCTCTCTCCGGCTCCCGGAGCCGAAGAAGCGGCTTCTTCGCTCAAAGACGATCGTACCGGTCACAGTGCTCTCTTAGCGCGGCTTCTGCCGAAAGAAGCCCGGGAGCGGCGATTAGCTCCGGAGAGCGTCGTCCCTTCGTCTTTAGCGTCTTTTGTGGTCTACATCCTAGCAGAAAGCTTTTCCACTCTGTCTGGCAAGGAAAACCTGCGGGAGCACAGAAAACATCTCCCATCGTGTTCTGGACATTGCACGGAGGTCTGCCAAGTGTTTGTATGAAGAAATTGATTGTTGTCCAAAATAACTTTCTATCGAATACTCCTGTGATGGGAAAAGTCAGGAAAGTGGTAAGGTAATGTTTTCTATCAGTCGGCGAGCTGCGCACACAATCCCAGTGTTGTACAGCTTCCTTCTTCACCTTTCCGATGCTGCCTCTCTCTCCGGCTCCCGGAGCCGAAGAAACGGCTTCTTCGCGCAAAGACGATTGTACCGGTCACAGTGCTCTCTTAGCGCGGCTTCTGCCGAAAGAAGCCCGGGAGCGGCGCTTAGCTCCGGAGAGCATCGTCCCTTCGTCTTTAGCGTCTTTTGTGGTCTACATCCTAGCAGAAAGCTTTTCCACTCTGTCTGGCAAGGAAAACCTGCGGGAGAACAGAAAACATCTCCCATCGTGTTCTGGACATTGCACGGAGGTCTGCCAACTGTTTGTATGAAGAAATTGATAGTTGTCCAAAATAACTTTCTATCGAATACTCTTGTGATGGGAAAAGTCAGGAAAGTGGTAAGGTAATGTTTTCTATCAGTTGGCGAGCTGCGCACACAATCCCAGTGTTGTACAGCTTCCTTCTTCACCTTTCCGATGCTGCCTCTCTCTCCGGCTCCCGGAGCCGAAGAAACGGCTTCTTCGCGCAAAGACGATCGTACCGCTCACAGTGCTCTCTTAGCGCGGCTTCTGCCGAAAGACGCCCGGGAGCGGCGCTTAGCTCCGGAGAGCATCGTCCCTTCGTCTTTAGCGTCTTTTGTGGTCTAAAACCTGGCAGAAAGCTTTTCCACTCTGTCTGGCAAGGAAAACCTGCGGGAGCACAGAAAACATCTCCCATCGTGTTCTGGACATTGCACGGAGGTCTGCCAAGTGTTTGGCATAAAGAAAAGAAAAACTGTCCAAAACAGCTTCTTATCGAATATTCATGTGATTAGAAAAGTCAGGAGAATGGTAAGGTAATGTTTTCTATCAGTTGGCAAGTTGAGCACACAATCCCAGTGTTGTACAGCTTCCTTCTTCACCTGAGCCGAAGAAGCGGCTTCTTCGCGCAAAGACGATTGTACCGGTCACAGTGCTCTCTTAGCGCCGCTTCTGCCGAAAGAAGCCCGGGAGCGGCGCTTAGCTCCGGAGAGCATCGTCCCTTCGTCTTTAGCGTCTTTTGTGGTCTACACCTTAGGAAATAGCGTTTCCAGTCTGTCTGGCAAAGAAAACCTGCGGGAGCACAGAAAACATCTCCCATCATGTTCTGGACATTGCACGGAGCTCTGCCAAGTGTTTGCAAGAAGAAATTAATAGTTGTCCAAAATAACTTTCTATCAAATATTCTTGTGATTGGAAAAGTCAGGAAAGTGGTAAGGTACTCATTTCTATCAGTTGGCTAGTTGAGCACACAATCCCAGTGTTGTAGAGCTTCCTTCTTCACCTTTCCGATGCTGCCGCTCTCTCCGGCTCCCTGCGCCCATGAAGCGGCTTCTTCGCGCAAAGACGATTGTACCGCTCACAGTGCTCTCTAAGCGCGGCTTCTGCCGAAAGAAGCCCGGGAGCGGCGCTTAGCTCCGGAGAGCATCGTCCCTTCGCGTTTGGCGTCTTTTGTAGTCTACATTTTAGCAGATAGCGTTTCCACTCTGTCTGGCAAGGAAAACCTGCGGGAGCACAGAAAACATCTCCCATCGTGTTCTGGACATTGCACGGAGCTCTGCCAAGTGTTTGGCATAAAGAAAAGAAAAGCTGTCCAAAACAGCTTCCTATCGAAAATTCATGTGATTGGAAAAATCAGGAGAATGGTAAGGTAATGTTTTCTATCAGTCGGCAAGTTGAGCACACAATCCCAGGGTTGTGCAGCTTCCCTCTTCACCTTTCCGATGCTGCCGCTCTCTCCGGCTCCCGGAGCCGAAGAAGCGGCTTCTTCGCGCAAAGACGATTGTACCGCTCACAGTGCTCTCTTAGTGCCGCTTCTGCCGAAAGAAGCCCGGGAGCGGCGCATAGCTCCGGAGAGCATCGTCCCTTCGCGTTTGGCGTCTTTTGTAGTCTACCTTTTAGCAGATAGCGTTTCCACTCTGTCTGGCAAGGAAAACCTGCGGGAGCACAGAAAACATCTCCCATCGTGTTCTGGACGTTGCACGGAGGTCTGCCAAGTGTTTGGCATAAAGAAAAGAAAAGCTGTCCAAAACAGCTTCTTATCGAATATTCATGTGATTATAAAAGTCAGGAGAATATAAGGTACTGTTTTCTATCAGTTGGCAAGTTGAGCACACAATCCCAGTGTTGTACAGCTTCTTTCTTCACCTTTCCGATGCTGCCGCTCTCTCCGGCTCCCGGAGCCGAAGAAGCGGCTTCTTCGCGCAAAGACGATTGTACCGCTCACAGTGCTCTCTTAGCGCGGCTTCTGCCGAAAGACGCCCGGGAGCGGCGCTTAGCTCTGGAGAGCATCGTACCTTCGTCTTTAGCGTCTTTTGTGGTCTACATCCTAGCAGAAAGCTTTTCCACTCTGTCTGGCAAGGAAAACCTGCGGGAGCACAGAAAACATCTCCCATCGTGTTCTGGACATTGCACGGAGGTCTGCCAAGTGTTTGTACGAAGAAATTGAAAGTTGTCCAAAATAACTTTCTATCGAATACTCTTGTGATGGGAAAAGTCAGGAAAGTGGTAAGGTAATGTTTTCTATCAGTTGGCGAGCTGCGCACACAATCACAGTGTTGTAGAGCTTCTTTCTTCACCTTTCCGATGCTGCCGCCCTCTCCGGCTCCCTGAGCCGAAGAAACGGCTTCTTCGCGCAAAGACGATTGTACCGGTCCCAGTGCTCTCTTAGCGCGGCTTCTGCCGAAAGAAGCCCGGGAGCGGCGCATAGCTCCGGAGAGCATCGTCCCTTCGTCTTTAGCGTCTTTTGGGGTCTACATCCTAGCGGAAAGCTTTTCCACTCTGTCTGGCAAGGAAAACCTGCGGGAGCACAGAAAACATCTCCCATCATGTTCTGGACGTTGCACGGACGTCTGCCAAGTGTTTGGCATAAAGAAAAGAAAAACTGTGCAAAACAGCTTCTTATCGAATATTCATGTGATTAGAAAAGTCAGGAGAATGGTAAGGTAATGTTTTCTATCAGTTGGCAAGTTGAGCACACAATCCCAGTGTTGTACAGCTTCCTTCTTCACCTGAGCCGAAGAAGCGGCTTCTTCGCGCAAAGACGATTGTACCGGTCACAGTGCTCTCTTAGCGCCGCTTCTGCCGAAAGAAGCCCGGGAGCGGCGCTTAGCTCCGGAGAGCATCGTCCCTTCGTCTTTAGCGTCTTTTGTGGTCTACACCTTAGGAAATAGCGTTTCCAGTCTGTCTGGCAAAGAAAACCTGCGGGAGCACAGAAAACATCTCCCATCATGTTCTGGACATTGCACGGAGCTCTGCCAAGTGTTTGCAAGAAGAAATTAATAGTTGTCCAAAATAACTTTCTATCAAATATTCTTGTGATTGGAAAAGTCAGGAAAGTGGTAAGGTACTCATTTCCATCAGTTGGCTAGTTGAGCACACAATCCCAGTGTTGTAGAGCTTCCTTCTTCACCTTTCCGATGCTGCCGCTCTCTCCGGCTCCCTGCGCCCATGAAGCGGCTTCTTCGCGCAAAGACGATTGTACCGCTCACAGTGCTCTCTTAGCGCGGCTTCTGCCGAAAGAAGCCCGGGAGCGGCGCTTAGCTCCGGAGAGCATCGTCCCTTCGCGTTTGGCGTCTTTTGTAGTCTACATTTTAGCAGATAGCGTTTCCACTCTGTCTGGCAAGGAAAACCTGCGGGAGCACAGAAAACATCTCCCATCGTGTTCTGGACATTGCACGGAGCTCTGCCAAGTGTTTGGCATAAAGAAAGGGAAAGCTGTCCAAAACAGCTTCCTATCGAAAATTCATGTGATTGGAAAAATCAGGAGAATGGTAAGGTAATGTTTTCTATCAGTCGGCAAGTTGAGCACACAATCCCAGGGTTGTGCAGCTTCCCTCTTCACCTTTCCGATGCTGCCGCTCTCTCCGGCTCCCGGAGCCGAAGAAGCGGCTTCTTCGCGCAAAGACGATTGTACCGCTCACAGTGCTCTCTTAGTGCCGCTTCTGCCGAAAGAAGCCCGGGAGCGGAGCATAGCTCCGGAGAGCATCGTCCCTTCGCGTTTGGCGTCTTTTGTAGTCTACCTTTTAGCAGATAGCGTTTCCACTCTGTCTGGCAAGGAAAACCTGCGGGAGCACAGAAAACATCTCCCATCGTGTTCTGGACGTTGCACGGAGCTCTGCCAAGTGTTTGGCATAAAGAAAGGGAAAGCTGTCCAAAACAGCTTCCTATCGAAAATTCTTGTGATTGGAAAAATCAGGAAAGTGGTAAGGTAATGTTTTCTATCAGTTGGCAAGCTGCGCACACAATCCCAGTGTTGTTCAGCTTCCTTCTTCACCTTTCCGATGCTGCCGCTCTCTCCGGCTCCCTGAGCCCAAGAAGCGGCTTCTTCGCGCAAAGACGATTGTACCGCTCACAGTGCTCTCTTAGTGCGGCTTCTGCCGAAAGACGCCCGGGAGCGGCGCTTAGCTCCGGAGAGCATCGTACCTTCGTCTTTAGCGTCTTTTGTGGTCTACATCCTAGCAGAAAGCTTTTCCACTCTGTCGGGCAAGGAAAACCTGCGGGAGCACAGAAAACATCTCCCATCGTGTTCTGGACGTTGCACGGAGGTCTGCCAAGTGTTTGGCATAAAGAAAAGAAAAGCTGTCCAAAACAGCTTCTTATCGAATATTCATGTGATTAAAAAAGTCAGGAGAATATAAGGTACTGTTTTCTATCAGTTGGCAAGTTGAGCACACAATCCCAGTGTTGTACAGCTTCTTTCTTCACCTTTCCGATGCTGCCGCTCTCTCCGGCTCCCGGAGCCGAAGAAGCGGCTTCTTCGCGCAAAGACGATCGTACCGGTCACAGTGCTCTCTTAGCGCGGCTTCTGCCGAAAGACGCCCGGGAGCGGCGCTTAGCTCCGGAGAGCATCGTCCCTTCGTCTTTAGCGTCTTTTGTGGTCTACATCCTAGCAGAAAGCTTTTCCACTCTGTCTGGCAAGGAAAACCTGCGGGAGCACAGAAAACATCTCCCATCGTGTTCTGGACATTGCACGGAGGTCTGCCAAGTGTTTGTATGAAGAAATTGATAGTTGTCCAAAATAACTTTCTATCGAATACTCTTGTGATGGGAAAAGTCAGGAAAGTGGTAAGGTAATGTTTTCTATCAGTTGGCGAGCTGCGCACACAATCACAGTGTTGTAGAGCTTCTTTCTTCACCTTTCCGATGCTGCCGCCCTCTCCGGCTCCCTGAGCCGAAGAAACGGCTTCTTCGCGCAAAGACGATTGTACCGGTCACAGTGCTCTCTTAGCGCCGCTTCTGCCGAAAGAAGCCCGGGAGCGGCGCTTAGCTCCGGAGAGCATCGTCCCTTCGTCTTTAGCGTCTTTTGTGGTCTACATCCTGGCAGAAAGCTTTTCCACTCTGTCTGGCAAGGAAAACCTGCGGGAGCACAGAAAACATCTCCCATCGTGTTCTGGACATTGCACGGAGGTCTGCCAAGTGTTTCTATGAAGAAATGGATAGTTGACCAAAATAACTTTCGATCGAATACTCTTGTGATGGGAAAAATCAGGAAAGTGGTAAGGTAATGTTTTATATCAGTTGGCGAGCTGCGCACACAATCCCAGTGTTGTAGAGCTTCTTTCTTCACCTTTCCGATGCTGCCTCTCTCTCCGGCTCCCGGAGCCGAAGAAACGGCTTCTTCGCGCAAAGACGATTGTACCGGTCCCAGTGCCTTCTTAGTGCCGCTTCTGCCGAAATAAGCCCGGGAGCGGCGCTTAGCTCCGGAGAGCATCGTCCCTTCGCGTTTGGCGTCTTTTGTGGTCTACATTTTAGCAGATAGCGTTTCCACTCTGTCTGGCAAGGAAAACCTGCGGGAGCACAGAAAACATCTCCCATCGTGTTCTGGACGTTGCACGGAGCTCTGCCAAGTGTTTGGCATAAAGAAAGGGAAAGCTGTCCAAAACAGCTTCCTATCGAAAATTCTTGTGATTGGAAAAATCAGGAAAGTGGTAAGGTAATGTTTTCTATCAGTTGGCAAGCTGCGCACACAATCCCAGTGTTGTACAGCTTCCTTCTTCACCTTTCCGATGCTGCCGCTCTCTCCGGCTCCCTGAGCCCAAGAAGCGGCTTCTTCGCGCAAAGACGATTGTACCGCTCACAGTGCTCTCTTAGCGCGGCTTCTGCCGAAAGACGCCCGGGAGCGGCGCTTAGCTCCGGAGAGCATCGTCCCTTCGTCTTTAGCGTCTTTTGTGGTCTACATCCTAGCAGAAAGCTTTTCCACTCTGTCGGGCAAGGAAAACCTGCGGGAGCACAGAAAACATCTCCCATCGTGTTCTGGACGTTGCACGGAGGTCTGCCAAGTGTTTGGCATAAAGAAAAGAAAAAATGTCCAAAACAGCTTCTTATCGAATATTCATGTGATTAGAAAAGTCAGGAAAGTGGTAAGGTAATGTTTTCTATCAGTTGGCAAGCTGCGCACACAATCCCAGTGTTGTACAGCTTCCTTCTTCACCTTTCCGATGCTGCCACTCTCTCCGGCTCCCTGCGCCCAAGAAGCGGCTTCTTCGCGCAAAGACGATTGTACCGGTCATAGTGCTCTCTTAGCGCGGCATCTGCCGAAAGAAGCCCGGGAGCGGCGATTAGCTCCGGAGAGCATCGTCCCTTCGTCTTTAGCGTCTTTTGTGGTCTACACCTTAGCAAATAGCGTTTCCAGTCTGTCTGGCAAGGAAAACCTGCGGGAGCACAGAAAACATCTCCCATCGTGTTCTGGACGTTGCACGGAGGTCTGCCAAGTGTTTGGCATAAAGAAAAGAAATCTGTCCAAAACAGCTTCTTATCGAATATTCATGTGATTAGAAAAGTCAGGAGAATGGTTAGGTACTGTTTTCTATCAGTTGGCAAGTTGAGCACACAATCCCAGTGTTGTACAGCTTCTTTCTTCAGCTTTCCCATGCTGCCGCTCTCTCCGGCTCCCGGAGCCGAAGAAGCGGCTTCTTCGCGCAAAGACCATCGTACCAGTCACAGTGCTCTCTTAGTGCGGCTTCTGCCGAAAGAAGCACGGGAGCGGCGCATAGCTCCGGAGAGCATCGTCCCTTCGTCTTTAGCGTCTTTTGTTGTCTACACCTTAGCAAATAGCGTTTCCAGTCTGTCTGGCAAAGAAAACCTGCGGGAGCACAGAAAACATCTCCCATCGTGTTCTGGACATTGCACGGAGGTCTGCCAAGTGTTTGCAAGAAGAAATTAATAGTTGTCCAAAATAACTTTCTATCAAATATTCTTGTGATTGGAAAAGTCAGGAAAGTGGTAAGGTACTCATTTCTATCAGTTGGCTATTTGAGAACACAATCCCAGTGTTGTAGAGCTTCCTTCTTCACCTTTCCGATGCTGCCGCTCTCTCCGGCTCCCGGAGCCCAAGAAGCGGCTTCTTCGCGCAAAGACGATTGTACCGCTCACAGTGCTCTCTTAGCGCGGCTTCTGCCAAAAGACGCCCGGGAGCGGCGCTTAGCTCCGGAGAGCATCCTCCCTTCGTCTTTAGCGTCTTTTGTGGTCTACAGCTTAGCAAATAGCGTTTCCAGTCTGTCTGGCAAAGAAAACCTGCGGGAGCACAGAAAACATCTCCCATCGTGTTCTGGACATTGCACGGAGGTCTGCCAAGTGTTTGTATGAAGAAATGGATAGTTGACCAAAATAACTTTCTATCGAACACTCTTGTGATGGGAAAAATCAGGAAAGTGGTAAGGTAATGTTTTCTATCAGTTGGCGAGCTGCGCACACAATCCCAGTGTTGTACAGCTTCTTTCTTCACCTTTCCGATGCTGCCTCTCTCTCCGGCTCCCGGAGCCGAAGAAACGGCTTCTTCGCGCAAAGACGATTGTACCGGTCCCAGTGCTCTCTTAGCGCGGCTTCTGCCGAAAGAAGCCCGGGAGCGGCGCTTAGCTCCGGAGAGCATCGTCCCTTCGTCTTTAGCGTCTTTTGTGGTCTACATCCTAGCAGAAAGCTTTTCCACTCTGTCTGGCAAGGAAAACCTGCGGGAGCACAGAAAACATCTCCCATCGTGTTCTGGACGTTGCACGGAGGTCTGCCAAGTGTTTGGCATAAAGAAAAGAAAAGCTGTCCAAAACAGCTTCTTATCGAATATTCATGTGATTAGAAAAGTCAGGAGAATGGTAAGGTACTGTTTTCTATCAGTTGGCAAGTTGAGCACACAATCCCAGGGTTGTGCAGCTTCCTTCTTCACCTTTCCGATGCTGCCGCTCTCTCCGGCTCCCGGAGCCGAAGAAGAGGCTTCTACGCGCAAAGACGATTGTACCGGTCACAGTGCTCTTAGCGCCGCTTCTGCCGAAAGAAGCCCGGGAGCGGCGCTTAGCTCCGGAGAGCATCGTCCCTTCGCGTTTGGCGTCTTTTGTAGTCTACATTTTAGCAGATAGCGTTTCCACTCTGTCTGGCAAGGAAAACCTGCGGGAGCACAGAAAACATCTCCCATCGTGTTCTGGACATTGCACGGAGCTCTGCCAAGTGTTTGGCATAAAGAAAGGAAAAGCTGGCCAAAACTGATTCCTATCGAATATTCTTGTGATTGGAAAAATCAGGAAAGTGGTAAGGTACTGTTTCCTATCAGTTGGCAAGTTGAGCACACAATCCCAGTGTTGTACAGCTTCTTTCTTCACCTTTCCGATTTTGCCGCTCTCTCCGGCTCCCGGAGCCGAAGAAGCGGCTTCTTCGCGCAAAGACGATCGTACCGGTCACAGTGCTCTCTTAGCGCGGCTTCTGCCGAAAGACGCCCGGGAGCGGCGCTTAGCTCCGGAGAGCATCGTACCTTCGTATTTAACGTCTTTTGTAGTCTACATCCTAGCAGAAAGCTTTTCCAGTCTGTCTGGCAAGGAAAACCTGCGGGAGCACAGAAAACATCTCCCATCGTGTTCTGGACATTGCACGGAGGTCTGCCAAGTGTTTGTATGAAGAAATTGATTGTTGTCCAAAATAACTTTCTATCGAATACTCTTGTGATGGGAAAAGTCAGGAAAGTGGTAAGGTAATGTTTTCTATCAGTTGGCGAGCTGCGCACACAATCCCAGTGCTGTAGAGCTTCTTTCTTCACCTTTCCGATGCTGCCGCTCTCTCCGGCTCCCGGAGCCGAAGAAGCGGCTTCTTCGCGCAAAGACGATTGTACCGCTCACAGTGCTCTTAGCGCGGCTTCTGCCGAAAGAAGCCCGGGAGCGGCGCTTAGCTCCGGAGAGCATCGTCCCTTCGCGTTTGGCGTCTTTTGTAGTCTACATTTTAGCAGATAGCGTTTCCACTCTGTCTGGCAAGGAAAACCTGCGGGAGCACAGAAAACATCTCCCATCGTGTTCTGGACATTGCACGGATCTCTGCCAAGTGTTTGGCATAAAGAATGAAATCTGTCCAAAACAGCTTCTTATCGAATATTCATGTGATTAGAAAAGTCAGGAGAATGGTAAGGTAATGTTTTCTATCAGTTGGCAAGTTGAGCACACAATCCCAGTGTTGTAGAGCTTCTTTCTTCACCTTTCCGATGCTGCCGCTCTCTCCGGCTCCCGGAGCCGAAGAAGCGGCTTCTTCGCGCAAAGACGATCGTACCGGTCACAGTGCTCTCTTAGTGCGGCTTCAGCCGAAAGACGCCCGGGAGCGGCGCATAGCTCCGGAGAGCATCGTCCCTTCGTCTTTAGCGTCTTTTGTGGTCTACACCTTAGCAAATAGCGTTTCCAGTCTGTCTGGCAAAGAAAACCTGCGGGAGCACAGAAAACATCTCCCATCGTGTTCTGGACGTTGCACGGAGGTCTGCCAAGTGTTTGCAAGAAGAAATTAATAGTTGTCCAAAATAACTTTCTATCAAATATTCTTGTGATTGGAAAAGTCAGGAAAGTGGTAAGGTAATGTTTTCTATCAGTTGGCTAGTTGAGCACACAATCCCAGTGTTGTAGAGCTTCCTTCTTCACCTTTCCGATGCTGCCGCTCTCTCCGGCTCCCTGCGCCCAAGAAGCGGCTTCTTCGCGCAAAGACGATTGTACCGCTCACAGTGCTCTCTTAGCGCGGCTTCTGCCGAAAGAAGCCCGGGAGCGGCGCTTACCTCCGGAGAGCATCGTCCCTTCGCATTTGGCGTCTTTTGTAGTCTACATTTTAGCAGATAGCGTTTCCACTCTGTCTGGCAAGGAAAACCTGCGGGAGCACAGAAAACATCTCCCATCGTGTTCTGGACATTGCACGGATCTCTGCCAAGTGTTTGGCATAAAGAAAGGGAAAGCTGTCCAAAACAGCTTCCTATCGAAAATTCATGTGATTGGAAAAATCAGGAGAATGGTAAGGTAATGTTTTCTATCAGTTGGCAAGTTGAGCACACAATCCCAGGGTTGTGCAGCTTCCCTCTTCACCTTTCCGATGCTGCCGCTCTCTCCGGCTCCCGGAGCCGAAGAAGCGGCTTCTTCGCGCAAAGACGATTGTACCGCTCACAGTGCTCTCTTAGTGCCGCTTCTGCCGAAAGAAGCCCGGGAGCGGCGCATAGCTCCGGAGAGCATCGTCCCTTCGCGTTTGGCGTCTTTTGTAGTCTACATTTTAGCAGATAGCGTTTCCACTCTGTCTGGCAAGGAAAACCTGCGGGAGCACAGAAAACATCTCCCATCCTGTTCTGGACATTGCACGGAGGTCTGCCAAGTGTTTGGCATAAAGAATGAAATCTGTCCAAAACAGCTTCTTATCGAATATTCATGTGATTAGAAAAGTCAGGAGAATGGTAAGGTACTGTTTTCTATCAGTTGGCAAGTTGAGCACACAATCCCAGTGTTGTACAGCTTCTTTCTTCACCTTTCCGATGCTGCCGCTCTCTCCGGCTCCCGGAGCCGAAGAAGCGGCTTCTTCGCGCAAAGACGATCGTACCGGTCACAGTGCTCTCTTAGTGCGGCTTCAGCCGAAAGACGCCCGGGAGCGGCGCATAGCTCCGGAGAGCATCGTCCCTTCGTCTTTAGCGTCTTTTGTGGTCTACACCTTAGCAAATAGTGTTTCCAGTCTGTCTGGCAAAGAAAACCTGCGGGAGCACAGAAAACATCTCCCATCGTGTTCTGGACGTTGCACGGAGGTCTGCCAAGTGTTTGCAAGAAGAAATTAATAGTTGTCCAAAATAACTTTCTATCAAATATTCTTGTGATTGGAAAAGTCAGGAAAGTGGTAAGGTAATGTTTTCTATCAGTTGGCTAGTTGAGCACACAATCCCAGTGTTGTACAGCTTCCTTCTTCACCTTTCCGATGCTGCCGCTCTCTCCGGCTCCCTGCGCCCAAGAAGCGGCTTCTTCGCGCAAAGACGATTGTACCGCTCACAGTGCTCTCTTAGCGCGGCTTCTGCCGAAAGAAGCCCGGGAGCGGCGCTTACCTCCGGAGAGCATCGTCCCTTCGCGTTTGGCGTCTTTTGTAGTCTACATTTTAGCAGATAGCGTTTCCACTCTGTCTGGCAAGGAAAACCTGCGGGAGCACAGAAAACATCTCCCATCGTGTTCTGGACATTGCACGGATCTCTGCCAAGTGTTTGGCATAAAGAAAGGGAAAGCTGTCCAAAACAGCTTCCTATCGAAAATTCATGTGATTGGAAAAATCAGGAGAATGGTAAGGTAATGTTTTCTATCAGTTGGCAAGTTGAGCACACAATCCCAGGGTTGTGCAGCTTCCCTCTTCACCTTTCCGATGCTGCCGCTCTCTCCGGCTCCCGGAGCCGAAGAAGCGGCTTCTTCGCGCAAAGACGATTGTACCGCTCACAGTGCTCTCTTAGTGCCGCTTCTGCCGAAAGAAGCCCGGGAGCGGCGCATAGCTCCGGAGAGCATCGTCCCTTCGCGTTTGGCGTCTTTTGTAGTCTACATTTTAGCAGATAGCGTTTCCACTCTGTCTGGCAAGGAAAATCTGCGGGAGCACAGAAAACATCTCCCATCGTGTTCTGGACGTTGCACGGAGGTCTGCCAAGTGTTTGGCATAAAGAAAAGAAAAGCTGTCCAAAACAGCTTCTTATCGAATATTCATGTGATTAGAGAAGTCAGGAGAATGGTAAGGTACTGTTTTCTATCAGTTGGCAAGTTGAGCACAAAATCCCAGTGTTGTACAGCTTCTTTCTTCACCTTTCCGATGCTGCCGCTCTCTCCGGCTCCCGGAGCCGAAGAAGCGGCTTCTTCGCTCAAAGACGATCGTACCGGTCACAGTGCTCTCTTAGCGCGGCTTCTGCCGAAAGAAGCCCGGGAGCGGCGATTAGCTCCGGAGAGCGTCGTCCCTTCGTCTTTAGCGTCTTTTGTGGTCTACATCCTAGCAGAAAGCTTTTCCACTCTGTCTGGCAAGGAAAACCTGCGGGAGCACAGAAAACATCTCCCATCGTGTTCTGGACATTGCACGGAGGTCTGCCAAGTGTTTGTATGAAGAAATTGATTGTTGTCCAAAATAACTTTCTATCGAATACTCCTGTGATGGGAAAAGTCAGGAAAGTGGTAAGGTAATGTTTTCTATCAGTCGGCGAGCTGCGCACACAATCCCAGTGTTGTACAGCTTCCTTCTTCACCTTTCCGATGCTGCCTCTCTCTCCGGCTCCCGGAGCCGAAGAAACGGCTTCTTCGCGCAAAGACGATTGTACCGGTCACAGTGCTCTCTTAGCGCGGCTTCTGCCGAAAGACGCCCGGGAGCGGCGCTTAGCTCCGGAGAGCATCGTCCCTTCGTCTTTAGCGTCTTTTGTGGTCTACATCCTAGCAGAAAGCTTTTCCACTCTGTCTGGCAAGGAAAACCTGCGGGAGCACAGAAAACATCTCCCATCGTGTTCTGGACGTTGCACGGAGGTCTGCCAAGTGTTTGTATGAAGAAATGGATAGTTGTCCAAAATAACTTTCTATCGAATACTCTTGTGATGAGAAAAATCAGGAAAGTGGTAAGGTAATGTTTTCTATCAGTTGGCGAGCTGCGCACGCAATCACAGTGTTGTAGAGCTTCTTTCTTCACCTTTCCGATGCTGCCTCTCTCTCCGGCTCCCGGAGCCGAAGAAACGGCTTCTTCGCGCAAGGACGATTGTACCGGTCCCAGTGCTCTCTTAGCGCGGCTTCTGCCGAAAGAAGCCCGGGAGCGGCGCTTAGCTCCGGAGAGCATCGTCCCTTCGTCTTTAGCGTCTTTTGTGGTCTACATCCTAGCGGAAAGCTTTTCCACTCTGTCTGGCAAGGAAAACCTGCGGGAGCACAGAAAACATCTCCCATCGTGTTCTGGACATTGCACGGACGTCTGCCAAGTGTTTGGCATAAAGAAAAGAAAAGCTGTCCAAAACAGCTTCTTATCGAATATTCATGTGATTAGAAAAGTCAGGAGAATGGTAAGGTAATGTTTTCTATCAGTTGGCAAGTTGAGCACACAATCCCAGGGTTGTGCAGCTTCCTTCTTCACCTTTCCGATGCTGCCGCTCTCTCCGGCTCCCTGAGCCGAAGAAGCGGCTTCTTCACGCAAAGACGATTGTACCGGTCACATGGCTCTTAGCGCCGCTTCTGCCGAAAGAAGCCCGGGAGCGGCGCATAGCTCCGGAGAGCATCGTCCCTTCGTCTTTAGCGTCTTTTGTGGTCTACATCCTAGCAGAAAGCTTTTCCACTCTGTCGGGCAAGGAAAACCTGCGGGAGCACAGAATACATCTCCCATCGTGTTCTGGACGTTGCACGGAGGTCTGCCAAGTGTTTGGCATAAAGAAAAGAAAATCTGTCCAAAACAGCTTCTTATCGAATATTCATGTGATTATAAAAGTCAGGAGAATATAAGCTACTGTTTTCTATCAGTTGGCAAGTTGAGCACACAATCCCAGTGTTGTACAGATTCTTTCTTCACCTTTCCGATGCTGCCGCTCTTTCCGGCTCCCGGAGCCGAAGAAGCGGCTTCTTCGCGCAAAGACGATCGTACCGGTCACAGTGCTCTCTTAGCGCGGCTTCTGCCGAAAGACGCCCGGGAGCGGCGCATAGCTCCGGAGAGCATCGTACCTTCGTCTTTTGCGTCTTTTGTGGTCTACATCCTAGCAGAAAGCTTTTCCAGTCTGTCTGGCAAGAAAAACCTGCGGGAGCACAGAAAACACCTTCCATCGTGTTGTGGACATTGCACGGAGGTCTGCCAAGTGTTTGTATGAAGAAATTGATTGTTGTCCAAAATAACTTTCTATCGAATACTCTTGTGATGGGAAAAGTCAGGAAAGTGGTAAGGTAATGTTTTCTATCAGTTGGCGAGCTGCGCACACAATCACAGTGTTGTAGAGCTTCTTTCTTCACCTTTCCGATGCTCCCGCTCTCTCCGGCTCCCGGAGCCGAAGAAGCGGCTTCTTCGCGCAAAGACGATTGTACCGCTCACAGTGCTCTTAGCGTGGCTTCTGCCGAAAGAAGCCCGGGAGCGGCGCTTAGCTCCGGAGAGCATCGTCCCTACGCGTTTGGCGTCTTTTGTAGTCTACATTTTAGCAGATAGCGTTTTCACTCTGTCTGGCAAGGAAAACCTGCGGGAGCACAGAAAACATCTCCCATCGTGTTCTGGAGGTTGCACGGAGGTCTGCCAAGTGTTTGGCATAAAGAAAAGAAAAGCTGTCCAAAACAGCTTCTTATCGAATATTCATGTGATTAGAAAAGTCAGGAGAATGGTAAGGTACTGTTTTCTATCAGTTGGCAAGCTGCGCACACAATCCCAGTGTTGTACAGCTTCCTTCTTCACCTGAGCCGAAGAAGCGGCTTCTTCGCGCAAAGACGATTGTACCGGTCACAGTGCTCTCTTAGCGCCGCTTCTGCCGAAAGAAGCCCGGGAGCGGCGCTTAGCTCCGGAGAGCATCGTCCCTTCGCGTTTAGCGTCTTTTGTAGTCTACATTTTAGCAGATAGCGTTTCCACTCTGTCTGGCAAGGAAAACCTGCGGGAGCACAGAAAACATCTCCCATCGTGTTCTGGACATTACACGGAGCTCTGCCAAGTGTTTGTATGAAGAAATAGATAGCTGCCCAAAATAACTTTCTATCGAATACTCTTGTGATGGGAAAAGTCAGGAAAGTGGTAAGGTAATGTTTTCTATCAGTTGGCGAGCTGCGCACACAATCACAGTGTTGTACAGCTTCCTTCTTCACCTTTCCGATGCTGCCTCTCTCTCCGGCTCCCGGAGCCGAAGAAACGGCTTCTTCGCGCAAAGACGATTGTACCGGTCCCAGTGCTCTCTTAGCGCGGCTTCTGCCGAAAGACGCCCGGGAGCGGCGCATAGCTCCGGAGAGCATCGTCCCTTCGTCTTTAGCGTCTTTTGTAGTCTACATTTTAGCAGATAGCGTTTCCACTCTGTCTGGCAAGGAAAACCTGCGGGAGCACAGAAAACATCTCCCATCGTGTTCTGGACATTGCACGGAGGTCTGCCAAGTGTTTGGCATAAAGAATGAAATCTGTCCAAAACAGCTTCTTATCGAATATTCATGTGATTAGAAAAGTCAGGAAAGTGGTAAGGTACTGTTTTCTATCAGTTGGCAAGTTGAGCACACAATCCCAGTGTTGTAGAGCTTCTTTCTTCACCTTTCCGATGCTGCCGCTCTCTCCGGCTCCCGGAGCCGAAGAAGCGGCTTCTTCGCGCAAAGACGATCGTACCGGTCACAGTGCTCTCTTAGCGCGGCTTCTGCCGAAAGACGCCCGGGAGCGGCGCATAGCTCCGGAGAGCATCGTCCCTTCGTCTTTAGCGTCTTTTGTGGTCTACACCTTAGCAAATATCGTTTCCAGTCTGTCTGGGAAAGAAAACCTGCGGGAGCACAGAAAACATCTCCCATCGTGTTCTGGACATTGCACGGAGGTCTGCCAAGTGTTTGCAAGAAGAAATTAATAGTTGTCCAAAATAACTTTCTATCAAATATTCTTGTGATTGGAAAAGTCAGGAAAATGGTAAGGTACTCATTTCTATCAGTTGGCTAGTTGAGCACACAATCCCAGTGTTGTAGAGTTTCCTTCTTCACCTTTCCGATGCTGCCGCTCTCTCCGGCTCCCGGAGCCCAAGAAGCGGCTTCTTCGCGCAAAGACGATTGTACCGCTCACAGTGCTCTCTTAGCGCGGCTTCTGCCGAAAGAAGCCCGGGAGCGGCGCTTACCTCCGGAGAGCATCGTCCCTTCGCGTTTGGCGTCTTTTGTAGTCTACATTTTAGCAGATAGCGTTTCCACTCTGTCTGGCAAGGAAAACCTGCGGGAGCACAGAAAACATCTCCCATCGTGTTCTGGACATTGCACGGAGCTCTGCCAAGTGTTTGGCATAAAGAAAGGGAAAGCTGTCCAAAACAGCTTCCTATCGAAAATTCATGTGATTGGAAAAATCAGGAGAATGGTAAGGTAATGTTTTCTATCAGTTGGCAAGTTGAGCACACAATCCCAGGGTTGTGCAGCTTCCCTCTTCACCTTTCCGATGCTGCCGCTCTCTCCGGCTCCCGGAGCCGAAGAAGCGGCTTCTTCGCGCAAAGACGATTGTACCGCTCACAGTGCTCTCTTAGTGCCGCTTCTGCCGAAAGAAGCCCGGGAGCGGCGCATAGCTCCGGAGAGCATCGTCCCTTCGCGTTTGTCGTCTTTTGTAGTCTACATTTTAGCAGATAGCGTTTCCACTCTGTCTGGCAAGGAAAATCTGCGGGAGCACAGAAAACATCTCCCATCGTGTTCTGGACATTGCACGGAGGTCTGCCAAGTGTTTGGCATAAAGAAAAGAAAAGCTGTCCAAAACAGCTTCTTATCGAATATTCATGTGATTAGAAAAGTCAGGAGAATGGTAAGCTACTGTTTTCTATCAGTTGGCAAGCTGCGCACACAATCCCAGTGTTGTACAGCTTCCTTCTTCACCTGAGCCGAAGATGCGGCTTCTTCGCGCAAAGACGATTGTACCGGTCACAGTGCTCTCGTAGCGCCGCTTCTGCCGAAAGAAGCCCGGGAGCGGCGCTTAGCTCCGGAGAGCATCGTCCCTTCGCGTTTGGCGTCTTTTGTAGTCTACATTTTAGCAGATAGCGTTTCCACTCTGTCTGGCAAGGAAAACCTGCGGGAGCACAGAAAACATCTCCCATCGTGTTCTGGACATTACACGGGGCTCTGCCAAGTGTTTGTATGAAGAAATAGATAGCTGCCCAAAATAACTTTCTATCGAATACTCTTGTGATGGGAAAAGTCAGGAAAGTGGTAAGGTAATGTTTTCTATCAGTTGGCGAGCTGCGCACACAATCCCAGTGTTGTACAGCTTCCTTCTTCACCTTTCCGATGCTGCCTCTCTCTCCGGCTCCCGGAGCCGAAGAAACGGCTTCTTCGCGCAAAGACGATTGTACCGCTCACAGTGCTCTCTTAGCGCGGCTTCTGCCGAAAGACGCCCGGGAGCGGCGCTTAGCTCCGGAGAGCATCATCCCTTCGTCTTTAGCGTCTTTTGTAGTCTACATTTTAGCAGATAGCGTTTCCACTCTGTCTGGCAAGGAAAACCTGCGGGAGCACAGAAAACATCTCCCATCGTGTTCTGGACATTGCACGGAGGTCTGCCAAGTGTTTGGCATAAAGATTGAAATCTGTCCAAAACAGCTTCTTATCGAATATTCATGTGATTAGAAAAGTCAGGAGAATGGTAAGGTACTGTTTTCTATCAGTTGGCAAGTTGAGCACACAATCCCAGTGTTGTAGAGCTTCTTTCTTCACCTTTCCGATGCTGCCGCTCTCTCCGGCTCCCGGAGCCGAAGAAGCGGCTTCTTCGCGCAAAGACGATCGTACCGGTCACAGTGCTCTCTTAGTGCGGCTTCTGCCGAAAGACGCCCGGGAGCGGCGCATAGCTCCGGAGACCATCGTCCCTTCGTCTTTAGCGTCTTTTGTGGTCTACACCTTAGCAAATAGCGTTTCCAGTCTGTCTGGCAAAGAAAACCTGCGGGAGCACAGAAAACATCTCCCATCGTGTTCTGGACATTGCACGGAGCTCTGCCAAGTGTTTGGCATAAAGAAAGGGAAAGCTGTCCAAAACAGCTTCCTATCGAAAATTCATGTGATTGGAAAAATCAGGAGAATGGTAAGGTAATGTTTTCTATCAGTTGGCAAGTTGAGCACACAATCCCAGGGTTGTGCAGCTTCCCTCTTCACCTTTCCGATGCTGCCGCTCTCTCCGGCTCCCGGAGCCGAAGAAGCGGCTTCTTCGCGCAAAGACGATTGTACCGCTCACAGTGCTCTCTTAGTGCCGCTTCTGCCGAAAGAAGCCCGGGAGCGGCGCATAGCTCCGGAGAGCATCGTCCCTTCGCGTTTGGCGTCTTTTGTAGTCTACATTTTAGCAGATAGCGTTTCCACTCTGTCTGGCAAGGAAAATCTGCGGGAGCACAGAAAACATCTCCCATCGTGTTCTGGACATTGCACGGAGCTCTGCCAAGTGTTTGTATGAAGAAATTGATAGTTGTCCAAAATAATTTTCTATCGAATACTCCTGTGATGGGAAAAGTCAGGAAAGTGGTAAGGTAATGTTTTCTATCAGTTGGCGAGCTGCGCAAACAATCCCAGTGTTGTACAGCTTCCTTCTTCACCTTTCCGATGCTGCCTCTCTCTCCGGCTCCCGGAGCCGAAGAAACGGCTTCTTCGCGCAAAGACGATTGTACCGGTCTCAGTGCTCTCTTAGCGCGGCTTCTGCCGAAATACGCCCGGGAGCGGCGCTTAGCTCCGGAGAGCATCGTCCCTTCGTCTTTAGCGTCTTTTGTGGTCTACATCCTAGCAGAAAGCTTTTCCACTCTGTCGGGTAAGGAAAACCTGCGGGAGCACAGAAAACATCTCCCATCGTGTTCTGGACATTGCACGGAGGTCTGCGAAGTGTTTGGCATAAAGAAAAGGAAAACTGTCCAAAACAGCTTCTTATCGAATATTCATGTGATTAGAAAAGTCAGGAGAATGGTAAGGTAATGTTTTCTATCAGTTGGCAAGTTGAGCGCACAATCCCAGGGTTGTGCAGCTTTCTTCTTCACCTTTCCGATGCTGCCGCTCTCTCCGGCTCCCGGAGCCGAAGAAACGGCTTCTTCGCGCAAAGACGATTGTACCGCTCACAGTGCTCTCTTAGCGCGGCTTCTGCCGAAAGAAGCCCGGGAGCGGCGCTTAGCTCCGGAGAGCATCGTCCCTTCGCGTTTGGCGTCTTTTGTAGTCTACATTTTAGCAGATAGCGTTTCCACTCTGTCTGGCAAGGAAAACCTGCGCGAGCACAGAAAACATCTCCCATCGTGTTCTGGACGTTGCACGGACGTCTGCCAAGTGTTTGGCATAAAGAAAAGAAAAGCTGTCCAAAACAGCTTCTTATCGAATATTCATGTGATTAGAAAAGTCAGGAGAATGGTAAGGTACTGTTTTCTATCATTTGGCAAGCTGCGCACACAATCCCAGTGTTGTACAGCTTCCTTCTTCACCTGAGCCGAAGAAGCGGCTTCTTCGCGCAAAGACGATTGTACCGGTCACAGTGCTCTCTTAGCGCCGCTTCTGCCGAAAGAAGCCCGGGAGCGGCGCTTAGCTCCGGAGAGCATCGTCCCTTCGCGTTTAGCGTCTTTTGTAGTCTACATTTTAGCAGATAGCTTTTCCACTCTGTCTGGCAAGGAAAACCTGCGGGAGCACAGAAAACATCTCCCATCGTGTTCTGGACATTGCACGGAGCTCTGCCAAGTGTTTGTATGAAGAAATTGATAGCTGCCCAAAATAACTTTCTATCGAATACTCTTGTGATGGGAAAAGTCAGGAAAGTGGTAAGGTAATGTTTTCTATCAGTTGGCGAGCTGCGCACACAATCCCAGTGTTGTACAGCTTCCTTCTTCACCTTTCCGATGCTGCCACTCTCTCCGGCTCCCGGAGCCGAAGAAACGGCTTCTTCGCGCAAAGACGATTGTACCGGTCCCAGTGCTCTCTTAGTGCGGCTTCTGCCGAAAGAAGCCCGGGAGCGGCTCTTAGCTCCGGAGAGCATCGTACCTTCGTCGTTAGCGTCTTTTGTGGTCTACATTTTAGCAGATAGCTTTTCCACTCTGTCTGGCAAGGAAAACCTGCGGGAGCACAGAAAACATCTCCCATCGTGTTCTGGACGTTGCACGGAGGTCTGCCAAGTGTTTGGCATAAAGAAAAGAAATCTGTCCAACACACCTTCTTATCGAATATTCATGTGATTAGAAAAGTCAGGAGAATGGTAAGGTACTGTTTTCTATCAGTTGGCAAGTTGAGCACACAATCCCAGTGTTGTACAGCTTCTTTCTTCACCTTTCCGATGCTGCCGCTCTCTCCGGCTCCCGGAGCCGAAGAAGCGGCTTCTTCGCGCAAAGACGATCGTACCGCTCACAGTGCTCTCTTAGTGCGGCTTCTGCCGAAAGACGCCCGGGAGCGGCGCATAGCTCCGGAGAGCATCGTCCCTTCGTGTTTAGCGTCTTTTGTGGTCTACACCTTAGCAAATAGCGTTTCCAGTCTGTCTGGCAAAGAAAACCTGCGGGAGCACAGAAAACATCTCCCATCGTGTTCTGGACATTTCACGGAGGTCTGCCAAGTGCTTGCAAAAGAATATAATAGTAGTCCAAAATACCTTTCTATGAAATATTCTTGTGATTGGAAAAGTCAGGAAAGTGGTAAGGTACTCATTTCTATCAGTTGGCTAGTTGAGCACACAATCCCAGTGTTGTAGAGCTTCCTTCTTCACCTTTCCGATGCTGCCGCTCTCTCAGGCTCCCTGCGCCCAAGAAGCGGCTTCTTCGCGCAAAGACGATTGTACCGGTCCCAGTGCTCTCTTAGCGCGGCTTCTGCCGAAAGAAGCCCGGGAGCGGCTCTTAGCTCCGGAGAGCATCGTCCCTTCGTCTTTAGTGTCTTTTGTGGTCTACATCCTAGCAGAAAGCTTTTCCACTCTGTCTGGCAAGGAAAACCTGCGGGAGCACAGAAAACATCTCCCATCGTGTTCTGGACATTGCACGGAGGTCTGCCAAGTGTTTGTATGAAGAAATTGATAGTTGTCCAAAATAAATTTCTATCGAATACTCTTCTGATGGGAAAAGTCAGGAAAGTGGTAAGGTAATGTTTTCTATCAGTTGGCGAGCTGCGCACACAATCACAGTGTTGTAGAGCTTCTTTCTTCACCTTTCCGATGCTGCCTCTCTCTCCGGCTCCCGGAGCCGGAGAAACGGCTTCTTCGCGCAAAGACGATTGTACCGCTCACAGTGCTCTCTTAGCGCGGCTTCTGCCGAAAGAAGCCCGGTAGCGGCGCTTAGCTCCGGAGAGCACCGTCCCTTCGTCTTTAGCGTCTTTTGTGGTCTACATCCTAGCAGAAAGCTTTTCCACTCTGTCGGGCAAGGAAAACCTGCGGGAGCACAGAAAACATCTCCCATCCTGTTCTGGACGTTGCACGGAGGTCTGCCAAGTGTTTGGCATAAAGAAAAAAAAACTGTCCAAAACAGCTTCTTATCGAATATTCATGTGATTAGAAAAGTCAGGTGAATGGTAAGGTAATGTTTTCTATCAGTTGGCAAGTTGAGCGCACAATCCCAGGGTTTTGCAGCTTCCTTCTTCACCTTTCCGATGCTGCCGCTCTCTCCGGCTCCCGGAGCCGAAGAAACGGCTTCTTCGCGCAAAGACGATTGTACCGCTCACAGTGCTCTCTTAGTGCGGCTTCTGCCGAATGACGCCCGGGAGCGGCGCTTAGTTCCGGAGAGCACCGTCCCTTCGTCTTTAGCGTCTTTTGTGGTCTACATCCTAGCAGAAAGCTTTTCCAGTCTGTCGGGCAAGGAAAACTTGCGGGAGCACAGGAAACATCTCCCATCGTGTTCTGGACGTTTCACGGAGGTCTGCCAAGTGTTTGGCATAAAGAAAAGAAAAGCTGTCCAAAACAGCTTCTTATCGAATATTCATGTGAACAGAAAAGTCAGGAGAATGGTAAGGTACTGTTTTTTATCAGTTGGCAAGTTGAGCACACAATCCCAGTGTTGTACAGCTTCTTTCTTCACCTTTCCCATGCTGCCGCTCTCTCCGGCTCCCGGAGCCGAAGAAGCGGCTTCTTCGCGCAAAGACGATCGTACAGGTCACAGTGCTCTCTTAGCGCGGCTTCTGCCGAAAGACGCCCGGGAGCGGCGCTTAGCTCCGGAGAGCATCGTCCCTTCGTCTGTAGCGTCTTCTGTGGTCTACATCCTAGCAGAAAGCTTTTCCACTCTGTCGGGCAAGGAAAACCTGCGGGAGCACAGAATACATCTCCCATCGTGTTCTGGACGTTGCACGGATGTCTGCCAAGTGTTTGGCATAAAGAAAAGAAAAGCTGTCCAAAACAGCTTCTTATCGAATATTCATGTGATTAAAAAAGTCAGGAGAATATAAGGTACTGTTTTGTATCTGTTGGCAAGTTGAGCACACAATCCCAGTGTTGTACAGCTTCTTTCTTCACCTTTCCGATGCTGCCGCTCTCTCCAGCTCCCGGAGCCGAAGAAGCGGCTTCTTCGCGCAAAGACGATTGTACCGGTCACAGTGCTCTCTTAGCGCGGCTTCTGCCGAAAGAAGCCCGGGAGCGGCGCTTAGCTCCGGAGAGCATCGTCCCTTCGTCTTTAGCGTCTTTTGTGGTCTACACCTTAGCAAATAGCGTTTCCAGTCTGTCTGGCAAAGAAAACCTGCGGGAGCACAGAAAACATCTCCCATCGTGTTCTGGACATTGCACGGAGGTCTGCCAAGTGTTTGTATGAAGAAATGGATAGTTGTCCAAAATAACTTTCTATCGAATACTCTTGTGATGGGAAAAATCAGGAAAGTGGTAAGGTAATGTTTTCTATCAGTTTGCGAGCTGCGCACACAATCACAGTGTTGTACAGCTTCTTTCTTCACCTTTCCGATGCTGCCTCTCTCTCCGGCTCCCGGAGCCGAAGAAACGGCTTCTTCGCGCAAAGACGATTGTACCGGTCCCAGTGCTCTCTTAGCGCGGCTTCTGCCGAAAGAAGCCCGGGAGCGGCGCTTAGCTCCGGAGAGCATCGTCCCTTCGTCTTTAGCGTCTTTTGTGGTCTACATCCTGGCAGAAAGCTTTTCCACTCTGTCTGGCAAGGAAAACCTGCGGGAGCACAGAATACATCTCCCATCGTGTTCTGGACGTTGCACGGAGGTCTGCCAAGTGTTTGGCATAAAGAAAAGAAAAGCTGTCCAAAACAGCTTCTTATCGAATATTCATGTGATTAGAAAAGTCAGGAGAATGGTAAGGTAATGTTTTCTATCAGTTGGCAAGTTGAGCACACAATCCCAGGGTTGTGCAGCTTCCCTCTTCACCTTTCCGATCCTGCCGCTCTCTCCGGCTCCCGGAGCCGAAGAAGCGGCTTCTTCGCGCAAAGACGATTGTACCGCTCACAGTGCTCTTAGCGTCGCTTCTGCCGAAAGAAGCCCGGGAGCGGCGCTTAGCTCCGGAGAGCATCGTCCCTTCGCGTTTGGCGTCTTTTGTAGTCTACATTTTAGCAGATAGCGTTTCCACTCTGTCTGGCAAGGAAAACCTGCGGGAGCACAGAAAACATCTCCCATCGTGTTCTGGACATTGCACGGACGTCTGCCAAGTGTTTGGCATAAAGAAAAGAAAAGCTGTCCAAAACAGCTTCTTATCGAATATTCATGTGATTAGAAAAGTCAGGAGAATGGTAAGGTACTGTTTTCTATCAGTTGGCAAGCTGCGCACACAATCCCAGTGTTGTACAGCTTCCTTCTTCACCTGAGCCGAAGAAGCGGCTTCTTCGCGCAAAGACGATCGTACCGGTCACAGTGCTCTCTTAGCGCCGCTTCTGCCGAAAGAAGCCCTTGAGCGGCGCTTAGCTCCGGAGAGCATCGTCCCTTCGCGTTTAGCGTCTTTTGTAGTCTACATTTTATCAGATAGCGTTTCCACTCTGTCTGGCAAGGAAAACCTGCGGGAGCACAGAAAACATCTCCCATCGTGTTCTGGACATTGCACGGATCTCTACCACGTGTTTGTATGAAGAAATTGATAGTTGTCCCAAATAACATTCTATCGAATACTCTTGTGATGGGAAAAGTCAGGAAAGTGGTAAGGTAATGTTTTCTATCAGTTGGCGAGCTGCGCACACAATCCCAGTGTTGTACAGCTTCCTTCTTCACCTTTCCGATGCTGCCTCTCTCTCCGGCTCCCGGAGCCGAAGAAACGGCTTCTTCGCGCAAAGACGATTGTACCGGTCCCAGTGCTCTCTTAGCGCGGCTTCTGCCGAAAGAAGCCCGGTAGCGGCGCTTAGCTCCGGAGAGCACCGTCCCTTCGTCTTTAGCGTCTTTTGTGGTCTACATCCTAGCAGAAAGCTTTTCCACTCTGTCGGGCAAGGAAAACCTGCGGGAGCACAGAAAACATCTCCCATCCTGTTCTGGACGTTGCACGGAGGTCTGCCAAGTGTTTGGCATAAAGAAAAGAAAAGCTGTCCAAAACAGCTTCTTATCGAATATTCATGTGATTAGAAAAGTCAGGAGAATGGTAAGGTAATGTTTTCTATCAGTTGGCAAGTTGAGCTCACAATCCCAGGGTTGTGCAGCTTCCTTCTTCACCTTTCCGATGCTGCCGCTCTCTCCGGCTCCCGGAGCCGAAGAAACGGCTTCTTCGCGCAAAGACGATTGTACCGGTCACATGGCTCTCTTAGTGCGGCTTCTGCCGAATGACGCCCGGGAGCGCCGCTTAGTTCCGGAGAGCACCGTCCCTTCGTCTTTAGCGTCTTTTGTGGTCTACATCCTAGCAGAAAGCTTTTCCAGTCTGTCGGGCAAGGAAAACTTGCGGGAGCACAGGAAACATCTCCCATCGTGTTCTGGACGTTGCACGGACGTCTGCCAAGTGTTTGGCATAAAGAAAAGAAAAGCTGTCCAAAACAGCTTCTTATCGAATATTCATGTGAACAGAAAAGTCAGGAGAATGGTAAGGTACTGTTTTCTATCAGTTGGCAAGTTGAGCACACAATCCCAGTGTTGTACAGCTTCTTTCTTCACCTTTCCCATGCTGCCGCTCTCTCCGGCTCCCGGAGCCGAAGAAGCGGCTTCTTCGCGCAAAGACGATCGTACAGGTCACAGTGCTCTCTTAGTGCGGCTTCTGCCGAAAGACGCCCGGGAGCGGCGCTTAGCTCCGGAGAGCATCGTCCCTTCGTCTTTAGCGTCTTTTGTGGTCTATACCTTAGCAAATAGCGTTTCCAGTCTGTCTGGCAAGGAAAACCTGCGGGAGCACAGAAAACATCTCCCATCGTGTTCTGGACATTGCACGGAGCTCTGCCAAGTGTTTGGCATAAAGAAAGGGAAAGCTGTCCAAAACAGCTTCCTATCGAAAATTCTTGTGATTGGAAAAATCAGGAAAGTGGTAAGGTAATGTTTTCTATCAGTTGGCAAGCTGCGCACACAATCCCAGTGTTGTACAGCTTCTTTCTTCACCTTTCCGATGCTGCCGCTCTCTCCGGCTCCCGGAGCCGAAGAAGCGGCTTCTTCGCGCAAAGACGATCGTACCGCTCACAGTGCTCTCTTAGCGCGGCTTCTGCCGAAAGAAGCCCGGGAGCGGCGCTTAGCTCCGGAGAGCATCGTCCCTTCGTCTTTAGCGTCTTTTGTGGTCTACATCCTAGCAGAAAGCTTTTCCACTCTGTCTGGCAAGGAAAACCTGCGGGAGCACAGAAAACATCTCCCATCGTGTTCTGGACATTGCACGGAGGTCTGCCAAGTGTTTGTATGAAGAAATTGATAGTTGTCCAAAATAACTTCTTATCGAATACTCTTGTGATGGGAAAATTCAGGAAAGTGGTAAGGTAATGTTTTCTATCAGTTGGCAAGCTGCGCACACAATCACAGTGTTGTAGAGCTTCTTTCTTCACCTTTCCGATGATGCCTCTCTCTCCGGCTCCCGGAGCCGAAGAAACGGCTTCTTCGCGCAAAGACGATTGTACCGGTCCCAGTGCTCTCTTAGCGCGGCTTCTGCCGAAAGACGCCCGGGAGCGGCGCTTAGCTCCGGAGAGCATCGTCCCTTCGTCTTCAGCGTCTTTTGTGGTCTACATCCTAGCGGAAAGCTTTTCCTCTCTGTCTGGCACGGAAAACCTGCGGGAGCACAGAAAACATCTCCCATCGTGTTCTGGACGTTGCACGGAGGTCTGCCAAGTGTTTGGCATAAAGGAAAGAAAAGCTGTCCAAAACAACTTCTTATCGAATATTCATGTGTTTAGAAAAGTCAGGAGAATGGTAAGGTAATATTTTCTATCAGTTGGCAAGTTGAGCACACAATCCCAGGGTTGTGCAGCTTTCTTCTTCACCTTTCCGATGCTGCCGCTCTCTCCGGCTCCCGGAGCCGAAGAAGCGGCTTCTTCGCGCAAAGACGATTGTACCGCTCACAGTGCTCTTAGCGCCGCTTCTGCCGAAAGAAGCCCGGGAGCGGCGATTAGCTCCGGAGAGCATCGTCCCTTCGCGTTTGGCGTCTTTTGTAGTCTACATTTTAGCAGATAGCGTTTCCACTCTGTCTGGCAAGGAAAACCTGCGCGAGCACAGAAAACATCTCCCATCGTGTTCTGGACGTTGCACGGAGGTCTGCCAAGTGTTTGGCATAAAGAAAAGAAAAGCTGTCCAAAACAGCTTCTTATCGAATATTCATGTGATTAGAAAAGTCAGGAGAATGGTAAGGTACTGTTTTCTATCAGTTGGCAAGCTGCGCACACAATCCCAGTGTTGTACAGCTTCCTTCTTCACCTTTCCGACGCTGCCGCTCTCTCCGGCTCCCTGAGCCCAAGAAGCGGCTTCTTCGCGCAAAGACGATTGTACCGCTCACAGTGCTCTCTTAGCGCGGCTTCTGCCGAAAGACGCCCGGGAGCGGCGATTAGCTCCGGAGAGCATCGTCCCTTCGTCTTTAGCGTCTTTTGTGGTCTACATCCTAGCAGAAAGCTTTTCCATTCTGTCTGGCAAGGAAAACCTGCGGGAGCACAGAAAACATCTCCCATCGTGTTCTGGACGTTGCACGGAGGTCTGCCAAGTGTTTGGCATAAAGAAAAGAAAAGCTGTCCAAAACAGCTTCTTATCTAATATTCATGTGATTATAAAAGTCAGGAGAATATAAGGTACTGTTTTCTATCAGTTGGCAAGTTGAGCACACAATCCCAGTGTTGTACAGCTTCCTTCTTCACCTGTGCAGAAGAAGCGGCTTCTTCGCGCAAAGACGATTGTACCGGTCACAGTGCTCTCTTAGCGCCGCTTCTGCCGAAAGAAGCCCGGGAGCGGCGCTTAGCTCCGGAGAGCATCGTCCCTTCGTCTTTAGCGTCTTTTGTGGTCTACACCTTAGCAAATAGCGTTTCCAGTCTGTCTGGCAAAGAAAACCTGCGGGAGCACAGAAAACATCTCCCATCGTGTTCTGGACATTGCACGGAGCTCTGCCAAGTGTTTGCAAGAAGAAATTAATAGTTGTCCAAAAAAACTTTCTATCAAATATTCTTGTGATTGGAAAAGTCAGGAAAGTGGTAAGGTACTCATTTCTATCAGTTGGTTAGTTGAGCACACAATCCCAGGGTTGTGCAGCTTCCCTCTTCACCTTTCCGATGCTGCCGCTCTCTCCGGCTCCCGGAGCCGAAGAAGCGGCTTCTTCGCGCAAAGACGATTGTACCGCTCACAGTGCTCTCTTAGTGCCGCTTCTGCCGAAATAAGCCCGGGAGCGGCGCATAGCTCCGGAGAGCATCGTCCCTTCGCGTTTGGCGTCTTTTGTAGTCTACATTTTAGCAGATAGCGTTTCCACTCTGTCTGGCAAGGAAAACCTGCGGGAGCACAGAAAACATCTCCCATCGTGTTCTGGACGTTGCACGGAGCTCTGCCAAGTGTTTGTATGAAGAAATTGATAGTTGTCCAAAATAACTTTCTATCGAATATTCTTGTGATGGGAAAAGTCAGGAAAGTGGTAAGGTAATGTTTTCTATCAGTTGGCGAGCTGCGCACACAATCACAGTGTTGTAGAGCTTCTTTCTTCACCTTTCCGATGCTGCCTCTCTCTCCGCCTCCCGGAGCCGAAGAAACGGCTTCTGCGCGCAAAGACGATTGTACCGGTCCCAGTGCTCTCTTAGCGCGGCTTCTGCCGAAAGACGCCCGGGAGCGGCGCTTAGCTCCGGAGAGCATCGTCCCTTCGTCGTTAGCGTCTTTTGTGGTCTACATTTTAGCAGATAGCTTTTCCACTCTGTCTGGCAAGGAAAACCTGCGGGAGCACAGAAAACATCTCCCATCGTGTTCTGGACGTTGCACGGAGGTCTGCCAAGTGTTTGGCATAAAGAAAAGAAAAGCTGTCCAACACAGCTTCTTATCGAATATTCATGTGATTAGAAAAGTCAGGAGAATGGTAAGGTACTGTTTTCTATCAGTTGGCAAGTTGAGCACACAATCCCAGTGTTGTACAGCTTCTTTCTTCACCTTTCCGATGCTGCCGCTCTCTCCGGCTCCCGGAGCCGAAGAAGCGGCTTCCTCGCTCAAAGACGATTGTACCGCTCACAGTGCTCTCTTAGCGCGGCTTCTGCCGAAAGAAGCCCGGGAGCGGCGATTAGCTCCGGAGAGCGTCGTCCCTTCGTCTTTAGCGTCTTTTGTGGTCTACATCCTAGCAGAAAGCTTTTCCACTCTGTCTGGCAAGGAAAACCTGCGGGAGCACAGAAAACATCTCCCATCGTGTTCTGGTCGTTGCACGGATGTCTGCCAAGTGTTTGGCATAAAGAAAAGAAAAGCTGTCCAAAACAGCTTCTTATCGAATATTCATGTGATTAGAAAAGTCAGGAGAATGGTAAGGTACTGTTTTCTATCAGTTGGCAAGTTGAGCACACAATCCCAGTGTTGTACAGCTTCCTTCTTCACCTTTCCCATGCTGCCGCTCTCCCCGGCTCCCGGAGCCCAAGAAGCGGCTTCTTCGCGCAAAGACGATCGTACCGGTCACAGTGCTCTCTTAGCGCGGCTTCTGCCGAAAGACGCCCGGGAGCGGCGCATAGCTCCGGAGAGCATCGTCCCTTCGTCTTTAGCGTCTTTTGTGGTCTACACCTTAGCAAATAGCGTTTCCAGTCTGTCTGGCAAGGAAAACCTGCGGGAGCACAGAAAACATCTCCCATCGTGTTCTGGACATTGCACGGATGTCTGCCAAGTGTTTGCAAGAAGAAATTAATAGTTGTCCAAAATAACTTTCTATCAAATGTTGTTGTGATTGGAAAAGTCAGGAAAGTGGTAAGGTACTCATTTCTATCAGTTGGCTAGTTGAGCACACAATCACAGTGTTGTAGAGCTTCCTTCTTCACCTTTCCGATGCTGCCGCTCTCTCCGGCTCCCTGCGCCCAAGAAGCGGCTTCTTCGCGCAAAGACGATTGTACCGCTCACAGTGCTCTCTTAGCGCGGCTTCTGCCGAAAGACGCCCGGGAGCGGCGCTTAGCTCCGGAGAGCATCGTCCCTTCGTCTTTAGCGTCTTTTGTGGTCTACATTTTAGCAGAAAGCTTTTCCACTCTGTCTGGCAAGGAAAACCTGCGGGAGCACAGAAAACATCTTCCATCGTGTTCTGGACATTGCACGGAGGTCTGCCAAGTGTTTGTATGAAGAAATTGATAGTTGTCCAAAATAACTTTCTATCGAATACTCTTGTGATGGGAAAAGTCAGGAAAGTGGTAAGGTAATGTTTTCTATCAGTTGGCGAGCTGCGCACACAATCACAGTGTTGTAGAGCTTCTTTCTTCACCTTTCCGATGCTGCCGCCCTCTCCGGCTCCCTGAGCCGAAGAAACGGCTTCTTCGCGCAAAGACGATTGTACCGGTCCCAGTGCTCTCTTAGCGCGGCTTCTGCCGAAAGAAGCCCGGGAGCGGCGCTTAGCTCCGGAGAGCATCGTCCCTTCGTCTTTAGCGTCTTTTGGGGTCTACATCCTAGCGGAAAGCTTTTCCACTCTGTCTGGCAAGGAAAACCTGCGGGAGCACAGAAAACATCTCCCATCATGTTCTGGACGTTGCACGGAGGTCTGCCAAGTGTTTGGCATAAAGAAAAGAAAAGCTGTCCAAAACAGCTTCTTATCGAATATTCATGTGATTAGAAAAGTCAGGAGAATGCTAAGGTACTGTTTTCTATCAGTTGGCAATCTGCGCACACAATCCCAGTGTTGTACAGCTTCCTTCTTCACCTGAGCCGAAGAAGCGGCTTCTTCGCGCAAAGACGATTGTACCGGTCCCAGTGCTCTCTTAGCGCGGCTTCTGCCGAAAGACGCCCGGGAGCGGCGCTTAGCTCCGGAGAGCATCGTCCCTTCGTCTTTAGCGTCTTTTGTGGTCTACATCCTAGCGGAAAGCTTTTCCTCTCTGTCTGGCACGGAAAACCGGCGGGAGCACAGAAAACATCTCCCATCGTGTTCTGGACGTTGCACGGAGGTCTGCCAAGTGTTTGGCATAAAGAAAAGAAAAGCTGTCCAACACAGCTTCTTATCGAATATTCATGTGATTAGAAAAGTCAGGAGAATGGTAAGGTAATATTTTCTATCAGTTGGCAAGTTGAGCACACAATCCCAGGGTTGTGCAGCTTCCCTCTTCACCTTTCCGATGCTGCCGCTCTCTCCGGCTCCCGGAGCCGAAGAAGCGGCTTCTTCGCGCAAAGACGATTGTACCGCTCACAGTGCTCTTAGCGCCGCTTCTGCCGAAAGAAGCCCGGGAGCGGCGCTTAGCTCCGGAGAGCATCGTCCCTTCGCGTTTGGCGTCTTTTGTAGTCTACATTTTAGCAGATAGCGTTTCCACTCTGTCTGGCAAGGAAAACCTGCGCGAGCACAGAAAACATCTCCCATCGTGTTCTGGACGTTGCACGGACGTCTGCCAAGTGTTTGGCATAAAGAAAAGAAAAGCTGTCCAAAACAGCTTCTTATCGAATATTCATGTGATTAGAAAAGTCAGGAGAATGGTAAGGTACTGTTTTCTATCAGTTGGCAAGCTGCGCACACAATCCCAGTGTTGTACAGCTTCCTTCTTCTCCTGAGCCGAAGAAGCGGCTTCTTCGCGCAAAGACGATTGTACCGGTCACAGTGCTCTCTTAGCGCCGCTTCTGCCGAAAGAAGCCCGTGAGCGGCGCTTAGCTCCGGAGAGCATCGTCCCTTCGCGTTTAGCGTCTTTTGTAGTCTACATTTTAGCAGATAGCGTTTCCACTCTGTCTGGCAAGGAAAACCTGCGGGAGCACAGAAAACATCTCCCATCGTGTTCTGGACATTGCACGGAGCTCTGCCAAGTGTTTGTATGAAGAAATTGATAGCTGCCCAAAATAACTTTCTATCGAATACTCTTGCGATGGGAAAATTCAGGAAAGTGGTAAGGTAATGTTTTCTATCAGTTGGCGAGCTGCGCACACAATCCCAGTGTTGTACAGCTTCCTTCTTCACCTTTCCGATGCTGCCACTCTCTCCGGCTCCCGGAGCCGAAGAAACGGCTTCTTCGCGCAAAGACGATTGTACCGCTCACAGTGCTCTCTTAGCGCGGCTTCTGCCGAAAGAAGCCCGGGAGCGGCTCTTAGCTCCGGAGAGCATCGTACCTTCGTCGTTAGCGTCTTTTGTGGTCTACATTTTAGCAGATAGCCTTTCCACTCTGTCTGGCAAGGAAAACCTGCGGGAGCACAGAAAACATCTCCCATCGTGTTCTGGACGTTGCACGGAGGTCTGCCAAGTGTTTGGCATAAAGAAAAGAAATCTGTCCAACACACCTTCTTATCGAATATTCATGTGATTAGAAAAGTCAGGAGAATGGTAAGGTACTGTTTTCTATCAGTTGGCAAGTTGAGCACACAATCCCAGTGTTGTACAGCTTCTTTCTTCACCTTTCCGATGCTGCCGCTCTCTCCGGCTCCCGGAGCCGAAGAAGCGGCTTCCTCGCTCAAAGACGATTGTACCGGTCACAGTGCTCTCTTAGCGCGGCTTCTGCCGAAAGAAGCCCGGGAGCGGCGATTAGCTCCGGAGAGCGTCGTCCCTTCGTCTTTAGCGTCTTTTGTGGTCTACATCCTAGCAGAAAGCTTTTCCACTCTGTCGGGCAAGGAAAACCTGCGGGAGCACAGAAAACATCTCCCATCGTGTTCTGGACATTGCACGGAGCTCTGCCAAGTGTTTGGCATAAAGAAAGGGAAAGCTGTCCAAAACAGCTTCCTATCGAAAATTCTTGTGATTGGAAAAATCAGGAAACTGGTAAGGTAATGTTTTCTATCAGTTGGCAAGCTGCGCACACAATCCCAGTGTTGTACAGCTTCCTTCTTCACCTTTCCGACGCTGCCGCTCTCTCCGGCTCCCTGAGCCCAAGAAGCGGCTTCTTCGCGCAAAGACGATTGTACCGCTCACAGTGCTCTCTTAGCGCGGCTTCTGCCGAAAGACGCCCGGGAGCGGCGCTTAGCTCCGGAGAGCATCGTCCCTTCGTCTTTAGCGTCTTTTGTGGTCTACATCCTAGCAGAAAGCTTTTCCATTCTGTCTGGCAAGGAAAACCTGCGGGAGCACAGAAAACATCTCCCATCGTGTTCTGGACGTTGCACGGAGGTCTGCCAAGTGTTTGGCATAAAGAAAAGAAAAGCTGTCCAAAACAGCTTCTTATCTAATATTCATGTGATTATAAAAGTCAGGAGAATATAAGGTACTGTTTTCTATCAGTTGGCAAGTTGAGCACACAATCCCAGTGTTGTACAGCTTCCTTCTTCACCTGTGCAGAAGAAGCGGCTTCTTCGCGCAAAGACGATTGTACCGGTCACAGTGCTCTCTTAGCGCCGCTTCTGCCGAGAGACGCCCGGGAGCGGCGCTTAGCTCCGGAGAGCATCGTCCCTTCGTCTTTAGCGTCTTTTGTGGTCTACACCTTAGCAAATAGCGTTTCCAGTCTGTCTGGCAAAGAAAACCTGCGGGAGCACAGAAAACATCTCCCATCGTGTTCTGGACATTGCACTGAGCTCTGCCAAGTGTTTGCAAGAAGAAATTAATAGTTGTCCAAAAAAACTTTCTATCAAATATTCTTGTGATTGGAAAAGTCAGGAAAGTGGTAAGGTACTCATTTCTATCAGTTGGCTAGTTGAGCACACAATCCCAGGGTTATGCAGCTTCCCTCTTCACCTTTCCGATGCTGCCTCTCTCTCCGGCTCCCGGAGCCGAAGAAGCGGCTTCTTCGCGCAAAGACGATTGTACCGCTCACAGTGCTCTCTTAGTGCCGCTTCTGCCGAAATAAGCCCGGGAGCGGCGCATAACTCCGGAGAGCATCGTCCCTTCGCGTTTGGCGTCTTTTGTAGTCTACATTTTAGCAGATAGCGTTTCCACTCTGTCTGGCAAGGAAAACCTGCGGGAGCACAGAAAACATCTCCCATCGTGTTCTGGACGTTGCACGGAGCTCTGCCAAGTGTTTGGCATAAAGAAAGGGAAAGCTGTCCAAAACAGCTTCCTATCGAAAATTCTTGTGATTGGAAAAATCAGGAAAGTGGTAAGGTAATGTTTTCTATCAGTTGGCAAGCTGCGCACACAATCCCAGTGTTGTACAGCTTCCTTCTTCACCTTTCCGATGCTGCCGCTCTCTCCGGCTCCCTGAGCCCAAGAAGCGGCTTCTTCGCGCAAAGACGATTGTACCGCTCACAGTGCTCTCTTAGTGCGGCTTCTGCCGAAAGACGCCCGGGAGCGGCGCTTAGCTCCGGAGAGCATCGTACCTTCGTCTTTAGCGTCTTTTGTGGTCTACATCCTAGCAGAAAGCTTTTCCACTCTGTCGGGCAAGGAAAACCTGCGGGAGCACAGAAAACATCTCCCATCGTGTTCTGGACGTTGCACGGAGGTCTGCCAAGTGTTTGGCATAAAGAAAATAAAAGCTGTCCAAAACAGCTTCTTATCGAATATTCATGTGATTATAAAAGTCAGGAGAATATAAGGTACTGTTTTCTATAAGTTGGCAAGTTGAGCGCACAATCCCAGTGTTGTACAGCTTCTTTCTTCACCTTTCCGATGCTGCCGCTCTCTCCGGCTCCCGGAGCCGAAGAAGCGGCTTCTTCGCGCAAAGACGATCGTACCGCTCACAGTGCTCTCTTAGCGCGGCTTCTGCCGAAAGACGCCCGGGAGCGGCGCTTAGCTCCGGAGAGCATCGTGCCTTCGTCTTTAGCGTCTTTTGTGGTCTACATTTTAGCAGAAAGCTTTTCCACTCTGTCTGGCAAGGAAAACCTGCGGGAGCACAGAAAACATCTTCCATCGTGTTCTGGACATTGCACGGAGGTCTGCCAAGTGTTTGTATGAAGAAATTGATAGTTGTCCAAAATAACTTTCTATCGAATATTCTTGAGATGGGAAAAGTCAGGAAAGTGGTAAGGTAATGTTTTCTATCAGTTGGCGAGCTGCGCACACAATCACAGTGTTGTAGAGCTTCTTTCTTCACCTTTCCGATGCTGCCTCTCTCTCCGGCTCCCGGAGCCGAAGAAACGGCTTCTGCGCGCAAAGACGATTGTACCGGTCCCAGTGCTCTCTTAGCGCGGCTTCTGCCGAAAGACGCCCGGGAGCGGCGCTTAGCTCCGGAGAGCATCGTCCCTTCGTCGTTAGCGTCTTTTGTGGTCTACATTTTAGCAGATAGCTTTTCCACTCTGTCTGGCAAGGAAAACCTGCGGGAGCACAGAAAACATCTCCCATCGTGTTCTGGACGTTGCACGGAGGTCTGCCAAGTGTTTGGCATAAAGAAAAGAAATCTGTCCAACACACCTTCTTATCGAATATTCATGTGATTAGAAAAGTCAGGAGAATGGTAAGGTACTGTTTTCTATCAGTTGGCAAGTTGAGCACACAATCCCAGTGTTGTACAGCTTCTTTCTTCACCTTTCCGATGCTGCCGCTCTCTCCGGCTCCCGGAGCCGAAGAAGCGGCTTCCTCGCTCAAAGACGATTGTACCGGTCACAGTGCTCTCTTAGCGCGGCTTCTGCCGAAAGAAGCCCGGGAGCGGCGATTAGCTCCGGAGAGCGTCGTCCCTTCGTCTTTAGCGTCTTTTGTGGTCTACATCCTAGCAGAAAGCTTTTCCACTCTGTCTGGCAAGGAAAACCTGCGGGAGCACAGAAAACATCTCCCATCGTGTTCTGGTCGTTGCACGGATGTCTGCCAAGTGTTTGGCATAAAGAAAAGAAAAGCTGTCCAAAACAGCTTCTTATCGAATATTCATGTGATTGGAAAAGTCAGGAGAATGGTAAGGTACTGTTTTCTATCAGTTGGCAAGTTGAGCACACAATCCCAGTGTTGTAGAGCTACTTTCTTCACCTTTCCCATGCTGCCGCTCTCCCCGGCTCCCGGAGCCGTAGAAGCGGCTTCTTCGCGCAAAGACGATCGTACCGGTCACAGTGCTCTCTTAGCGCGGCTTCTGCCGAAAGAAGCCCGGGAGCGGCGCATAGCTCCGGAGAGCATCGTCCCTTCGTCTTTAGCGTCTTTTGTGGTCTACACCTTAGCAAATAGCGTTTCCACTCTGTCTGGCAAGGAAAACCTGCGGGAGCACAGAAAACATCTCCCATCGTGTTCTGGACATTGCACGGATGTCTGCCAAGTGTTTGCAAGAAGAAATTAATAGTTGTCCAAAATAACTTTCTATCAAATATTGTTGTGATTGGAAAAGTCAGGAAAGTGGTAAGGTACTCATTTCTATCAGTTGGCTAGTTGAGCACACAATCACAGTGTTGTAGAGCTTCCTTCTTCACCTTTCCGATGCTGCCGCTCTCTCCGGCTCCCTGAGCCCAAGAAGCGGCTTCTTCGCGCAAAGACGATTGTACCGCTCACAGTGCTCTCTTAGCGCGGCTTCTGCCGAAAGACGCCCGGGAGCGGCGCTTAGCTCCGGAGAGCATCGTGCCTTCGTCTTTAGCGTCTTTTGTGGTCTACATTTTAGCAGAAAGCTTTTCCACACTGTCTGGCAAGGAAAACCTGCGGGAGCACAGAAAACATCTTCCATCGTGTTCTGGACATTGCACGGAGGTCTGCCAAGTGTTTGTATGAAGAAATGGATAGTTGTCCAAAATAACTTTCTATCGAATACTCTTGTGATGGGAAAAATCAGGAAAGTGGTAAGGTAATGTTTTCTATCAGTTGGCGAGCTGCGCACACAATCACAGTGTTGTGCAGCTTCCCTCTTCACCTTTCCGATGCTGCCGCTCTCTCCGGCTCCCGGAGCCGAAGAAGCGGCTTCTTCGCGCAAAGACGATTGTACCGCTCACAGTGCTCTCTTAGCGCCGCTTCTGCCGAAAGAAGCCCGGGAGCGGCGATTAGCTCCGGAGAGCATCGTCCCTTCGTCTTTGGCGTCTTTTGTGGTCTACATTTTAGCAGAAAGCTTTTCCACTCTGTCTGGCAAGGAAAACCTGCGCGAGCACAGAAAACATCTTCCATCGTGTTCTGGACATTGCACGGAGGTCTGCCAAGTGTTTGTATGAAGAAATTGATAGTTGTCCAAAATAACTTTCTATCGAATACTCTTGTGATGGGAAAAGTCAGGAAAGTGGTAAGGTAATGTTTTCTATCAGTTGGCGAGCTGCGCACACAATCACAGTGTTGTAGAGCTTCTTTCTTCACCTTTCCGATGCTGCCGCCCTCTCCGGCTCCCTGAGCCGAAGAAACGGCTTCTTCGCGCAAAGACGATTGTACCGGTCCCAGTGCTCTCTTAGCGCGGCTTCTGCCGAAAGAAGCCCGGGAGCGGCGCTTAGCTCCGGAGAGCATCGTCCCTTCGTCTTTAGCGTCTTTTGGGGTCTACATCCTAGCGGAAAGCTTTTCCACTCTGTCTGGCAAGGAAAACCTGCGGGAGCACAGAAAACATCTCCCATCATGTTCTGGACGTTGCACGGAGGTCTGCCAAGTGTTTGGCATAAAGAAAAGAAAAGCTGTCCAAAACAGCTTCTTATCGAATATTCATGTGATTAGAAAAGTCAGGAGAATGCTAAGGTACTGTTTTCTATCAGTTGGCAATCTGCGCACACAATCCCAGTGTTGTACAGCTTCCTTCTTCACCTGAGCCGAAGAAGCGGCTTCTTCGCGCAAAGACGATTGTACCGGTCCCAGTGCTCTCTTAGCGCGGCTTCTGCCGAAAGACGCCCGGGAGCGGCGCTTAGCTCCGGAGAGCATCGTCCCTTCGTCTTTAGCGTCTTTTGTGGTCTACATCCTAGCGGAAAGCTTTTCCTCTCTGTCTGGCACGGAAAACCGGCGGGAGCACAGAAAACATCTCCCATCGTGTTCTGGACGTTGCACGGAGGTCTGCCAAGTGTTTGGCATAAAGAAAAGAAAAGCTGTCCAACACAGCTTCTTATCGAATATTCATGTGATTAGAAAAGTCAGGAGAATGGTAAGGTAATATTTTCTATCAGTTGGCAAGTTGAGCACACAATCCCAGGGTTGTGCAGCTTCCCTCTTCACCTTTCCGATGCTGCCGCTCTCTCCGGCTCCCGGAGCCGAAGAAGCGGCTTCTTCGCGCAAAGACGATTGTACCGCTCACAGTGCTCTTAGCGCCGCTTCTGCCGAAAGAAGCCCGGGAGCGGCGATTAGCTCCGGAGAGCATCGTCCCTTCGCGTTTGGCGTCTTTTGTACTCTACATTTTAGCAGATAGCGTTTCCACTCTGTCTGGCTAGGAAAACCTGCGCGAGCACAGAAAACATCTCCCATCGTGTTCTGGACGTTGCACGGACGTCTGCCAAGTGTTTGGCATAAAGAAAAGAAAAGCTGTCCAAAACAGCTTCTTATCGAATATTCATGTGATTAGAAAAGTCAGGAGAATGGTAAGGTACTGTTTTCTATCAGTTGGCAAGCTGCGCACACAATCCCAGTGTTGTACAGCTTCCTTCTTCTCCTGAGCCGAAGAAGCGGCTTCTTCGCGCAAAGACGATTGTACCGGTCACAGTGCTCTCTTAGCGCCGCTTCTGCCGAAAGAAGCCCGTGAGCGGCGCTTAGCTCCGGAGAGCATCGTCCCTTCGCGTTTAGCGTCTTTTGTAGTCTACATTTTAGCAGATAGCGTTTCCACTCTGTCTGGCAAGGAAAACCTGCGGGAGCACAGAAAACATCTCCCATCATGTTCTGGACATTGCACGGAGCTCTGCCAAGTGTTTGTATGAAGAAATTGATAGCTGCCCAAAATAACTTTCTATCGAATACTCTTGTGATGGGAAAAGTCAGGAAAGTGGTAAGGTATTGTTTTCTATCAGTGGGCGAGCTGCGCACACAATCCCAGTGTTGTACAGCTTCCTTCTTCACCTTTCCGATGCTGCCACTCTCTCCGGCTCCCGGAGCCGAAGAAACGGCTTCTTCGCGCAAAGACGATTGTACCGCTCACAGTGCTCTCTTAGCGCGGCTTCTGCCGAAAGAAGCCCGGGAGCGGCTCTTAGCTCCGGAGAGCATCGTACCTTCGTCGTTAGCGTCTTTTGTGGTCTACATTTTAGCAGATAGCCTTTCCACTCTGTCTGGCAAGGAAAACCTGCGGGAGCACAGAAAACATCTCCCATCCTGTTCTGGACGTTGCACGGAGGTCTGCCAAGTGTTTGGCATAAAGAAAAGAAATCTGTCCAACACACCTTCTTATCGAATATTCATGTGATTAGAAAAGTCAGGAGAATATAAGGTACTGTTTTCTATCAGTTGGCAAGTTGAGCACACAATCCCAGTGTTGTACAGCTTCCTTCTTCACCTGTGCAGAAGAAGCGGCTTCTTCGCGCAAAGACGATTGTACCGGTCACAGTGCTCTCTTAGCGCCGCTTCTGCCGAGAGACGCCCGGGAGCGGCGCTTAGCTCCGGAGAGCATCGTCCCTTCGTCTTTAGCGTCTTTTGTGGTCTACACCTTAGCAAATAGCGTTTCCAGTCTGTCTGGCAAAGAAAACCTGCGGGAGCACAGAAAACATCTCCCATCGTGTTCTGGACATTGCACTGAGCTCTGCCAAGTGTTTGCAAGAAGAAATTAATAGTTGTCCAAAAAAACTTTCTATCAAATATTCTTGTGATTGGAAAAGTCAGGAAAGTGGTAAGGTACTCATTTCTATCAGTTGGCTAGTTGAGCACACAATCCCAGGGTTATGCAGCTTCCCTCTTCACCTTTCCGATGCTGCCTCTCTCTCCGGCTCCCGGAGCCGAAGAAGCGGCTTCTTCGCGCAAAGACGATTGTACCGCTCACAGTGCTCTCTTAGTGCCGCTTCTGCCGAAATAAGCCCGGGAGCGGCGCATAACTCCGGAGAGCATCGTCCCTTCGCGTTTGGCGTCTTTTGTAGTCTACATTTTAGCAGATAGCGTTTCCACTCTGTCTGGCAAGGAAAACCTGCGGGAGCACAGAAAACATCTCCCATCGTGTTCTGGACGTTGCACGGAGCTCTGCCAAGTGTTTGGCATAAAGAAAGGGAAAGCTGTCCAAAACAGCTTCCTATCGAAAATTCTTGTGATTGGAAAAATCAGGAAAGTGGTAAGGTAATGTTTTCTATCAGTTGGCAAGCTGCGCACACAATCCCAGTGTTGTACAGCTTCCTTCTTCACCTTTCCGATGCTGCCGCTCTCTCCGGCTCCCTGAGCCCAAGAAGCGGCTTCTTCGCGCAAAGACGATTGTACCGCTCACAGTGCTCTCTTAGTGCGGCTTCTGCCGAAAGACGCCCGGGAGCGGCGCTTAGCTCCGGAGAGCATCGTACCTTCGTCTTTAGCGTCTTTTGTGGTCTACATCCTAGCAGAAAGCTTTTCCACTCTGTCGGGCAAGGAAAACCTGCGGGAGCACAGAAAACATCTCCCATCGTGTTCTGGACGTTGCACGGAGGTCTGCCAAGTGTTTGGCATAAAGAAAATAAAAGCTGTCCAAAACAGCTTCTTATCGAATATTCATGTGATTATAAAAGTCAGGAGAATATAAGGTACTGTTTTCTATAAGTTGGCAAGTTGAGCGCACAATCCCAGTGTTGTACAGCTTCTTTCTTCACCTTTCCGATGCTGCCGCTCTCTCCGGCTCCCGGAGCCGAAGAAGCGGCTTCTTCGCGCAAAGACGATCGTACCGCTCACAGTGCTCTCTTAGCGCGGCTTCTGCCGAAAGACGCCCGGGAGCGGCGCTTAGCTCCGGAGAGCATCGTGCCTTCGTCTTTAGCGTCTTTTGTGGTCTACATTTTAGCAGAAAGCTTTTCCACTCTGTCTGGCAAGGAAAACCTGCGGGAGCACAGAAAACATCTTCCATCGTGTTCTGGACATTGCACGGAGGTCTGCCAAGTGTTTGTATGAAGAAATTGATAGTTGTCCAAAATAACTTTCTATCGAATATTCTTGAGATGGGAAAAGTCAGGAAAGTGGTAAGGTAATGTTTTCTATCAGTTGGCGAGCTGCGCACACAATCACAGTGTTGTAGAGCTTCTTTCTTCACCTTTCCGATGCTGCCTCTCTCTCCGGCTCCCGGAGCCGAAGAAACGGCTTCTGCGCGCAAAGACGATTGTACCGGTCCCAGTGCTCTCTTAGCGCGGCTTCTGCCGAAAGACGCCCGGGAGCGGCGCTTAGCTCCGGAGAGCATCGTCCCTTCGTCGTTAGCGTCTTTTGTGGTCTACATTTTAGCAGATAGCTTTTCCACTCTGTCTGGCAAGGAAAACCTGCGGGAGCACAGAAAACATCTCCCATCGTGTTCTGGACGTTGCACGGAGGTCTGCCAAGTGTTTGGCATAAAGAAAAGAAATCTGTCCAACACACCTTCTTATCGAATATTCATGTGATTAGAAAAGTCAGGAGAATGGTAAGGTACTGTTTTCTATCAGTTGGCAAGTTGAGCACACAATCCCAGTGTTGTACAGCTTCTTTCTTCACCTTTCCGATGCTGCCGCTCTCTCCGGCTCCCGGAGCCGAAGAAGCGGCTTCCTCGCTCAAAGACGATTGTACCGGTCACAGTGCTCTCTTAGCGCGGCTTCTGCCGAAAGAAGCCCGGGAGCGGCGATTAGCTCCGGAGAGCGTCGTCCCTTCGTCTTTAGCGTCTTTTGTGGTCTACATCCTAGCAGAAAGCTTTTCCACTCTGTCTGGCAAGGAAAACCTGCGGGAGCACAGAAAACATCTCCCATCGTGTTCTGGTCGTTGCACGGATGTCTGCCAAGTGTTTGGCATAAAGAAAAGAAAAGCTGTCCAAAACAGCTTCTTATCGAATATTCATGTGATTGGAAAAGTCAGGAGAATGGTAAGGTACTGTTTTCTATCAGTTGGCAAGTTGAGCACACAATCCCAGTGTTGTAGAGCTACTTTCTTCACCTTTCCCATGCTGCCGCTCTCCCCGGCTCCCGGAGCCGTAGAAGCGGCTTCTTCGCGCAAAGACGATCGTACCGGTCACAGTGCTCTCTTAGCGCGGCTTCTGCCGAAAGAAGCCCGGGAGCGGCGCATAGCTCCGGAGAGCATCGTCCCTTCGTCTTTAGCGTCTTTTGTGGTCTACACCTTAGCAAATAGCGTTTCCACTCTGTCTGGCAAGGAAAACCTGCGGGAGCACAGAAAACATCTCCCATCGTGTTCTGGACATTGCACGGATGTCTGCCAAGTGTTTGCAAGAAGAAATTAATAGTTGTCCAAAATAACTTTCTATCAAATATTGTTGTGATTGGAAAAGTCAGGAAAGTGGTAAGGTACTCATTTCTATCAGTTGGCTAGTTGAGCACACAATCACAGTGTTGTAGAGCTTCCTTCTTCACCTTTCCGATGCTGCCGCTCTCTCCGGCTCCCTGAGCCCAAGAAGCGGCTTCTTCGCGCAAAGACGATTGTACCGCTCACAGTGCTCTCTTAGCGCGGCTTCTGCCGAAAGACGCCCGGGAGCGGCGCTTAGCTCCGGAGAGCATCGTGCCTTCGTCTTTAGCGTCTTTTGTGGTCTACATTTTAGCAGAAAGCTTTTCCACACTGTCTGGCAAGGAAAACCTGCGGGAGCACAGAAAACATCTTCCATCGTGTTCTGGACATTGCACGGAGGTCTGCCAAGTGTTTGTATGAAGAAATGGATAGTTGTCCAAAATAACTTTCTATCGAATACTCTTGTGATGGGAAAAATCAGGAAAGTGGTAAGGTAATGTTTTCTATCAGTTGGCGAGCTGCGCACACAATCACAGTGTTGTGCAGCTTCCCTCTTCACCTTTCCGATGCTGCCGCTCTCTCCGGCTCCCGGAGCCGAAGAAGCGGCTTCTTCGCGCAAAGACGATTGTACCGCTCACAGTGCTCTCTTAGCGCCGCTTCTGCCGAAAGAAGCCCGGGAGCGGCGATTAGCTCCGGAGAGCATCGTCCCTTCGTCTTTGGCGTCTTTTGTGGTCTACATTTTAGCAGAAAGCTTTTCCACTCTGTCTGGCAAGGAAAACCTGCGCGAGCACAGAAAACATCTTCCATCGTGTTCTGGACATTGCACGGAGGTCTGCCAAGTGTTTGTATGAAGAAATTGATAGTTGTCCAAAATAACTTTCTATCGAATACTCTTGTGATGGGAAAAGTCAGGAAAGTGGTAAGGTAATGTTTTCTATCAGTTGGCGAGCTGCGCACACAATCACAGTGTTGTAGAGCTTCTTTCTTCACCTTTCCGATGCTGCCGCCCTCTCCGGCTCCCTGAGCCGAAGAAAGGGCTTCTTCGCGCAAAGACGATTGTACCGGTCCCAGTGCTCTCTTAGCGCGGCTTCTGCCGAAAGAAGCCCGGGAGCGGCGCTTAGCTCCGGAGAGCATCGTCCCTTCGTCTTTAGCGTCTTTTGGGGTCTACATCCTAGCGGAAAGCTTTTCCACTCTGTCTGGCAAGGAAAACCTGCGGGAGCACAGAAAACATCTCCCATCATGTTCTGGACGTTGCACGGAGGTCTGCCAAGTGTTTGGCATAAAGAAAAGAAAAGCTGTCCAAAACAGCTTCTTATCGAATATTCATGTGATTAGAAAAGTCAGGAGAATGCTAAGGTACTGTTTTCTATCAGTTGGCAATCTGCGCACACAATCCCAGTGTTGTACAGCTTCCTTCTTCACCTGAGCCGAAGAAGCGGCTTCTTCGCGCAAAGACGATTGTACCGGTCCCAGTGCTCTCTTAGCGCGGCTTCTGCCGAAAGACGCCCGGGAGCGGCGCTTAGCTCCGGAGAGCATCGTCCCTTCGTCTTTAGCGTCTTTTGTGGTCTACATCCTAGCGGAAAGCTTTTCCTCTCTGTCTGGCACGGAAAACCGGCGGGAGCACAGAAAACATCTCCCATCGTGTTCTGGACGTTGCACGGAGGTCTGCCAAGTGTTTGGCATAAAGAAAAGAAAAGCTGTCCAACACAGCTTCTTATCGAATATTCATGTGATTAGAAAAGTCAGGAGAATGGTAAGGTAATATTTTCTATCAGTTGGCAAGTTGAGCACACAATCCCAGGGTTGTGCAGCTTCCCTCTTCACCTTTCCGATGCTGCCGCTCTCTCCGGCTCCCGGAGCCGAAGAAGCGGCTTCTTCGCGCAAAGACGATTGTACCGCTCACAGTGCTCTTAGCGCCGCTTCTGCCGAAAGAAGCCCGGGAGCGGCGATTAGCTCCGGAGAGCATCGTCCCTTCGCGTTTGGCGTCTTTTGTACTCTACATTTTAGCAGATAGCGTTTCCACTCTGTCTGGCTAGGAAAACCTGCGCGAGCACAGAAAACATCTCCCATCGTGTTCTGGACGTTGCACGGACGTCTGCCAAGTGTTTGGCATAAAGAAAAGAAAAGCTGTCCAAAACAGCTTCTTATCGAATATTCATGTGATTAGAAAAGTCAGGAGAATGGTAAGGTACTGTTTTCTATCAGTTGGCAAGCTGCGCACACAATCCCAGTGTTGTACAGCTTCCTTCTTCTCCTGAGCCGAAGAAGCGGCTTCTTCGCGCAAAGACGATTGTACCGGTCACAGTGCTCTCTTAGCGCCGCTTCTGCCGAAAGAAGCCCGTGAGCGGCGCTTAGCTCCGGAGAGCATCGTCCCTTCGCGTTTAGCGTCTTTTGTAGTCTACATTTTAGCAGATAGCGTTTCCACTCTGTCTGGCAAGGAAAACCTGCGGGAGCACAGAAAACATCTCCCATCATGTTCTGGACATTGCACGGAGCTCTGCCAAGTGTTTGTATGAAGAAATTGATAGCTGCCCAAAATAACTTTCTATCGAATACTCTTGTGATGGGAAAAGTCAGGAAAGTGGTAAGGTATTGTTTTCTATCAGTGGGCGAGCTGCGCACACAATCCCAGTGTTGTACAGCTTCCTTCTTCACCTTTCCGATGCTGCCACTCTCTCCGGCTCCCGGAGCCGAAGAAACGGCTTCTTCGCGCAAAGACGATTGTACCGCTCACAGTGCTCTCTTAGCGCGGCTTCTGCCGAAAGAAGCCCGGGAGCGGCTCTTAGCTCCGGAGAGCATCGTACCTTCGTCGTTAGCGTCTTTTGTGGTCTACATTTTAGCAGATAGCCTTTCCACTCTGTCTGGCAAGGAAAACCTGCGGGAGCACAGAAAACATCTCCCATCCTGTTCTGGACGTTGCACGGAGGTCTGCCAAGTGTTTGGCATAAAGAAAAGAAATCTGTCCAACACACCTTCTTATCGAATATTCATGTGATTAGAAAAGTCAGGAGAATGGTAAGGTACTGTTTTCTATCAGTTGGCAAGTTGAGCACACAATCCCAGTGTTGTACAGCTTCTTTCTTCACCTTTCCGATGCTGCCGCTCTCTCCGGCTCCCGGAGCCGAAGAAGCGGCTTCCTCGCTCAAAGACGATTGTACCGGTCACAGTGCTCTCTTAGCGCGGCTTCTGCCGAAAGAAGCCCGGGAGCGGCGATTAGCTCCGGAGAGCGTCGTCCCTTCGTCTTTAGCGTCTTTTGTGGTCTACATCCTAGCAGAAAGCTTTTCCACTCTGTCTGGCAAGGAAAACCTGCAGGAGCACAGAAAACATCTCCCATCGTGTTCTGGACATTGCACGGAGCTCTGCCAAGTGTTTGGCATAAAGAAAGGGAAAGCTGTCCAAAACAGCTTCCTATCGAAAATTCTTGTGATTGGAAAAATCAGGAAACTGGTAAGGTAATGTTTTCTATCAGTTGGCAAGCTGCGCACACAATCCCAGTGTTGTACAGCTTCCTTCTTCACCTTTCCGACGCTGCCGCTCTCTCCGGCTCCCTGAGCCCAAGAAGCGGCTTCTTCGCGCAAAGACGATTGTACCGCTCACAGTGCTCTCTTAGCGCGGCTTCTGCCGAAAGACGCCCGGGAGCGGCGCTTAGCTCCGGAGAGCATCGTCCCTTCGTCTTTAGCGTCTTTTGTGGTCTACATCCTAGCAGAAAGCTTTTCCATTCTGTCTGGCAAGGAAAACCTGCGGGAGCACAGAAAACATCTCCCATCGTGTTCTGGACGTTGCACGGAGGTCTGCCAAGTGTTTGGCATAAAGAAAAGAAAAGCTGTCCAAAACAGCTTCTTATCTAATATTCATGTGATTATAAAAGTCAGGAGAATATAAGGTACTGTTTTCTATCAGTTGGCAAGTTGAGCACACAATCCCAGTGTTGTACAGCTTCCTTCTTCACCTGTGCAGAAGAAGCGGCTTCTTCGCGCAAAGACGATTGTACCGGTCACAGTGCTCTCTTAGCGCCGCTTCTGCCGAAAGAAGCCCGGGAGCGGCGCTTAGCTCCGGAGAGCATCGTCCCTTCGTCTTTAGCGTCTTTTGTGGTCTACACCTTAGCAAATAGCGTTTCCAGTCTGTCTGGCAAAGAAAACCTGCGGGAGCACAGAAAACATCTCCCATCGTGTTCTGGACATTGCACTGAGCTCTGCCAAGTGTTTGCAAGAAGAAATTAATAGTTGTCCAAAAAAACTTTCTATCAAATATTCTTGTGATTGGAAAAGTCAGGAAAGTGGTAAGGTACTCATTTCTATCAGTTGGCTAGTTGAGCACACAATCCCAGGGTTATGCAGCTTCCCTCTTCACCTTTCCGATGCTGCCTCTCTCTCCGGCTCCCGGAGCCGAAGAAGCGGCTTCTTCGCGCAAAGACGATTGTACCGCTCACAGTGCTCTCTTAGTGCCGCTTCTGCCGAAATAAGCCCGGGAGCGGCGCATAACTCCGGAGAGCATCGTCCCTTCGCGTTTGGCGTCTTTTGTAGTCTACATTTTAGCAGATAGCGTTTCCACTCTGTCTGGCAAGGAAAACCTGCGGGAGCACAGAAAACATCTCCCATCGTGTTCTGGACATTGCACGGAGGTCTGCCAAGTGTTTGTATGAAGAAATTGATAGCAGCCCAAAATGACTTTCTATCGAATACTCTTGTGATGGGAAAAGTCAGGAAAGTGGTAAGGTAATGTTTTCTATCAGTTGGCGAGCTGCGCACACAATCCCAGTGTTGTACAGCTTCCTTCTTCACCTGTCCGATGCTGCCTCTCTCTCCGGCTCCCGGAGCCGAAGAAACGGCTTCTTCGCGCAAAGACGATTGTACCGGTCACAGTGCTCTCTTAGCGCGGCTTCTGCCGAAAGACGCCCGGGAGCGGCGCTTAGCTCCGGAGAGCATCGTCCCTTCGTCTTTAGCGTCTTTTGTGGTCTACATCCTAGCAGAAAGCTTTTCCACTCTGTCGGGCAAGGAAAACCTGCGGGAGCACAGAAAACATCTCCCATCGTGTTCTGGACATTGCACGGAGGTCTGCCAAGTGTTTGGCATAAAGAAAAGAAAAACTGTCCAAAACAGCTTCTTATCGAATATTCATGTGATTAGAAAAGTCAGGAGAATGGTAAGGTAATGTTTTCTATCAGTTGGCAAGTTGAGCACACAATCCCAGGGTTGTGCAGCTTCCTTCTTCACCTTTCCGATGCTGCCGCTCTCTCCGGCTCCCGGAGCCGAAGAAGCGGCTTCTTCGCGCAAAGACAATTGTACCGCTCACAGTGCTCTCTTAGTGCCGCTTCTGCCGAAAGAAGCCCGGGAGCGGCGCATAGCTCCGGAGAGCATCGTCCCTTCGCGTTTGGCGTCTTTTGTAGTCTACATTTTAGCAGATAGCGTTTCCACTCTGTCTGGCAAGGAAAATCTGCGGGAGCACAGAAAACATCTCAAATCGTGTTCTGGACGTTGCACGGAGGTCTGCCAAGTGTTTGGCATAAAGAAAAGAAAAGCTGTCCAAAACAGCTTCTTATCGAATATTCATGTGATTAGAAAAGTCAGGAGAATGGTAAGGTACTGTTTTCTATCAGTTGGCAAGTTGAGCACACAATCCCAGTGTTGTACAGCTTCTTTCTTCACCTTTCCGATGCTGCCGCTCTCTCCGGCTCCCGGAGCCGAAGAAGCGGCTTCTTCGCTCAAAGACGATCGTACCGGTCACAGTGCTCTCTTAGCGCGGCTTCTGCCGAAAGAAGCCCGGGAGCGGCGATTAGCTCCGGAGAGCGTCGTCCCTTCGTCTTTAGCGTCTTTTGTGGTCTACATCCTAGCAGAAAGCTTTTCCACTCTGTCTGGCAAGGAAAACCTGCGGGAGCACAGAAAACATCTCCCATCCTGTTCTGGACATTGCACGGAGGTCTGCCAAGTGTTTGTATGAAGAAATTGATAGTTGTCCAAAATAACTTTCTATCGAATACTCCTGTGATGGGAAAAGTCAGGAAAGTGGTAAGGTAATGTTTTCTATCAGTTGGCGAGCTGCGCACACAATCCCAGTGTTGTACAGCTTCCTTCTTCACCTTTCCGATGCTGCCTCTCTCTCCGGCTCCCGGAGCCGAAGAAACGGCTTCTTCGCGCAAAGACGATTGTACCGGTCCCAGTGCTCTCTTAGCGCGGCTTCTGCCGAAAGACGCCCGGGAGCGGCGCTTAGCTCCGGAGAGCATCGTCCCTTCGTCTTTAGCGTCTTTTGCGGTCTACATCCTAGCAGAAAGCTTTTCCACTCTGTCTGGCAAGGAAAACCTGCGGGAGCACAGAAAACATCTCCCATCGTGTTCTGGACATTGCACGGAGGTCTGCCAAGTGTTTGGCATAAAGAAAAGAAAAACTGTCCAAAACAGCTTCTTATCGAATATTCATGTGATTAGAAAAGTCAGGAGAATGGTAAGGTAATGTTTTCTATCAGTTGGCAAGTTGAGCGCACAATCCCAGGGTTGTGCAGCTTTCTTCTTCACCTTTCCGATGCTGCCGCTCTCTCCGGCTCCCGGAGCCGAAGAAACGGCTTCTTCGCGCAAAGACGATTGTACCGGTCCCAGTGCTCTCTTAGCGCGGCTTCTGCCGAAAGAAGCCCGGGAGCGGCGCTTAGCTCCGGAGAGCATCGTCCCTTCGCGTTTGGCGTCTTTTGTAGTCTACATTTTAGCAGATAGCGTTTCCACTCTGTCTGGCAAGGAAAACCTGCGGGAGCACAGCAAACATCTCCCATCGTGTTCTGGACATTGCACGGAGGTCTGCCTAGTGTTTGTATGAAGAAATTGATAGTTGTCCAAAAAACCTTCTTATCGAATACTCTTGTGATGGGAAAATTCAGGAAAGTGGTAAGGTAATGTTTTCTATCAGTTGGCAAGCTGCGCACACAATCACAGTGTTGTAGAGCTTCTTTCTTCACCTTTCCGATGATGCCTCTCTCTCCGGCTCCCGGAGCCGAAGAAACGGCTTCTTCGCGCAAAGACGATTGTACCGGTCATAGTGCTCTCTTAGCGCGGCTTCTGCCGAAAGAAGCCCGGGAGCGGCGCTTAGCTCCGGAGAGCATCGTCCCTTCGTCTTTAGCGTCTTTTGTGGTCTACATCCTGGCAGAAAGCTTTTCCACTCTGTCTGGCAAGGAAAACCTGCGGGAGCACAGAAAACATCTCCCATCGTGTTCTGGACGTTGCACGGAGGTCTGCCATGTGTTTGGCATAAAGAAAAGAAAAGCTGTCCAAAACAGCTTCTTATCGAATATTCATGTGATTAGAAAAGTCAGGAGAATGGTAAGGTAATGTTTTCTATCAGTTGGCAAGTTGAGCACACAATCCCAGGGTTGTGCAGCTTCCTTCTTCACCTTTCCGATGCTGCCGCTCTCTCCGGCTCCCGGAGCCGAAGAAGCGGCTTCTTCGCGCAAAGACGATTGTACCGCTCACAGTGCTCTTAGCGCCGCTTCTGCCGAAAGAAGCCCGAGAGCGGCGCTTAGCTCCGGAGAGCATCGTCCCTTCGTCTTTAGCGTCTTTTGTGGTCTACATCCTAGCAGAAAGCTTTTCCACTCTGTCGGGCAAGGAAAACCTGCGGGAGCACAGAAAACATCTCCCATCCTGTTCTGGACGTTGCACGGACGTCTGCCAAGTGTTTGGCATAAAGAAAAGAAAAGCTGTCCAAAACAGCTTCTTATCGAATATTCATGTGATTAGAAAAGTCAGGAGAATGGTAAGGTACTGTTTTCTATCAGTTGGCAAGCTGCGCACACAATCCCAGTGTTGTACAGCTTCCTTCTTCACCTGAGCCGAAGAAGCGGCTTCTTCGCGCAAAGACGATTGTACCGGTCACAGTGCTCTCTTAGCGCCGCTTCTGCCGAAAGAAGCCCGGGAGCGGCACTTAGCTCCGGAGAGCATCGTCCCTTCGCGTTTAGCGTCTTTTGTAGTCTACATTTTAGCAGATAGCGTTTCCACTCTGTCTGGCAAGGAAAACCTGCGGGAGCACAGAAAACATCTCCCATCGTGTTCTGGACATTGCACGGAGGTCTGCCAAGTGTTTGTATGAAGAAATTGATAGCTGCCCAAAATAACTTTCTATCGAATACTCTTGTGATGGGAAAAGTCAGGAAAGTGGTAAGGTAATGTTTTCTATCAGTTGGCGAGCTGCGCACACAATCCCAGTGTTGTACAGCTTCCTTCTTCACCTTTCCCATGCTGCCGCTCTCTCCGGCTCCCGGAGCCGAAGAAACGGCTTCTTCGCGCAAAGACGATTGTACCGCTCACAGTGCTCTCTTAGCGCGCCTTCTGCCGAAAGACGCCCGGGAGCGGCGCTTAGCTCCGGAGAGCATCGTCCCTTCGTCTTTAGCGTCTTTTGTGGTCTACATCCTAGCAGAAAGCTTTTCCACTCTGTCTGGCAAGGAAAACCTGCGGGAGCACAGAAAACATCTCCCATCGTGTTCTGGACATTGCACGGAGGTCTGCCAAGTGTTTGGCATAAAGAAAAGAAAAACTGTCCAAAACAGCTTCTAATCGAATATTCATGTGATTAGAAAAGTCAGGAGAATGGTAAGGTAATGTTTTCTATCAGTTGGCAAGTTGAGCGCACAATCCCAGGGTTGTGCAGCTTTCTTCTTCACCTTTCCGATGCTGCCGCTCTCTCCGGCTCCCTGCGCCCAAGAAGCGGCTTCTTCGCGCAAAGACGATTGTACCGCTCACAGTGCTCTCTTAGCGCGGCTTCTGCCGAAAGAAGCCCGGGAGCGGCGCTTAGCTCCGGAGAGCATCGTCCCTTCGCGTTTGGCGTCTTTTGTAGTCTACATTTTAGCAGATAGCGTTTCCACTCTGTCTGGCAAGGAAAACCTGCGGGAGCACAGAAAACATCTCCCATCGTGTTCTGGACATTGCACGGAGGTCTGCCAAGTGTTTGGCATAAAGAAAGGGAAAGCTGTCCAAAACAGCTTCCTATCGAAAATTCTTGTGATTGGAAAAATCAGGAAAGTGGTAAGGTAATGTTTTCTATCAGTTGGCAAGCTGCGCACACAATCCCAGTGTTGTACAGCTTCCTTCTTCACCTTTCCGATGCTGCCGCTCTCTCCGGCTCCCGGAGCCCAAGAAGCGGCTTCTTCGCGCAAAGACGATTGTACCGCTCACAGTGCTCTCTTATCGCGGCTTCTGCCGAAAGACGCCCGGGAGCGGCGCTTAGCTCCGGAGAGGATCGTCCCTTCGTCTTTAGCGTCTTTTGCGGTCTACATCCTAGCAGAAAGCTTTTCCACTCTGTCTGGCAAGGAAAACCTGCGGGAGCACAGAAAACATCTCCCATCGTGTTCTGGACGTTGCACGGAGGTCTGCCAAGTGTTTGTATGAAGAAATTGATAGTTGTCCAAAATAACTTTCTATCGAATACTCTTGTGATGGGAAAATTCAGGAAAGTGGTAAGGTAATGTTTTCTATCAGTTGGCAAGCTGCGCACACAATCACAGTGTTGTAGAGCTTCTTTCTTCACCTTTCCGATGCTGCCTCTCTCTCCGGCTCCCGGAGCCGAAGAAACGGCTTCTTCGCGCAAAGACGATTGTACCGCTCACAGTGCTCTCTTAGCGCGGCTTCTGCCGAAAGAAGCCCGGGAGCGGCGCTTAGCTCCGGAGAGCATCGTCCCTTCGTCTTTAGCGTCTTTTGCGGTCTACATCCTAGCAGAAAGCTTTTCCTCTCTGTCTGGCAAGGAAAACCTGCGGGAGCACAGAAAACATCTCCCATCCTGTTCTGGACGTTGCACGGAGGTCTGCCAAGTTTTTGGCATAAAGAAAAGAAAAGCTGTCCAAAAGAGCTTCTTATCGAATATTCATGTGATTAGAAAAGTCAGGAGAATGGTAAGGTAATGTTTTCTATCAGTTGGCAAGTTGAGCACACAATCCCAGGGTTGTGCAGCTTCCTTCTTCACCTTTCCGATGCTGCCGCTCTCTCCGGCTCCCGGAGCCGAAGAAGCGGCTTCTTCGCGCAAAGACGATTGTACCGCTCACAGTGCTCTTAGCGCCGCTTCTGCCGAAAGAAGCCCGGGAGCGGCGCTCAGCTCCGGAGAGCATCGTCCCTTCGTCTTTAGCGTCTTTTGTGGTCTACATCCTAGCAGAAAGCTTTTCCACTCTGTCGGGCAAGGAAAACCTGCGGGAGCACAGAATACATCTCCCATCGTGTTCTGGACGTTGCACGGAGGTCTGCCAAGTGTTTGGCATAAAGAAAAGAAAAGCTGTCCAAAACAGCTTCTTATCGAATATTCATGTGATTATAAAAGTCAGGAGAATATAAGCTAAAGTTTTCTATCAGTTGGCAAGTTGAGCACACAATCCCAGTGTTGTACAGCTTCTTTCTTCACCTTTCCGATGCTGCCGCTCTCTCCGGCTCCCGGAGCCCAAGAAGCGGCTTCTTCGCGCAAAGACGATCGTACCGGTCACAGTGCTCTCTTAGCGCGGCTTCTGCCGAAAGACGCCCGGGAGCGGCGCTTAGCTCCGGAGAGCATCGTACCTTCGTCTTTAGCGTCTTTTGTGGTCTACATCCTAGCAGAAAGCTTTTCCACTCTGTCTGGCAAGGAAAACCTGCGGGAGCACAGAAAACATCTCCCATCGTGTTCTGGACATTGCACGGAGGTCTGCCAAGTGTTTGTATGAAGAAATTGATAGTTGTCCAAAATAACTTTCTATCGAATACTCTTGTGATGGGAAAAGTCAGGAAAGTGGTAAGGTAATGTTTTCTATCAGTTGGCGAGCTGCGCACACAATCACAGTGTTGTAGAGCTTCTTTCTTCACCTTTCCGATGCTGCCGCCCTCTCCGGCTCCCGGAGCCGAAGAAACGGCTTCTTCGCGCAAAGACGATTGTACCGGTCCCAGTGCTCTCTTAGCGCGGCTTCTGCCGAAAGAAGCCCGGGAGCGGCGCTTAGCTCCGGAGAGCATCGTCCCTTCGTCTTTAGCGTCTTTTGGTGTCTACATCCTAGCGGAAAGCTTTTCCACTCTGTCTGGCAAGGAAAACCTGCGGGAGCACAGAAAACATCTCCCATCATGTTCTGGACGTTGGACGGACGTCTGCCAAGTGTTTGGCATAAAGAAAAGAAAAGCTGTCCAAAACAGCTTCTTATCGAATATTCATGTGATTAGAAAAGTCAGGAGAATGCTAAGGTACTGTTTTCTATCAGTTGGCAATCTGCGCACACAATCCCAGTGTTGAACAGCTTCCTTCTTCACCTGAGCCGAAGAAGCGGCTTCTTCGCGCAAAGACGATTGTACCGGTCCCAGTGCTCTCTTAGCGCGGCTTCTGCCGAAAGACGCCCGGGAGCGGCGCTTAGCTCCGGAGAGCATCGTCCCTTCGTCTTTAGCGTCTTTTGTGGTCTACATCCTGGCAGAAAGCTTTTTCACTCTGTCTGGCAAGGAAAACCTGCGGGAGCACAGAAAACATCTCCCATCGTGTTCTGGACGTTGCACGGAGGTCTGCCAAGTGTTTGGCATAAAGAAAAGAAAAGCTGTCCAAAACAGCTTCTTATCGAATATTCATGTGATTAGAAAAGTCAGGAGAATGGTAAGGTAATGTTTTCTATCAGTTGGCAAGTTGAGCACACAATCCCAGGGTTGTGCAGCTTCCTTCTTCACCTTTCCGATGCTGCCGCTCTCTCCGGCTCCCGGAGCCGAAGAAGCGGCTTCTTCGCGCAAAGACGATTGTACCGCTCACAGTGCTCTTAGCGCCGCTTCTGCCGAAAGAAGCCGGAGAGCGGCGCTTAGCTCCGGAGAGCATCGTCCCTTCGTCTTTAGCGTCTTTTGTGGTCTACATCCTAGCAGAAAGCTTTTCCAATCTGTCGGGCAAGGAAAACCTGCGGGAGCACAGAAAACATCTCCCATCCTGTTCTGGACGTTGCACGGACGTCTGCCAAGTGTTTGGCATAAAGAAAAGAAAAGCTGTCCAAAACAGCTTCTTATCGAATATTCATGTGATTAGAAAAGTCAGGAGAATGGTAAGGTACTGTTTTCTATCAGTTGGCAAGCTGCGCACACAATCCCAGTGTTGTACAGCTTCCTTCTTCACCTGAGCCGAAGAAGCGGCTTCTTCGCGCCAAGACGATTGTACCGGTCACAGTGCTCTCTTAGCGCCGCTTCTGCCGAAAGAAGCCCGGGAGCGGCGCTTAGCTCCGGAGAGCATCGTCCCTTCGCGTTTAGCGTCTTTTGTAGTCTACATTTTAGCAGATAGCGTTTCCACTCTGTCTGGCAAGGAAAACCTGCGGGAGCACAGAAAACATCTCCCATCGTGTTCTGGACATTGCACGGAGGTCTGCCAAGTGTTTGTATGAAGAAATTGATAGCTGCCCAAAATAACTTTCTATCGAATACTCTTGTGATGGGAAAAGTCAGGAAAGTGGTAAGGTAATGTTTTCTATCAGTTGGCGAGCTGCGCACACAATCCCAGTGTTGTACAGCTTCCTTCTTCACCTTTCCCATGCTGCCGCTCTCTCCGGCTCCCGGAGCCGAAGAAACGGCTTCTTCGCGCAAAGACGATTGTACCGGTCACAGTGCTCTCTTAGCGCGCCTTCTGCCGAAAGACGCCCGGGAGCGGCGCTTAGCTCCGGAGAGCATCGTCCCTTCGTCTTTAGCGTCTTTTGTGGTCTACATCCTAGCAGAAAGCTTTTCCACTCTGTCTGGCAAGGAAAACCTGCGGGAGCACAGAAAACATCTCCCATCGTGTTCTGGACATTGCACGGAGGTCTGCCAAGTGTTTGGCATAAAGAAAAGAAAAACTGTCCAAAACAGCTTCTAATCGAATATTCATGTGATTAGAAAAGTCAGGAGAATGGTAAGGTAATGTTTTCTATCAGTTGGCAAGTTGAGCGCACAATCCCAGGGTTGTGCAGCTTTCTTCTTCACCTTTCCGATGCTGCCGCTCTCTCCGGCTCCCGGAGCCGAAGAAACGGCTTCTTCGCGCAAAGACGATGGTACCGCTCACAGTGCTCTCTTAGCGCGGCTTCTGCCGAAAGAAGCCCGGGAGCGGCGCTTAGCTCCGGAGAGCATCGTCCCTTCGCGTTTGGCGTCTTTTGTAGTCTACATTTTAGCAGATAGCGTTTCCACTCTGTCTGGCAAGGAAAACCTGCGGGAGCACAGAAAACATCTCCCATCGTGTTCTGGACATTGCACGGAGGTCTGCCAAGTGTTTGGCATAAAGAAAGGGAAAGCTGTCCAAAACAGCTTCCTATCGAAAATTCTTGTGATTGGAAAAATCAGGAAAGTGGTAAGGTAATGTTTTCTATCAGTTGGCAAGCTGCGCACACAATCCCAGTGTTGTACAGCTTCCTTCTTCACCTTTCCGATGCTGCCGCTCTCTCCGGCTCCCGGAGCCCAAGAAGCGGCTTCTTCGCGCAAAGACGATTGTACCGCTCACAGTGCTCTCTTATCGCGGCTTCTGCCGAAAGACGCCCGGGAGCGGCGCTTAGCTCCGGAGAGGATCGTCCCTTGGTCTTTAGCGTCTTTTGCGGTCTACATCCTAGCAGAAAGCTTTTCCACTCTGTCTGGCAAGGAAAACCTGCGGGAGCACAGAAAACATCTCCCATCGTGTTCTGGACGTTGCACGGAGGTCTGCCAAGTGTTTGTATGAAGAAATTGATAGTTGTCCAAAATAACTTTCTATCGAATACTCTTGTGATGGGAAAATTCAGGAAAGTGGTAAGGTAATGTTTTCTATCAGTTGGCAAGCTGCGCACACAATCACAGTGTTGTAGAGCTTCTTTCTTCACCTTTCCGATGCTGCCTCTCTCTCCGGCTCCCGGAGCCGAAGAAACGGCTTCTTCGCGCAAAGACGATTGTACCGGTCCCAGTGCTCTCTTAGCGCGGCTTCTGCCGAAAGAAGCCCGGGAGCGGCGCTTAGCTCCGGAGAGCATCGTCCCTTCGTCTTTAGCGTCTTTTGCGGTCTACATCCTAGCAGAAAGCTTTTCCTCTCTGTCTGGCAAGGAAAACCTGCGGGAGCACAGAAAACATCTCCCATCCTGTTCTGGACGTTGCACGGAGGTCTGCCAAGTTTTTGGCATAAAGAAAAGAAAAGCTGTCCAAAACAGCTTCTTATCGAATATTCATGTGATTAGAAAAGTCAGGAGAATGGTAAGGTAATGTTTACTATCAGTTGGCAAGTTGAGCACACAATCCCAGGGTTGTGCAGCTTCCTTCTTCACCTTTCCGATGCTGCCGCTCTCTCCGGCTCCCGGAGCCGAAGAAGCGGCTTCTTCGCGCAAAGACGATTGTACCGCACACAGTGCTCTTAGCGCCGCTTCTGCCGAAAGAAGCCCGGGAGCGGCGCTTAGCTCCGGAGAGCATCGTCCCTTCGTCTTTAGCGTCTTTTGTGGTCTACATCCTAGCAGAAAGCTTTTCCACTCTGTCGGGCAAGGAAAACCTGCGGGAGCACAGAATACATCTCCCATCGTGTTCTGGACGTTGCACGGAGGTCTGCCAAGTGTTTGCAAGAAGAAATTAATAGTTGTCCAAAATAACTTTCTATCAAATATTCTTGTGATTGGAAAAGTCAGGAAAGTGGTAAGGTAATGTTTTCTGTCAGTTGGCTAGTTGAGCACACAATCCCAGTGTTGTAGAGCTTCCTTCTTCACCTTTCCGATGCTGCCGCTCTCTCCGGCTCCCTGCGCCCAAGAAGCGGCTTCTTCGCGCAAAGACGATTGTACCGCTCACAGTGCTCTCTTAGCGCGGCTTCTGCCGAAAGAAGCCCGGGAGCGGCGCTTACCTCCGGAGAGCATCGTCCCTTCGCGTTTGGCGTCTTTTGTAGTCTACATTTTAGCAGATAGCGTTTCCACTCTGTCTGGCAAGGAAAACCTGCGGGAGCACAGAAAACATCTCCCATCGTGTTCTGGACATTGCACGGATCTCTGCCAAGTGTTTGGCATAAAGAAAGGGAAAGCTGTCCAAAACAGCTTCCTATCGAAAATTCATGTGATTGGAAAAATCAGGAGAATGGTAAGGTAATGTTTTCTATCAGTTGGCAAGTTGAGCACACAATCCCAGGGTTGTGCAGCTTCCCTCTTCACCTTTCCGATGCTGCCGCTCTCTCCCGGCTCCCGGAGCCGAAGAAGCGGCTTCTTCGCGCAAAGACGATTGTACCGCTCACAGTGCTCTCTTAGTGCCGCTTCTGCCGAAAGAAGCCCGGGAGCGGCGCATAGCTCCGGAGAGCATCGTCCCTTCGCGTTTGGCGTCTTTTGTAGTCTACATTTTAGCAGATAGCGTTTCCACTCTGTCTGGCAAGGAAAATCTGCGGGAGCACAGAAAACATCTCCCATCGTGTTCTGGACGTTGCACGGAGGTCTGCCAAGTGTTTGGCATAAAGAAAAGAAAAGCTGTCCAAAACAGCTTCTTATCGAATATTCATGTGATTAGAGAAGTCAGGAGAATGGTAAGGTACTGTTTTCTATCAGTTGGCAAGTTGAGCACAAAATCCCAGTGTTGTACAGCTTCTTTCTTCACCTTTCCGATGCTGCCGCTCTCTCCGGCTCCCGGAGCCGAAGAAGCGGCTTCTTCGCTCAAAGACGATCGTACCGGTCACAGTGCTCTCTTAGCGCGGCTTCTGCCGAAAGAAGCCCGGGAGCGGCGATTAGCTCCGGAGAGCGTCGTCCCTTCGTCTTTAGCGTCTTTTGTGGTCTACATCCTAGCAGAAAGCTTTTCCACTCTGTCTGGCAAGGAAAACCTGCGGGAGCACAGAAAACATCTCCCATCGTGTTCTGGACATTGCACGGAGGTCTGCCAAGTGTTTGTATGAAGAAATTGATTGTTGTCCAAAATAACTTTCTATCGAATACTCCTGTGATGGGAAAAGTCAGGAAAGTGGTAAGGTAATGTTTTCTATCAGTCGGCGAGCTGCGCACACAATCCCAGTGTTGTACAGCTTCCTTCTTCACCTTTCCGATGCTGCCTCTCTCTCCGGCTCCCGGAGCCGAAGAAACGGCTTCTTCGCGCAAAGACGATTGTACCGGTCCCAGTGCTCTCTTAGCGCGGCTTCTGCCGAAAGAAGCCCGGGAGCGGCGCTTAGCTCCGGAGAGCATCGTCCCTTCGTCTTTAGCGTCTTTTGTGGTCTACATCCTAGCAGAAAGCTTTTCCACTCTGTCTGGCAAGGAAAACCTGCGGGAGAACAGAAAACATCTCCCATCGTGTTCTGGACATTGCACGGAGGTCTGCCAACTGTTTGTATGAAGAAATTGATAGTTGTCCAAAATAACTTTCTATCGAATACTCTTGTGATGGGAAAAGTCAGGAAAGTGGTAAGGTAATGTTTTCTATCAGTTGGCGAGCTGCGCACACAATCCCAGTGTTGTACAGCTTCCTTCTTCACCTTTCCGATGCTGCCTCTCTCTCCGGCTCCCGGAGCCGAAGAAACGGCTTCTTCGCGCAAAGACGATCGTACCGCTCACAGTGCTCTCTTAGCGCGGCTTCTGCCGAAAGACGCCCGGGAGCGGCGCTTAGCTCCGGAGAGCATCGTCCCTTCGTCTTTAGCGTCTTTTGTGGTCTAAAACCTGGCAGAAAGCTTTTCCACTCTGTCTGGCAAGGAAAACCTGCGGGAGCACAGAAAACATCTCCCATCGTGTTCTGGACATTGCACGGAGGTCTGCCAAGTGTTTGGCATAAAGAAAAGAAAAACTGTCCAAAACAGCTTCTTATCGAATATTCATGTGATTAGAAAAGTCAGGAGAATGGTAAGGTAATGTTTTCTATCAGTTGGCAAGTTGAGCACACAATCCCAGTGTTGTACAGCTTCCTTCTTCACCTGAGCCGAAGAAGCGGCTTCTTCGCGCAAAGACGATTGTACCGGTCACAGTGCTCTCTTAGCGCCGCTTCTGCCGAAAGAAGCCCGGGAGCGGCGCTTAGCTCCGGAGAGCATCGTCCCTTCGTCTTTAGCGTCTTTTGTGGTCTACACCTTAGGAAATAGCGTTTCCAGTCTGTCTGGCAAAGAAAACCTGCGGGAGCACAGAAAACATCTCCCATCATGTTCTGGACATTGCACGGAGCTCTGCCAAGTGTTTGCAAGAAGAAATTAATAGTTGTCCAAAATAACTTTCTATCAAATATTCTTGTGATTGGAAAAGTCAGGAAAGTGGTAAGGTACTCATTTCTATCAGTTGGCTAGTTGAGCACACAATCCCAGTGTTGTAGAGCTTCCTTCTTCACCTTTCCGATGCTGCCGCTCTCTCCGGCTCCCTGCGCCCATGAAGCGGCTTCTTCGCGCAAAGACGATTGTACCGCTCACAGTGCTCTCTAAGCGCGGCTTCTGCCGAAAGAAGCCCGGGAGCGGCGCTTAGCTCCGGAGAGCATCGTCCCTTCGCGTTTGGCGTCTTTTGTAGTCTACATTTTAGCAGATAGCGTTTCCACTCTGTCTGGCAAGGAAAACCTGCGGGAGCACAGAAAACATCTCCCATCGTGTTCTGGACATTGCACGGAGCTCTGCCAAGTGTTTGGCATAAAGAAAAGAAAAGCTGTCCAAAACAGCTTCCTATCGAAAATTCATGTGATTGGAAAAATCAGGAGAATGGTAAGGTAATGTTTTCTATCAGTCGGCAAGTTGAGCACACAATCCCAGGGTTGTGCAGCTTCCCTCTTCACCTTTCCGATGCTGCCGCTCTCTCCGGCTCCCGGAGCCGAAGAAGCGGCTTCTTCGCGCAAAGACGATTGTACCGCTCACAGTGCTCTCTTAGTGCCGCTTCTGCCGAAAGAAGCCCGGGAGCGGCGCATAGCTCCGGAGAGCATCGTCCCTTCGCGTTTGGCGTCTTTTGTAGTCTACCTTTTAGCAGATAGCGTTTCCACTCTGTCTGGCAAGGAAAACCTGCGGGAGCACAGAAAACATCTCCCATCGTGTTCTGGACGTTGCACGGAGGTCTGCCAAGTGTTTGGCATAAAGAAAAGAAAAGCTGTCCAAAACAGCTTCTTATCGAATATTCATGTGATTATAAAAGTCAGGAGAATATAAGGTACTGTTTTCTATCAGTTGGCAAGTTGAGCACACAATCCCAGTGTTGTACAGCTTCTTTCTTCACCTTTCCGATGCTGCCGCTCTCTCCGGCTCCCGGAGCCGAAGAAGCGGCTTCTTCGCGCAAAGACGATTGTACCGCTCACAGTGCTCTCTTAGCGCGGCTTCTGCCGAAAGACGCCCGGGAGCGGCGCTTAGCTCTGGAGAGCATCGTACCTTCGTCTTTAGCGTCTTTTGTGGTCTACATCCTAGCAGAAAGCTTTTCCACTCTGTCTGGCAAGGAAAACCTGCGGGAGCACAGAAAACATCTCCCATCGTGTTCTGGACATTGCACGGAGGTCTGCCAAGTGTTTGTACGAAGAAATTGAAAGTTGTCCAAAATAACTTTCTATCGAATACTCTTGTGATGGGAAAAGTCAGGAAAGTGGTAAGGTAATGTTTTCTATCAGTTGGCGAGCTGCGCACACAATCACAGTGTTGTAGAGCTTCTTTCTTCACCTTTCCGATGCTGCCGCCCTCTCCGGCTCCCTGAGCCGAAGAAACGGCTTCTTCGCGCAAAGACGATTGTACCGGTCCCAGTGCTCTCTTAGCGCGGCTTCTGCCGAAAGAAGCCCGGGAGCGGCGCATAGCTCCGGAGAGCATCGTCCCTTCGTCTTTAGCGTCTTTTGGGGTCTACATCCTAGCGGAAAGCTTTTCCACTCTGTCTGGCAAGGAAAACCTGCGGGAGCACAGAAAACATCTCCCATCATGTTCTGGACGTTGCACGGACGTCTGCCAAGTGTTTGGCATAAAGAAAAGAAAAACTGTGCAAAACAGCTTCTTATCGAATATTCATGTGATTAGAAAAGTCAGGAGAATGGTAAGGTAATGTTTTCTATCAGTTGGCAAGTTGAGCACACAATCCCAGTGTTGTACAGCTTCCTTCTTCACCTGAGCCGAAGAAGCGGCTTCTTCGCGCAAAGACGATTGTACCGGTCACAGTGCTCTCTTAGCGCCGCTTCTGCCGAAAGAAGCCCGGGAGCGGCGCTTAGCTCCGGAGAGCATCGTCCCTTCGTCTTTAGCGTCTTTTGTGGTCTACACCTTAGGAAATAGCGTTTCCAGTCTGTCTGGCAAAGAAAACCTGCGGGAGCACAGAAAACATCTCCCATCATGTTCTGGACATTGCACGGAGCTCTGCCAAGTGTTTGCAAGAAGAAATTAATAGTTGTCCAAAATAACTTTCTATCAAATATTCTTGTGATTGGAAAAGTCAGGAAAGTGGTAAGGTACTCATTTCCATCAGTTGGCTAGTTGAGCACACAATCCCAGTGTTGTAGAGCTTCCTTCTTCACCTTTCCGATGCTGCCGCTCTCTCCGGCTCCCTGCGCCCATGAAGCGGCTTCTTCGCGCAAAGACGATTGTACCGCTCACAGTGCTCTCTTAGCGCGGCTTCTGCCGAAAGAAGCCCGGGAGCGGCGCTTAGCTCCGGAGAGCATCGTCCCTTCGCGTTTGGCGTCTTTTGTAGTCTACATTTTAGCAGATAGCGTTTCCACTCTGTCTGGCAAGGAAAACCTGCGGGAGCACAGAAAACATCTCCCATCGTGTTCTGGACATTGCACGGAGCTCTGCCAAGTGTTTGGCATAAAGAAAGGGAAAGCTGTCCAAAACAGCTTCCTATCGAAAATTCATGTGATTGGAAAAATCAGGAGAATGGTAAGGTAATGTTTTCTATCAGTCGGCAAGTTGAGCACACAATCCCAGGGTTGTGCAGCTTCCCTCTTCACCTTTCCGATGCTGCCGCTCTCTCCGGCTCCCGGAGCCGAAGAAGCGGCTTCTTCGCGCAAAGACGATTGTACCGCTCACAGTGCTCTCTTAGTGCCGCTTCTGCCGAAAGAAGCCCGGGAGCGGAGCATAGCTCCGGAGAGCATCGTCCCTTCGCGTTTGGCGTCTTTTGTAGTCTACCTTTTAGCAGATAGCGTTTCCACTCTGTCTGGCAAGGAAAACCTGCGGGAGCACAGAAAACATCTCCCATCGTGTTCTGGACGTTGCACGGAGCTCTGCCAAGTGTTTGGCATAAAGAAAGGGAAAGCTGTCCAAAACAGCTTCCTATCGAAAATTCTTGTGATTGGAAAAATCAGGAAAGTGGTAAGGTAATGTTTTCTATCAGTTGGCAAGCTGCGCACACAATCCCAGTGTTGTTCAGCTTCCTTCTTCACCTTTCCGATGCTGCCGCTCTCTCCGGCTCCCTGAGCCCAAGAAGCGGCTTCTTCGCGCAAAGACGATTGTACCGCTCACAGTGCTCTCTTAGTGCGGCTTCTGCCGAAAGACGCCCGGGAGCGGCGCTTAGCTCCGGAGAGCATCGTACCTTCGTCTTTAGCGTCTTTTGTGGTCTACATCCTAGCAGAAAGCTTTTCCACTCTGTCGGGCAAGGAAAACCTGCGGGAGCACAGAAAACATCTCCCATCGTGTTCTGGACGTTGCACGGAGGTCTGCCAAGTGTTTGGCATAAAGAAAAGAAAAGCTGTCCAAAACAGCTTCTTATCGAATATTCATGTGATTAAAAAAGTCAGGAGAATATAAGGTACTGTTTTCTATCAGTTGGCAAGTTGAGCACACAATCCCAGTGTTGTACAGCTTCTTTCTTCACCTTTCCGATGCTGCCGCTCTCTCCGGCTCCCGGAGCCGAAGAAGCGGCTTCTTCGCGCAAAGACGATCGTACCGGTCACAGTGCTCTCTTAGCGCGGCTTCTGCCGAAAGACGCCCGGGAGCGGCGCTTAGCTCCGGAGAGCATCGTCCCTTCGTCTTTAGCGTCTTTTGTGGTCTACATCCTAGCAGAAAGCTTTTCCACTCTGTCTGGCAAGGAAAACCTGCGGGAGCACAGAAAACATCTCCCATCGTGTTCTGGACATTGCACGGAGGTCTGCCAAGTGTTTGTATGAAGAAATTGATAGTTGTCCAAAATAACTTTCTATCGAATACTCTTGTGATGGGAAAAGTCAGGAAAGTGGTAAGGTAATGTTTTCTATCAGTTGGCGAGCTGCGCACACAATCACAGTGTTGTAGAGCTTCTTTCTTCACCTTTCCGATGCTGCCGCCCTCTCCGGCTCCCTGAGCCGAAGAAACGGCTTCTTCGCGCAAAGACGATTGTACCGGTCACAGTGCTCTCTTAGCGCCGCTTCTGCCGAAAGAAGCCCGGGAGCGGCGCTTAGCTCCGGAGAGCATCGTCCCTTCGTCTTTAGCGTCTTTTGTGGTCTACATCCTGGCAGAAAGCTTTTCCACTCTGTCTGGCAAGGAAAACCTGCGGGAGCACAGAAAACATCTCCCATCGTGTTCTGGACATTGCACGGAGGTCTGCCAAGTGTTTCTATGAAGAAATGGATAGTTGACCAAAATAACTTTCGATCGAACACTCTTGTGATGGGAAAAATCAGGAAAGTGGTAAGGTAATGTTTTATATCAGTTGGCGAGCTGCGCACACAATCCCAGTGTTGTAGAGCTTCTTTCTTCACCTTTCCGATGCTGCCTCTCTCTCCGGCTCCCGGAGCCGAAGAAACGGCTTCTTCGCGCAAAGACGATTGTACCGGTCCCAGTGCTCTCTTAGTGCCGCTTCTGCCGATATAAGCCCGGGAGCGGCGCTTAGCTCCGGAGAGCATCGTCCCTTCGCGTTTGGCGTCTTTTGTGGTCTACATTTTAGCAGATAGCGTTTCCACTCTGTCTGGCAAGGAAAACCTGCGGGAGCACAGAAAACATCTCCCATCGTGTTCTGGACGTTGCACGGAGCTCTGCCAAGTGTTTGGCATAAAGAAAGGGAAAGCTGTCCAAAACAGCTTCCTATCGAAAATTCTTGTGATTGGAAAAATCAGGAAAGTGGTAAGGTAATGTTTTCTATCAGTTGGCAAGCTGCGCACACAATCCCAGTGTTGTACAGCTTCCTTCTTCACCTTTCCGATGCTGCCGCTCTCTCCGGCTCCCTGAGCCCAAGAAGCGGCTTCTTCGCGCAAAGACGATTGTACCGCTCACAGTGCTCTCTTAGCGCGGCTTCTGCCGAAAGACGCCCGGGAGCGGCGCTTAGCTCCGGAGAGCATCGTCCCTTCGTCTTTAGCGTCTTTTGTGGTCTACATCCTAGCAGAAAGCTTTTCCACTCTGTCGGGCAAGGAAAACCTGCGGGAGCACAGAAAACATCTCCCATCGTGTTCTGGACGTTGCACGGAGGTCTGCCAAGTGTTTGGCATAAAGAAAAGAAAAAATGTCCAAAACAGCTTCTTATCGAATATTCATGTGATTAGAAAAGTCAGGAAAGTGGTAAGGTAATGTTTTCTATCAGTTGGCAAGCTGCGCACACAATCCCAGTGTTGTACAGCTTCCTTCTTCACCTTTCCGATGCTGCCACTCTCTCCGGCTCCCTGCGCCCAAGAAGCGGCTTCTTCGCGCAAAGACGATTGTACCGGTCATAGTGCTCTCTTAGCGCGGCATCTGCCGAAAGAAGCCCGGGAGCGGCGATTAGCTCCGGAGAGCATCGTCCCTTCGTCTTTAGCGTCTTTTGTGGTCTACACCTTAGCAAATAGCGTTTCCAGTCTGTCTGGCAAGGAAAACCTGCGGGAGCACAGAAAACATCTCCCATCGTGTTCTGGACGTTGCACGGAGGTCTGCCAAGTGTTTGGCATAAAGAAAAGAAATCTGTCCAAAACAGCTTCTTATCGAATATTCATGTGATTAGAAAAGTCAGGAGAATGGTTAGGTACTGTTTTCTATCAGTTGGCAAGTTGAGCACACAATCCCAGTGTTGTACAGCTTCTTTCTTCAGCTTTCCCATGCTGCCGCTCTCTCCGGCTCCCGGAGCCGAAGAAGCGGCTTCTTCGCGCAAAGACCATCGTACCAGTCACAGTGCTCTCTTAGTGCGGCTTCTGCCGAAAGAAGCACGGGAGCGGCGCATAGCTCCGGAGAGCATCGTCCCTTCGTCTTTAGCGTCTTTTGTTCTCTACACCTTAGCAAATAGCGTTTCCAGTCTGTCTGGCAAAGAAAACCTGCGGGAGCACAGAAAACATCTCCCATCGTGTTCTGGACATTGCACGGAGGTCTGCCAAGTGTTTGCAAGAAGAAATTAATAGTTGTCCAAAATAACTTTCTATCAAATATTCTTGTGATTGGAAAAGTCAGGAAAGTGGTAAGGTACTCATTTCTATCAGTTGGCTATTTGAGCACACAATCCCAGTGTTGTAGAGCTTCCTTCTTCACCTTTCCGATGCTGCCGCTCTCTCCGGCTCCCGGAGCCCAAGAAGCGGCTTCTTCGCGCAAAGACGATTGTACCGCTCACAGTGCTCTCTTAGCGCGGCTTCTGCCAAAAGACGCCCGGGAGCGGCGCTTAGCTCCGGAGAGCATCCTCCCTTCGTCTTTAGCGTCTTTTGTGGTCTACAGCTTAGCAAATAGCGTTTCCAGTCTGTCTGGCAAAGAAAACCTGCGGGAGCACAGAAAACATCTCCCATCGTGTTCTGGACATTGCACGGAGGTCTGCCAAGTGTTTGTATGAAGAAATGGATAGTTGACCAAAATAACTTTCTATCGAACACTCTTGTGATGGGAAAAATCAGGAAAGTGGTAAGGTAATGTTTTCTATCAGTTGGCGAGCTGCGCACACAATCCCAGTGTTGTACAGCTTCTTTCTTCACCTTTCCGATGCTGCCTCTCTCTCCGGCTCCCGGAGCCGAAGAAACGGCTTCTTCGCGCAAAGACGATTGTACCGGTCCCAGTGCTCTCTTAGCGCGGCTTCTGCCGAAAGAAGCCCGGGAGCGGCGCTTAGCTCCGGAGAGCATCGTCCCTTCGTCTTTAGCGTCTTTTGTGGTCTACATCCTAGCAGAAAGCTTTTCCACTCTGTCTGGCAAGGAAAACCTGCGGGAGCACAGAAAACATCTCCCATCGTGTTCTGGACGTTGCACGGAGGTCTGCCAAGTGTTTGGCATAAAGAAAAGAAAAGCTGTCCAAAACAGCTTCTTATCGAATATTCATGTGATTAGAAAAGTCAGGAGAATGGTAAGGTACTGTTTTCTATCAGTTGGCAAGTTGAGCACACAATCCCAGGGTTGTGCAGCTTCCTTCTTCACCTTTCCGATGCTGCCGCTCTCTCCGGCTCCCGGAGCCGAAGAAGAGGCTTCTACGCGCAAAGACGATTGTACCGGTCACAGTGCTCTTAGCGCCGCTTCTGCCGAAAGAAGCCCGGGAGCGGCGCTTAGCTCCGGAGAGCATCGTCCCTTCGCGTTTGGCGTCTTTTGTAGTCTACATTTTAGCAGATAGCGTTTCCACTCTGTCTGGCAAGGAAAACCTGCGGGAGCACAGAAAACATCTCCCATCGTGTTCTGGACATTGCACGGAGCTCTGCCAAGTGTTTGGCATAAAGAAAGGAAAAGCTGGCCAAAACTGATTCCTATCGAATATTCTTGTGATTGGAAAAATCAGGAAAGTGGTAAGGTACTGTTTCCTATCAGTTGGCAAGTTGAGCACACAATCCCAGTGTTGTACAGCTTCTTTCTTCACCTTTCCGATTTTGCCGCTCTCTCCGGCTCCCGGAGCCGAAGAAGCGGCTTCTTCGCGCAAAGACGATCGTACCGGTCACAGTGCTCTCTTAGCGCGGCTTCTGCCGAAAGACGCCCGGGAGCGGCGCTTAGCTCCGGAGAGCATCGTACCTTCGTATTTAACGTCTTTTGTAGTCTACATCCTAGCAGAAAGCTTTTCCAGTCTGTCTGGCAAGGAAAACCTGCGGGAGCACAGAAAACATCTCCCATCGTGTTCTGGACATTGCACGGAGGTCTGCCAAGTGTTTGTATGAAGAAATTGATTGTTGTCCAAAATAACTTTCTATCGAATACTCTTGTGATGGGAAAAGTCAGGAAAGTGGTAAGGTAATGTTTTCTATCAGTTGGCGAGCTGCGCACACAATCCCAGTGCTGTAGAGCTTCTTTCTTCACCTTTCCGATGCTGCCGCTCTCTCCGGCTCCCGGAGCCGAAGAAGCGGCTTCTTCGCGCAAAGACGATTGTACCGCTCACAGTGCTCTTAGCGCGGCTTCTGCCGAAAGAAGCCCGGGAGCGGCGCTTAGCTCCGGAGAGCATCGTCCCTTCGCGTTTGGCGTCTTTTGTAGTCTACATTTTAGCAGATAGCGTTTCCACTCTGTCTGGCAAGGAAAACCTGCGGGAGCACAGAAAACATCTCCCATCGTGTTCTGGACATTGCACGGATCTCTGCCAAGTGTTTGGCATAAAGAATGAAATCTGTCCAAAACAGCTTCTTATCGAATATTCATGTGATTAGAAAAGTCAGGAGAATGGTAAGGTACTGTTTTCTATCAGTTGGCAAGTTGAGCACACAATCCCAGTGTTGTAGAGCTTCTTTCTTCACCTTTCCGATGCTGCCGCTCTCTCCGGCTCCCGGAGCCGAAGAAGCGGCTTCTTCGCGCAAAGACGATCGTACCGGTCACAGTGCTCTCTTAGTGCGGCTTCAGCCGAAAGACGCCCGGGAGCGGCGCATAGCTCCGGAGAGCATCGTCCCTTCGTCTTTAGCGTCTTTTGTGGTCTACACCTTAGCAAATAGCGTTTCCAGTCTGTCTGGCAAAGAAAACCTGCGGGAGCACAGAAAACATCTCCCATCGTGTTCTGGACGTTGCACGGAGGTCTGCCAAGTGTTTGCAAGAAGAAATTAATAGTTGTCCAAAATAACTTTCTATCAAATATTCTTGTGATTGGAAAAGTCAGGAAAGTGGTAAGGTAATGTTTTCTATCAGTTGGCTAGTTGAGCACACAATCCCAGTGTTGTAGAGCTTCCTTCTTCACCTTTCCGATGCTGCCGCTCTCTCCGGCTCCCTGCGCCCAAGAAGCGGCTTCTTCGCGCAAAGACGATTGTACCGCTCACAGTGCTCTCTTAGCGCGGCTTCTGCCGAAAGAAGCCCGGGAGCGGCGCTTACCTCCGGAGAGCATCGTCCCTTCGCATTTGGCGTCTTTTGTAGTCTACATTTTAGCAGATAGCGTTTCCACTCTGTCTGGCAAGGAAAACCTGCGGGAGCACAGAAAACATCTCCCATCGTGTTCTGGACATTGCACGGATCTCTGCCAAGTGTTTGGCATAAAGAAAGGGAAAGCTGTCCAAAACAGCTTCCTATCGAAAATTCATGTGATTGGAAAAATCAGGAGAATGGTAAGGTAATGTTTTCTATCAGTTGGCAAGTTGAGCACACAATCCCAGGGTTGTGCAGCTTCCCTCTTCACCTTTCCGATGCTGCCGCTCTCTCCGGCTCCCGGAGCCGAAGAAGCGGCTTCTTCGCGCAAAGACGATTGTACCGCTCACAGTGCTCTCTTAGTGCCGCTTCTGCCGAAAGAAGCCCGGGAGCGGCGCATAGCTCCGGAGAGCATCGTCCCTTCGCGTTTGGCGTCTTTTGTAGTCTACATTTTAGCAGATAGCGTTTCCACTCTGTCTGGCAAGGAAAACCTGCGGGAGCACAGAAAACATCTCCCATCCTGTTCTGGACATTGCACGGAGGTCTGCCAAGTGTTTGGCATAAAGAATGAAATCTGTCCAAAACAGCTTCTTATCGAATATTCATGTGATTAGAAAAGTCAGGAGAATGGTAAGGTAATGTTTTCTATCAGTTGGCAAGTTGAGCACACAATCCCAGTGTTGTACAGCTTCTTTCTTCACCTTTCCGATGCTGCCGCTCTCTCCGGCTCCCGGAGCCGAAGAAGCGGCTTCTTCGCGCAAAGACGATCGTACCGGTCACAGTGCTCTCTTAGTGCGGCTTCAGCCGAAAGACGCCCGGGAGCGGCGCATAGCTCCGGAGAGCATCGTCCCTTCGTCTTTAGCGTCTTTTGTGGTCTACACCTTAGCAAATAGTGTTTCCAGTCTGTCTGGCAAAGAAAACCTGCGGGAGCACAGAAAACATCTCCCATCGTGTTCTGGACGTTGCACGGAGGTCTGCCAAGTGTTTGCAAGAAGAAATTAATAGTTGTCCAAAATAACTTTCTATCAAATATTCTTGTGATTGGAAAAGTCAGGAAAGTGGTAAGGTAATGTTTTCTATCAGTTGGCTAGTTGAGCACACAATCCCAGTGTTGTACAGCTTCCTTCTTCACCTTTCCGATGCTGCCGCTCTCTCCGGCTCCCTGCGCCCAAGAAGCGGCTTCTTCGCGCAAAGACGATTGTACCGCTCACAGTGCTCTCTTAGCGCGGCTTCTGCCGAAAGAAGCCCGGGTGCGGCGCTTACCTCCGGAGAGCATCGTCCCTTCGCGTTTGGCGTCTTTTGTAGTCTACATTTTAGCAGATAGCGTTTCCACTCTGTCTGGCAAGGAAAACCTGCGGGAGCACAGAAAACATCTCCCATCGTGTTCTGGACATTGCACGGATCTCTGCCAAGTGTTTGGCATAAAGAAAGGGAAAGCTGTCCAAAACAGCTTCCTATCGAAAATTCATGTGATTGGAAAAATCAGGAGAATGGTAAGGTAATGTTTTCTATCAGTTGGCAAGTTGAGCACACAATCCCAGGGTTGTGCAGCTTCCCTCTTCACCTTTCCGATGCTGCCGCTCTCTCCGGCTCCCGGAGCCGAAGAAGCGGCTTCTTCGCGCAAAGACGATTGTACCGCTCACAGTGCTCTCTTAGTGCCGCTTCTGCCGAAAGAAGCCCGGGAGCGGCGCATAGCTCCGGAGAGCATCGTCCCTTCGCGTTTGGCGTCTTTTGTAGTCTACATTTTAGCAGATAGCGTTTCCACTCTGTCTGGCAAGGAAAATCTGCGGGAGCACAGAAAACATCTCCCATCGTGTTCTGGACGTTGCACGGAGGTCTGCCAAGTGTTTGGCATAAAGAAAAGAAAAGCTGTCCAAAACAGCTTCTTATCGAATATTCATGTGATTAGAGAAGTCAGGAGAATGGTAAGGTACTGTTTTCTATCAGTTGGCAAGTTGAGCACACAATCCCAGTGTTGTACAGCTTCTTTCTTCACCTTTCCGATGCTGCCGCTCTCTCCGGCTCCCGGAGCCGAAGAAGCGGCTTCTTCGCGCAAAGACGATTGTACCGCTCACAGTGCTCTCTTAGCGCGGCTTCTGCCGAAAGACGCCCGGGAGCGGCGCTTAGCTCTGGAGAGCATCGTACCTTCGTCTTTAGCGTCTTTTGTGGTCTACATCCTAGCAGAAAGCTTTTCCACTCTGTCTGGCAAGGAAAACCTGCGGGAGCACAGAAAACATCTCCCATCGTGTTCTGGACATTGCACGGAGGTCTGCCAAGTGTTTGTACGAAGAAATTGAAAGTTGTCCAAAATAACTTTCTATCGAATACTCTTGTGATGGGAAAAGTCAGGAAAGTGGTAAGGTAATGTTTTCTATCAGTTGGCGAGCTGCGCACACAATCACAGTGTTGTAGAGCTTCTTTCTTCACCTTTCCGATGCTGCCGCCCTCTCCGGCTCCCTGAGCCGAAGAAACGGCTTCTTCGCGCAAAGACGATTGTACCGGTCCCAGTGCTCTCTTAGCGCGGCTTCTGCCGAAAGAAGCCCGGGAGCGGCGCATAGCTCCGGAGAGCATCGTCCCTTCGTCTTTAGCGTCTTTTGGGGTCTACATCCTAGCGGAAAGCTTTTCCACTCTGTCTGGCAAGGAAAACCTGCGGGAGCACAGAAAACATCTCCCATCATGTTCTGGACGTTGCACGGACGTCTGCCAAGTGTTTGGCATAAAGAAAAGAAAAACTGTGCAAAACAGCTTCTTATCGAATATTCATGTGATTAGAAAAGTCAGGAGAATGGTAAGGTAATGTTTTCTATCAGTTGGCAAGTTGAGCACACAATCCCAGTGTTGTACAGCTTCCTTCTTCACCTGAGCCGAAGAAGCGGCTTCTTCGCGCAAAGACGATTGTACCGGTCACAGTGCTCTCTTAGCGCCGCTTCTGCCGAAAGAAGCCCGGGAGCGGCGCTTAGCTCCGGAGAGCATCGTCCCTTCGTCTTTAGCGTCTTTTGTGGTCTACACCTTAGGAAATAGCGTTTCCAGTCTGTCTGGCAAAGAAAACCTGCGGGAGCACAGAAAACATCTCCCATCATGTTCTGGACATTGCACGGAGCTCTGCCAAGTGTTTGCAAGAAGAAATTAATAGTTGTCCAAAATAACTTTCTATCAAATATTCTTGTGATTGGAAAAGTCAGGAAAGTGGTAAGGTACTCATTTCCATCAGTTGGCTAGTTGAGCACACAATCCCAGTGTTGTAGAGCTTCCTTCTTCACCTTTCCGATGCTGCCGCTCTCTCCGGCTCCCTGCGCCCATGAAGCGGCTTCTTCGCGCAAAGACGATTGTACCGCTCACAGTGCTCTCTTAGCGCGGCTTCTGCCGAAAGAAGCCCGGGAGCGGCGCTTAGCTCCGGAGAGCATCGTCCCTTCGCGTTTGGCGTCTTTTGTAGTCTACATTTTAGCAGATAGCGTTTCCACTCTGTCTGGCAAGGAAAACCTGCGGGAGCACAGAAAACATCTCCCATCGTGTTCTGGACATTGCACGGAGCTCTGCCAAGTGTTTGGCATAAAGAAAGGGAAAGCTGTCCAAAACAGCTTCCTATCGAAAATTCATGTGATTGGAAAAATCAGGAGAATGGTAAGGTAATGTTTTCTATCAGTCGGCAAGTTGAGCACACAATCCCAGGGTTGTGCAGCTTCCCTCTTCACCTTTCCGATGCTGCCGCTCTCTCCGGCTCCCGGAGCCGAAGAAGCGGCTTCTTCGCGCAAAGACGATTGTACCGCTCACAGTGCTCTCTTAGTGCCGCTTCTGCCGAAAGAAGCCCGGGAGCGGAGCATAGCTCCGGAGAGCATCGTCCCTTCGCGTTTGGCGTCTTTTGTAGTCTACCTTTTAGCAGATAGCGTTTCCACTCTGTCTGGCAAGGAAAACCTGCGGGAGCACAGAAAACATCTCCCATCGTGTTCTGGACGTTGCACGGAGCTCTGCCAAGTGTTTGGCATAAAGAAAGGGAAAGCTGTCCAAAACAGCTTCCTATCGAAAATTCTTGTGATTGGAAAAATCAGGAAAGTGGTAAGGTAATGTTTTCTATCAGTTGGCAAGCTGCGCACACAATCCCAGTGTTGTTCAGCTTCCTTCTTCACCTTTCCGATGCTGCCGCTCTCTCCGGCTCCCTGAGCCCAAGAAGCGGCTTCTTCGCGCAAAGACGATTGTACCGCTCACAGTGCTCTCTTAGTGCGGCTTCTGCCGAAAGACGCCCGGGAGCGGCGCTTAGCTCCGGAGAGCATCGTACCTTCGTCTTTAGCGTCTTTTGTGGTCTACATCCTAGCAGAAAGCTTTTCCACTCTGTCGGGCAAGGAAAACCTGCGGGAGCACAGAAAACATCTCCCATCGTGTTCTGGACGTTGCACGGAGGTCTGCCAAGTGTTTGGCATAAAGAAAAGAAAAGCTGTCCAAAACAGCTTCTTATCGAATATTCATGTGATTAAAAAAGTCAGGAGAATATAAGGTACTGTTTTCTATCAGTTGGCAAGTTGAGCACACAATCCCAGTGTTGTACAGCTTCTTTCTTCACCTTTCCGATGCTGCCGCTCTCTCCGGCTCCCGGAGCCGAAGAAGCGGCTTCTTCGCGCAAAGACGATCGTACCGGTCACAGTGCTCTCTTAGCGCGGCTTCTGCCGAAAGACGCCCGGGAGCGGCGCTTAGCTCCGGAGAGCATCGTCCCTTCGTCTTTAGCGTCTTTTGTGGTCTACATCCTAGCAGAAAGCTTTTCCACTCTGTCTGGCAAGGAAAACCTGCGGGAGCACAGAAAACATCTCCCATCGTGTTCTGGACATTGCACGGAGGTCTGCCAAGTGTTTGTATGAAGAAATTGATAGTTGTCCAAAATAACTTTCTATCGAATACTCTTGTGATGGGAAAAGTCAGGAAAGTGGTAAGGTAATGTTTTCTATCAGTTGGCGAGCTGCGCACACAATCACAGTGTTGTAGAGCTTCTTTCTTCACCTTTCCGATGCTGCCGCCCTCTCCGGCTCCCTGAGCCGAAGAAACGGCTTCTTCGCGCAAAGACGATTGTACCGGTCACAGTGCTCTCTTAGCGCCGCTTCTGCCGAAAGAAGCCCGGGAGCGGCGCTTAGCTCCGGAGAGCATCGTCCCTTCGTCTTTAGCGTCTTTTGTGGTCTACATCCTGGCAGAAAGCTTTTCCACTCTGTCTGGCAAGGAAAACCTGCGGGAGCACAGAAAACATCTCCCATCGTGTTCTGGACATTGCACGGAGGTCTGCCAAGTGTTTCTATGAAGAAATGGATAGTTGACCAAAATAACTTTCGATCGAACACTCTTGTGATGGGAAAAATCAGGAAAGTGGTAAGGTAATGTTTTATATCAGTTGGCGAGCTGCGCACACAATCCCAGTGTTGTAGAGCTTCTTTCTTCACCTTTCCGATGCTGCCTCTCTCTCCGGCTCCCGGAGCCGAAGAAACGGCTTCTTCGCGCAAAGACGATTGTACCGGTCCCAGTGCTCTCTTAGTGCCGCTTCTGCCGAAATAAGCCCGGGAGCGGCGCTTAGCTCCGGAGAGCATCGTCCCTTCGCGTTTGGCGTCTTTTGTGGTCTACATTTTAGCAGATAGCGTTTCCACTCTGTCTGGCAAGGAAAACCTGCGGGAGCACAGAAAACATCTCCCATCGTGTTCTGGACGTTGCACGGAGCTCTGCCAAGTGTTTGGCATAAAGAAAGGGAAAGCTGTCCAAAACAGCTTCCTATCGAAAATTCTTGTGATTGGAAAAATCAGGAAAGTGGTAAGGTAATGTTTTCTATCAGTTGGCAAGCTGCGCACACAATCCCAGTGTTGTACAGCTTCCTTCTTCACCTTTCCGATGCTGCCGCTCTCTCCGGCTCCCTGAGCCCAAGAAGCGGCTTCTTCGCGCAAAGACGATTGTACCGCTCACAGTGCTCTCTTAGCGCGGCTTCTGCCGAAAGACGCCCGGGAGCGGCGCTTAGCTCCGGAGAGCATCGTCCCTTCGTCTTTAGCGTCTTTTGTGGTCTACATCCTAGCAGAAAGCTTTTCCACTCTGTCGGGCAAGGAAAACCTGCGGGAGCACAGAAAACATCTCCCATCGTGTTCTGGACGTTGCACGGAGGTCTGCCAAGTGTTTGGCATAAAGAAAAGAAAAAATGTCCAAAACAGCTTCTTATCGAATATTCATGTGATTAGAAAAGTCAGGAAAGTGGTAAGGTAATGTTTTCTATCAGTTGGCAAGCTGCGCACACAATCCCAGTGTTGTACAGCTTCCTTCTTCACCTTTCCGATGCTGCCACTCTCTCCGGCTCCCTGCGCCCAAGAAGCGGCTTCTTCGCGCAAAGACGATTGTACCGGTCATAGTGCTCTCTTAGCGCGGCATCTGCCGAAAGAAGCCCGGGAGCGGCGATTAGCTCCGGAGAGCATCGTCCCTTCGTCTTTAGCGTCTTTTGTGGTCTACACCTTAGCAAATAGCGTTTCCAGTCTGTCTGGCAAGGAAAACCTGCGGGAGCACAGAAAACATCTCCCATCGTGTTCTGGACGTTGCACGGAGGTCTGCCAAGTGTTTGGCATAAAGAAAAGAAATCTGTCCAAAACAGCTTCTTATCGAATATTCATGTGATTAGAAAAGTCAGGAGAATGGTTAGGTACTGTTTTCTATCAGTTGGCAAGTTGAGCACACAATCCCAGTGTTGTACAGCTTCTTTCTTCAGCTTTCCCATGCTGCCGCTCTCTCCGGCTCCCGGAGCCGAAGAAGCGGCTTCTTCGCGCAAAGACCATCGTACCAGTCACAGTGCTCTCTTAGTGCGGCTTCTGCCGAAAGAAGCACGGGAGCGGCGCATAGCTCCGGAGAGCATCGTCCCTTCGTCTTTAGCGTCTTTTGTTCTCTACACCTTAGCAAATAGCGTTTCCAGTCTGTCTGGCAAAGAAAACCTGCGGGAGCACAGAAAACATCTCCCATCGTGTTCTGGACATTGCACGGAGGTCTGCCAAGTGTTTGCAAGAAGAAATTAATAGTTGTCCAAAATAACTTTCTATCAAATATTCTTGTGATTGGAAAAGTCAGGAAAGTGGTAAGGTACTCATTTCTATCAGTTGGCTATTTGAGCACACAATCCCAGTGTTGTAGAGCTTCCTTCTTCACCTTTCCGATGCTGCCGCTCTCTCCGGCTCCCGGAGCCCAAGAAGCGGCTTCTTCGCGCAAAGACGATTGTACCGCTCACAGTGCTCTCTTAGCGCGGCTTCTGCCAAAAGACGCCCGGGAGCGGCGCTTAGCTCCGGAGAGCATCCTCCCTTCGTCTTTAGCGTCTTTTGTGGTCTACAGCTTAGCAAATAGCGTTTCCAGTCTGTCTGGCAAAGAAAACCTGCGGGAGCACAGAAAACATCTCCCATCGTGTTCTGGACATTGCACGGAGGTCTGCCAAGTGTTTGTATGAAGAAATGGATAGTTGACCAAAATAACTTTCTATCGAACACTCTTGTGATGGGAAAAATCAGGAAAGTGGTAAGGTAATGTTTTCTATCAGTTGGCGAGCTGCGCACACAATCCCAGTGTTGTACAGCTTCTTTCTTCACCTTTCCGATGCTGCCTCTCTCTCCGGCTCCCGGAGCCGAAGAAACGGCTTCTTCGCGCAAAGACGATTGTACCGGTCACAGTGCTCTCTTAGCGCGGCTTCTGCCGAAAGAAGCCCGGGAGCGGCGCTTAGCTCCGGAGAGCATCGTCCCTTCGTCTTTAGCGTCTTTTGTGGTCTACATCCTAGCAGAAAGCTTTTCCACTCTGTCGGGCAAGGAAAACCTGCGGGAGCACAGAAAACATCTCCCATCGTGTTCTGGACGTTGCACGGAGGTCTGCCAAGTGTTTGGCATAAAGAAAAGAAAAGCTGTCCAAAACAGCTTCTTATCGAATATTCATGTGATTAGAAAAGTCAGGAGAATGGTAAGGTACTGTTTTCTATCAGTTGGCAAGTTGAGCACACAATCCCAGGGTTGTGCAGCTTCCTTCTTCACCTTTCCGATGCTGCCGCTCTCTCCGGCTCCCGGAGCCGAAGAAGAGGCTTCTACGCGCAAAGACGATTGTACCGGTCACAGTGCTCTTAGCGCCGCTTCTGCCGAAAGAAGCCCGGGAGCGGCGCTTAGCTCCGGAGAGCATCGTCCCTTCGCGTTTGGCGTCTTTTGTAGTCTACATTTTAGCAGATAGCGTTTCCACTCTGTCTGGCAAGGAAAACCTGCGGGAGCACAGAAAACATCTCCCATCGTGTTCTGGACATTGCACGGAGCTCTGCCAAGTGTTTGGCATAAAGAAAGGAAAAGCTGGCCAAAACTGATTCCTATCGAATATTCTTGTGATTGGAAAAATCAGGAAAGTGGTAAGGTACTGTTTCCTATCAGTTGGCAAGTTGAGCACACAATCCCAGTGTTGTACAGCTTCTTTCTTCACCTTTCCGATTTTGCCGCTCTCTCCGGCTCCCGGAGCCGAAGAAGCGGCTTCTTCGCGCAAAGACGATCGTACCGGTCACAGTGCTCTCTTAGCGCGGCTTCTGCCGAAAGACGCCCGGGAGCGGCGCTTAGCTCCGGAGAGCATCGTACCTTCGTATTTAACGTCATTTGTAGTCTACATCCTAGCAGAAAGCTTTTCCAGTCTGTCTGGCAAGGAAAACCTGCGGGAGCACAGAAAACATCTCCCATCGTGTTCTGGACATTGCACGGAGGTCTGCCAAGTGTTTGTATGAAGAAATTGATTGTTGTCCAAAATAACTTTCTATCGAATACTCTTGTGATGGGAAAAGTCAGGAAAGTGGTAAGGTAATGTTTTCTATCAGTTGGCGAGCTGCGCACACAATCCCAGTGCTGTAGAGCTTCTTTCTTCACCTTTCCGATGCTGCCGCTCTCTCCGGCTCCCGGAGCCGAAGAAGCGGCTTCTTCGCGCAAAGACGATTGTACCGCTCACAGTGCTCTTAGCGCGGCTTCTGCCGAAAGAAGCCCGGGAGCGGCGCTTAGCTCCGGAGAGCATCGTCCCTTCGCGTTTGGCGTCTTTTGTAGTCTACATTTTAGCAGATAGCGTTTCCACTCTGTCTGGCAAGGAAAACCTGCGGGAGCACAGAAAACATCTCCCATCGTGTTCTGGACATTGCACGGATCTCTGCCAAGTGTTTGGCATAAAGAATGAAATCTGTCCAAAACAGCTTCTTATCGAATATTCATGTGATTAGAAAAGTCAGGAGAATGGTAAGGTACTGTTTTCTATCAGTTGGCAAGTTGAGCACACAATCCCAGTGTTGTAGAGCTTCTTTCTTCACCTTTCCGATGCTGCCGCTCTCTCCGGCTCCCGGAGCCGAAGAAGCGGCTTCTTCGCGCAAAGACGATCGTACCGGTCACAGTGCTCTCTTAGTGCGGCTTCAGCCGAAAGACGCCCGGGAGCGGCGCATAGCTCCGGAGAGCATCGTCCCTTCGTCTTTAGCGTCTTTTGTGGTCTACACCTTAGCAAATAGCGTTTCCAGTCTGTCTGGCAAAGAAAACCTGCGGGAGCACAGAAAACATCTCCCATCGTGTTCTGGACGTTGCACGGAGGTCTGCCAAGTGTTTGCAAGAAGAAATTAATAGTTGTCCAAAATAACTTTCTATCAAATATTCTTGTGATTGGAAAAGTCAGGAAAGTGGTAAGGTAATGTTTTCTATCAGTTGGCTAGTTGAGCACACAATCCCAGTGTTGTAGAGCTTCCTTCTTCACCTTTCCGATGCTGCCGCTCTCTCCGGCTCCCTGCGCCCAAGAAGCGGCTTCTTCGCGCAAAGACGATTGTACCGCTCACAGTGCTCTCTTAGCGCGGCTTCTGCCGAAAGAAGCCCGGGAGCGGCGCTTACCTCCGGAGAGCATCGTCCCTTCGCATTTGGCGTCTTTTGTAGTCTACATTTTAGCAGATAGCGTTTCCACTCTGTCTGGCAAGGAAAACCTGCGGGAGCACAGAAAACATCTCCCATCGTGTTCTGGACATTGCACGGATCTCTGCCAAGTGTTTGGCATAAAGAAAGGGAAAGCTGTCCAAAACAGCTTCCTATCGAAAATTCATGTGATTGGAAAAATCAGGAGAATGGTAAGGTAATGTTTTCTATCAGTTGGCAAGTTGAGCACACAATCCCAGGGTTGTGCAGCTTCCCTCTTCACCTTTCCGATGCTGCCGCTCTCTCCGGCTCCCGGAGCCGAAGAAGCGGCTTCTTCGCGCAAAGACGATTGTACCGCTCACAGTGCTCTCTTAGTGCCGCTTCTGCCGAAAGAAGCCCGGGAGCGGCGCATAGCTCCGGAGAGCATCGTCCCTTCGCGTTTGGCGTCTTTTGTAGTCTACATTTTAGCAGATAGCGTTTCCACTCTGTCTGGCAAGGAAAACCTGCGGGAGCACAGAAAACATCTCCCATCCTGTTCTGGACATTGCACGGAGGTCTGCCAAGTGTTTGGCATAAAGAATGAAATCTGTCCAAAACAGCTTCTTATCGAATATTCATGTGATTAGAAAAGTCAGGAGAATGGTAAGGTACTGTTTTCTATCAGTTGGCAAGTTGAGCACACAATCCCAGTGTTGTACAGCTTCTTTCTTCACCTTTCCCATGCTGCCGCTCTCTCCGGCTCCCGGAGCCGAAGAAGCGGCTTCTTCGCGCAAAGACGATCGTACCGGTCACAGTGCTCTCTTAGTGCGGCTTCAGCCGAAAGACGCCCGGGAGCGGCGCATAGCTCCGGAGAGCATCGTCCCTTCGTCTTTAGCGTCTTTTGTGGTCTACACCTTAGCAAATAGTGTTTCCAGTCTGTCTGGCAAAGAAAACCTGCGGGAGCACAGAAAACATCTCCCATCGTGTTCTGGACGTTGCACGGAGGTCTGCCAAGTGTTTGCAAGAAGAAATTAATAGTTGTCCAAAATAACTTTCTATCAAATATTCTTGTGATTGGAAAAGTCAGGAAAGTGGTAAGGTAATGTTTTCTATCAGTTGGCTAGTTGAGCACACAATCCCAGTGTTGTAGAGCTTCCTTCTTCACCTTTCCGATGCTGCCGCTCTCTCCGGCTCCCTGCGCCCAAGAAGCGGCTTCTTCGCGCAAAGACGATTGTACCGCTCACAGTGCTCTCTTAGCGCGGCTTCTGCCGAAAGAAGCCCGGGAGCGGCGCTTACCTCCGGAGAGCATCGTCCCTTCGCGTTTGGCGTCTTTTGTAGTCTACATTTTAGCAGATAGCGTTTCCACTCTGTCTGGCAAGGAAAACCTGCGGGAGCACAGAAAACATCTCCCATCGTGTTCTGGACATTGCACGGATCTCTGCCAAGTGTTTGGCATAAAGAAAGGGAAAGCTGTCCAAAACAGCTTCCTATCGAAAATTCATGTGATTGGAAAAATCAGGAGAATGGTAAGGTAATGTTTTCTATCAGTTGGCAAGTTGAGCACACAATCCCAGGGTTGTGCAGCTTCCCTCTTCACCTTTCCGATGCTGCCGCTCTCTCCGGCTCCCGGAGCCGAAGAAGCGGCTTCTTCGCGCAAAGACGATTGTACCGCTCACAGTGCTCTCTTAGTGCCGCTTCTGCCGAAAGAAGCCCGGGAGCGGCGCATAGCTCCGGAGAGCATCGTCCCTTCGCGTTTGGCGTCTTTTGTAGTCTACATTTTAGCAGATAGCGTTTCCACTCTGTCTGGCAAGGAAAATCTGCGGGAGCACAGAAAACATCTCCCATCGTGTTCTGGACGTTGCACGGAGGTCTGCCAAGTGTTTGGCATAAAGAAAAGAAAAGCTGTCCAAAACAGCTTCTTATCGAATATTCATGTGATTAGAGAAGTCAGGAGAATGGTAAGGTACTGTTTTCTATCAGTTGGCAAGTTGAGCACACAATCCCAGTGTTGTACAGCTTCTTTCTTCACCTTTCCGATGCTGCCGCTCTCTCCGGCTCCCGGAGCCGAAGAAGCGGCTTCTTCGCTCAAAGACGATCGTACCGGTCACAGTGCTCTCTTAGCGCGGCTTCTGCCGAAAGAAGCCCGGGAGCGGCGATTAGCTCCGGAGAGCGTCGTCCCTTCGTCTTTAGCGTCTTTTGTGGTCTACATCCTAGCAGAAAGCTTTTCCACTCTGTCTGGCAAGGAAAACCTGCGGGAGCACAGAAAACATCTCCCATCGTGTTCTGGACATTGCACGGAGGTCTGCCAAGTGTTTGTATGAAGAAATTGATTGTTGTCCAAAATAACTTTCTATCGAATACTCCTGTGATGGGAAAAGTCAGGAAAGTGGTAAGGTAATGTTTTCTATCAGTCGGCGAGCTGCGCACACAATCCCAGTGTTGTACAGCTTCCTTCTTCACCTTTCCGATGCTGCCTCTCTCTCCGGCTCCCGGAGCCGAAGAAACGGCTTCTTCGCGCAAAGACGATTGTACCGGTCACAGTGCTCTCTTAGCGCGGCTTCTGCCGAAAGACGCCCGGGAGCGGCGCTTAGCTCCGGAGAGCATCGTCCCTTCGTCTTTAGCGTCTTTTGTGGTCTACATCCTAGCAGAAAGCTTTTCCACTCTGTCTGGCAAGGAAAACCTGCGGGAGCACAGAAAACATCTCCCATCGTGTTCTGGACGTTGCACGGAGGTCTGCCAAGTGTTTGTATGAAGAAATGGATAGTTGTCCAAAATAACTTTCTATCGAATACTCTTGTGATGAGAAAAATCAGGAAAGTGGTAAGGTAATGTTTTCTATCAGTTGGCGAGCTGCGCACGCAATCACAGTGTTGTAGAGCTTCTTTCTTCACCTTTCCGATGCTGCCTCTCTCTCCGGCTCCCGGAGCCGAAGAAACGGCTTCTTCGCGCAAGGACGATTGTACCGGTCCCAGTGCTCTCTTAGCGCGGCTTCTGCCGAAAGAAGCCCGGGAGCGGCGCTTAGCTCCGGAGAGCATCGTCCCTTCGTCTTTAGCGTCTTTTGTGGTCTACATCCTAGCGGAAAGCTTTTCCACTCTGTCTGGCAAGGAAAACCTGCGGGAGCACAGAAAACATCTCCCATCGTGTTCTGGACATTGCACGGACGTCTGCCAAGTGTTTGGCATAAAGAAAAGAAAAGCTGTCCAAAACAGCTTCTTATCGAATATTCATGTGATTAGAAAAGTCAGGAGAATGGTAAGGTAATGTTTTCTATCAGTTGGCAAGTTGAGCACACAATCCCAGGGTTGTGCAGCTTCCTTCTTCACCTTTCCGATGCTGCCGCTCTCTCCGGCTCCCTGAGCCGAAGAAGCGGCTTCTTCACGCAAAGACGATTGTACCGGTCACATGGCTCTTAGCGCCGCTTCTGCCGAAAGAAGCCCGGGAGCGGCGCATAGCTCCGGAGAGCATCGTCCCTTCGTCTTTAGCGTCTTTTGTGGTCTACATCCTAGCAGAAAGCTTTTCCACTCTGTCGGGCAAGGAAAACCTGCGGGAGCACAGAATACATCTCCCATCGTGTTCTGGACGTTGCACGGAGGTCTGCCAAGTGTTTGGCATAAAGAAAAGAAAATCTGTCCAAAACAGCTTCTTATCGAATATTCATGTGATTATAAAAGTCAGGAGAATATAAGCTACTGTTTTCTATCAGTTGGCAAGTTGAGCACACAATCCCAGTGTTGTACAGCTTCTTTCTTCACCTTTCCGATGCTGCCGCTCTTTCCGGCTCCCGGAGCCGAAGAAGCGGCTTCTTCGCGCAAAGACGATCGTACCGGTCACAGTGCTCTCTTAGCGCGGCTTCTGCCGAAAGACGCCCGGGAGCGGCGCATAGCTCCGGAGAGCATCGTACCTTCGTCTTTAGCGTCTTTTGTGGTCTACATCCTAGCAGAAAGCTTTTCCAGTCTGTCTGGCAAGAAAAACCTGCGGGAGCACAGAAAACACCTTCCATCGTGTTGTGGACATTGCACGGAGGTCTGCCAAGTGTTTGTATGAAGAAATTGATTGTTGTCCAAAATAACTTTCTATCGAATACTCTTGTGATGGGAAAAGTCAGGAAAGTGGTAAGGTAATGTTTTCTATCAGTTGGCGAGCTGCGCACACAATCCCAGTGTTGTAGAGCTTCTTTCTTCACCTTTCCGATGCTCCCGCTCTCTCCGGCTCCCGGAGCCGAAGAAGCGGCTTCTTCGCGCAAAGACGATTGTACCGCTCACAGTGCTCTTAGCGTGGCTTCTGCCGAAAGAAGCCCGGGAGCGGCGCTTAGCTCCGGAGAGCATCGTCCCTACGCGTTTGGCGTCTTTTGTAGTCTACATTTTAGCAGATAGCGTTTTCACTCTGTCTGGCAAGGAAAACCTGCGGGAGCACAGAAAACATCTCCCATCGTGTTCTGGACGTTGCACGGAGGTCTGCCAAGTGTTTGGCATAAAGAAAAGAAAAGCTGTCCAAAACAGCTTCTTATCGAATATTCATGTGATTAGAAAAGTCAGGAGAATGGTAAGGTACTGTTTTCTATCAGTTGGCAAGCTGCGCACACAATCCCAGTGTTGTACAGCTTCCTTCTTCACCTGAGCCGAAGAAGCGGCTTCTTCGCGCAAAGACGATTGTACCGGTCACAGTGCTCTCTTAGCGCCGCTTCTGCCGAAAGAAGCCCGGGAGCGGCGCTTAGCTCCGGAGAGCATCGTCCCTTCGCGTTTAGCGTCTTTTGTAGTCTACATTTTAGCAGATAGCGTTTCCACTCTGTCTGGCAAGGAAAACCTGCGGGAGCACAGAAAACATCTCCCATCGTGTTCTGGACATTACACGGAGCTCTGCCAAGTGTTTGTATGAAGAAATAGATAGCTGCCCAAAATAACTTTCTATCGAATACTCTTGTGATGGGAAAAGTCAGGAAAGTGGTAAGGTAATGTTTTCTATCAGTTGGCGAGCTGCGCACACAATCACAGTGTTGTACAGCTTCCTTCTTCACCTTTCCGATGCTGCCTCTCTCTCCGGCTCCCGGAGCCGAAGAAACGGCTTCTTCGCGCAAAGACGATTGTACCGGTCCCAGTGCTCTCTTAGCGCGGCTTCTGCCGAAAGACGCCCGGGAGCGGCGCATAGCTCCGGAGAGCATCATCCCTTCGTCTTTAGCGTCTTTTGTAGTCTACATTTTAGCAGATAGCGTTTCCACTCTGTCTGGCAAGGAAAACCTGCGGGAGCACAGAAAACATCTCCCATCGTGTTCTGGACATTGCACGGAGGTCTGCCAAGTGTTTGGCATAAAGAATGAAATCTGTCCAAAACAGCTTCTTATCGAATATTCATGTGATTAGAAAAGTCAGGAAAGTGGTAAGGTACTGTTTTCTATCAGTTGGCAAGTTGAGCACACAATCCCAGTGTTGTAGAGCTTCTTTCTTCACCTTTCCGATGCTGCCGCTCTCTCCGGCTCCCGGAGCCGAAGAAGCGGCTTCTTCGCGCAAAGACGATCGTACCGGTCACAGTGCTCTCTTAGCGCGGCTTCTGCCGAAAGACGCCCGGGAGCGGCGCATAGCTCCGGAGAGCATCGTCCCTTCGTCTTTAGCGTCTTTTGTGGTCTACACCTTAGCAAATATCGTTTCCAGTCTGTCTGGGAAAGAAAACCTGCGGGAGCACAGAAAACATCTCCCATCGTGTTCTGGACATTGCACGGAGGTCTGCCAAGTGTTTGCAAGAAGAAATTAATAGTTGTCCAAAATAACTTTCTATCAAATATTCTTGTGATTGGAAAAGTCAGGAAAATGGTAAGGTACTCATTTCTATCAGTTGGCTAGTTGAGCACACAATCCCAGTGTTGTAGAGTTTCCTTCTTCACCTTTCCGATGCTGCCGCTCTCTCCGGCTCCCGGAGCCCAAGAAGCGGCTTCTTCGCGCAAAGACGATTGTACCGCTCACAGTGCTCTCTTAGCGCGGCTTCTGCCGAAAGAAGCCCGGGAGCGGCGCTTACCTCCGGAGAGCATCGTCCCTTCGCGTTTGTCGTCTTTTGTAGTCTACATTTTAGCAGATAGCGTTTCCACTCTGTCTGGCAAGGAAAATCTGCGGGAGCACAGAAAACATCTCCCATCGTGTTCTGGACATTGCACGGAGGTCTGCCAAGTGTTTGGCATAAAGAAAAGAAAAGCTGTCCAAAACAGCTTCTTATCGAATATTCATGTGATTAGAAAAGTCAGGAGAATGGTAAGCTACTGTTTTCTATCAGTTGGCAAGCTGCGCACACAATCCCAGTGTTGTACAGCTTCCTTCTTCACCTGAGCCGAAGATGCGGCTTCTTCGCGCAAAGACGATTGTACCGGTCACAGTGCTCTCGTAGCGCCGCTTCTGCCGAAAGAAGCCCGGGAGCGGCGCTTAGCTCCGGAGAGCATCGTCCCTTCGCGTTTGGCGTCTTTTGTAGTCTACATTTTAGCAGATAGCGTTTCCACTCTGTCTGGCAAGGAAAACCTGCGGGAGCACAGAAAACATCTCCCATCGTGTTCTGGACATTACACGGGGCTCTGCCAAGTGTTTGTATGAAGAAATAGATAGCTGCCCAAAATAACTTTCTATCGAATACTCTTGTGATGGGAAAAGTCAGGAAAGTGGTAAGGTAATGTTTTCTATCAGTTGGCGAGCTGCGCACACAATCCCAGTGTTGTACAGCTTCCTTCTTCACCTTTCCGATGCTGCCTCTCTCTCCGGCTCCCGGAGCCGAAGAAACGGCTTCTTCGCGCAAAGACGATTGTACCGCTCACAGTGCTCTCTTAGCGCGGCTTCTGCCGAAAGACGCCCGGGAGCGGCGCTTAGCTCCGGAGAGCATCATCCCTTCGTCTTTAGCGTCTTTTGTAGTCTACATTTTAGCAGATAGCGTTTCCACTCTGTCTGGCAAGGAAAACCTGCGGGAGCACAGAAAACATCTCCCATCGTGTTCTGGACATTGCACGGAGGTCTGCCAAGTGTTTGGCATAAAGATTGAAATCTGTCCAAAACAGCTTCTTATCGAATATTCATGTGATTAGAAAAGTCAGGAGAATGGTAAGGTACTGTTTTCTATCAGTTGGCAAGTTGAGCACACAATCCCAGTGTTGTAGAGCTTCTTTCTTCACCTTTCCGATGCTGCCGCTCTCTCCGGCTCCCGGAGCCGAAGAAGCGGCTTCTTCGCGCAAAGACGATCGTACCGGTCACAGTGCTCTCTTAGTGCGGCTTCTGCCGAAAGACGCCCGGGAGCGGCGCATAGCTCCGGAGAGCATCGTCCCTTCGTCTTTAGCGTCTTTTGTGGTCTACACCTTAGCAAATAGCGTTTCCAGTCTGTCTGGCAAAGAAAACCTGCGGGAGCACAGAAAACATCTCCCATCGTGTTCTGGACATTGCACGGAGCTCTGCCAAGTGTTTGGCATAAAGAAAGGGAAAGCTGTCCAAAACAGCTTCCTATCGAAAATTCATGTGATTGGAAAAATCAGGAGAATGGTAAGTTAATGTTTTCTATCAGTTGGCAAGTTGAGCACACAATCCCAGGGTTGTGCAGCTTCCCTCTTCACCTTTCCGATGCTGCCGCTCTCTCCGGCTCCCGGAGCCGAAGAAGCGGCTTCTTCGCGCAAAGACGATTGTACCGCTCACAGTGCTCTCTTAGTGCCGCTTCTGCCGAAAGAAGCCCGGGAGCGGCGCATAGCTCCGGAGAGCATCGTCCCTTCGCGTTTGGCGTCTTTTGTAGTCTACATTTTAGCAGATAGCGTTTCCACTCTGTCTGGCAAGGAAAATCTGCGGGAGCACAGAAAACATCTCCCATCGTGTTCTGGACGTTGCACGGAGGTCTGCCAAGTGTTTGGCATAAAGAAAAGAAAAGCTGTCCAAAACAGCTTCTTATCGAATATTCATGTGATTAGAAAAGTCAGGAGAATGGTAAGGTACTGTTTTCTATCAGTTGGCAAGTTGAGCACACAATCCCAGTGTTGTACAGCTTCTTTCTTCACCTTTCCGATGCTGCCGCTCTCTCCGGCTCCCGGAGCCGAAGAAGCGGCTTCTTCGCTCAAAGACGATCGTACCGGTCACAGTGCTCTCTTAGCGCGGCTTCTGCCGAAAGAAGCCCGGGAGCGGCGATTAGCTCCGGAGAGCGTCGTCCCTTCGTCTTTAGCGTCTTTTGTGGTCTACATCCTAGCAGAAAGCTTTTCCACTCTGTCTGGCAAGGAAAACCTGCGGGAGCACAGAAAACATCTCCCATCGTGTTCTGGACATTGCACGGAGCTCTGCCAAGTGTTTGTATGAAGAAATTGATAGTTGTCCAAAATAATTTTCTATCGAATACTCCTGTGATGGGAAAAGTCAGGAAAGTGGTAAGGTAATGTTTTCTATCAGTTGGCGAGCTGCGCAAACAATCCCAGTGTTGTACAGCTTCCTTCTTCACCTTTCCGATGCTGCCTCTCTCTCCGGCTCCCGGAGCCGAAGAAACGGCTTCTTCGCGCAAAGACGATTGTACCGGTCTCAGTGCTCTCTTAGCGCGGCTTCTGCCGAAATACGCCCGGGAGCGGCGCTTAGCTCCGGAGAGCATCGTCCCTTCGTCTTTAGCGTCTTTTGTGGTCTACATCCTAGCAGAAAGCTTTTCCACTCTGTCGGGTAAGGAAAACCTGCGGGAGCACAGAAAACATCTCCCATCGTGTTCTGGACATTGCACGGAGGTCTGCGAAGTGTTTGGCATAAAGAAAAGAAAAACTGTCCAAAACAGCTTCTTATCGAATATTCATGTGATTAGAAAAGTCAGGAGAATGGTAAGGTAATGTTTTCTATCAGTTGGCAAGTTGAGCGCACAATCCCAGGGTTGTGCAGCTTTCTTCTTCACCTTTCCGATGCTGCCGCTCTCTCCGGCTCCCGGAGCCGAAGAAACGGCTTCTTCGCGCAAAGACGATTGTACCGCTCACAGTGCTCTCTTAGCGCGGCTTCTGCCGAAAGAAGCCCGGGAGCGGCGCTTAGCTCCGGAGAGCATCGTCCCTTCGCGTTTGGCGTCTTTTGTAGTCTACATTTTAGCAGATAGCGTTTCCACTCTGTCTGGCAAGGAAAACCTGCGGGAGCACAGAAAACATCTCCCATCGTGTTCTGGACGTTGCACGGACGTCTGCCAAGTGTTTGGCATAAAGAAAAGAAAAGCTTTCCAAAACAGCTTCTTATCGAATATTCATGTGATTAGAAAAGTCAGGAGAATGGTAAGGTACTGTTTTCTATCATTTGGCAAGCTGCGCACACAATCCCAGTGTTGTACAGCTTCCTTCTTCACCTGAGCCGAAGAAGCGGCTTCTTCGCGCAAAGACGATTGTACCGGTCACAGTGCTCTCTTAGCGCCGCTTCTGCCGAAAGAAGCCCGGGAGCGGCGCTTAGCTCCGGAGAGCATCGTCCCTTCGCGTTTAGCGTCTTTTGTAGTCTACATTTTAGCAGATAGCTTTTCCACTCTGTCTGGCAAGGAAAACCTGCGGGAGCACAGAAAACATCTCCCATCGTGTTCTGGACATTGCACGGAGCTCTGCCAAGTGTTTGTATGAAGAAATTGATAGCTGCCCAAAATAACTTTCTATCGAATACTCTTGTGATGGGAAAAGTCAGGAAAGTGGTAAGGTATTGTTTTCTATCAGTTGGCGAGCTGCGCACACAATCCCAGTGTTGTACAGCTTCCTTCTTCACCTTTCCGATGCTGCCACTCTCTCCGGCTCCCGGAGCCGAAGAAACGGCTTCTTCGCGCAAAGACGATTGTACCGGTCCCAGTGCTCTCTTAGTGCGGCTTCTGCCGAAAGAAGCCCGGGAGCGGCTCTTAGCTCCGGAGAGCATCGTACCTTCGTCGTTAGCGTCTTTTGTGGTCTACATTTTAGCAGATAGCTTTTCCACTCTGTCTGGCAAGGAAAACCTGCGGGAGCACAGAAAACATCTCCCATCGTGTTCTGGACGTTGCACGGAGGTCTGCCAAGTGTTTGGCATAAAGAAAAGAAATCTGTCCAACACACCTTCTTATCGAATATTCATTTGATTAGAAAAGTCAGGAGAATGGTAAGGTACTGTTTTCTATCAGTTGGCAAGTTGAGCACACAATCCCAGTGTTGTACAGCTTCTTTCTTCACCTTTCCGATGCTGCCGCTCTCTCCGGCTCCCGGAGCCGAAGAAGCGGCTTCTTCGCGCAAAGACGATCGTACCGCTCACAGTGCTCTCTTAGTGCGGCTTCTGCCGAAAGACGCCCGGGAGCGGCGCATAGCTCCGGAGAGCATCGTCCCTTCGTGTTTAGCGTCTTTTGTGGTCTACACCTTAGCAAATAGCGTTTCCAGTCTGTCTGGCAAAGAAAACCTGCGGGAGCACAGAAAACATCTCCCATCGTGTTCTGGACATTTCACGGAGGTCTGCCAAGTGCTTGCAAAAGAATATAATAGTAGTCCAAAATACCTTTCTATGAAATATTCTTGTGATTGGAAAAGTCAGGAAAGTGGTAAGGTACTCATTTCTATCAGTTGGCTAGTTGAGCACACAATCCCAGTGTTGTAGAGCTTCCTTCTTCACCTTTCCGATGCTGCCGCTCTCTCAGGCTCCCTGCGCCCAAGAAGCGGCTTCTTCGCGCAAAGACGATTGTACCGGTCCCAGTGCTCTCTTAGCGCGGCTTCTGCCGAAAGAAGCCCGGGAGCGGCTCTTAGCTCCGGAGAGCATCGTCCCTTCGTCTTTAGTGTCTTTTGTGGTCTACATCCTAGCAGAAAGCTTTTCCACTCTGTCTGGCAAGGAAAACCTGCGGGAGCACAGAAAACATCTCCCATCGTGTTCTGGACATTGCACGGAGGTCTGCCAAGTGTTTGTATGAAGAAATTGATAGTTGTCCAAAATAAATTTCTATCGAATACTCTTCTGATGGGAAAAGTCAGGAAAGTGGTAAGGTAATGTTTTCTATCAGTTGGCGAGCTGCGCACACAATCACAGTGTTGTAGAGCTTCTTTCTTCACCTTTCCGATGCTGCCTCTCTCTCCGGCTCCCGGAGCCGGAGAAACGGCTTCTTCGCGCAAAGACGATTGTACCGCTCACAGTGCTCTCTTAGCGCGGCTTCTGCCGAAAGAAGCCCGGTAGCGGCGCTTAGCTCCGGAGAGCACCGTCCCTTCGTCTTTAGCGTCTTTTGTGGTCTACATCCTAGCAGAAAGCTTTTCCACTCTGTCGGGCAAGGAAAACCTGCGGGAGCACAGAAAACATCTCCCATCCTGTTCTGGACGTTGCACGGAGGTCTGCCAAGTGTTTGGCATAAAGAAAAAAAAACTGTCCAAAACAGCTTCTTATCGAATATTCATGTGATTAGAAAAGTCAGGTGAATGGTAAGGTAATGTTTTCTATCAGTTGGCAAGTTGAGCGCACAATCCCAGGGTTTTGCAGCTTCCTTCTTCACCTTTCCGATGCTGCCGCTCTCTCCGGCTCCCGGAGCCGAAGAAACGGCTTCTTCGCGCAAAGACGATTGTACCGCTCACAGTGCTCTCTTAGTGCGGCTTCTGCCGAATGACGCCCGGGAGCGGCGCTTAGTTCCGGAGAGCACCGTCCCTTCGTCTTTAGCGTCTTTTGTGGTCTACATCCTAGCAGAAAGCTTTTCCAGTCTGTCGGGCAAGGAAAACTTGCGGGAGCACAGGAAACATCTCCCATCGTGTTCTGGACGTTTCACGGAGGTCTGCCAAGTGTTTGGCATAAAGAAAAGAAAAGCTGTCCAAAACAGCTTCTTATCGAATATTCATGTGAACAGAAAAGTCAGGAGAATGGTAAGGTACTGTTTTTTATCAGTTGGCAAGTTGAGCACACAATCCCAGTGTTGTACAGCTTCTTTCTTCACCTTTCCCATGCTGCCGCTCTCTCCGGCTCCCGGAGCCGAAGAAGCGGCTTCTTCGCGCAAAGACGATCGTACAGGTCACAGTGCTCTCTTAGCGCGGCTTCTGCCGAAAGACGCCCGGGAGCGGCGCTTAGCTCCGGAGAGCATCGTCCCTTCGTCTGTAGCGTCTTCTGTGGTCTACATCCTAGCAGAAAGCTTTTCCACTCTGTCGGGCAAGGAAAACCTGCGGGAGCACAGAATACATCTCCCATCGTGTTCTGGACGTTGCACGGATGTCTGCCAAGTGTTTGGCATAAAGAAAAGAAAAGCTGTCCAAAACAGCTTCTTATCGAATATTCATGTGATTAAAAAAGTCAGGAGAATATAAGGTACTGTTTTGTATCTGTTGGCAAGTTGAGCACACAATCCCAGTGTTGTACAGCTTCTTTCTTCACCTTTCCGATGCTGCCGCTCTCTCCAGCTCCCGGAGCCGAAGAAGCGGCTTCTTCGCGCAAAGACGATTGTACCGGTCACAGTGCTCTCTTAGCGCGGCTTCTGCCGAAAGAAGCCCGGGAGCGGCGCTTAGCTCCGGAGAGCATCGTCCCTTCGTCTTTAGCGTCTTTTGTGGTCTACACCTTAGCAAATAGCGTTTCCAGTCTGTCTGGCAAAGAAAACCTGCGGGAGCACAGAAAACATCTCCCATCGTGTTCTGGACATTGCACGGAGGTCTGCAAAGTGTTTGCAAGAAGAAATTAATAGTTGTCCAAAATAACTTTCTATCAAATATTCTTGTGATTGGAAAAGTCAGGAAAGTGGTAAGGTACTCATTTCTATCAGTTGGCTAGTTGAGCACACAATCCCAGGGTTGTGCAGCTTCCCTCTTCACCTTTCCGATGCTGCCGCTCTCTCCGGCTCCCGGAGCCGAAGAAACGGCTTCTTCGCGCAAAGACGATGGTACCGCTCACAGTGCTCTCTTAGCGCGGCTTCTGCCGAAAGAAGCCCGGGAGCGGCGCTTACCTCCGGAGAGCATCGTCCCTTCGCGTTTGGCGTCTTTTGTAGTCTACATTTTAGCAGATAGCGTTTCCACTCTGTCTGGCAAGGAAAACCTGCGGGAGCACAGAAAACATCTCCCATCGTGTTCTGGACATTGCACGGATGTCTGCCAAGTGTTTGGCATAAAGAAAGGGAAAGCTGTCCAAAACAGCTTCCTATCGAAAATTCTTGTGATTGGAAAAATCAGGAAAGTGGTAAGGAAATGTTTTCTATCAGTTGGCAAGCTGCGCACACAATCCCAGTGTTGTACAGCTTCCTTCTTCACCTTTCCGATGCTGCCGCTCTCTCCGGCTCCCGGAGCCGAAGAAGCGGCTTCTTCGCGCAAAGACGATTGTACTGCTCACAGTGCTCTCTTAGCGCGGCTTCTGCCGAAAGAAGCCCTGGAGCGGCGCTTAGCTCCGGAGAGCATCGTCCCTTCGCGTTTAGCGTCTTTTGTAGTCTACATTTTAGCAGATAGCGTTTCCACTCTGTCTGGCAAGGAAAACCTGCGGGAGCACAGAAAACATCTCCCATCGTGTTCTGGACATTGCACGGAGCTCTGCCAAGTGTTTGTATGAAGAAATTGATAGTTGTCCAAAATAACTTTCTATCGAATACTCTTGTGATGGGAAAAGTCAGGAAAGTGGTAAGGTAATGTTTTCTATCAGTTGGCGAGCTGCGCACACAATCACAGTGTTGTAGAGCTTCTTTCTTCACCTTTCCGATGCTGCCGCTCTCTCCGGCTCCCGGAGCCGAAGAAACGGCTCCTTCGCGCAAAGACGATTGTACCGGTCCCAGTGCTCTCTTAGCGCGGCTTCTGCCGAAAGAAGCCCGGGAGCGGCGCTTAGCTCCGGAGAGCATCGTCCCTTCGTCTTTAGCGTCTTTTGTGGTCTACATCCTAGCAGAAAGCTTTTCCATTCTGTCTGGCAAGGAAAACCTGCGGGAGCACAGAATACATCTCCCATCGTGTTCTGGACGTTGCACGGAGGTCTGCCAAGTGTTTGGCATAAAGAAAGGAAAAGCTGTCCAAAACAGCTTCCTATCGAATATTCATGTGATTGGAAAAGTCAGGAGAATGGTAAGGTACTGTTTTCTATCAGTTGGCAAGCTGCGCACACAATCCCAGTGTTGTAGAGCTTCTTTCTTCACCTTTCCGATGCTGCCTCTCTCTCCAGCTCCCGGAGCCGAAGATGCGGCTTCTTCGCGCAAAGACGATTGTACCGGTCACAGTGCTCTCTTAGCGCGGCTTCTGCCAAAAGACGCCCGGGAGCGGCGCTTAGCTCCGGAGAGCATCGTCCCTTCGTCTTTAGCGTCTTTTGTGGTCTACATCCTGGCAGAAAGCTTTTCCACTCTGTCTGGCAAGGAAAACCTGCGGGAGCACAGAAAACATCTCCCATCGTGTTCTGGACATTGCACGGAGGTCTGCCAAGTGTTTGTATGAAGAAATGGATAGTTGTCCAAAATAACTTTCTATCGAATACTCTTGTGATGGGAAAAATCAGGAAAGTGGTAAGGTAATGTTTTCTATCAGTTTGCGAGCTGCGCACACAATCACAGTGTTGTACAGCTTCTTTCTTCACCTTTCCGATGCTGCCTCTCTCTCCGGCTCCCGGAGCCGAAGAAACGGCTTCTTCGCGCAAAGACGATTGTACCGGTCCCAGTGCTCTCTTAGCGCGGCTTCTGCCGAAAGAAGCCCGGGAGCGGCGCTTAGCTCCGGAGAGCATCGTCCCTTCGTCTTTAGCGTCTTTTGTGGTCTACATCCTGGCAGAAAGCTTTTCCACTCTGTCTGGCAAGGAAAACCTGCGGGAGCACAGAATACATCTCCCATCGTGTTCTGGACGTTGCACGGAGGTCTGCCAAGTGTTTGGCATAAAGAAAAGAAAAGCTGTCCAAAACAGCTTCTTATCGAATATTCATGTGATTAGAAAAGTCAGGAGAATGGTAAGGTAATGTTTTCTATCAGTTGGCAAGTTGAGCACACAATCCCAGGGTTGTGCAGCTTCCCTCTTCACCTTTCCGATCCTGCCGCTCTCTCCGGCTCCCGGAGCCGAAGAAGCGGCTTCTTCGCGCAAAGACGATTGTACCGCTCACAGTGCTCTTAGCGCCGCTTCTGCCGAAAGAAGCCCGGGAGCGGCGATTAGCTCCGGAGAGCATCGTCCCTTCGCGTTTGGCGTCTTTTGTAGTCTACATTTTAGCAGATAGCGTTTCCACTCTGTCTGGCAAGGAAAACCTGCGGGAGCACAGAAAACATCTCCCATCGTGTTCTGGACATTGCACGGACGTCTGCCAAGTGTTTGGCATAAAGAAAAGAAAAGCTGTCCAAAACAGCTTCTTATCGAATATTCATGTGATTAGAAAAGTCAGGAGAATGGTAAGGTACTGTTTTCTATCAGTTGGCAAGCTGCGCACACAATCCCAGTGTTGTACAGCTTCCTTCTTCACCTGAGCCGAAGAAGCGGCTTCTTCGCGCAAAGACGATCGTACCGGTCACAGTGCTCTCTTAGCGCCGCTTCTGCCGAAAGAAGCCCTTGAGCGGCGCTTAGCTCCGGAGAGCATCGTCCCTTCGCGTTTAGCGTCTTTTGTAGTCTACATTTTATCAGATAGCGTTTCCACTCTGTCTGGCAAGGAAAACCTGCGGGAGCACAGAAAACATCTCCCATCGTGTTCTGGACATTGCACGGATCTCTACCACGTGTTTGTATGAAGAAATTGATAGTTGTCCCAAATAACATTCTATCGAATACTCTTGTGATGGGAAAAGTCAGGAAAGTGGTAAGGTAATGTTTTCTATCAGTTGGCGAGCTGCGCACACAATCCCAGTGTTGTACAGCTTCCTTCTTCACCTTTCCGATGCTGCCTCTCTCTCCGGCTCCCGGAGCCGAAGAAACGGCTTCTTCGCGCAAAGACGATTGTACCGGTCCCAGTGCTCTCTTAGCGCGGCTTCTGCCGAAAGAAGCCCGGTAGCGGCGCTTAGCTCCGGAGAGCACCGTCCCTTCGTCTTTAGCGTCTTTTGTGGTCTACATCCTAGCAGAAAGCTTTTCCACTCTGTCGGGCAAGGAAAACCTGCGGGAGCACAGAAAACATCTCCCATCCTGTTCTGGACGTTGCACGGAGGTCTGCCAAGTGTTTGGCATAAAGAAAAGAAAAGCTGTCCAAAACAGCTTCTTATCGAATATTCATGTGATTAGAAAAGTCAGGAGAATGGTAAGGTAATGTTTTCTATCAGTTGGCAAGTTGAGCTCACAATCCCAGGGTTGTGCAGCTTCCTTCTTCACCTTTCCGATGCTGCCGCTCTCTCCGGCTCCCGGAGCCGAAGAAACGGCTTCTTCGCGCAAAGACGATTGTACCGGTCACATGGCTCTCTTAGTGCGGCTTCTGCCGAATGACGCCCGGGAGCGCCGCTTAGTTCCGGAGAGCACCGTCCCTTCGTCTTTAGCGTCTTTTGTGGTCTACATCCTAGCAGAAAGCTTTTCCAGTCTGTCGGGCAAGGAAAACTTGCGGGAGCACAGGAAACATCTCCCATCGTGTTCTGGACGTTGCACGGACGTCTGCCAAGTGTTTGGCATAAAGAAAAGAAAAGCTGTCCAAAACAGCTTCTTATCGAATATTCATGTGAACAGAAAAGTCAGGAGAATGGTAAGGTACTGTTTTTTATCAGTTGGCAAGTTGAGCACACAATCCCAGTGTTGTACAGCTTCTTTCTTCACCTTTCCCATGCTGCCGCTCTCTCCGGCTCCCGGAGCCGAAGAAGCGGCTTCTTCGCGCAAAGACGATCGTACAGGTCACAGTGCTCTCTTAGCGCGGCTTCTGCCGAAAGACGCCCGGGAGCGGCGCTTAGCTCCGGAGAGCATCGTCCCTTCGTCTGTAGCGTCTTCTGTGGTCTACATCCTAGCAGAAAGCTTTTCCACTCTGTCGGGCAAGGAAAACCTGCGGGAGCACAGAATACATCTCCCATCGTGTTCTGGACGTTGCACGGATGTCTGCCAAGTGTTTGGCATAAAGAAAAGAAAAGCTGTCCAAAACAGCTTCTTATCGAATATTCATGTGATTAAAAAAGTCAGGAGAATATAAGGTACTGTTTTGTATCTGTTGGCAAGTTGAGCACACAATCCCAGTGTTGTACAGCTTCTTTCTTCACCTTTCCGATGCTGCCGCTCTCTCCAGCTCCCGGAGCCGAAGAAGCGGCTTCTTCGCGCAAAGACGATTGTACCGGTCACAGTGCTCTCTTAGCGCGGCTTCTGCCGAAAGAAGCCCGGGAGCGGCGCTTAGCTCCGGAGAGCATCGTCCCTTCGTCTTTAGCGTCTTTTGTGGTCTACACCTTAGCAAATAGCGTTTCCAGTCTGTCTGGCAAAGAAAACCTGCGGGAGCACAGAAAACATCTCCCATCGTGTTCTGGACATTGCACGGAGGTCTGCAAAGTGTTTGCAAGAAGAAATTAATAGTTGTCCAAAAAAACTTTCTATCAAATATTCTTGTGATTGGAAAAGTCAGGAAAGTGGTAAGGTACTCATTTCTATCAGTTGGCTAGTTGAGCACACAATCCCAGGGTTGTGCAGCTTCCCTCTTCACCTTTCCGATGCTGCCGCTCTCTCCGGCTCCCGGAGCCGAAGAAACGGCTTCTTCGCGCAAAGACGATGGTACCGCTCACAGTGCTCTCTTAGCGCGGCTTCTGCCGAAAGAAGCCCGGGAGCGGCGCTTACCTCCGGAGAGCATCGTCCCTTCGCGTTTGGCGTCTTTTGTAGTCTACATTTTAGCAGATAGCGTTTCCACTCTGTCTGGCAAGGAAAACCTGCGGGAGCACAGAAAACATCTCCCATCGTGTTCTGGACATTGCACGGATGTCTGCCAAGTGTTTGGCATAAAGAAAGGGAAAGCTGTCCAAAACAGCTTCCTATCGAAAATTCTTGTGATTGGAAAAATCAGGAAAGTGGTAAGGAAATGTTTTCTATCAGTTGGCAAGCTGCGCACACAATCCCAGTGTTGTACAGCTTCCTTCTTCACCTTTCCGATGCTGCCGCTCTCTCCGGCTCCCGGAGCCGAAGAAGCGGCTTCTTCGCGCAAAGACGATTGTACTGCTCACAGTGCTCTCTTAGCGCGGCTTCTGCCGAAAGAAGCCCTGGAGCGGCGCTTAGCTCCGGAGAGCATCGTCCCTTCGCGTTTAGCGTCTTTTGTAGTCTACATTTTAGCAGATAGCGTTTCCACTCTGTCTGGCAAGGAAAACCTGCGGGAGCACAGAAAACATCTCCCATCGTGTTCTGGACATTGCACGGAGCTCTGCCAAGTGTTTGTATGAAGAAATTGATAGTTGTCCAAAATAACTTTCTATCGAATACTCTTGTGATGGGAAAAGTCAGGAAAGTGGTAAGGTAATGTTTTCTATCAGTTGGCGAGCTGCGCACACAATCACAGTGTTGTAGAGCTTCTTTCTTCACCTTTCCGATGCTGCCGCTCTCTCCGGCTCCCGGAGCCGAAGAAACGGCTCCTTCGCGCAAAGACGATTGTACCGGTCCCAGTGCTCTCTTAGCGCGGCTTCTGCCGAAAGAAGCCCGGGAGCGGCGCTTAGCTCCGGAGAGCATCGTCCCTTCGTCTTTAGCGTCTTTTGTGGTCTACATCCTAGCAGAAAGCTTTTCCATTCTGTCTGGCAAGGAAAACCTGCGGGAGCACAGAATACATCTCCCATCGTGTTCTGGACGTTGCACGGAGGTCTGCCAAGTGTTTGGCATAAAGAAAGGAAAAGCTGTCCAAAACAGCTTCCTATCGAATATTCATGTGATTGGAAAAGTCAGGAGAATGGTAAGGTACTGTTTTCTATCAGTTGGCAAGCTGCGCACACAATCACAGTGTTGTAGAGCTTCTTTCTTCACCTTTCCGATGCTGCCTCTCTCTCCAGCTCCCGGAGCCGAAGATGCGGCTTCTTCGCGCAAAGACGATTGTACCGGTCACAGTGCTCTCTTAGCGCGGCTTCTGCCAAAAGACGCCCGGGAGCGGCGCTTAGCTCCGGAGAGCATCGTCCCTTCGTCTTTAGCGTCTTTTGTGGTCTACATCCTGGCAGAAAGCTTTTCCACTCTGTCTGGCAAGGAAAACCTGCGGGAGCACAGAAAACATCTCCCATCGTGTTCTGGACATTGCACGGAGGTCTGCCAAGTGTTTGTATGAAGAAATGGATAGTTGTCCAAAATAACTTTCTATCGAATACTCTTGTGATGGGAAAAATCAGGAAAGTGGTAAGGTAATGTTTTCTATCAGTTTGCGAGCTGCGCACACAATCACAGTGTTGTACAGCTTCTTTCTTCACCTTTCCGATGCTGCCTCTCTCTCCGGCTCCCGGAGCCGAAGAAACGGCTTCTTCGCGCAAAGACGATTGTACCGGTCCCAGTGCTCTCTTAGCGCGGCTTCTGCCGAAAGAAGCCCGGGAGCGGCGCTTAGCTCCGGAGAGCATCGTCCCTTCGTCTTTAGCGTCTTTTGTGGTCTACATCCTGGCAGAAAGCTTTTCCACTCTGTCTGGCAAGGAAAACCTGCGGGAGCACAGAATACATCTCCCATCGTGTTCTGGACGTTGCACGGAGGTCTGCCAAGTGTTTGGCATAAAGAAAAGAAAAGCTGTCCAAAACAGCTTCTTATCGAATATTCATGTGATTAGAAAAGTCAGGAGAATGGTAAGGTAATGTTTTCTATCAGTTGGCAAGTTGAGCACACAATCCCAGGGTTGTGCAGCTTCCCTCTTCACCTTTCCGATCCTGCCGCTCTCTCCGGCTCCCGGAGCCGAAGAAGCGGCTTCTTCGCGCAAAGACGATTGTACCGCTCACAGTGCTCTTAGCGCCGCTTCTGCCGAAAGAAGCCCGGGAGCGGCGATTAGCTCCGGAGAGCATCGTCCCTTCGCGTTTGGCGTCTTTTGTAGTCTACATTTTAGCAGATAGCGTTTCCACTCTGTCTGGCAAGGAAAACCTGCGGGAGCACAGAAAACATCTCCCATCGTGTTCTGGACATTGCACGGACGTCTGCCAAGTGTTTGGCATAAAGAAAAGAAAAGCTGTCCAAAACAGCTTCTTATCGAATATTCATGTGATTAGAAAAGTCAGGAGAATGGTAAGGTACTGTTTTCTATCAGTTGGCAAGCTGCGCACACAATCCCAGTGTTGTACAGCTTCCTTCTTCACCTGAGCCGAAGAAGCGGCTTCTTCGCGCAAAGACGATCGTACCGGTCACAGTGCTCTCTTAGCGCCGCTTCTGCCGAAAGAAGCCCTTGAGCGGCGCTTAGCTCCGGAGAGCATCGTCCCTTCGCGTTTAGCGTCTTTTGTAGTCTACATTTTATCAGATAGCGTTTCCACTCTGTCTGGCAAGGAAAACCTGCGGGAGCACAGAAAACATCTCCCATCGTGTTCTGGACATTGCACGGATCTCTACCACGTGTTTGTATGAAGAAATTGATAGTTGTCCCAAATAACATTCTATCGAATACTCTTGTGATGGGAAAAGTCAGGAAAGTGGTAAGGTAATGTTTTCTATCAGTTGGCGAGCTGCGCACACAATCCCAGTGTTGTACAGCTTCCTTCTTCACCTTTCCGATGCTGCCTCTCTCTCCGGCTCCCGGAGCCGAAGAAACGGCTTCTTCGCGCAAAGACGATTGTACCGGTCCCAGTGCTCTCTTAGCGCGGCTTCTGCCGAAAGAAGCCCGGTAGCGGCGCTTAGCTCCGGAGAGCACCGTCCCTTCGTCTTTAGCGTCTTTTGTGGTCTACATCCTAGCAGAAAGCTTTTCCACTCTGTCGGGCAAGGAAAACCTGCGGGAGCACAGAAAACATCTCCCATCCTGTTCTGGACGTTGCACGGAGGTCTGCCAAGTGTTTGGCATAAAGAAAAGAAAAGCTGTCCAAAACAGCTTCTTATCGAATATTCATGTGATTAGAAAAGTCAGGAGAATGGTAAGGTAATGTTTTCTATCAGTTGGCAAGTTGAGCTCACAATCCCAGGGTTGTGCAGCTTCCTTCTTCACCTTTCCGATGCTGCCGCTCTCTCCGGCTCCCGGAGCCGAAGAAACGGCTTCTTCGCGCAAAGACGATTGTACCGGTCACATGGCTCTCTTAGTGCGGCTTCTGCCGAATGACGCCCGGGAGCGCCGCTTAGTTCCGGAGAGCACCGTCCCTTCGTCTTTAGCGTCTTTTGTGGTCTACATCCTAGCAGAAAGCTTTTCCAGTCTGTCGGGCAAGGAAAACTTGCGGGAGCACAGGAAACATCTCCCATCGTGTTCTGGACGTTGCACGGACGTCTGCCAAGTGTTTGGCATAAAGAAAAGAAAAGCTGTCCAAAACAGCTTCTTATCGAATATTCATGTGAACAGAAAAGTCAGGAGAATGGTAAGGTACTGTTTTCTATCAGTTGGCAAGTTGAGCACACAATCCCAGTGTTGTACAGCTTCTTTCTTCACCTTTCCCATGCTGCCGCTCTCTCCGGCTCCCGGAGCCGAAGAAGCGGCTTCTTCGCGCAAAGACGATCGTACAGGTCACAGTGCTCTCTTAGTGCGGCTTCTGCCGAAAGACGCCCGGGAGCGGCGCTTAGCTCCGGAGAGCATCGTCCCTTCGTCTTTAGCGTCTTTTGTGGTCTATACCTTAGCAAATAGCGTTTCCAGTCTGTCTGGCAAGGAAAACCTGCGGGAGCACAGAAAACATCTCCCATCGTGTTCTGGACATTGCACGGAGCTCTGCCAAGTGTTTGGCATAAAGAAAGGGAAAGCTGTCCAAAACAGCTTCCTATCGAAAATTCTTGTGATTGGAAAAATCAGGAAAGTGGTAAGGTAATGTTTTCTATCAGTTGGCAAGCTGCGCACACAATCCCAGTGTTGTACAGCTTCTTTCTTCACCTTTCCGATGCTGCCGCTCTCTCCGGCTCCCGGAGCCCAAGAAGCGGCTTCTTCGCGCAAAGACGATCGTACCGCTCACAGTGCTCTCTTAGCGCGGCTTCTGCCGAAAGAAGCCCGGGAGCGGCGCTTAGCTCCGGAGAGCATCGTCCCTTCGTCTTTAGCGTCTTTTGTGGTCTACATCCTAGCAGAAAGCTTTTCCACTCTGTCTGGCAAGGAAAACCTGCGGGAGCACAGAAAACATCTCCCATCGTGTTCTGGACATTGCACGGAGGTCTGCCAAGTGTTTGTATGAAGAAATTGATAGTTGTCCAAAATAACTTCTTATCGAATACTCTTGTGATGGGAAAATTCAGGAAAGTGGTAAGGTAATGTTTTCTATCAGTTGGCAAGCTGCGCACACAATCACAGTGTTGTAGAGCTTCTTTCTTCACCTTTCCGATGATGCCTCTCTCTCCGGCTCCCGGAGCCGAAGAAACGGCTTCTTCGCGCAAAGACGATTGTACCGGTCCCAGTGCTCTCTTAGCGCGGCTTCTGCCGAAAGACGCCCGGGAGCGGCGCTTAGCTCCGGAGAGCATCGTCCCTTCGTCTTCAGCGTCTTTTGTGGTCTACATCCTAGCGGAAAGCTTTTCCTCTCTGTCTGGCACGGAAAACCTGCGGGAGCACAGAAAACATCTCCCATCGTGTTCTGGACGTTGCACGGAGGTCTGCCAAGTGTTTGGCATAAAGGAAAGAAAAGCTGTCCAAAACAACTTCTTATCGAATATTCATGTGTTTAGAAAAGTCAGGAGAATGGTAAGGTAATATTTTCTATCAGTTGGCAAGTTGAGCACACAATCCCAGGGTTGTGCAGCTTCCCTCTTCACCTTTCCGATGCTGCCGCTCTCTCCGGCTCCCGGAGCCGAAGAAGCGGCTTCTTCGCGCAAAGACGATTGTACCGCTCACAGTGCTCTTAGCGCCGCTTCTGCCGAAAGAAGCCCGGGAGCGGCGATTAGCTCCGGAGAGCATCGTCCCTTCGCGTTTGGCGTCTTTTGTAGTCTACATTTTAGCAGATAGCGTTTCCACTCTGTCTGGCAAGGAAAACCTGCGCGAGCACAGAAAACATCTCCCATCGTGTTCTGGACGTTGCACGGAGGTCTGCCAAGTGTTTGGCATAAAGAAAAGAAAAGCTGTCCAAAACAGCTTCTTATCGAATATTCATGTGATTAGAAAAGTCAGGAGAATGGTAAGGTACTGTTTTCTATCAGTTGGCAAGCTGCGCACACAATCCCAGTGTTGTACAGCTTCCTTCTTCACCTTTCCGACGCTGCCGCTCTCTCCGGCTCCCTGAGCCCAAGAAGCGGCTTCTTCGCGCAAAGACGATTGTACCGCTCACAGTGCTCTCTTAGCGCGGCTTCTGCCGAAAGACGCCCGGGAGCGGCGATTAGCTCCGGAGAGCATCGTCCCTTCGTCTTTAGCGTCTTTTGTGGTCTACATCCTAGCAGAAAGCTTTTCCATTCTGTCTGGCAAGGAAAACCTGCGGGAGCACAGAAAACATCTCCCATCGTGTTCTGGACGTTGCACGGAGGTCTGCCAAGTGTTTGGCATAAAGAAAAGAAAAGCTGTCCAAAACAGCTTCTTATCTAATATTCATGTGATTATAAAAGTCAGGAGAATATAAGGTACTGTTTTCTATCAGTTGGCAAGTTGAGCACACAATCCCAGTGTTGTACAGCTTCCTTCTTCACCTGTGCAGAAGAAGCGGCTTCTTCGCGCAAAGACGATTGTACCGGTCACAGTGCTCTCTTAGCGCCGCTTCTGCCGAAAGAAGCCCGGGAGCGGCGCTTAGCTCCGGAGAGCATCGTCCCTTCGTCTTTAGCGTCTTTTGTGGTCTACACCTTAGCAAATAGCGTTTCCAGTCTGTCTGGCAAAGAAAACCTGCGGGAGCACAGAAAACATCTCCCATCGTGTTCTGGACATTGCACGGAGCTCTGCCAAGTGTTTGCAAGAAGAAATTAATAGTTGTCCAAAAAAACTTTCTATCAAATATTCTTGTGATTGGAAAAGTCAGGAAAGTGGTAAGGTACTCATTTCTATCAGTTGGTTAGTTGAGCACACAATCCCAGGGTTGTGCAGCTTCCCTCTTCACCTTTCCGATGCTGCCGCTCTCTCCGGCTCCCGGAGCCGAAGAAGCGGCTTCTTCGCGCAAAGACGATTGTACCGCTCACAGTGCTCTCTTAGTGCCGCTTCTGCCGAAATAAGCCCGGGAGCGGCGCATAGCTCCGGAGAGCATCGTCCCTTCGCGTTTGGCGTCTTTTGTAGTCTACATTTTAGCAGATAGCGTTTCCACTCTGTCTGGCAAGGAAAACCTGCGGGAGCACAGAAAACATCTCCCATCGTGTTCTGGACGTTGCACGGAGCTCTGCCAAGTGTTTGTATGAAGAAATTGATAGTTGTCCAAAATAACTTTCTATCGAATATTCTTGTGATGGGAAAAGTCAGGAAAGTGGTAAGGTAATGTTTTCTATCAGTTGGCGAGCTGCGCACACAATCACAGTGTTGTAGAGCTTCTTTCTTCACCTTTCCGATGCTGCCTCTCTCTCCGCCTCCCGGAGCCGAAGAAACGGCTTCTGCGCGCAAAGACGATTGTACCGGTCCCAGTGCTCTCTTAGCGCGGCTTCTGCCGAAAGACGCCCGGGAGCGGCGCTTAGCTCCGGAGAGCATCGTCCCTTCGTCGTTAGCGTCTTTTGTGGTCTACATTTTAGCAGATAGCTTTTCCACTCTGTCTGGCAAGGAAAACCTGCGGGAGCACAGAAAACATCTCCCATCGTGTTCTGGACGTTGCACGGAGGTCTGCCAAGTGTTTGGCATAAAGAAAAGAAAAGCTGTCCAACACAGCTTCTTATCGAATATTCATGTGATTAGAAAAGTCAGGAGAATGGTAAGGTACTGTTTTCTATCAGTTGGCAAGTTGAGCACACAATCCCAGTGTTGTACAGCTTCTTTCTTCACCTTTCCGATGCTGCCGCTCTCTCCGGCTCCCGGAGCCGAAGAAGCGGCTTCCTCGCTCAAAGACGATTGTACCGCTCACAGTGCTCTCTTAGCGCGGCTTCTGCCGAAAGAAGCCCGGGAGCGGCGATTAGCTCCGGAGAGCGTCGTCCCTTCGTCTTTAGCGTCTTTTGTGGTCTACATCCTAGCAGAAAGCTTTTCCACTCTGTCTGGCAAGGAAAACCTGCGGGAGCACAGAAAACATCTCCCATCGTGTTCTGGTCGTTGCACGGATGTCTGCCAAGTGTTTGGCATAAAGAAAAGAAAAGCTGTCCAAAACAGCTTCTTATCGAATATTCATGTGATTAGAAAAGTCAGGAGAATGGTAAGGTACTGTTTTCTATCAGTTGGCAAGTTGAGCACACAATCCCAGTGTTGTACAGCTTCCTTCTTCACCTTTCCCATGCTGCCGCTCTCCCCGGCTCCCGGAGCCCAAGAAGCGGCTTCTTCGCGCAAAGACGATCGTACCGGTCACAGTGCTCTCTTAGCGCGGCTTCTGCCGAAAGACGCCCGGGAGCGGCGCATAGCTCCGGAGAGCATCGTCCCTTCGTCTTTAGCGTCTTTTGTGGTCTACACCTTAGCAAATAGCGTTTCCAGTCTGTCTGGCAAGGAAAACCTGCGGGAGCACAGAAAACATCTCCCATCGTGTTCTGGACATTGCACGGATGTCTGCCAAGTGTTTGCAAGAAGAAATTAATAGTTGTCCAAAATAACTTTCTATCAAATGTTGTTGTGATTGGAAAAGTCAGGAAAGTGGTAAGGTACTCATTTCTATCAGTTGGCTAGTTGAGCACACAATCACAGTGTTGTAGAGCTTCCTTCTTCACCTTTCCGATGCTGCCGCTCTCTCCGGCTCCCTGCGCCCAAGAAGCGGCTTCTTCGCGCAAAGACGATTGTACCGCTCACAGTGCTCTCTTAGCGCGGCTTCTGCCGAAAGACGCCCGGGAGCGGCGCTTAGCTCCGGAGAGCATCGTCCCTTCGTCTTTAGCGTCTTTTGTGGTCTACATTTTAGCAGAAAGCTTTTCCACTCTGTCTGGCAAGGAAAACCTGCGGGAGCACAGAAAACATCTTCCATCGTGTTCTGGACATTGCACGGAGGTCTGCCAAGTGTTTGTATGAAGAAATTGATAGTTGTCCAAAATAACTTTCTATCGAATACTCTTGTGATGGGAAAAGTCAGGAAAGTGGTAAGGTAATGTTTTCTATCAGTTGGCGAGCTGCGCACACAATCACAGTGTTGTAGAGCTTCTTTCTTCACCTTTCCGATGCTGCCGCCCTCTCCGGCTCCCTGAGCCGAAGAAACGGCTTCTTCGCGCAAAGACGATTGTACCGGTCCCAGTGCTCTCTTAGCGCGGCTTCTGCCGAAAGAAGCCCGGGAGCGGCGCTTAGCTCCGGAGAGCATCGTCCCTTCGTCTTTAGCGTCTTTTGGGGTCTACATCCTAGCGGAAAGCTTTTCCACTCTGTCTGGCAAGGAAAACCTGCGGGAGCACAGAAAACATCTCCCATCGTGTTCTGGACATTGCACGGAGGTCTGCCAAGTGTTTGGCATAAAGAAAAGAAAAGCTGTCCAAAACAGCTTCTTATCGAATATTCATGTGATTAGAAAAGTCAGGAGAATGGTAAGGTACTGTTTTCTATCAGTTGGCAAGTTGAGCACACAATCCCAGTGTTGTACAGCTTCCTTCTTCACCTTTCCCATGCTGCCGCTCTCCCCGGCTCCCGGAGCCCAAGAAGCGGCTTCTTCGCGCAAAGACGATCGTACCGGTCACAGTGCTCTCTTAGCGCGGCTTCTGCCGAAAGACGCCCGGGAGCGGCGCATAGCTCCGGAGAGCATCGTCCCTTCGTCTTTAGCGTCTTTTGTGGTCTACACCTTAGCAAATAGCGTTTCCAGTCTGTCTGGCAAGGAAAACCTGCGGGAGCACAGAAAACATCTTCCATCGTGTTCTGGACATTGCACGGATGTCTGCCAAGTGTTTGCAAGAAGAAATTAATAGTTGTCCAAAATAACTTTCTATCAAATGTTGTTGTGATTGGAAAAGTCAGGAAAGTGGTAAGGTACTCATTTCTATCAGTTGGCTAGTTGAGCACACAATCACAGTGTTGTAGAGCTTCCTTCTTCACCTTTCCGATGCTGCCGCTCTCTCCGGCTCCCTGCGCCCAAGAAGCGGCTTCTTCGCGCAAAGACGATTGTACCGCTCACAGTGCTCTCTTAGCGCGGCTTCTGCCGAAAGACGCCCGGGAGCGGCGCTTAGCTCCGGAGAGCATCGTCCCTTCGTCTTTAGCGTCTTTTGTGGTCTACATTTTAGCAGAAAGCTTTTCCACTCTGTCTGGCAAGGAAAACCTGCGGGAGCACAGAAAACATCTTCCATCGTGTTCTGGACATTGCACGGAGGTCTGCCAAGTGTTTGTATGAAGAAATTGATAGTTGTCCAAAATAACTTTCTATCGAATACTCTTGTGATGGGAAAAGTCAGGAAAGTGGTAAGGTAATGTTTTCTATCAGTTGGCGAGCTGCGCACACAATCACAGTGTTGTAGAGCTTCTTTCTTCACCTTTCCGATGCTGCCGCCCTCTCCGGCTCCCTGAGCCGAAGAAACGGCTTCTTCGCGCAAAGACGATTGTACCGGTCCCAGTGCTCTCTTAGCGCGGCTTCTGCCGAAAGAAGCCCGGGAGCGGCGCTTAGCTCCGGAGAGCATCGTCCCTTCGTCTTTAGCGTCTTTTGTGGTCTATACCTTAGCAAATAGCGTTTCCAGTCTGTCTGGCAAGGAAAACCTGCGGGAGCACAGAAAACATCTCCCATCGTGTTCTGGACATTGCACGGAGCTCTGCCAAGTGTTTGGCATAAAGAAAGGGAAAGCTGTCCAAAACAGCTTCCTATCGAAAATTCTTGTGATTGGAAAAATCAGGAAAGTGGTAAGGTAATGTTTTCTGTCAGTTGGCAAGCTGCGCACACAATCCCAGTGTTGTACAGCTTCTTTCTTCACCTTTCCGATGCTGCCGCTCTCTCCGGCTCCCGGAGCCCAAGAAGCGGCTTCTTCGCGCAAAGACGATCGTACCGCTCACAGTGCTCTCTTAGCGCGGCTTCTGCCGAAAGAAGCCCGGGAGCGGCGCTTAGCTCCGGAGAGCATCGTCCCTTCGTCTTTAGCGTCTTTTGTGGTCTACATCCTAGCAGAAAGCTTTTCCACTCTGTCTGGCAAGGAAAACCTGCGGGAGCACAGAAAACATCTCCCATCGTGTTCTGGACATTGCACGGAGGTCTGCCAAGTGTTTGTATGAAGAAATTGATAGTTGTCCAAAATAACTTCTTATCGAATACTCTTGTGATGGGAAAATTCAGGAAAGTGGTAAGGTAATGTTTTCTATCAGTTGGCAAGCTGCGCACACAATCACAGTGTTGTAGAGCTTCTTTCTTCACCTTTCCGATGATGCCTCTCTCTCCGGCTCCCGGAGCCGAAGAAACGGCTTCTTCGCGCAAAGACGATTGTACCGGTCCCAGTGCTCTCTTAGCGCGGCTTCTGCCGAAAGACGCCCGGGAGCGGCGCTTAGCTCCGGAGAGCATCGTCCCTTCGTCTTCAGCGTCTTTTGTGGTCTACATCCTAGCGGAAAGCTTTTCCTCTCTGTCTGGCACGGAAAACCTGCGGGAGCACAGAAAACATCTCCCATCGTGTTCTGGACGTTGCACGGAGGTCTGCCAAGTGTTTGGCATAAAGGAAAGAAAAGCTGTCCAAAACAACTTCTTATCGAATATTCATGTGTTTAGAAAAGTCAGGAGAATGGTAAGGTAATATTTTCTATCAGTTGGCAAGTTGAGCACACAATCCCAGGGTTGTGCAGCTTCCCTCTTCACCTTTCCGATGCTGCCGCTCTCTCCGGCTCCCGGAGCCGAAGAAGCGGCTTCTTCGCGCAAAGACGATTGTACCGCTCACAGTGCTCTTAGCGCCGCTTCTGCCGAAAGAAGCCCGGGAGCGGCGATTAGCTCCGGAGAGCATCGTCCCTTCGCGTTTGGCGTCTTTTGTAGTCTACATTTTAGCAGATAGCGTTTCCACTCTGTCTGGCAAGGAAAACCTGCGCGAGCACAGAAAACATCTCCCATCGTGTTCTGGACGTTGCACGGAGGTCTGCCAAGTGTTTGGCATAAAGAAAAGAAAAGCTGTCCAAAACAGCTTCTTATCGAATATTCATGTGATTAGAAAAGTCAGGAGAATGGTAAGGTACTGTTTTCTATCAGTTGGCAAGCTGCGCACACAATCCCAGTGTTGTACAGCTTCCTTCTTCACCTTTCCGACGCTGCCGCTCTCTCCGGCTCCCTGAGCCCAAGAAGCGGCTTCTTCGCGCAAAGACGATTGTACCGCTCACAGTGCTCTCTTAGCGCGGCTTCTGCCGAAAGACGCCCGGGAGCGGCGATTAGCTCCGGAGAGCATCGTCCCTTCGTCTTTAGCGTCTTTTGTGGTCTACATCCTAGCAGAAAGCTTTTCCATTCTGTCTGGCAAGGAAAACCTGCGGGAGCACAGAAAACATCTCCCATCGTGTTCTGGACGTTGCACGGAGGTCTGCCAAGTGTTTGGCATAAAGAAAAGAAAAGCTGTCCAAAACAGCTTCTTATCTAATATTCATGTGATTATAAAAGTCAGGAGAATATAAGGTACTGTTTTCTATCAGTTGGCAAGTTGAGCACACAATCCCAGTGTTGTACAGCTTCCTTCTTCACCTGTGCAGAAGAAGCGGCTTCTTCGCGCAAAGACGATTGTACCGGTCACAGTGCTCTCTTAGCGCCGCTTCTGCCGAAAGAAGCCCGGGAGCGGCGCTTAGCTCCGGAGAGCATCGTCCCTTCGTCTTTAGCGTCTTTTGTGGTCTACACCTTAGCAAATAGCGTTTCCAGTCTGTCTGGCAAAGAAAACCTGCGGGAGCACAGAAAACATCTCCCATCGTGTTCTGGACATTGCACGGAGCTCTGCCAAGTGTTTGCAAGAAGAAATTAATAGTTGTCCAAAAAAACTTTCTATCAAATATTCTTGTGATTGGAAAAGTCAGGAAAGTGGTAAGGTACTCATTTCTATCAGTTGGTTAGTTGAGCACACAATCCCAGGGTTGTGCAGCTTCCCTCTTCACCTTTCCGATGCTGCCGCTCTCTCCGGCTCCCGGAGCCGAAGAAGCGGCTTCTTCGCGCAAAGACGATTGTACCGCTCACAGTGCTCTCTTAGTGCCGCTTCTGCCGAAATAAGCCCGGGAGCGGCGCATAGCTCCGGAGAGCATCGTCCCTTCGCGTTTGGCGTCTTTTGTAGTCTACATTTTAGCAGATAGCGTTTCCACTCTGTCTGGCAAGGAAAACCTGCGGGAGCACAGAAAACATCTCCCATCGTGTTCTGGACGTTGCACGGAGCTCTGCCAAGTGTTTGTATGAAGAAATTGATAGTTGTCCAAAATAACTTTCTATCGAATATTCTTGTGATGGGAAAAGTCAGGAAAGTGGTAAGGTAATGTTTTCTATCAGTTGGCGAGCTGCGCACACAATCACAGTGTTGTAGAGCTTCTTTCTTCACCTTTCCGATGCTGCCTCTCTCTCCGCCTCCCGGAGCCGAAGAAACGGCTTCTGCGCGCAAAGACGATTGTACCGGTCCCAGTGCTCTCTTAGCGCGGCTTCTGCCGAAAGACGCCCGGGAGCGGCGCTTAGCTCCGGAGAGCATCGTCCCTTCGTCGTTAGCGTCTTTTGTGGTCTACATTTTAGCAGATAGCTTTTCCACTCTGTCTGGCAAGGAAAACCTGCGGGAGCACAGAAAACATCTCCCATCGTGTTCTGGACGTTGCACGGAGGTCTGCCAAGTGTTTGGCATAAAGAAAAGAAAAGCTGTCCAACACAGCTTCTTATCGAATATTCATGTGATTAGAAAAGTCAGGAGAATGGTAAGGTACTGTTTTCTATCAGTTGGCAAGTTGAGCACACAATCCCAGTGTTGTACAGCTTCTTTCTTCACCTTTCCGATGCTGCCGCTCTCTCCGGCTCCCGGAGCCGAAGAAGCGGCTTCCTCGCTCAAAGACGATTGTACCGCTCACAGTGCTCTCTTAGCGCGGCTTCTGCCGAAAGAAGCCCGGGAGCGGCGATTAGCTCCGGAGAGCGTCGTCCCTTCGTCTTTAGCGTCTTTTGTGGTCTACATCCTAGCAGAAAGCTTTTCCACTCTGTCTGGCAAGGAAAACCTGCGGGAGCACAGAAAACATCTCCCATCGTGTTCTGGTCGTTGCACGGATGTCTGCCAAGTGTTTGGCATAAAGAAAAGAAAAGCTGTCCAAAACAGCTTCTTATCGAATATTCATGTGATTAGAAAAGTCAGGAGAATGGTAAGGTACTGTTTTCTATCAGTTGGCAAGTTGAGCACACAATCCCAGTGTTGTACAGCTTCCTTCTTCACCTTTCCCATGCTGCCGCTCTCCCCGGCTCCCGGAGCCCAAGAAGCGGCTTCTTCGCGCAAAGACGATCGTACCGGTCACAGTGCTCTCTTAGCGCGGCTTCTGCCGAAAGACGCCCGGGAGCGGCGCATAGCTCCGGAGAGCATCGTCCCTTCGTCTTTAGCGTCTTTTGTGGTCTACACCTTAGCAAATAGCGTTTCCAGTCTGTCTGGCAAGGAAAACCTGCGGGAGCACAGAAAACATCTCCCATCGTGTTCTGGACATTGCACGGATGTCTGCCAAGTGTTTGCAAGAAGAAATTAATAGTTGTCCAAAATAACTTTCTATCAAATGTTGTTGTGATTGGAAAAGTCAGGAAAGTGGTAAGGTACTCATTTCTATCAGTTGGCTAGTTGAGCACACAATCACAGTGTTGTAGAGCTTCCTTCTTCACCTTTCCGATGCTGCCGCTCTCTCCGGCTCCCTGCGCCCAAGAAGCGGCTTCTTCGCGCAAAGACGATTGTACCGCTCACAGTGCTCTCTTAGCGCGGCTTCTGCCGAAAGACGCCCGGGAGCGGCGCTTAGCTCCGGAGAGCATCGTCCCTTCGTCTTTAGCGTCTTTTGTGGTCTACATTTTAGCAGAAAGCTTTTCCACTCTGTCTGGCAAGGAAAACCTGCGGGAGCACAGAAAACATCTTCCATCGTGTTCTGGACATTGCACGGAGGTCTGCCAAGTGTTTGTATGAAGAAATTGATAGTTGTCCAAAATAACTTTCTATCGAATACTCTTGTGATGGGAAAAGTCAGGAAAGTGGTAAGGTAATGTTTTCTATCAGTTGGCGAGCTGCGCACACAATCACAGTGTTGTAGAGCTTCTTTCTTCACCTTTCCGATGCTGCCGCCCTCTCCGGCTCCCTGAGCCGAAGAAACGGCTTCTTCGCGCAAAGACGATTGTACCGGTCCCAGTGCTCTCTTAGCGCGGCTTCTGCCGAAAGAAGCCCGGGAGCGGCGCTTAGCTCCGGAGAGCATCGTCCCTTCGTCTTTAGCGTCTTTTGGGGTCTACATCCTAGCGGAAAGCTTTTCCACTCTGTCTGGCAAGGAAAACCTGCGGGAGCACAGAAAACATCTCCCATCATGTTCTGGACGTTGCACGGAGGTCTGCCAAGTGTTTGGCATAAAGAAAAGAAAAGCTGTCCAAAACAGCTTCTTATCGAATATTCATGTGATTAGAAAAGTCAGGAGAATGCTAAGGTACTGTTTTCTATCAGTTGGCAATCTGCGCACACAATCCCAGTGTTGTACAGCTTCCTTCTTCACCTGAGCCGAAGAAGCGGCTTCTTCGCGCAAAGACGATTGTACCGGTCCCAGTGCTCTCTTAGCGCGGCTTCTGCCGAAAGACGCCCGGGAGCGGCGCTTAGCTCCGGAGAGCATCGTCCCTTCGTCTTTAGCGTCTTTTGTGGTCTACATCCTAGCGGAAAGCTTTTCCTCTCTGTCTGGCACGGAAAACCGGCGGGAGCACAGAAAACATCTCCCATCGTGTTCTGGACGTTGCACGGAGGTCTGCCAAGTGTTTGGCATAAAGAAAAGAAAAGCTGTCCAACACAGCTTCTTATCGAATATTCATGTGATTAGAAAAGTCAGGAGAATGGTAAGGTAATATTTTCTATCAGTTGGCAAGTTGAGCACACAATCCCAGGGTTGTGCAGCTTCCCTCTTCACCTTTCCGATGCTGCCGCTCTCTCCGGCTCCCGGAGCCGAAGAAGCGGCTTCTTCGCGCAAAGACGATTGTACCGCTCACAGTGCTCTTAGCGCCGCTTCTGCCGAAAGAAGCCCGGGAGCGGCGCTTAGCTCCGGAGAGCATCGTCCCTTCGCGTTTGGCGTCTTTTGTAGTCTACATTTTAGCAGATAGCGTTTCCACTCTGTCTGGCAAGGAAAACCTGCGCGAGCACAGAAAACATCTCCCATCGTGTTCTGGACGTTGCACGGACGTCTGCCAAGTGTTTGGCATAAAGAAAAGAAAAGCTGTCCAAAACAGCTTCTTATCGAATATTCATGTGATTAGAAAAGTCAGGAGAATGGTAAGGTACTGTTTTCTATCAGTTGGCAAGCTGCGCACACAATCCCAGTGTTGTACAGCTTCCTTCTTCTCCTGAGCCGAAGAAGCGGCTTCTTCGCGCAAAGACGATTGTACCGGTCACAGTGCTCTCTTAGCGCCGCTTCTGCCGAAAGAAGCCCGTGAGCGGCGCTTAGCTCCGGAGAGCATCGTCCCTTCGCGTTTAGCGTCTTTTGTAGTCTACATTTTAGCAGATAGCGTTTCCACTCTGTCTGGCAAGGAAAACCTGCGGGAGCACAGAAAACATCTCCCATCGTGTTCTGGACATTGCACGGAGCTCTGCCAAGTGTTTGTATGAAGAAATTGATAGCTGCCCAAAATAACTTTCTATCGAATACTCTTGCGATGGGAAAATTCAGGAAAGTGGTAAGGTAATGTTTTCTATCAGTTGGCGAGCTGCGCACACAATCCCAGTGTTGTACAGCTTCCTTCTTCACCTTTCCGATGCTGCCACTCTCTCCGGCTCCCGGAGCCGAAGAAACGGCTTCTTCGCGCAAAGACGATTGTACCGCTCACAGTGCTCTCTTAGCGCGGCTTCTGCCGAAAGAAGCCCGGGAGCGGCTCTTAGCTCCGGAGAGCATCGTACCTTCGTCGTTAGCGTCTTTTGTGGTCTACATTTTAGCAGATAGCCTTTCCACTCTGTCTGGCAAGGAAAACCTGCGGGAGCACAGAAAACATCTCCCATCCTGTTCTGGACGTTGCACGGAGGTCTGCCAAGTGTTTGGCATAAAGAAAAGAAATCTGTCCAACACACCTTCTTATCGAATATTCATGTGATTAGAAAAGTCAGGAGAATGGTAAGGTACTGTTTTCTATCAGTTGGCAAGTTGAGCACACAATCCCAGTGTTGTACAGCTTCTTTCTTCACCTTTCCGATGCTGCCGCTCTCTCCGGCTCCCGGAGCCGAAGAAGCGGCTTCCTCGCTCAAAGACGATTGTACCGGTCACAGTGCTCTCTTAGCGCGGCTTCTGCCGAAAGAAGCCCGGGAGCGGCGATTAGCTCCGGAGAGCGTCGTCCCTTCGTCTTTAGCGTCTTTTGTGGTCTACATCCTAGCAGAAAGCTTTTCCACTCTGTCGGGCAAGGAAAACCTGCGGGAGCACAGAAAACATCTCCCATCGTGTTCTGGACATTGCACGGAGCTCTGCCAAGTGTTTGGCATAAAGAAAGGGAAAGCTGTCCAAAACAGCTTCCTATCGAAAATTCTTGTGATTGGAAAAATCAGGAAACTGGTAAGGTAATGTTTTCTATCAGTTGGCAAGCTGCGCACACAATCCCAGTGTTGTACAGCTTCCTTCTTCACCTTTCCGATGCTGCCGCTCTCTCCGGCTCCCTGAGCCCAAGAAGCGGCTTCTTCGCGCAAAGACGATTGTACCGCTCACAGTGCTCTCTTAGCGCGGCTTCTGCCGAAAGACGCCCGGGAGCGGCGCTTAGCTCCGGAGAGCATCGTCCCTTCGTCTTTAGCGTCTTTTGTGGTCTACATCCTAGCAGAAAGCTTTTCCATTCTGTCTGGCAAGGAAAACCTGCGGGAGCACAGAAAACATCTCCCATCGTGTTCTGGACGTTGCACGGAGGTCTGCCAAGTGTTTGGCATAAAGAAAAGAAAAGCTGTCCAAAACAGCTTCTTATCTAATATTCATGTGATTATAAAAGTCAGGAGAATATAAGGTACTGTTTTCTATCAGTTGGCAAGTTGAGCACACAATCCCAGTGTTGTACAGCTTCCTTCTTCACCTGTGCAGAAGAAGCGGCTTCTTCGCGCAAAGACGATTGTACCGGTCACAGTGCTCTCTTAGCGCCGCTTCTGCCGAAAGACGCCCGGGAGCGGCGCTTAGCTCCGGAGAGCATCGTCCCTTCGTCTTTAGCGTCTTTTGTGGTCTACATTTTAGCAGAAAGCTTTTCCACTCTGTCTGGCAAGGAAAACCTGCGGGAGCACAGAAAACATCTTCCATCGTGTTCTGGACATTGCACGGAGGTCTGCCAAGTGTTTGTATGAAGAAATTGATAGTTGTCCAAAATAACTTTCTATCGAATACTCTTGTGATGGGAAAAGTCAGGAAAGTGGTAAGGTAATGTTTTCTATCAGTTGGCGAGCTGCGCACACAATCACAGTGTTGTAGAGCTTCTTTCTTCACCTTTCCGATGCTGCCGCCCTCTCCGGCTCCCTGAGCCGAAGAAACGGCTTCTTCGCGCAAAGACGATTGTACCGGTCCCAGTGCTCTCTTAGCGCGGCTTCTGCCGAAAGAAGCCCGGGAGCGGCGCTTAGCTCCGGAGAGCATCGTCCCTTCGTCTTTAGCGTCTTTTGGGGTCTACATCCTAGCGGAAAGCTTTTCCACTCTGTCTGGCAAGGAAAACCTGCGGGAGCACAGAAAACATCTCCCATCATGTTCTGGACGTTGCACGGAGGTCTGCCAAGTGTTTGGCATAAAGAAAAGAAAAGCTGTCCAAAACAGCTTCTTATCGAATATTCATGTGATTAGAAAAGTCAGGAGAATGCTAAGGTACTGTTTTCTATCAGTTGGCAATCTGCGCACACAATCCCAGTGTTGTACAGCTTCCTTCTTCACCTGAGCCGAAGAAGCGGCTTCTTCGCGCAAAGACGATTGTACCGGTCCCAGTGCTCTCTTAGCGCGGCTTCTGCCGAAAGACGCCCGGGAGCGGCGCTTAGCTCCGGAGAGCATCGTCCCTTCGTCTTTAGCGTCTTTTGTGGTCTACATCCTAGCGGAAAGCTTTTCCTCTCTGTCTGGCACGGAAAACCGGCGGGAGCACAGAAAACATCTCCCATCGTGTTCTGGACGTTGCACGGAGGTCTGCCAAGTGTTTGGCATAAAGAAAAGAAAAGCTGTCCAACACAGCTTCTTATCGAATATTCATGTGATTAGAAAAGTCAGGAGAATGGTAAGGTAATATTTTCTATCAGTTGGCAAGTTGAGCACACAATCCCAGGGTTGTGCAGCTTCCCTCTTCACCTTTCCGATGCTGCCGCTCTCTCCGGCTCCCGGAGCCGAAGAAGCGGCTTCTTCGCGCAAAGACGATTGTACCGCTCACAGTGCTCTTAGCGCCGCTTCTGCCGAAAGAAGCCCGGGAGCGGCGCTTAGCTCCGGAGAGCATCGTCCCTTCGCGTTTGGCGTCTTTTGTAGTCTACATTTTAGCAGATAGCGTTTCCACTCTGTCTGGCAAGGAAAACCTGCGCGAGCACAGAAAACATCTCCCATCGTGTTCTGGACGTTGCACGGACGTCTGCCAAGTGTTTGGCATAAAGAAAAGAAAAGCTGTCCAAAACAGCTTCTTATCGAATATTCATGTGATTAGAAAAGTCAGGAGAATGGTAAGGTACTGTTTTCTATCAGTTGGCAAGCTGCGCACACAATCCCAGTGTTGTACAGCTTCCTTCTTCTCCTGAGCCGAAGAAGCGGCTTCTTCGCGCAAAGACGATTGTACCGGTCACAGTGCTCTCTTAGCGCCGCTTCTGCCGAAAGAAGCCCGTGAGCGGCGCTTAGCTCCGGAGAGCATCGTCCCTTCGCGTTTAGCGTCTTTTGTAGTCTACATTTTAGCAGATAGCGTTTCCACTCTGTCTGGCAAGGAAAACCTGCGGGAGCACAGAAAACATCTCCCATCGTGTTCTGGACATTGCACGGAGCTCTGCCAAGTGTTTGTATGAAGAAATTGATAGCTGCCCAAAATAACTTTCTATCGAATACTCTTGCGATGGGAAAATTCAGGAAAGTGGTAAGGTAATGTTTTCTATCAGTTGGCGAGCTGCGCACACAATCCCAGTGTTGTACAGCTTCCTTCTTCACCTTTCCGATGCTGCCACTCTCTCCGGCTCCCGGAGCCGAAGAAACGGCTTCTTCGCGCAAAGACGATTGTACCGCTCACAGTGCTCTCTTAGCGCGGCTTCTGCCGAAAGAAGCCCGGGAGCGGCTCTTAGCTCCGGAGAGCATCGTACCTTCGTCGTTAGCGTCTTTTGTGGTCTACATTTTAGCAGATAGCCTTTCCACTCTGTCTGGCAAGGAAAACCTGCGGGAGCACAGAAAACATCTCCCATCCTGTTCTGGACGTTGCACGGAGGTCTGCCAAGTGTTTGGCATAAAGAAAAGAAATCTGTCCAACACACCTTCTTATCGAATATTCATGTGATTAGAAAAGTCAGGAGAATGGTAAGGTACTGTTTTCTATCAGTTGGCAAGTTGAGCACACAATCCCAGTGTTGTACAGCTTCTTTCTTCACCTTTCCGATGCTGCCGCTCTCTCCGGCTCCCGGAGCCGAAGAAGCGGCTTCCTCGCTCAAAGACGATTGTACCGGTCACAGTGCTCTCTTAGCGCGGCTTCTGCCGAAAGAAGCCCGGGAGCGGCGATTAGCTCCGGAGAGCGTCGTCCCTTCGTCTTTAGCGTCTTTTGTGGTCTACATCCTAGCAGAAAGCTTTTCCACTCTGTCGGGCAAGGAAAACCTGCGGGAGCACAGAAAACATCTCCCATCGTGTTCTGGACATTGCACGGAGCTCTGCCAAGTGTTTGGCATAAAGAAAGGGAAAGCTGTCCAAAACAGCTTCCTATCGAAAATTCTTGTGATTGGAAAAATCAGGAAACTGGTAAGGTAATGTTTTCTATCAGTTGGCAAGCTGCGCACACAATCCCAGTGTTGTACAGCTTCCTTCTTCACCTTTCCGATGCTGCCGCTCTCTCCGGCTCCCTGAGCCCAAGAAGCGGCTTCTTCGCGCAAAGACGATTGTACCGCTCACAGTGCTCTCTTAGCGCGGCTTCTGCCGAAAGACGCCCGGGAGCGGCGCTTAGCTCCGGAGAGCATCGTCCCTTCGTCTTTAGCGTCTTTTGTGGTCTACATCCTAGCAGAAAGCTTTTCCATTCTGTCTGGCAAGGAAAACCTGCGGGAGCACAGAAAACATCTCCCATCGTGTTCTGGACGTTGCACGGAGGTCTGCCAAGTGTTTGGCATAAAGAAAAGAAAAGCTGTCCAAAACAGCTTCTTATCTAATATTCATGTGATTATAAAAGTCAGGAGAATATAAGGTACTGTTTTCTATCAGTTGGCAAGTTGAGCACACAATCCCAGTGTTGTACAGCTTCCTTCTTCACCTGTGCAGAAGAAGCGGCTTCTTCGCGCAAAGACGATTGTACCGGTCACAGTGCTCTCTTAGCGCCGCTTCTGCCGAAAGACGCCCGGGAGCGGCGCTTAGCTCCGGAGAGCATCGTCCCTTCGTCTTTAGCGTCTTTTGTGGTCTACACCTTAGCAAATAGCGTTTCCAGTCTGTCTGGCAAAGAAAACCTGCGGGAGCACAGAAAACATCTCCCATCGTGTTCTGGACATTGCACTGAGCTCTGCCAAGTGTTTGCAAGAAGAAATTAATAGTTGTCCAAAAAAACTTTCTATCAAATATTCTTGTGATTGGAAAAGTCAGGAAAGTGGTAAGGTACTCATTTCTATCAGTTGGCTAGTTGAGCACACAATCCCAGGGTTATGCAGCTTCCCTCTTCACCTTTCCGATGCTGCCTCTCTCTCCGGCTCCCGGAGCCGAAGAAGCGGCTTCTTCGCGCAAAGACGATTGTACCGCTCACAGTGCTCTCTTAGTGCCGCTTCTGCCGAAATAAGCCCGGGAGCGGCGCATAACTCCGGAGAGCATCGTCCCTTCGCGTTTGGCGTCTTTTGTAGTCTACATTTTAGCAGATAGCGTTTCCACTCTGTCTGGCAAGGAAAACCTGCGGGAGCACAGAAAACATCTCCCATCGTGTTCTGGACGTTGCACGGAGCTCTGCCAAGTGTTTGGCATAAAGAAAGGGAAAGCTGTCCAAAACAGCTTCCTATCGAAAATTCTTGTGATTGGAAAAATCAGGAAAGTGGTAAGGTAATGTTTTCTATCAGTTGGCAAGCTGCGCACACAATCCCAGTGTTGTACAGCTTCCTTCTTCACCTTTCCGATGCTGCCGCTCTCTCCGGCTCCCTGAGCCCAAGAAGCGGCTTCTTCGCGCAAAGACGATTGTACCGCTCACAGTGCTCTCTTAGTGCGGCTTCTGCCGAAAGACGCCCGGGAGCGGCGCTTAGCTCCGGAGAGCATCGTACCTTCGTCTTTAGCGTCTTTTGTGGTCTACATCCTAGCAGAAAGCTTTTCCACTCTGTCGGGCAAGGAAAACCTGCGGGAGCACAGAAAACATCTCCCATCGTGTTCTGGACGTTGCACGGAGGTCTGCCAAGTGTTTGGCATAAAGAAAATAAAAGCTGTCCAAAACAGCTTCTTATCGAATATTCATGTGATTATAAAAGTCAGGAGAATATAAGGTACTGTTTTCTATAAGTTGGCAAGTTGAGCGCACAATCCCAGTGTTGTACAGCTTCTTTCTTCACCTTTCCGATGCTGCCGCTCTCTCCGGCTCCCGGAGCCGAAGAAGCGGCTTCTTCGCGCAAAGACGATCGTACCGCTCACAGTGCTCTCTTAGCGCGGCTTCTGCCGAAAGACGCCCGGGAGCGGCGCTTAGCTCCGGAGAGCATCGTGCCTTCGTCTTTAGCGTCTTTTGTGGTCTACATTTTAGCAGAAAGCTTTTCCACTCTGTCTGGCAAGGAAAACCTGCGGGAGCACAGAAAACATCTTCCATCGTGTTCTGGACATTGCACGGAGGTCTGCCAAGTGTTTGTATGAAGAAATTGATAGTTGTCCAAAATAACTTTCTATCGAATATTCTTGAGATGGGAAAAGTCAGGAAAGTGGTAAGGTAATGTTTTCTATCAGTTGGCGAGCTGCGCACACAATCACAGTGTTGTAGAGCTTCTTTCTTCACCTTTCCGATGCTGCCTCTCTCTCCGGCTCCCGGAGCCGAAGAAACGGCTTCTGCGCGCAAAGACGATTGTACCGGTCCCAGTGCTCTCTTAGCGCGGCTTCTGCCGAAAGACGCCCGGGAGCGGCGCTTAGCTCCGGAGAGCATCGTCCCTTCGTCGTTAGCGTCTTTTGTGGTCTACATTTTAGCAGATAGCTTTTCCACTCTGTCTGGCAAGGAAAACCTGCGGGAGCACAGAAAACATCTCCCATCGTGTTCTGGACGTTGCACGGAGGTCTGCCAAGTGTTTGGCATAAAGAAAAGAAATCTGTCCAACACACCTTCTTATCGAATATTCATGTGATTAGAAAAGTCAGGAGAATGGTAAGGTACTGTTTTCTATCAGTTGGCAAGTTGAGCACACAATCCCAGTGTTGTACAGCTTCTTTCTTCACCTTTCCGATGCTGCCGCTCTCTCCGGCTCCCGGAGCCGAAGAAGCGGCTTCCTCGCTCAAAGACGATTGTACCGGTCACAGTGCTCTCTTAGCGCGGCTTCTGCCGAAAGAAGCCCGGGAGCGGCGATTAGCTCCGGAGAGCGTCGTCCCTTCGTCTTTAGCGTCTTTTGTGGTCTACATCCTAGCAGAAAGCTTTTCCACTCTGTCTGGCAAGGAAAACCTGCGGGAGCACAGAAAACATCTCCCATCGTGTTCTGGTCGTTGCACGGATGTCTGCCAAGTGTTTGGCATAAAGAAAAGAAAAGCTGTCCAAAACAGCTTCTTATCGAATATTCATGTGATTGGAAAAGTCAGGAGAATGGTAAGGTACTGTTTTCTATCAGTTGGCAAGTTGAGCACACAATCCCAGTGTTGTAGAGCTTCTTTCTTCACCTTTCCCATGCTGCCGCTCTCCCCGGCTCCCGGAGCCGTAGAAGCGGCTTCTTCGCGCAAAGACGATCGTACCGGTCACAGTGCTCTCTTAGCGCGGCTTCTGCCGAAAGAAGCCCGGGAGCGGCGCATAGCTCCGGAGAGCATCGTCCCTTCGTCTTTAGCGTCTTTTGTGGTCTACACCTTAGCAAATAGCGTTTCCACTCTGTCTGGCAAGGAAAACCTGCGGGAGCACAGAAAACATCTCCCATCGTGTTCTGGACATTGCACGGATGTCTGCCAAGTGTTTGCAAGAAGAAATTAATAGTTGTCCAAAATAACTTTCTATCAAATATTGTTGTGATTGGAAAAGTCAGGAAAGTGGTAAGGTACTCATTTCTATCAGTTGGCTAGTTGAGCACACAATCACAGTGTTGTAGAGCTTCCTTCTTCACCTTTCCGATGCTGCCGCTCTCTCCGGCTCCCTGAGCCCAAGAAGCGGCTTCTTCGCGCAAAGACGATTGTACCGCTCACAGTGCTCTCTTAGCGCGGCTTCTGCCGAAAGACGCCCGGGAGCGGCGCTTAGCTCCGGAGAGCATCGTGCCTTCGTCTTTAGCGTCTTTTGTGGTCTACATTTTAGCAGAAAGCTTTTCCACACTGTCTGGCAAGGAAAACCTGCGGGAGCACAGAAAACATCTTCCATCGTGTTCTGGACATTGCACGGAGGTCTGCCAAGTGTTTGTATGAAGAAATGGATAGTTGTCCAAAATAACTTTCTATCGAATACTCTTGTGATGGGAAAAATCAGGAAAGTGGTAAGGTAATGTTTTCTATCAGTTGGCGAGCTGCGCACACAATCACAGTGTTGTGCAGCTTCCCTCTTCACCTTTCCGATGCTGCCGCTCTCTCCGGCTCCCGGAGCCGAAGAAGCGGCTTCTTCGCGCAAAGACGATTGTACCGCTCACAGTGCTCTCTTAGCGCCGCTTCTGCCGAAAGAAGCCCGGGAGCGGCGATTAGCTCCGGAGAGCATCGTCCCTTCGTCTTTGGCGTCTTTTGTGGTCTACATTTTAGCAGAAAGCTTTTCCACTCTGTCTGGCAAGGAAAACCTGCGCGAGCACAGAAAACATCTTCCATCGTGTTCTGGACATTGCACGGAGGTCTGCCAAGTGTTTGTATGAAGAAATTGATAGTTGTCCAAAATAACTTTCTATCGAATACTCTTGTGATGGGAAAAGTCAGGAAAGTGGTAAGGTAATGTTTTCTATCAGTTGGCGAGCTGCGCACACAATCACAGTGTTGTAGAGCTTCTTTCTTCACCTTTCCGATGCTGCCGCCCTCTCCGGCTCCCTGAGCCGAAGAAACGGCTTCTTCGCGCAAAGACGATTGTACCGGTCCCAGTGCTCTCTTAGCGCGGCTTCTGCCGAAAGAAGCCCGGGAGCGGCGCTTAGCTCCGGAGAGCATCGTCCCTTCGTCTTTAGCGTCTTTTGGGGTCTACATCCTAGCGGAAAGCTTTTCCACTCTGTCTGGCAAGGAAAACCTGCGGGAGCACAGAAAACATCTCCCATCATGTTCTGGACGTTGCACGGAGGTCTGCCAAGTGTTTGGCATAAAGAAAAGAAAAGCTGTCCAAAACAGCTTCTTATCGAATATTCATGTGATTAGAAAAGTCAGGAGAATGCTAAGGTACTGTTTTCTATCAGTTGGCAATCTGCGCACACAATCCCAGTGTTGTACAGCTTCCTTCTTCACCTGAGCCGAAGAAGCGGCTTCTTCGCGCAAAGACGATTGTACCGGTCCCAGTGCTCTCTTAGCGCGGCTTCTGCCGAAAGACGCCCGGGAGCGGCGCTTAGCTCCGGAGAGCATCGTCCCTTCGTCTTTAGCGTCTTTTGTGGTCTACATCCTAGCGGAAAGCTTTTCCTCTCTGTCTGGCACGGAAAACCGGCGGGAGCACAGAAAACATCTCCCATCGTGTTCTGGACGTTGCACGGAGGTCTGCCAAGTGTTTGGCATAAAGAAAAGAAAAGCTGTCCAACACAGCTTCTTATCGAATATTCATGTGATTAGAAAAGTCAGGAGAATGGTAAGGTAATATTTTCTATCAGTTGGCAAGTTGAGCACACAATCCCAGGGTTGTGCAGCTTCCCTCTTCACCTTTCCGATGCTGCCGCTCTCTCCGGCTCCCGGAGCCGAAGAAGCGGCTTCTTCGCGCAAAGACGATTGTACCGCTCACAGTGCTCTTAGCGCCGCTTCTGCCGAAAGAAGCCCGGGAGCGGCGATTAGCTCCGGAGAGCATCGTCCCTTCGCGTTTGGCGTCTTTTGTACTCTACATTTTAGCAGATAGCGTTTCCACTCTGTCTGGCTAGGAAAACCTGCGCGAGCACAGAAAACATCTCCCATCGTGTTCTGGACGTTGCACGGACGTCTGCCAAGTGTTTGGCATAAAGAAAAGAAAAGCTGTCCAAAACAGCTTCTTATCGAATATTCATGTGATTAGAAATGTCAGGAGAATGGTAAGGTACTGTTTTCTATCAGTTGGCAAGCTGCGCACACAATCCCAGTGTTGTACAGCTTCCTTCTTCTCCTGAGCCGAAGAAGCGGCTTCTTCGCGCAAAGACGATTGTACCGGTCACAGTGCTCTCTTAGCGCCGCTTCTGCCGAAAGAAGCCCGTGAGCGGCGCTTAGCTCCGGAGAGCATCGTCCCTTCGCGTTTAGCGTCTTTTGTAGTCTACATTTTAGCAGATAGCGTTTCCACTCTGTCTGGCAAGGAAAACCTGCGGGAGCACAGAAAACATCTCCCATCGTGTTCTGGACATTGCACGGAGCTCTGCCAAGTGTTTGTATGAAGAAATTGATAGCTGCCCAAAATAACTTTCTATCGAATACTCTTGTGATGGGAAAAGTCAGGAAAGTGGTAAGGTATTGTTTTCTATCAGTGGGCGAGCTGCGCACACAATCCCAGTGTTGTACAGCTTCCTTCTTCACCTTTCCGATGCTGCCACTCTCTCCGGCTCCCGGAGCCGAAGAAACGGCTTCTTCGCGCAAAGACGATTGTACCGCTCACAGTGCTCTCTTAGCGCGGCTTCTGCCGAAAGAAGCCCGGGAGCGGCTCTTAGCTCCGGAGAGCATCGTACCTTCGTCGTTAGCGTCTTTTGTGGTCTACATTTTAGCAGATAGCCTTTCCACTCTGTCTGGCAAGGAAAACCTGCGGGAGCACAGAAAACATCTCCCATCCTGTTCTGGACGTTGCACGGAGGTCTGCCAAGTGTTTGGCATAAAGAAAAGAAATCTGTCCAACACACCTTCTTATCGAATATTCATGTGATTAGAAAAGTCAGGAGAATGGTAAGGTAATGTTTTCTATCAGTTGGCAAGTTGAGCACACAATCCCAGTGTTGTACAGCTTCTTTCTTCACCTTTCCGATGCTGCCGCTCTCTCCGGCTCCCGGAGCCGAAGAAGCGGCTTCCTCGCTCAAAGACGATTGTACCGGTCACAGTGCTCTCTTAGCGCGGCTTCTGCCGAAAGAAGCCCGGGAGCGGCGATTAGCTCCGGAGAGCGTCGTCCCTTCGTCTTTAGCGTCTTTTGTGGTCTACATCCTAGCAGAAAGCTTTTCCACTCTGTCTGGCAAGGAAAACCTGCAGGAGCACAGAAAACATCTCCCATCGTGTTCTGGACATTGCACGGAGCTCTGCCAAGTGTTTGGCATAAAGAAAGGGAAAGCTGTCCAAAACAGCTTCCTATCGAAAATTCTTGTGATTGGAAAAATCAGGAAACTGGTAAGGTAATGTTTTCTATCAGTTGGCAAGCTGCGCACACAATCCCAGTGTTGTACAGCTTCCTTCTTCACCTTTCCGACGCTGCCGCTCTCTCCGGCTCCCTGAGCCCAAGAAGCGGCTTCTTCGCGCAAAGACGATTGTACCGCTCACAGTGCTCTCTTAGCGCGGCTTCTGCCGAAAGACGCCCGGGAGCGGCGCTTAGCTCCGGAGAGCATCGTCCCTTCGTCTTTAGCGTCTTTTGTGGTCTACATCCTAGCAGAAAGCTTTTCCATTCTGTCTGGCAAGGAAAACCTGCGGGAGCACAGAAAACATCTCCCATCGTGTTCTGGACGTTGCACGGAGGTCTGCCAAGTGTTTGGCATAAAGAAAAGAAAAGCTGTCCAAAACAGCTTCTTATCTAATATTCATGTGATTATAAAAGTCAGGAGAATATAAGGTACTGTTTTCTATCAGTTGGCAAGTTGAGCACACAATCCCAGTGTTGTACAGCTTCCTTCTTCACCTGTGCAGAAGAAGCGGCTTCTTCGCGCAAAGACGATTGTACCGGTCACAGTGCTCTCTTAGCGCCGCTTCTGCCGAAAGAAGCCCGGGAGCGGCGCTTAGCTCCGGAGAGCATCGTCCCTTCGTCTTTAGCGTCTTTTGTGGTCTACACCTTAGCAAATAGCGTTTCCAGTCTGTCTGGCAAAGAAAACCTGCGGGAGCACAGAAAACATCTCCCATCGTGTTCTGGACATTGCACTGAGCTCTGCCAAGTGTTTGCAAGAAGAAATTAATAGTTGTCCAAAAAAACTTTCTATCAAATATTCTTGTGATTGGAAAAGTCAGGAAAGTGGTAAGGTACTCATTTCTATCAGTTGGCTAGTTGAGCACACAATCACAGGGTTATGCAGCTTCCCTCTTCACCTTTCCGATGCTGCCTCTCTCTCCGGCTCCCGGAGCCGAAGAAGCGGCTTCTTCGCGCAAAGACGATTGTACCGCTCACAGTGCTCTCTTAGTGCCGCTTCTGCCGAAATAAGCCCGGGAGCGGCGCATAACTCCGGAGAGCATCGTCCCTTCGCGTTTGGCGTCTTTTGTAGTCTACATTTTAGCAGATAGCGTTTCCACTCTGTCTGGCAAGGAAAACCTGCGGGAGCACAGAAAACATCTCCCATCGTGTTCTGGACATTGCACGGAGGTCTGCCAAGTGTTTGTATGAAGAAATTGATAGCAGCCCAAAATGACTTTCTATCGAATACTCTTGTGATGGGAAAAGTCAGGAAAGTGGTAAGGTAATGTTTTCTATCAGTTGGCGAGCTGCGCACACAATCCCAGTGTTGTACAGCTTCCTTCTTCACCTGTCCGATGCTGCCTCTCTCTCCGGCTCCCGGAGCCGAAGAAACGGCTTCTTCGCGCAAAGACGATTGTACCGGTCACAGTGCTCTCTTAGCGCGGCTTCTGCCGAAAGACGCCCGGGAGCGGCGCTTAGCTCCGGAGAGCATCGTCCCTTCGTCTTTAGCGTCTTTTGTGGTCTACATCCTAGCAGAAAGCTTTTCCACTCTGTCGGGCAAGGAAAACCTGCGGGAGCACAGAAAACATCTCCCATCGTGTTCTGGACATTGCACGGAGGTCTGCCAAGTGTTTGGCATAAAGAAAAGAAAAACTGTCCAAAACAGCTTCTTATCGAATATTCATGTGATTAGAAAAGTCAGGAGAATGGTAAGGTAATGTTTTCTATCAGTTGGCAAGTTGAGCACACAATCCCAGGGTTGTGCAGCTTCCTTCTTCACCTTTCCGATGCTGCCGCTCTCTCCGGCTCCCGGAGCCGAAGAAGCGGCTTCTTCGCGCAAAGACAATTGTACCGCTCACAGTGCTCTCTTAGTGCCGCTTCTGCCGAAAGAAGCCCGGGAGCGGCGCATAGCTCCGGAGAGCATCGTCCCTTCGCGTTTGGCGTCTTTTGTAGTCTACATTTTAGCAGATAGCGTTTCCACTCTGTCTGGCAAGGAAAATCTGCGGGAGCACAGAAAACATCTCAAATCGTGTTCTGGACGTTGCACGGAGGTCTGCCAAGTGTTTGGCATAAAGAAAAGAAAAGCTGTCCAAAACAGCTTCTTATCGAATATTCATGTGATTAGAAAAGTCAGGAGAATGGTAAGGTACTGTTTTCTATCAGTTGGCAAGTTGAGCACACAATCCCAGTGTTGTACAGCTTCTTTCTTCACCTTTCCGATGCTGCCGCTCTCTCCGGCTCCCGGAGCCGAAGAAGCGGCTTCTTCGCTCAAAGACGATCGTACCGGTCACAGTGCTCTCTTAGCGCGGCTTCTGCCGAAAGAAGCCCGGGAGCGGCGATTAGCTCCGGAGAGCGTCGTCCCTTCGTCTTTAGCGTCTTTTGTGGTCTACATCCTAGCAGAAAGCTTTTCCACTCTGTCTGGCAAGGAAAACCTGCGGGAGCACAGAAAACATCTCCCATCCTGTTCTGGACATTGCACGGAGGTCTGCCAAGTGTTTGTATGAAGAAATTGATAGTTGTCCAAAATAACTTTCTATCGAATACTCCTGTGATGGGAAAAGTCAGGAAAGTGGTAAGGTAATGTTTTCTATCAGTTGGCGAGCTGCGCACACAATCCCAGTGTTGTACAGCTTCCTTCTTCACCTTTCCGATGCTGCCTCTCTCTCCGGCTCCCGGAGCCGAAGAAACGGCTTCTTCGCGCAAAGACGATTGTACCGGTCCCAGTGCTCTCTTAGCGCGGCTTCTGCCGAAAGACGCCCGGGAGCGGCGCTTAGCTCCGGAGAGCATCGTCCCTTCGTCTTTAGCGTCTTTTGCGGTCTACATCCTAGCAGAAAGCTTTTCCACTCTGTCTGGCAAGGAAAACCTGCGGGAGCACAGAAAACATCTCCCATCGTGTTCTGGACATTGCACGGAGGTCTGCCAAGTGTTTGGCATAAAGAAAAGAAAAACTGTCCAAAACAGCTTCTTATCGAATATTCATGTGATTAGAAAAGTCAGGAGAATGGTAAGGTAATGTTTTCTATCAGTTGGCAAGTTGAGCGCACAATCCCAGGGTTGTGCAGCTTTCTTCTTCACCTTTCCGATGCTGCCGCTCTCTCCGGCTCCCGGAGCCGAAGAAACGGCTTCTTCGCGCAAAGACGATTGTACCGGTCCCAGTGCTCTCTTAGCGCGGCTTCTGCCGAAAGAAGCCCGGGAGCGGCGCTTAGCTCCGGAGAGCATCGTCCCTTCGCGTTTGGCGTCTTTTGTAGTCTACATTTTAGCAGATAGCGTTTCCACTCTGTCTGGCAAGGAAAACCTGCGGGAGCACAGCAAACATCTCCCATCGTGTTCTGGACATTGCACGGAGGTCTGCCTAGTGTTTGTATGAAGAAATTGATAGTTGTCCAAAAAACCTTCTTATCGAATACTCTTGTGATGGGAAAATTCAGGAAAGTGGTAAGGTAATGTTTTCTATCAGTTGGCAAGCTGCGCACACAATCACAGTGTTGTAGAGCTTCTTTCTTCACCTTTCCGATGATGCCTCTCTCTCCGGCTCCCGGAGCCGAAGAAACGGCTTCTTCGCGCAAAGACGATTGTACCGGTCATAGTGCTCTCTTAGCGCGGCTTCTGCCGAAAGAAGCCCGGGAGCGGCGCTTAGCTCCGGAGAGCATCGTCCCTTCGTCTTTAGCGTCTTTTGTGGTCTACATCCTGGCAGAAAGCTTTTCCACTCTGTCTGGCAAGGAAAACCTGCGGGAGCACAGAAAACATCTCCCATCGTGTTCTGGACGTTGCACGGAGGTCTGCCATGTGTTTGGCATAAAGAAAAGAAAAGCTGTCCAAAACAGCTTCTTATCGAATATTCATGTGATTAGAAAAGTCAGGAGAATGGTAAGGTAATGTTTTCTATCAGTTGGCAAGTTGAGCACACAATCCCAGGGTTGTGCAGCTTCCTTCTTCACCTTTCCGATGCTGCCGCTCTCTCCGGCTCCCGGAGCCGAAGAAGCGGCTTCTTCGCGCAAAGACGATTGTACCGCTCACAGTGCTCTTAGCGCCGCTTCTGCCGAAAGAAGCCCGAGAGCGGCGCTTAGCTCCGGAGAGCATCGTCCCTTCGTCTTTAGCGTCTTTTGTGGTCTACATCCTAGCAGAAAGCTTTTCCACTCTGTCGGGCAAGGAAAACCTGCGGGAGCACAGAAAACATCTCCCATCCTGTTCTGGACGTTGCACGGACGTCTGCCAAGTGTTTGGCATAAAGAAAAGAAAAGCTGTCCAAAACAGCTTCTTATCGAATATTCATGTGATTAGAAAAGTCAGGAGAATGGTAAGGTACTGTTTTCTATCAGTTGGCAAGCTGCGCACACAATCCCAGTGTTGTACAGCTTCCTTCTTCACCTGAGCCGAAGAAGCGGCTTCTTCGCGCAAAGACGATTGTACCGGTCACAGTGCTCTCTTAGCGCCGCTTCTGCCGAAAGAAGCCCGGGAGCGGCACTTAGCTCCGGAGAGCATCGTCCCTTCGCGTTTAGCGTCTTTTGTAGTCTACATTTTAGCAGATAGCGTTTCCACTCTGTCTGGCAAGGAAAACCTGCGGGAGCACAGAAAACATCTCCCATCGTGTTCTGGACATTGCACGGAGGTCTGCCAAGTGTTTGTATGAAGAAATTGATAGCTGCCCAAAATAACTTTCTATCGAATACTCTTGTGATGGGAAAAGTCAGGAAAGTGGTAAGGTAATGTTTTCTATCAGTTGGCGAGCTGCGCACACAATCCCAGTGTTGTACAGCTTCCTTCTTCACCTTTCCCATGCTGCCGCTCTCTCCGGCTCCCGGAGCCGAAGAAACGGCTTCTTCGCGCAAAGACGATTGTACCGCTCACAGTGCTCTCTTAGCGCGCCTTCTGCCGAAAGACGCCCGGGAGCGGCGCTTAGCTCCGGAGAGCATCGTCCCTTCGTCTTTAGCGTCTTTTGTGGTCTACATCCTAGCAGAAAGCTTTTCCACTCTGTCTGGCAAGGAAAACCTGCGGGAGCACAGAAAACATCTCCCATCGTGTTCTGGACATTGCACGGAGGTCTGCCAAGTGTTTGGCATAAAGAAAAGAAAAACTGTCCAAAACAGCTTCTAATCGAATATTCATGTGATTAGAAAAGTCAGGAGAATGGTAAGGTAATGTTTTCTATCAGTTGGCAAGTTGAGCGCACAATCCCAGGGTTGTGCAGCTTTCTTCTTCACCTTTCCGATGCTGCCGCTCTCTCCGGCTCCCGGAGCCGAAGAAACGGCTTCTTCGCGCAAAGACGATGGTACCGGTCCCAGTGCTCTCTTAGCGCGGCTTCTGCCGAAAGAAGCCCGGGAGCGGCGCTTAGCTCCGGAGAGCATCGTCCCTTCGCGTTTGGCGTCTTTTGTAGTCTACATTTTAGCAGATAGCGTTTCCACTCTGTCTGGCAAGGAAAACCTGCGGGAGCACAGAAAACATCTCCCATCGTGTTCTGGACATTGCACGGAGGTCTGCCAAGTGTTTGGCATAAAGAAAGGGAAAGCTGTCCAAAACAGCTTCCTATCGAAAATTCTTGTGATTGGAAAAATCAGGAAAGTGGTAAGGTAATGTTTTCTATCAGTTGGCAAGCTGCGCACACAATCCCAGTGTTGTACAGCTTCCTTCTTCACCTTTCCGATGCTGCCGCTCTCTCCGGCTCCCGGAGCCCAAGAAGCGGCTTCTTCGCGCAAAGACGATTGTACCGCTCACAGTGCTCTCTTATCGCGGCTTCTGCCGAAAGACGCCCGGGAGCGGCGCTTAGCTCCGGAGAGGATCGTCCCTTCGTCTTTAGCGTCTTTTGCGGTCTACATCCTAGCAGAAAGCTTTTCCACTCTGTCTGGCAAGGAAAACCTGCGGGAGCACAGAAAACATCTCCCATCGTGTTCTGGACGTTGCACGGAGGTCTGCCAAGTGTTTGTATGAAGAAATTGATAGTTGTCCAAAATAACTTTCTATCGAATACTCTTGTGATGGGAAAATTCAGGAAAGTGGTAAGGTAATGTTTTCTATCAGTTGGCAAGCTGCGCACACAATCACAGTGTTGTAGAGCTTCTTTCTTCACCTTTCCGATGCTGCCTCTCTCTCCGGCTCCCGGAGCCGAAGAAACGGCTTCTTCGCGCAAAGACGATTGTACCGGTCCCAGTGCTCTCTTAGCGCGGCTTCTGCCGAAAGAAGCCCGGGAGCGGCGCTTAGCTCCGGAGAGCATCGTCCCTTCGTCTTTAGCGTCTTTTGCGGTCTACATCCTAGCAGAAAGCTTTTCCTCTCTGTCTGGCAAGGAAAACCTGCGGGAGCACAGAAAACATCTCCCATCCTGTTCTGGACGTTGCACGGAGGTCTGCCAAGTTTTTGGCATAAAGAAAAGAAAAGCTGTCCAAAAGAGCTTCTTATCGAATATTCATGTGATTAGAAAAGTCAGGAGAATGGTAAGGTAATGTTTTCTATCAGTTGGCAAGTTGAGCACACAATCCCAGGGTTGTGCAGCTTCCTTCTTCACCTTTCCGATGCTGCCGCTCTCTCCGGCTCCCGGACCCGAAGAAGCGGCTTCTTCGCGCAAAGACGATTGTACCGCTCACAGTGCTCTTAGCGCCGCTTCTGCCGAAAGAAGCCCGGGAGCGGCGCTCAGCTCCGGAGAGCATCGTCCCTTCGTCTTTAGCGTCTTTTGTGGTCTACATCCTAGCAGAAAGCTTTTCCACTCTGTCGGGCAAGGAAAACCTGCGGGAGCACAGAATACATCTCCCATCGTGTTCTGGACGTTGCACGGACGTCTGCCAAGTGTTTGGCATAAAGAAAAGAAAAGCTGTCCAAAACAGCTTCTTATCGAATATTCATGTGATTATAAAAGTCAGGAGAATATAAGCTAAAGTTTTCTATCAGTTGGCAAGTTGAGCACACAATCCCAGTGTTGTACAGCTTCTTTCTTCACCTTTCCGATGCTGCCGCTCTCTCCGGCTCCCGGAGCCCAAGAAGCGGCTTCTTCGCGCAAAGACGATCGTACCGGTCACAGTGCTCTCTTAGCGCGGCTTCTGCCGAAAGACGCCCGGGAGCGGCGCTTAGCTCCGGAGAGCATCGTACCTTCGTCTTTAGCGTCTTTTGTGGTCTACATCCTAGCAGAAAGCTTTTCCACTCTGTCTGGCAAGGAAAACCTGCGGGAGCACAGAAAACATCTCCCATCGTGTTCTGGACATTGCACGGAGGTCTGCCAAGTGTTTGTATGAAGAAATTGATAGTTGTCCAAAATAACTTTCTATCGAATACTCTTGTGATGGGAAAAGTCAGGAAAGTGGTAAGGTAATGTTTTCTATCAGTTGGCGAGCTGCGCACACAATCACAGTGTTGTAGAGCTTCTTTCTTCACCTTTCCGATGCTGCCGCCCTCTCCGGCTCCCGGAGCCGAAGAAACGGCTTCTTCGCGCAAAGACGATTGTACCGGTCCCAGTGCTCTCTTAGCGCGGCTTCTGCCGAAAGAAGCCCGGGAGCGGCGCTTAGCTCCGGAGAGCATCGTCCCTTCGTCTTTAGCGTCTTTTGGTGTCTACATCCTAGCAGAAAGCTTTTCCACTCTGTCTGGCAAGGAAAACCTGCGGGAGCACAGAAAACATCTCCCATCATGTTCTGGACGTTGGACGGAGGTCTGCCAAGTGTTTGGCATAAAGAAAAGAAAAGCTGTCCAAAACAGCTTCTTATCGAATATTCATGTGATTAGAAAAGTCAGGAGAATGCTAAGGTACTGTTTTCTATCAGTTGGCAATCTGCGCACACAATCCCAGTGTTGAACAGCTTCCTTCTTCACCTGAGCCGAAGAAGCGGCTTCTTCGCGCAAAGACGATTGTACCGGTCCCAGTGCTCTCTTAGCGCGGCTTCTGCCGAAAGACGCCCGGGAGCGGCGCTTAGCTCCGGAGAGCATCGTCCCTTCGTCTTTAGCGTCTTTTGTGGTCTACATCCTGGCAGAAAGCTTTTTCACTCTGTCTGGCAAGGAAAACCTGCGGGAGCACAGAAAACATCTCCCATCGTGTTCTGGACGTTGCACGGAGGTCTGCCAAGTGTTTGGCATAAAGAAAAGAAAAGCTGTCCAAAACAGCTTCTTATCGAATATTCATGTGATTAGAAAAGTCAGGAGAATGGTAAGGTAATGTTTTCTATCAGTTGGCAAGTTGAGCACACAATCCCAGGGTTGTGCAGCTTCCTTCTTCACCTTTCCGATGCTGCCGCTCTCTCCGGCTCCCGGAGCCGAAGAAGCGGCTTCTTCGCGCAAAGACGATTGTACCGCTCACAGTGCTCTCTTAGCGCGGCTTCTGCCGAAAGAAGCCCGAGAGCGGCGCTTAGCTCCGGAGAGCATCGTCCCTTCGTCTTTAGCGTCTTTTGTGGTCTACATCCTAGCAGAAAGCTTTTCCACTCTGTCGGGCAAGGAAAACCTGCGGGAGCACAGAAAACATCTCCCATCCTGTTCTGGACGTTGCACGGACGTCTGCCAAGTGTTTGGCATAAAGAAAAGAAAAGCTGTCCAAAACAGCTTCTTATCGAATATTCATGTGATTAGAAAAGTCAGGAGAATGGTAAGGTACTGTTTTCTATCAGTTGGCAAGCTGCGCACACAATCCCAGTGTTGTACAGCTTCCTTCTTCACCTGAGCCGAAGAAGCGGCTTCTTCGCGCCAAGACGATTGTACCGGTCACAGTGCTCTCTTAGCGCCGCTTCTGCCGAAAGAAGCCCGGGAGCGGCGCTTAGCTCCGGAGAGCATCGTCCCTTCGCGTTTAGCGTCTTTTGTAGTCTACATTTTAGCAGATAGCGTTTCCACTCTGTCTGGCAAGGAAAACCTGCGGGAGCACAGAAAACATCTCCCATCGTGTTCTGGACATTGCACGGAGGTCTGCCAAGTGTTTGTATGAAGAAATTGATAGCTGCCCAAAATAACTTTCTATCGAATACTCTTGTGATGGGAAAAGTCAGGAAAGTGGTAAGGTAATGTTTTCTATCAGTTGGCGAGCTGCGCACACAATCCCAGTGTTGTACAGCTTCCTTCTTCACCTTTCCCATGCTGCCGCTCTCTCCGGCTCCCGGAGCCGAAGAAACGGCTTCTTCGCGCAAAGACGATTGTACCGGTCACAGTGCTCTCTTAGCGCGCCTTCTGCCGAAAGACGCCCGGGAGCGGCGCTTAGCTCCGGAGAGCATCGTCCCTTCGTCTTTAGCGTCTTTTGTGGTCTACATCCTAGCAGAAAGCTTTTCCACTCTGTCTGGCAAGGAAAACCTGCGGGAGCACAGAAAACATCTCCCATCGTGTTCTGGACATTGCACGGAGGTCTGCCAAGTGTTTGGCATAAAGAAAAGAAAAACTGTCCAAAACAGCTTCTAATCGAATATTCATGTGATTAGAAAAGTCAGGAGAATGGTAAGGTAATGTTTTCTATCAGTTGGCAAGTTGAGCGCACAATCCCAGGGTTGTGCAGCTTTCTTCTTCACCTTTCCGATGCTGCCGCTCTCTCCGGCTCCCGGAGCCGAAGAAACGGCTTCTTCGCGCAAAGACGATGGTACCGGTCCCAGTGCTCTCTTAGCGCGGCTTCTGCCGAAAGAAGCCCGGGAGCGGCGCTTAGCTCCGGAGAGCATCGTCCCTTCGCGTTTGGCGTCTTTTGTAGTCTACATTTTAGCAGATAGCGTTTCCACTCTGTCTGGCAAGGAAAACCTGCGCGAGCACAGAAAACATCTCCCATCGTGTTCTGGACATTGCACGGAGGTCTGCCAAGTGTTTGGCATAAAGAAAGGGAAAGCTGTCCAAAACAGCTTCCTATCGAAAATTCTTGTGATTGGAAAAATCAGGAAAGTGGTAAGGTAATGTTTTCTATCAGTTGGCAAGCTGCGCACACAATCCCAGTGTTGTACAGCTTCCTTCTTCACCTTTCCGATGCTGCCGCTCTCTCCGGCTCCCGGAGCCCAAGAAGCGGCTTCTTCGCGCAAAGACGATTGTACCGCTCACAGTGCTCTCTTATCGCGGCTTCTGCCGAAAGACGCCCGGGAGCGGCGCTTAGCTCCGGAGAGGATCGTCCCTTGGTCTTTAGCGTCTTTTGCGGTCTACATCCTAGCAGAAAGCTTTTCCACTCTGTCTGGCAAGGAAAACCTGCGGGAGCACAGAAAACATCTCCCATCGTGTTCTGGACGTTGCACGGAGGTCTGCCAAGTGTTTGTATGAAGAAATTGATAGTTGTCCAAAATAACTTTCTATCGAATACTCTTGTGATGGGAAAATTCAGGAAAGTGGTAAGGTAATGTTTTCTATCAGTTGGCAAGCTGCGCACACAATCACAGTGTTGTAGAGCTTCTTTCTTCACCTTTCCGATGCTGCCTCTCTCTCCGGCTCCCGGAGCCGAAGAAACGGCTTCTTCGCGCAAAGACGATTGTACCGGTCCCAGTGCTCTCTTAGCGCGGCTTCTGCCGAAAGAAGCCCGGGAGCGGCGCTTAGCTCCGGAGAGCATCGTCCCTTCGTCTTTAGCGTCTTTTGCGGTCTACATCCTAGCAGAAAGCTTTTCCTCTCTGTCTGGCAAGGAAAACCTGCGGGAGCACAGAAAACATCTCCCATCCTGTTCTGGACGTTGCACGGAGGTCTGCCAAGTTTTTGGCATAAAGAAAAGAAAAGCTGTCCAAAACAGCTTCTTATCGAATATTCATGTGATTAGAAAAGTCAGGAGAATGGTAAGGTAATGTTTACTATCAGTTGGCAAGTTGAGCACACAATCCCAGGGTTGTGCAGCTTCCTTCTTCACCTTTCCGATGCTGCCGCTCTCTCCGGCTCCCGGACCCGAAGAAGCGGCTTCTTCGCGCAAAGACGATTGTACCGCTCACAGTGCTCTTAGCGCCGCTTCTGCCGAAAGAAGCCCGGGAGCGGCGCTCAGCTCCGGAGAGCATCGTCCCTTCGTCTTTAGCGTCTTTTGTGGTCTACATCCTAGCAGAAAGCTTTTCCACTCTGTCGGGCAAGGAAAACCTGCGGGAGCACAGAATACATCTCCCATCGTGTTCTGGACGTTGCACGGACGTCTGCCAAGTGTTTGGCATAAAGAAAAGAAAAGCTGTCCAAAACAGCTTCTTATCGAATATTCATGTGATTATAAAAGTCAGGAGAATATAAGCTAAAGTTTTCTATCAGTTGGCAAGTTGAGCACACAATCCCAGTGTTGTACAGCTTCTTTCTTCACCTTTCCGATGCTGCCGCTCTCTCCGGCTCCCGGAGCCCAAGAAGCGGCTTCTTCGCGCAAAGACGATCGTACCGGTCACAGTGCTCTCTTAGCGCGGCTTCTGCCGAAAGACGCCCGGGAGCGGCGCTTAGCTCCGGAGAGCATCGTCCCTTCGTCTTTAGCGTCTTTTGTGGTCTACATCCTAGCAGAAAGCTTTTCCACTCTGTCTGGCAAGGAAAACCTGCGGGAGCACAGAAAACATCTCCCATCGTGTTCTGGACATTGCACGGAGGTCTGCCAAGTGTTTGTATGAAGAAATTGATAGTTGTCCAAAATAACTTTCTATCGAATACTCTTGTGATGGGAAAAGTCAGGAAAGTGGTAAGGTAATGTTTTCTATCAGTTGGCGAGCTGCGCACACAATCACAGTGTTGTAGAGCTTCTTTCTTCACCTTTCCGATGCTGCCGCCCTCTCCGGCTCCCGGAGCCGAAGAAACGGCTTCTTCGCGCAAAGACGATTGTACCGGTCCCAGTGCTCTCTTAGCGCGGCTTCTGCCGAAAGAAGCCCGGGAGCGGCGCTTAGCTCCGGAGAGCATCGTCCCTTCGTCTTTAGCGTCTTTTGGTGTCTACATCCTAGCAGAAAGCTTTTCCACTCTGTCTGGCAAGGAAAACCTGCGGGAGCACAGAAAACATCTCCCATCATGTTCTGGACGTTGGACGGACGTCTGCCAAGTGTTTGGCATAAAGAAAAGAAAAGCTGTCCAAAACAGCTTCTTATCGAATATTCATGTGATTAGAAAAGTCAGGAGAATGCTAAGGTACTGTTTTCTATCAGTTGGCAATCTGCGCACACAATCCCAGTGTTGAACAGCTTCCTTCTTCACCTGAGCCGAAGAAGCGGCTTCTTCGCGCAAAGACGATTGTACCGGTCCCAGTGCTCTCTTAGCGCGGCTTCTGCCGAAAGACGCCCGGGAGCGGCGCTTAGCTCCGGAGAGCATCGTCCCTTCGTCTTTAGCGTCTTTTGTGGTCTACATCCTGGCAGAAAGCTTTTTCACTCTGTCTGGCAAGGAAAACCTGCGGGAGCACAGAAAACATCTCCCATCGTGTTCTGGACGTTGCACGGAGGTCTGCCAAGTGTTTGGCATAAAGAAAAGAAAAGCTGTCCAAAACAGCTTCTTATCGAATATTCATGTGATTAGAAAAGTCAGGAGAATGGTAAGGTAATGTTTTCTATCAGTTGGCAAGTTGAGCACACAATCCCAGGGTTGTGCAGCTTCCTTCTTCACCTTTCCGATGCTGCCGCTCTCTCCGGCTCCCGGAGCCGAAGAAGCGGCTTCTTCGCGCAAAGACGATTGTACCGCTCACAGTGCTCTTAGCGCCGCTTCTGCCGAAAGAAGCCCGAGAGCGGCGCTTAGCTCCGGAGAGCATCGTCCCTTCGTCTTTAGCGTCTTTTGTGGTCTACATCCTAGCAGAAAGCTTTTCCACTCTGTCGGGCAAGGAAAACCTGCGGGAGCACAGAAAACATCTCCCATCCTGTTCTGGACGTTGCACGGACGTCTGCCAAGTGTTTGGCATAAAGAAAAGAAAAGCTGTCCAAAACAGCTTCTTATCGAATATTCATGTGATTAGAAAAGTCAGGAGAATGGTAAGGTACTGTTTTCTATCAGTTGGCAAGCTGCGCACACAATCCCAGTGTTGTACAGCTTCCTTCTTCACCTGAGCCGAAGAAGCGGCTTCTTCGCGCCAAGACGATTGTACCGGTCACAGTGCTCTCTTAGCGCCGCTTCTGCCGAAAGAAGCCCGGGAGCGGCGCTTAGCTCCGGAGAGCATCGTCCCTTCGCGTTTAGCGTCTTTTGTAGTCTACATTTTAGCAGATAGCGTTTCCACTCTGTCTGGCAAGGAAAACCTGCGGGAGCACAGAAAACATCTCCCATCGTGTTCTGGACATTGCACGGAGGTCTGCCAAGTGTTTGTATGAAGAAATTGATAGCTGCCCAAAATAACTTTCTATCGAATACTCTTGTGATGGGAAAAGTCAGGAAAGTGGTAAGGTAATGTTTTCTATCAGTTGGCGAGCTGCGCACACAATCCCAGTGTTGTACAGCTTCCTTCTTCACCTTTCCCATGCTGCCGCTCTCTCCGGCTCCCGGAGCCGAAGAAACGGCTTCTTCGCGCAAAGACGATTGTACCGGTCACAGTGCTCTCTTAGCGCGCCTTCTGCCGAAAGACGCCCGGGAGCGGCGCTTAGCTCCGGAGAGCATCGTCCCTTCGTCTTTAGCGTCTTTTGTGGTCTACATCCTAGCAGAAAGCTTTTCCACTCTGTCTGGCAAGGAAAACCTGCGGGAGCACAGAAAACATCTCCCATCGTGTTCTGGACATTGCACGGAGGTCTGCCAAGTGTTTGGCATAAAGAAAAGAAAAACTGTCCAAAACAGCTTCTAATCGAATATTCATGTGATTAGAAAAGTCAGGAGAATGGTAAGGTAATGTTTTCTATCAGTTGGCAAGTTGAGCGCACAATCCCAGGGTTGTGCAGCTTTCTTCTTCACCTTTCCGATGCTGCCGCTCTCTCCGGCTCCCGGAGCCGAAGAAACGGCTTCTTCGCGCAAAGACGATGGTACCGCTCACAGTGCTCTCTTAGCGCGGCTTCTGCCGAAAGAAGCCCGGGAGCGGCGCTTAGCTCCGGAGAGCATCGTCCCTTCGCGTTTGGCGTCTTTTGTAGTCTACATTTTAGCAGATAGCGTTTCCACTCTGTCTGGCAAGGAAAACCTGCGCGAGCACAGAAAACATCTCCCATCGTGTTCTGGACATTGCACGGAGGTCTGCCAAGTGTTTGGCATAAAGAAAGGGAAAGCTGTCCAAAACAGCTTCCTATCGAAAATTCTTGTGATTGGAAAAATCAGGAAAGTGGTAAGGTAATGTTTTCTATCAGTTGGCAAGCTGCGCACACAATCCCAGTGTTGTACAGCTTCCTTCTTCACCTTTCCGATGCTGCCGCTCTCTCCGGCTCCCGGAGCCCAAGAAGCGGCTTCTTCGCGCAAAGACGATTGTACCGCTCACAGTGCTCTCTTATCGCGGCTTCTGCCGAAAGACGCCCGGGAGCGGCGCTTAGCTCCGGAGAGGATCGTCCCTTGGTCTTTAGCGTCTTTTGCGGTCTACATCCTAGCAGAAAGCTTTTCCACTCTGTCTGGCAAGGAAAACCTGCGGGAGCACAGAAAACATCTCCCATCGTGTTCTGGACGTTGCACGGAGGTCTGCCAAGTGTTTGTATGAAGAAATTGATAGTTGTCCAAAATAACTTTCTATCGAATACTCTTGTGATGGGAAAATTCAGGAAAGTGGTAAGGTAATGTTTTCTATCAGTTGGCAAGCTGCGCACACAATCACAGTGTTGTAGAGCTTCTTTCTTCACCTTTCCGATGCTGCCTCTCTCTCCGGCTCCCGGAGCCGAAGAAACGGCTTCTTCGCGCAAAGACGATTGTACCGGTCCCAGTGCTCTCTTAGCGCGGCTTCTGCCGAAAGAAGCCCGGGAGCGGCGCTTAGCTCCGGAGAGCATCGTCCCTTCGTCTTTAGCGTCTTTTGTGGTCTACATCCTATCGGAAAGCTTTTCCTCTCTGTCTGGCACGGAAAACCTGCGGGAGCACAGAAAACATCTCCCATCGTGTTCTGGACGTTGCACGGAGGTCTGCCAAGTGTTTGGCATAAAGAAAAGAAAAGCTGTCCAAAACAGCTTCTTATCGAATATTCATGTGTTTAGAAAAGTCAGGAGAATGGTAAGGTAATATTTTCTATCAGTTGGCAAGTTGAGCACACAATCCCAGGGTTGTGCAGCTTCCCTCTTCACCTTTCCGATGCTGCCGCTCTCTCCGGCTCCCGGAGCCGAAGAAGCGGCTTCTTCGCGCAAAGACGATTGTACCGCTCACAGTGCTCTTAGCGCCGCTTCTGCCGAAAGAAGCCCGGGAGCGGCGATTAGCTCCGGAGAGCATCGTCCCTTCGCGTTTGGCGTCTTTTGTAGTCTACATTTTAGCAGATAGCGTTTCCACTCTGTCTGGCAAGGAAAACCTGCGCGAGCACAGAAAACATCTCCCATCGTGTTCTGGACGTTGCACGGACGTCTGCCAAGTGTTTGGCATAAAGAAAAGAAAAGCTGTCCAAAACAGCTTCTTATCGAATATTCATGTGATTAGAAAAGTCAGGAGAATGGTAAGGTACTGTTTTCTATCAGTTGGCAAGCTGCGCACACAATCCCAGTGTTGTACAGCTTCCTTCTTCTCCTGAGCCGAAGAAGCGGCTTCTTCGCGCAAAGACGATTGTACCGGTCACAGTGCTCTCTTAGCGCCGCTTCTGCCGAAAGAAGCCCGGGAGCGGCGCTTAGCTCCGGAGAGCATCGTCCCTTCGCGTTTAGCGTCTTTTGTAGTCTACATTTTAGCAGATAGCGTTTCCACTCTGTCTGGCAAGGAAAACCTGCGGGAGCACAGAAAACATCTCCCATCGTGTTCTGGACATTGCACGGAGGTCTGCCAAGTGTTTGTATGAAGAAATGGATAATTGTCCAAAATAACTTTCTATCGAATACTCTTGTGATGGGAAAATTCAGGAAAGTGGTAAGGTAATGTTTTCTATCAGTTGGCAAGCTGCGCACACAATCACAGTGTTGTACAGCTTCCTTCTTCACCTTTCCGATGCTGCCGCCCTCTCCGGCTCCCGGAGCCGAAGAAACGGCTTCTTCGCGCAAAGACGATTGTACCGGTCCCAGTGCTCTCTTAGCGCGGCTTCTGCCGAAAGAAGCCCGGGAGCGGCGCTTAGCTCCGGAGAGCATCGTCCCTTCGTCTTTAGCGTCTTTTGTGGTCTACATCCTGGCAGAAAGCTTTTCCACTCTGTCTGGCAAGGAAAACCTGCGGGAGCACAGAAAACATCTCCCATCTTGTTCTGGACGTTGCACGGAGGTCTGCCCTGTGTTTGGCATAAAGAAAAGAAAAGCTGTCCAAAACAGCTTCTTATCGAATATTCATGTGATTAGAAAAGTCAGGAGAATGGTAAGGTAATGTTTTCTATCAGTTGGCAAGTTGAGCACACAATCCCAGGGTTGTGCAGCTTCCTTCTTCACCTTTCCGATGCTGCCGCTCTCTCCGGCTCCCGGAGCCGAAGAAGCGGCTTCTTCGCGCAAAGACGATTCTACCGCTCACAGTGCTCTTAGCGCCGCTTCTGCCGAAAGAAGCCCGGGAGCGGCGCTTAGCTCCGGAGAGCATCGTCCCTTCGTCTTTAGCGTCTTTTGTGGTCTACATCCTAGCAGAAAGCTTTTCCACTCTGTCGGGCAAGGAAAACCTGCGGGAGCACAGAAAACATCTCCCATCATGTTCTGGACGTTGCACGGAGGTCTGCCAAGTGTTTCGCATAAAGAAAAGAAAAGCTGTCCAAAACAGCTTCTTATCGAATATTCATGTGATTAGAAAAGTCAGGAGAATGGTAAGGTACTGTTTTCTATCAGTTGGCAAGCTGCGCACACAATCCCAGTGTTGTACAGCTTCCTTCTTCACCTGAGCCGAAGAAGCGGCTTCTTCGCGCAAAGACGATTGTACCGGTCCCAGTGCTCTCTTAGCGCGGCTTCTGCCGAAAGAAGCCCGGGAGCGGCGCTTAGCTCCGGAGAGCATCGTCCCTTCGCGTTTAGCGTCTTTTGTAGTCTACATTTTAGCAGATAGCGTTTCCACTCTGTCTGGCAAGGAAAACCTGTGGGAGCACAGAAAACATCTCCCATCGTGTTCTGGACATTGCACGGAGCTCTGCCAAGTGTTTGTATGAAGAAATTGATAGTTGTCCAAAATAACTTTCTATCGAATACTCTTGTGATGGGAAAATTCAGGAAAGTGGTAAGGTAATGTTTTCTATCAGTTGGCGAGCTGCGCACACAATCCCAGTGTTGTACAGCTTCTTTCTTCACCTTTCCGATGCTGCCGCTCTCTCCGGCTCCCGGAGCCGAAGAAGCGGCTTCTTCGCTCAAAGACGATCGTACCGGTCACAGTGCTCTCTTAGCGCGGCTTCTGCCGAAAGAAGCCCGGGAGCGGCGATTAGCTCCGGAGAGCGTCGTCCCTTCGTCTTTAGCGTCTTTTGTGGTCTACATCCTAGCAGAAAGCTTTTCCACTCTGTCTGGCAAGGAAAACCTGCGGGAGCACAGAAAACATCTCCCATCCTGTTCTGGACATTGCACGGAGGTCTGCCAAGTGTTTGTATGAAGAAATTGATAGTTGTCCAAAATAACTTTCTATCGAATACTCCTGTGATGGGAAAAGTCAGGAAAGTGGTAAGGTAATGTTTTCTATCAGTTGGCGAGCTGCGCACACAATCCCAGTGTTGTACAGCTTCCTTCTTCACCTTTCCGATGCTGCCTCTCTCTCCGGCTCCCGGAGCCGAAGAAACGGCTTCTTCGCGCAAAGACGATTGTACCGGTCCCAGTGCTCTCTTAGCGCGGCTTCTGCCGAAAGACGCCCGGGAGCGGCGCTTAGCTCCGGAGAGCATCGTCCCTTCGTCTTTAGCGTCTTTTGCGGTCTACATCCTAGCAGAAAGCTTTTCCACTCTGTCTGGCAAGGAAAACCTGCGGGAGCACAGAAAACATCTCCCATCGTGTTCTGGACATTGCACGGAGGTCTGCCAAGTGTTTGGCATAAAGAAAAGAAAAACTGTCCAAAACAGCTTCTTATCGAATATTCATGTGATTAGAAAAGTCAGGAGAATGGTAAGGTAATGTTTTCTATCAGTTGGCAAGTTGAGCGCACAATCCCAGGGTTGTGCAGCTTTCTTCTTCACCTTTCCGATGCTGCCGCTCTCTCCGGCTCCCGGAGCCGAAGAAACGGCTTCTTCGCGCAAAGACGATTGTACCGGTCCCAGTGCTCTCTTAGCGCGGCTTCTGCCGAAAGAAGCCCGGGAGCGGCGCTTAGCTCCGGAGAGCATCGTCCCTTCGCGTTTGGCGTCTTTTGTAGTCTACATTTTAGCAGATAGCGTTTCCACTCTGTCTGGCAAGGAAAACCTGCGGGAGCACAGCAAACATCTCCCATCGTGTTCTGGACATTGCACGGAGGTCTGCCTAGTGTTTGTATGAAGAAATTGATAGTTGTCCAAAAAACCTTCTTATCGAATACTCTTGTGATGGGAAAATTCAGGAAAGTGGTAAGGTAATGTTTTCTATCAGTTGGCAAGCTGCGCACACAATCACAGTGTTGTAGAGCTTCTTTCTTCACCTTTCCGATGATGCCTCTCTCTCCGGCTCCCGGAGCCGAAGAAACGGCTTCTTCGCGCAAAGACGATTGTACCGGTCACAGTGCTCTCTTAGCGCGGCTTCTGCCGAAAGAAGCCCGGGAGCGGCGCTTAGCTCCGGAGAGCATCGTCCCTTCGTCTTTAGCGTCTTTTGTGGTCTACATCCTGGCAGAAAGCTTTTCCACTCTGTCTGGCAAGGAAAACCTGCGGGAGCACAGAAAACATCTCCCATCGTGTTCTGGACGTTGCACGGAGGTCTGCCATGTGTTTGGCATAAAGAAAAGAAAAGCTGTCCAAAACAGCTTCTTATCGAATATTCATGTGATTAGAAAAGTCAGGAGAATGGTAAGGTAATGTTTTCTATCAGTTGGCAAGTTGAGCACACAATCCCAGGGTTGTGCAGCTTCCTTCTTCACCTTTCCGATGCTGCCGCTCTCTCCGGCTCCCGGAGCCGAAGAAGCGGCTTCTTCGCGCAAAGACGATTGTACCGCTCACAGTGCTCTTAGCGCCGCTTCTGCCGAAAGAAGCCCGAGAGCGGCGCTTAGCTCCGGAGAGCATCGTCCCTTCGTCTTTAGCGTCTTTTGTGGTCTACATCCTAGCAGAAAGCTTTTCCACTCTGTCGGGCAAGGAAAACCTGCGGGAGCACAGAAAACATCTCCCATCCTGTTCTGGACGTTGCACGGACGTCTGCCAAGTGTTTGGCATAAAGAAAAGAAAAGCTGTCCAAAACAGCTTCTTATCGAATATTCATGTGATTAGAAAAGTCAGGAGAATGGTAAGGTACTGTTTTCTATCAGTTGGCAAGCTGCGCACACAATCCCAGTGTTGTACAGCTTCCTTCTTCACCTGAGCCGAAGAAGCGGCTTCTTCGCGCAAAGACGATTGTACCGGTCACAGTGCTCTCTTAGCGCCGCTTCTGCCGAAAGAAGCCCGGGAGCGGCACTTAGCTCCGGAGAGCATCGTCCCTTCGCGTTTAGCGTCTTTTGTAGTCTACATTTTAGCAGATAGCGTTTCCACTCTGTCTGGCAAGGAAAACCTGCGGGAGCACAGAAAACATCTCCCATCGTGTTCTGGACATTGCACGGAGGTCTGCCAAGTGTTTGTATGAAGAAATTGATAGCTGCCCAAAATAACTTTCTATCGAATACTCTTGTGATGGGAAAAGTCAGGAAAGTGGTAAGGTAATGTTTTCTATCAGTTGGCGAGCTGCGCACACAATCCCAGTGTTGTACAGCTTCCTTCTTCACCTTTCCCATGCTGCCGCTCTCTCCGGCTCCCGGAGCCGAAGAAACGGCTTCTTCGCGCAAAGACGATTGTACCGCTCACAGTGCTCTCTTAGCGCGCCTTCTGCCGAAAGAAGCCCGGGAGCGGCGCTTAGCTCCGGAGAGCATCGTCCCTTCGTCTTTAGCGTCTTTTGTGGTCTACATCCTAGCAGAAAGCTTTTCCACTCTGTCTGGCAAGGAAAACCTGCGGGAGCACAGAAAACATCTCCCATCGTGTTCTGGACATTGCACGGAGGTCTGCCAAGTGTTTGGCATAAAGAAAAGAAAAACTGTCCAAAACAGCTTCTAATCGAATATTCATGTGATTAGAAAAGTCAGGAGAATGGTAAGGTAATGTTTTCTATCAGTTGGCAAGTTGAGCGCACAATCCCAGGGTTGTGCAGCTTTCTTCTTCACCTTTCCGATGCTGCCGCTCTCTCCGGCTCCCGGAGCCGAAGAAACGGCTTCTTCGCGCAAAGACGATGGTACCGGTCCCAGTGCTCTCTTAGCGCGGCTTCTGCCGAAAGAAGCCCGGGAGCGGCGCTTAGCTCCGGAGAGCATCGTCCCTTCGCGTTTGGCGTCTTTTGTAGTCTACATTTTAGCAGATAGCGTTTCCACTCTGTCTGGCAAGGAAAACCTGCGGGAGCACAGAAAACATCTCCCATCGTGTTCTGGACATTGCACGGAGGTCTGCCAAGTGTTTGGCATAAAGAAAGGGAAAGCTGTCCAAAACAGCTTCCTATCGAAAATTCTTGTGATTGGAAAAATCAGGAAAGTGGTAAGGTAATGTTTTCTATCAGTTGGCAAGCTGCGCACACAATCCCAGTGTTGTACAGCTTCCTTCTTCACCTTTCCGATGCTGCCGCTCTCTCCGGCTCCCGGAGCCCAAGAAGCGGCTTCTTCGCGCAAAGACGATTGTACCGCTCACAGTGCTCTCTTATCGCGGCTTCTGCCGAAAGACGCCCGGGAGCGGCGCTTAGCTCCGGAGAGGATCGTCCCTTCGTCTTTAGCGTCTTTTGCGGTCTACATCCTAGCAGAAAGCTTTTCCACTCTGTCTGGCAAGGAAAACCTGCGGGAGCACAGAAAACATCTCCCATCGTGTTCTGGACGTTGCACGGAGGTCTGCCAAGTGTTTGTATGAAGAAATTGATAGTTGTCCAAAATAACTTTCTATCGAATACTCTTGTGATGGGAAAATTCAGGAAAGTGGTAAGGTAATGTTTTCTATCAGTTGGCAAGCTGCGCACACAATCACAGTGTTGTAGAGCTTCTTTCTTCACCTTTCCGATGCTGCCTCTCTCTCCGGCTCCCGGAGCCGAAGAAACGGCTTCTTCGCGCAAAGACGATTGTACCGGTCCCAGTGCTCTCTTAGCGCGGCTTCTGCCGAAAGAAGCCCGGGAGCGGCGCTTAGCTCCGGAGAGCATCGTCCCTTCGTCTTTAGCGTCTTTTGCGGTCTACATCCTAGCAGAAAGCTTTTCCTCTCTGTCTGGCAAGGAAAACCTGCGGGAGCACAGAAAACATCTCCCATCCTGTTCTGGACGTTGCACGGAGGTCTGCCAAGTTTTTGGCATAAAGAAAAGAAAAGCTGTCCAAAAGAGCTTCTTATCGAATATTCATGTGATTAGAAAAGTCAGGAGAATGGTAAGGTAATGTTTTCTATCAGTTGGCAAGTTGAGCACACAATCCCAGGGTTGTGCAGCTTCCTTCTTCACCTTTCCGATGCTGCCGCTCTCTCCGGCTCCCGGAGCCGAAGAAGCGGCTTCTTCGCGCAAAGACGATTGTACCGCTCACAGTGCTCTTAGCGCCGCTTCTGCCGAAAGAAGCCCGGGAGCGGCGCTCAGCTCCGGAGAGCATCGTCCCTTCGTCTTTAGCGTCTTTTGTGGTCTACATCCTAGCAGAAAGCTTTTCCACTCTGTCGGGCAAGGAAAACCTGCGGGAGCACAGAATACATCTCCCATCGTGTTCTGGACGTTGCACGGAGGTCTGCCAAGTGTTTGGCATAAAGAAAAGAAAAGCTGTCCAAAACAGCTTCTTATCGAATATTCATGTGATTATAAAAGTCAGGAGAATATAAGCTAAAGTTTTCTATCAGTTGGCAAGTTGAGCACACAATCCCAGTGTTGTACAGCTTCTTTCTTCACCTTTCCGATGCTGCCGCTCTCTCCGGCTCCCGGAGCCCAAGAAGCGGCTTCTTCGCGCAAAGACGATCGTACCGGTCACAGTGCTCTCTTAGCGCGGCTTCTGCCGAAAGACGCCCGGGAGCGGCGCTTAGCTCCGGAGAGCATCGTACCTTCGTCTTTAGCGTCTTTTGTGGTCTACATCCTAGCAGAAAGCTTTTCCACTCTGTCTGGCAAGGAAAACCTGCGGGAGCACAGAAAACATCTCCCATCGTGTTCTGGACATTGCACGGAGGTCTGCCAAGTGTTTGTATGAAGAAATTGATAGTTGTCCAAAATAACTTTCTATCGAATACTCTTGTGATGGGAAAAGTCAGGAAAGTGGTAAGGTAATGTTTTCTATCAGTTGGCGAGCTGCGCACACAATCACAGTGTTGTAGAGCTTCTTTCTTCACCTTTCCGATGCTGCCGCCCTCTCCGGCTCCCGGAGCCGAAGAAACGGCTTCTTCGCGCAAAGACGATTGTACCGGTCCCAGTGCTCTCTTAGCGCGGCTTCTGCCGAAAGAAGCCCGGGAGCGGCGCTTAGCTCCGGAGAGCATCGTCCCTTCGTCTTTAGCGTCTTTTGGTGTCTACATCCTAGCGGAAAGCTTTTCCACTCTGTCTGGCAAGGAAAACCTGCGGGAGCACAGAAAACATCTCCCATCATGTTCTGGACGTTGGACGGACGTCTGCCAAGTGTTTGGCATAAAGAAAAGAAAAGCTGTCCAAAACAGCTTCTTATCGAATATTCATGTGATTAGAAAAGTCAGGAGAATGCTAAGGTACTGTTTTCTATCAGTTGGCAATCTGCGCACACAATCCCAGTGTTGAACAGCTTCCTTCTTCACCTGAGCCGAAGAAGCGGCTTCTTCGCGCAAAGACGATTGTACCGGTCCCAGTGCTCTCTTAGCGCGGCTTCTGCCGAAAGACGCCCGGGAGCGGCGCTTAGCTCCGGAGAGCATCGTCCCTTCGTCTTTAGCGTCTTTTGTGGTCTACATCCTGGCAGAAAGCTTTTTCACTCTGTCTGGCAAGGAAAACCTGCGGGAGCACAGAAAACATCTCCCATCGTGTTCTGGACGTTGCACGGAGGTCTGCCAAGTGTTTGGCATAAAGAAAAGAAAAGCTGTCCAAAACAGCTTCTTATCGAATATTCATGTGTTTAGAAAAGTCAGGAGAATGGTAAGGTAATGTTTTCTATCAGTTGGCAAGTTGAGCACACAATCCCAGGGTTGTGCAGCTTCCTTCTTCACCTTTCCGATGCTGCCGCTCTCTCCGGCTCCCGGAGCCGAAGAAGCGGCTTCTTCGCGCAAAGACGATTGTACCGCTCACAGTGCTCTTAGCGCCGCTTCTGCCGAAAGAAGCCCGAGAGCGGCGCTTAGCTCCGGAGAGCATCGTCCCTTCGTCTTTAGCGTCTTTTGTGGTCTACATCCTAGCAGAAAGCTTTTCCACTCTGTCGGGCAAGGAAAACCTGCGGGAGCACAGAAAACATCTCCCATCCTGTTCTGGACGTTGCACGGACGTCTGCCAAGTGTTTGGCATAAAGAAAAGAAAAGCTGTCCAAAACAGCTTCTTATCGAATATTCATGTGATTAGAAAAGTCAGGAGAATGGTAAGGTACTGTTTTCTATCAGTTGGCAAGCTGCGCACACAATCCCAGTGTTGTACAGCTTCCTTCTTCACCTGAGCCGAAGAAGCGGCTTCTTCGCGCCAAGACGATTGTACCGGTCACAGTGCTCTCTTAGCGCCGCTTCTGCCGAAAGAAGCCCGGGAGCGGCGCTTAGCTCCGGAGAGCATCGTCCCTTCGCGTTTAGCGTCTTTTGTAGTCTACATTTTAGCAGATAGCGTTTCCACTCTGTCTGGCAAGGAAAACCTGCGGGAGCACAGAAAACATCTCCCATCGTGTTCTGGACATTGCACGGAGGTCTGCCAAGTGTTTGTATGAAGAAATTGATAGCTGCCCAAAATAACTTTCTATCGAATACTCTTGTGATGGGAAAAGTCAGGAAAGTGGTAAGGTAATGTTTTCTATCAGTTGGCGAGCTGCGCACACAATCCCAGTGTTGTACAGCTTCCTTCTTCACCTTTCCCATGCTGCCGCTCTCTCCGGCTCCCGGAGCCGAAGAAACGGCTTCTTCGCGCAAAGACGATTGTACCGGTCACAGTGCTCTCTTAGCGCGCCTTCTGCCGAAAGACGCCCGGGAGCGGCGCTTAGCTCCGGAGAGCATCGTCCCTTCGTCTTTAGCGTCTTTTGTGGTCTACATCCTAGCAGAAAGCTTTTCCACTCTGTCTGGCAAGGAAAACCTGCGGGAGCACAGAAAACATCTCCCATCGTGTTCTGGACATTGCACGGAGGTCTGCCAAGTGTTTGGCATAAAGAAAAGAAAAACTGTCCAAAACAGCTTCTAATCGAATATTCATGTGATTAGAAAAGTCAGGAGAATGGTAAGGTAATGTTTTCTATCAGTTGGCAAGTTGAGCGCACAATCCCAGGGTTGTGCAGCTTTCTTCTTCACCTTTCCGATGCTGCCGCTCTCTCCGGCTCCCGGAGCCGAAGAAACGGCTTCTTCGCGCAAAGACGATGGTACCGCTCACAGTGCTCTCTTAGCGCGGCTTCTGCCGAAAGAAGCCCGGGAGCGGCGCTTAGCTCCGGAGAGCATCGTCCCTTCGCGTTTGGCGTCTTTTGTAGTCTACATTTTAGCAGATAGCGTTTCCACTCTGTCTGGCAAGGAAAACCTGCGGGAGCACAGAAAACATCTCCCATCGTGTTCTGGACATTGCACGGAGCTCTGCCAAGTGTTTGGCATAAAGAAAGGGAAAGCTGTCCAAAACAGCTTCCTATCGAAAATTCTTGTGATTGGAAAAATCAGGAAAGTGGTAAGGTAATGTTTTCTATCAGTTGGCAAGCTGCGCACACAATCCCAGTGTTGTACAGCTTCCTTCTTCACCTTTCCGATGCTGCCGCTCTCTCCGGCTCCCGGAGCCCAAGAAGCGGCTTCTTCGCGCAAAGACGATTGTACCGCTCACAGTGCTCTCTTATCGCGGCTTCTGCCGAAAGACGCCCGGGAGCGGCGCTTAGCTCCGGAGAGGATCGTCCCTTGGTCTTTAGCGTCTTTTGCGGTCTACATCCTAGCAGAAAGCTTTTCCACTCTGTCTGGCAAGGAAAACCTGCGGGAGCACAGAAAACATCTCCCATCGTGTTCTGGACGTTGCACGGAGGTCTGCCAAGTGTTTGTATGAAGAAATTGATAGTTGTCCAAAATAACTTTCTATCGAATACTCTTGTGATGGGAAAATTCAGGAAAGTGGTAAGGTAATGTTTTCTATCAGTTGGCAAGCTGCGCACACAATCACAGTGTTGTAGAGCTTCTTTCTTCACCTTTCCGATGCTGCCTCTCTCTCCGGCTCCCGGAGCCGAAGAAACGGCTTCTTCGCGCAAAGACGATTGTACCGGTCCCAGTGCTCTCTTAGCGCGGCTTCTGCCGAAAGAAGCCCGGGAGCGGCGCTTAGCTCCGGAGAGCATCGTCCCTTCGTCTTTAGCGTCTTTTGCGGTCTACATCCTAGCAGAAAGCTTTTCCTCTCTGTCTGGCAAGGAAAACCTGCGGGAGCACAGAAAACATCTCCCATCCTGTTCTGGACGTTGCACGGAGGTCTGCCAAGTTTTTGGCATAAAGAAAAGAAAAGCTGTCCAAAACAGCTTCTTATCGAATATTCATGTGATTAGAAAAGTCAGGAGAATGGTAAGGTAATGTTTACTATCAGTTGGCAAGTTGAGCACACAATCCCAGGGTTGTGCAGCTTCCTTCTTCACCTTTCCGATGCTGCCGCTCTCTCCGGCTCCCGGAGCCGAAGAAGCGGCTTCTTCGCGCAAAGACGATTGTACCGCACACAGTGCTCTTAGCGCCGCTTCTGCCGAAAGAAGCCCGGGAGCGGCGCTTAGCTCCGGAGAGCATCGTCCCTTCGTCTTTAGCGTCTTTTGTGGTCTACATCCTAGCAGAAAGCTTTTCCACTCTGTCGGGCAAGGAAAACCTGCGGGAGCACAGAATACATCTCCCATCGTGTTCTGGACGTTGCACGGAGGTCTGCCAAGTGTTTGGCATAAAGAAAAGAAAAGCTGTCCAAAACAGCTTCTTATCGAATATTCATGTGATTATAAAAGTCAGGAGAATGGTAAGGTACTGTTTTCTATCAGTTGGCAAGTTGAGCACACAATCCCAGTGTTGTACAGCTTCTTTCTTCACCTTTCCGATGCTGCCGCTCTCTCCGGCTCCCGGAGCCCAAGAAGCGGCTTCTTCGCGCAAAGACGAACGTACCGGTCACAGTGCTCTCTTAGCGCGGCTTCTGCCGAAAGACGCCCGGGAGCGGCGCTTAGCTCCGGAGAGCATCGTACCTTCGTCTTTAGCGTCTTTTGTGGTCTACATCCTAGCAGAAAGCTTTTCCACTCTGTCTGGCAAGGAAAACCTGCGGGAGCACAGAAAACATCTCCCATCGTGTTCTGGACATTGCACGGAGGTCTGCCAAGTGTTTGTATGAAGAAATTGATAGTTGTCCAAAATAACTTTCTATCGAATACTCTTGTGATGGGAAAAGTCAGGAAAGTGGTAAGGTAATGTTTTCTATCAGTTGGCGAGCTGCGCACACAATCCCAGTGTTGTACAGCTTCTTTCTTCACCTTTCCGATGCTGCCGCCCTCTCCGGCTCCCGGAGCCGAAGAAACGGCTTCTTCGCGCAAAGACGATTGTACCGGTCCCAGTGCTCTCTTAGCGCGGCTTCTGCCGAAAGAAGCCCGGGAGCGGCGCTTAGCTCCGGAGAGCATCGTCCCTTCGTCTTTAGCGTCTTTTGTGGTCTACATCCTAGCGGAAAGCTTTTCCACTCTGTCTGGCAAGGAAAACCTGCGGGAGCACAGAAAACATCTCCCATCATGTTCTGGACGTTGGACGGACGTCTGCCAAGTGTTTGGCATAAAGAAAAGAAAAGCTGTCCAAAACAGCTTCTTATCGAATATTCATGTGATTAGAAAAGTCAGGAGAATGCTAAGGTACTGTTTTCTATCAGTTGGCAATCTGCGCACACAATCCCAGTGTTGTACAGCTTCCTTCTTCACCTGAGCCGAAGAAGCGGCTTCTTCGCGCAAAGACGATTGTACCGGTCCCAGTGCTCTCTTAGCGCGGCTTCTGCCGAAAGACGCCCGGGAGCGGCGCTTAGCTCCGGAGAGCATCGTCCCTTCGTCTTTAGCGTCTTTTGTGGTCTACATCCTATCGGAAAGCTTTTCCTCTCTGTCTGGCACGGAAAACCTGCGGGAGCACAGAAAACATCTCCCATCGTGTTCTGGACGTTGCACGGAGGTCTGCCAAGTGTTTGGCATAAAGAAAAGAAAAGCTGTCCAAAACAGCTTCTTATCGAATATTCATGTGTTTAGAAAAGTCAGGAGAATGGTAAGGTAATATTTTCTATCAGTTGGCAAGTTGAGCACACAATCCCAGGGTTGTGCAGCTTCCCTCTTCACCTTTCCGATGCTGCCGCTCTCTCCGGCTCCCGGAGCCGAAGAAGCGGCTTCTTCGCGCAAAGACGATTGTACCGCTCACAGTGCTCTTAGCGCCGCTTCTGCCGAAAGAAGCCCGGGAGCGGCGATTAGCTCCGGAGAGCATCGTCCCTTCGCGTTTGGCGTCTTTTGTAGTCTACATTTTAGCAGATAGCGTTTCCACTCTGTCTGGCAAGGAAAACCTGCGCGAGCACAGAAAACATCTCCCATCGTGTTCTGGACGTTGCACGGACGTCTGCCAAGTGTTTGGCATAAAGAAAAGAAAAGCTGTCCAAAACAGCTTCTTATCGAATATTCATGTGATTAGAAAAGTCAGGAGAATGGTAAGGTACTGTTTTCTATCAGTTGGCAAGCTGCGCACACAATCCCAGTGTTGTACAGCTTCCTTCTTCTCCTGAGCCGAAGAAGCGGCTTCTTCGCGCAAAGACGATTGTACCGGTCACAGTGCTCTCTTAGCGCCGCTTCTGCCGAAAGAAGCCCGGGAGCGGCGCTTAGCTCCGGAGAGCATCGTCCCTTCGCGTTTAGCGTCTTTTGTAGTCTACATTTTAGCAGATAGCGTTTCCACTCTGTCTGGCAAGGAAAACCTGCGGGAGCACAGAAAACATCTCCCATCGTGTTCTGGACATTGCACGGAGGTCTGCCAAGTGTTTGTATGAAGAAATGGATAATTGTCCAAAATAACTTTCTATCGAATACTCTTGTGATGGGAAAATTCAGGAAAGTGGTAAGGTAATGTTTTCTATCAGTTGGCAAGCTGCGCACACAATCACAGTGTTGTAGAGCTTCTTTCTTCACCTTTCCGATGCTGCCGCCCTCTCCGGCTCCCGGAGCCGAAGAAACGGCTTCTTCGCGCAAAGACGATTGTACCGGTCCCAGTGCTCTCTTAGCGCGGCTTCTGCCGAAAGAAGCCCGGGAGCGGCGCTTAGCTCCGGAGAGCATCGTCCCTTCGTCTTTAGCGTCTTTTGTGGTCTACATCCTGGCAGAAAGCTTTTCCACTCTGTCTGGCAAGGAAAACCTGCGGGAGCACAGAAAACATCTCCCATCTTGTTCTGGACGTTGCACGGAGGTCTGCCCTGTGTTTGGCATAAAGAAAAGAAAAGCTGTCCAAAACAGCTTCTTATCGAATATTCATGTGATTAGAAAAGTCAGGAGAATGGTAAGGTAATGTTTTCTATCAGTTGGCAAGTTGAGCACACAATCCCAGGGTTGTGCAGCTTCCTTCTTCACCTTTCCGATGCTGCCGCTCTCTCCGGCTCCCGGACCCGAAGAAGCGGCTTCTTCGCTCAAAGACGATTCTACCGCTCACAGTGCTCTTAGCGCCGCTTCTGCCGAAAGAAGCCCGGGAGCGGCGCTTAGCTCCGGAGAGCATCGTCCCTTCGTCTTTAGCGTCTTTTGTGGTCTACATCCTAGCAGAAAGCTTTTCCACTCTGTCGGGCAAGGAAAACCTGCGGGAGCACAGAAAACATCTCCCATCATGTTCTGGACGTTGCACGGAGGTCTGCCAAGTGTTTGGCATAAAGAAAAGAAAAGCTGTCCAAAACAGCTTCTTATCGAATATTCATGTGATTAGAAAAGTCAGGAGAATGGTAAGGTACTGTTTTCTATCAGTTGGCAAGCTGCGCACACAATCCCAGTGTTGTACAGCTTCCTTCTTCACCTGAGCCGAAGAAGCGGCTTCTTCGCGCAAAGACGATTGTACCGGTCCCAGTGCTCTCTTAGCGCGGCTTCTGCCGAAAGAAGCCCGGGAGCGGCGCTTAGCTCCGGAGAGCATCGTCCCTTCGCGTTTGGCGTCTTTTGTAGTCTACATTTTAGCAGATTGCGTTTCCACTCTGTCTGGCAAGGAAAATCTGCGGGAGCACAGAAAACATCTCCCATCGTGTTCTGGACGTTGCACGGAGGTCTGCCAAGTGTTTGGCATAAAGAAAAGAAAAGCTGTCCAAAACAGCTTCTTATCGAATATTCATGTGATTAGAAAAGTCAGGAGAATGGTAAGGTACTGTTTTCTATCAGTTGGCAAGTTGAGCACAAAATCCCAGTGTTGTACAGCTTCTTTCTTCACCTTTCCGATGCTGCCGCTCTCTCCGGCTCCCGGAGCCGAAGAAGCGGCTTCTTCGCTCAAAGACGATCGTACCGGTCACAGTGCTCTCTTAGCGCGGCTTCTGCCGAAAGAAGCCCGGGAGCGGCGCTTAGCTCCGGAGAGCATCGTCCCTTCGTCTTTAGCGTCTTTTGTGGTCTACATCCTAGCAGAAAGCTTTTCCACTCTGTCTGGCAAGGAAAACCTGCGGGAGCACAGAAAACATCTCCCATCGTGTTCTGGACATTGCACGGAGGTCTGCCAAGTGTTTGTATGAAGAAATTGATAGTTGTCCAAAATAACTTTCTATCGAATACTCTTGTGATGGGAAAATTCAGGAAAGTGGTAAGGTAATGTTTTCTATCAGTTGGCGAGCTGCGCACACAATCACAGTGTTGTAGAGCTTCTTTCTTCACCTTTCCGATGCTGCCTCTCTCTCCGGCTCCCGGAGCCGAAGAAACGGCTTCTTCGCGCAAAGACGATTGTACCGGTCCCAGTGCTCTCTTAGCGCGGCTTCTGCCGAAAGAAGCCCGGGAGCGGCGCTTAGCTCCGGAGAGCATCGTCCCTTCGTCTTTAGCGTCTTTTGTGGTCTACATCCTAGCAGAAAGCTTTTCCACTCTGTCTGGCAAGGAAAACCTGCGGGAGCACAGAAAACATCTCCCATCGTGTTCTGGACATTGCACGGAGGTCTGCCAAGTGTTTGTATGAAGAAATTGATAGTTGTCCAAAATAACTTTCTATCGAATACTCTTGTGATGGGAAAATTCAGGAAAGTGGTAAGGTAATGTTTTCTATCAGTTGGCGAGCTGCGCACACAATCACAGTGTTGTAGAGCTTCTTTCTTCACCTTTCCGATGCTGCCTCTCTCTCCGGCTCCCGGAGCCGAAGAAACGGCTTCTTCGCGCAAAGACGATTGTACCGGTCCCAGTGCTCTCTTAGCGCGGCTTCTGCCGAAAGAAGCCCGGGAGCGGCGCTTAGCTCCGGAGAGCATCGTCCCTTCGTCTTTAGCGTCTTTTGTGGTCTACATCCTGGCAGAAAGCTTTTCCACTCTGTCTGGCAAGGAAAATCTGCGGGAGCACAGAAAACATCTCCCATCGTGTTCTGGACGTTGCACGGAGGTCTGCCATGTGTTTGGCATAAAGAAAAGAAAAGCTGTCCAAAACAGCTTCTTATCGAATATTCATGTGTTTAGAAAAGTCAGGAGAATGGTAAGGTAATGTTTTCTATCAGTTGGCAAGTTGAGCACACAATCCCAGGGTTGTGCAGCTTCCTTCTTCACCTTTCCGATGCTGCCGCTCTCTCCGGCTCCCGGAGCCGAAGAAGCGGCTTCTTCGCGCAAAGACGATTGTACCGGTCCCAGTGCTCTCTTAGCGCGGCTTCTGCCGAAAGAAGCCCGGGAGCGGCGCTTAGCTCCGGAGAGCATCGTCCCTTCGTCTTTAGCGTCTTTTGCGGTCTACATCCTAGCAGAAATCTTTTCCTCTCTGTCTGGCAAGGAAAACCTGCGGGAGCACAGAAAACATCTCCCATCCTGTTCTGGACGTTGCACGGAGGTCTGCCAAGTGTTTGGCATAAAGAAAAGAAAAGCTGTCCAAAACAGCTTCTTATCGAATATTCATGTGATTAGAAAAGTCAGGAGAATGGTAAGGTAATGTTTTCTATCAGTTGGCAAGTTGAGCACACAATCCCAGGGTTGTGCAGCTTCCTTCTTCACCTTTCCGATGCTGCCGCTCTCTCCGGCTCCCGGAGCCGAAGAAGCGGCTTCTTCGCGCAAAGACGATTGTACCGCTCACAGTGCTCTTAGCGCCGCTTCTGCCGAAAGAAGCCCGGGAGCGGCGCTCAGCTCCGGAGAGCATCGTCCCTTCGCGTTTGGCGTCTTTTGTAGTCTACATTTTAGCAGATTGCGTTTCCACTCTGTCTGGCAAGGAAAATCTGCGGGAGCACAGAAAACATCTCCCATCGTGTTCTGGACGTTGCACGGAGGTCTGCCAAGTGTTTGGCATAAAGAAAAGAAAAGCTGTCCAAAACAGCTTCTTATCGAATATTCATGTGATTAGAAAAGTCAGGAGAATGGTAAGGTACTGTTTTCTATCAGTTGGCAAGTTGAGCACAAAATCCCAGTGTTGTACAGCTTCTTTCTTCACCTTTCCGATGCTGCCGCTCTCTCCGGCTCCCGGAGCCGAAGAAGCGGCTTCTTCGCTCAAAGACGATCGTACCGGTCACAGTGCTCTCTTAGCGCGGCTTCTGCCGAAAGAAGCCCGGGAGCGGCGATTAGCTCCGGAGAGCGTCGTCCCTTCGTCTTTAGCGTCTTTTGTGGTCTACATCCTAGCAGAAAGCTTTTCCACTCTGTCTGGCAAGGAAAACCTGCGGGAGCACAGAAAACATCTCCCATCGTGTTCTGGACATTGCACGGAGGTCTGCCAAGTGTTTGTATGAAGAAATTGATAGTTGTCCAAAATAACTTTCTATCGAATACTCCTGTGATGGGAAAAGTCAGGAAAGTGGTAAGGTAATGTTTTCTATCAGTTGGCGAGCTGCGCACACAATCCCAGTGTTGTACAGCTTCCTTCTTCACCTTTCCGATGCTGCCTCTCTCTCCGGCTCCCGGAGCCGAAGAAACGGCTTCTTCGCGCAAAGACGATTGTACCGGTCACAGTGCTCTCTTAGCGCGGCTTCTGCCGAAAGACGCCCGGGAGCGGCGCTTAGCTCCGGAGAGCATCGTCCCTTCGTCTTTAGCGTCTTTTGCGGTCTACATCCTAGCAGAAAGCTTTTCCACTCTGTCGGGCAAGGAAAACCTGCGGGAGCACAGAAAACATCTCCCATCGTGTTCTGGACATTGCACGGAGGTCTGCCAAGTGTTTGGCATAAAGAAAAGAAAAACTGTCCAAAACAGCTTCTTATCGAATATTCATGTGATTAGAAAAGTCAGGAGAATGGTAAGGTAATGTTTTCTATCAGTTGGCAAGTTGAGCGCACAATCCCAGGGTTGTGCAGCTTTCTTCTTCACCTTTCCGATGCTGCCGCTCTCTCCGGCTCCCGGAGCCGAAGAAACGGCTTCTTCGCGCAAAGACGATGGTACCGCTCACAGTGCTCTCTTAGCGCGGCTTCTGCCGAAAGAAGCCCGGGAGCGGCGCTTAGCTCCGGAGAGCATCGTCCCTTCGCGTTTGGCGTCTTTTGTAGTCTACATTTTAGCAGATAGCGTTTCCACTCTGTCTGGCAAGGATAACCTGCAGGAGCACAGAAAACATCTCCCATCGTGTTCTGGACATTGCACGGAGCTCTGCCAAGTGTTTGGCATAAAGAAAGGGAAAGCTGTCCAAAACAGCTTCCTATCGAAAATTCTTGTGATTGGAAAAATCAGGAAAGTGGTAAGGTAATGTTTTCTATCAGTTGGCAAGCTGCGCACACAATCCCAGTGTTGTACAGCTTCTTTCTTCACCTTTCCGATGCTGCCGCTCTCTCCGGCTCCCGGAGCCCAAGAAGCGGCTTCTTCGCGCAAAGACGATTGTACCGGTCCCAGTGCTCTCTTAGCGCGGCTTCTGCCGAAAGAAGCCCGGGAGCGGCGCTTAGCTCCGGAGAGCATCGTCCCTTCGTCTTTAGCGTCTTTTGTGGTCTACATCCTAGCAGAAAGCTTTTCCACTCTGTCTGGCAAGGAAAACCTGCGGGAGCACAGAAAACATCTCCCATCGTGTTCTGGACATTGCACGGAGGTCTGCCAAGTGTTTGTATGAAGAAATTGATAGTTGTCCAAAATAACTTCTTATCGAATACTCTTGTGATGGGAAAATTCAGGAAAGTGGTAAGGTAATGTTTTCTATCAGTTGGCAAGCTGCGCACACAATCACAGTGTTGTAGAGCTTCTTTCTTCACCTTTCCGATGCTGCCTCTCTCTCCGGCTCCCGGAGCCGAAGAAACGGCTTCTTCGCGCAAAGACGATTGTACCGGTCCCAGTGCTCTCTTAGCGCGGCTTCTGCCGAAAGAAGCCCGGGAGCGGCGCTTAGCTCCGGAGAGCATCGTCCCTTCGTCTTTAGCGTCTTTTGTGGTCTACATCCTGGCAGAAAGCTTTTCCACTCTGTCTGGCAAGGAAAACCTGCGGGAGCACAGAAAACATCTCCCATCGTGTTCTGGACGTTGCACGGAGGTCTGCCATGTGTTTGGCATAAAGAAAAGAAAAGCTGTCCAAAACAGCTTCTTATCGAATATTCATGTGATTAGAAAAGTCAGGAGAATGGTAAGGTAATGTTTTCTATCAGTTGGCAAGTTGAGCACACAATCCCAGGGTTGTGCAGCTTCCTTCTTCACCTTTCCGATGCTGCCGCTCTCTCCGGCTCCCGGAGCCGAAGAAGCGGCTTCTTCGCGCAAAGACGATTCTACCGCTCACAGTGCTCTTAGCGCCGCTTCTGCCGAAAGAAGCCCGGGAGCGGCGCTTAGCTCCGGAGAGCATCGTCCCTTCGTCTTTAGCGTCTTTTGTGGTCTACATCCTAGCAGAAAGCTTTTCCTCTCTGTCGGGCAAGGAAAACCTGCGGGAGCACAGAAAACATCTCCCATCATGTTCTGGACGTTGCACGGAGGTCTGCCAAGTGTTTGGCATAAAGAAAAGAAAAGCTGTCCAAAACAGCTTCTTATCGAATATTCATGTGATTAGAAAAGTCAGGAGAATGGTAAGGTACTGTTTTCTATCAGTTGGCAAGCTGCGCACACAATCCCAGTGTTGTACAGCTTCCTTCTTCACCTGAGCCGAAGAAACGGCTTCTTCGCGCCAAGACGATTGTACCGGTCACAGTGCTCTCTTAGCGCCGCTTCTGCCGAAAGAAGCCCGGGAGCGGCGCTTAGCTCCGGAGAGCATCGTCCCTTCGCGTTTAGCGTCTTTTGTAGTCTACATTTTAGCAGATAGCGTTTCCACTCTGTCTGGCAAGGAAAACCTGCGGGAGCACAGAAAACATCTCCCATCGTGTTCTGGACATTGCACGGAGGTCTGCCAAGTGTTTTTATGAAGAAATTGATAGTTGTCCAAAATAACTTTCTATCGAATACTCTTGTGATGGGAAAAGTCAGGAAAGTGGTAAGGTAATGTTTTCTATCAGTTGGCGAGCTGCGCACACAATCCCAGTGTTGTACAGCTTCTTTCTTCACCTTTCCGATGCTGCCTCTCTCTCCGGCTCCCGGAGCCCAAGAAGCGGCTTCTTCGCGCAAAGACGATTGTACCGCTCACAGTGCTCTCTTAGCGCGGCTTCTGCCGATAGAAGCCCGGGAACGGCGCTTAGCTCCGGAGAGCATCGTCCCTTCGTCTTTAGCGTCTTTTGTGGTCTACATCCTAGCAGAAAGCTTTTCCACTCTGTCTGGCAAGGAAAACCTGCGGGAGCACAGAAAACATCTCCCATCGTGTTCTGGACATTGCACGGAGGTCTGCCAAGTGTTTGTATGAAGAAATTGATAGTTGTCCAAAATAACTTTCTATCGAATACTCTTGTGATGGGAAAATTCAGGAAAGTGGTAAGGTAATGTTTTCTATCAGTTGGCGAGCTGCGCACACAATCACAGTGTTGTAGAGCTTCTTTCTTCACCTTTCCGATGCTGCCTCTCTCTCCGGCTCCCGGAGCCGAAGAAACGGCTTCTTCGCGCAAAGACGATTGTACCGGTCCCAGTGCTCTCTTAGCGCGGCTTCTGCCGAAAGACGCCCGGGAGCGGCGCTTAGCTCCGGAGAGCATCGTCCCTTCGTCTTTAGCGTCTTTTGTGGTCTACATCCTATCGGAAAGCTTTTCCTCTCTGTCTGGCACGGAAAACCTGCGGGAGCACAGAAAACATCTCCCATCTTGTTCTGGACGTTGCACGGAGGTCTGCCAAGTGTTTGGCATAAAGAAAAGAAAAACTGTCCAAAACAGCTTCTTATCGAATATTCATGTGTTTAGAAAAGTCAGGAGAATGGTAAGGTAATATTTTCTATCAGTTGGCAAGTTGAGCACACAATCCCAGGGTTGTGCAGCTTCCCTCTTCAGCTTTCCGATGCTGCCGCTCTCTCCGGCTCCCTGAGCCCAAGAAGCGGCTTCTTCGCGCAAAGACGATTGTACCGCTCACAGTGCTCTTAGCGCCGCTTCTGCCGAAAGAAGCCCGGGAGCGGCGATTAGCTCCGGAGAGCATCGTCCCTTCGCGTTTGGCGTCTTTTGTAGTCTACATTTTAGCAGATAGCGTTTCCACTCTATCTGGCAAGGAAAACCTGCGCGAGCACAGAAAACATCTCCCATCGTGTTCTGGACGTTGCACGGAGGTCTGCCAAGTGTTTGGCATAAAGAAAAGAAAAGCTGTCCAAAACAGCTTCTTATCGAATATTCATGTGATTAGAAAAGTCAGGAGAATGGTAAGGTACTGTTTTCTATCAGTTGGCAAGCTGCGCACACAATCCCAGTGTTGTACAGCTTCCTTCTTCTCCTGAGCCGAAGAAGCGGCTTCTTCGCGCAAAGACGATTGTACCGCTCACAGTGATCTCTTAGCGCCGCTTCTGCCGAAAGAAGCCCGGGAGCGGCGCTTAGCTCCGGAGAGCATCGTCCCTTCGCGTTTAGCGTCTTTTGTAGTCTACATTTTAGCAGATAGCGTTTCCACTCTGTCTGGCAAGGAAAACCTGCGGGAGCACAGAAAACATCTCCCATCGTGTTCTGGACATTGCACGGAGGTCTGCCAAGTGTTTGTATGAAGAAATTGATAGTTGTCCAAAATAACTTTCTATCGAATACTCTTGTGATGGGAAAAGTCAGGAAAGTGGTAAGGTAATGTTTTCTATCAGTTGGCGAGCTGCGCACACAATCCCAGTGTTGTACAGCTTCTTTCTTCACCTTTCCGATGCTGCCGCCCTCTCCGGCTCCCGGAGCCGAAGAAACGGCTTCTTCGCGCAAAGACGATTGTACCGGTCCCAGTGCTCTCTTAGCGCGGCTTCTGCCGAAAGAAGCCCGGGAGCGGCGCTTAGCTCCGGAGAGCATCGTCCCTTCGTCTTTAGCGTCTTTTGTGGTCTACATCCTAGCGGAAAGCTTTTCCACTCTGTCTGGCAAGGAAAACCTGCGGGAGCACAGAAAACATCTCCCATCATGTTCTGGACGTTGGACGGACGTCTGCCAAGTGTTTGGCATAAAGAAAAGAAAAGCTGTCCAAAACAGCTTCTTATCGAATATTCATGTGATTAGAAAAGTCAGGAGAATGCTAAGGTACTGTTTTCTATCAGTTGGCAATCTGCGCACACAATCCCAGTGTTGTACAGCTTCCTTCTTCACCTGAGCCGAAGAAGCGGCTTCTTCGCGCAAAGACGATTGTACCGGTCCCAGTGCTCTCTTAGCGCGGCTTCTGCCGAAAGACGCCCGGGAGCGGCGCTTAGCTCCGGAGAGCATCGTCCCTTCGTCTTTAGCGTCTTTTGTGGTCTACATCCTATCGGAAAGCTTTTCCTCTCTGTCTGGCACGGAAAACCTGCGGGAGCACAGAAAACATCTCCCATCGTGTTCTGGACGTTGCACGGAGGTCTGCCAAGTGTTTGGCATAAAGAAAAGAAAAGCTGTCCAAAACAGCTTCTTATCGAATATTCATGTGTTTAGAAAAGTCAGGAGAATGGTAAGGTAATATTTTCTATCAGTTGGCAAGTTGAGCACACAATCCCAGGGTTGTGCAGCTTCCCTCTTCACCTTTCCGATGCTGCCGCTCTCTCCGGCTCCCGGAGCCGAAGAAGCGGCTTCTTCGCGCAAAGACGATTGTACCGCTCACAGTGCTCTTAGCGCCGCTTCTGCCGAAAGAAGCCCGGGAGCGGCGATTAGCTCCGGAGAGCATCGTCCCTTCGCGTTTGGCGTCTTTTGTAGTCTACATTTTAGCAGATAGCGTTTCCACTCTGTCTGGCAAGGAAAACCTGCGCGAGCACAGAAAACATCTCCCATCGTGTTCTGGACGTTGCACGGACGTCTGCCAAGTGTTTGGCATAAAGAAAAGAAAAGCTGTCCAAAACAGCTTCTTATCGAATATTCATGTGATTAGAAAAGTCAGGAGAATGGTAAGGTACTGTTTTCTATCAGTTGGCAAGCTGCGCACACAATCCCAGTGTTGTACAGCTTCCTTCTTCTCCTGAGCCGAAGAAGCGGCTTCTTCGCGCAAAGACGATTGTACCGGTCACAGTGCTCTCTTAGCGCCGCTTCTGCCGAAAGAAGCCCGGGAGCGGCGCTTAGCTCCGGAGAGCATCGTCCCTTCGCGTTTAGCGTCTTTTGTAGTCTACATTTTAGCAGATAGCGTTTCCACTCTGTCTGGCAAGGAAAACCTGCGGGAGCACAGAAAACATCTCCCATCGTGTTCTGGACATTGCACGGAGGTCTGCCAAGTGTTTGTATGAAGAAATGGATAATTGTCCAAAATAACTTTCTATCGAATACTCTTGTGATGGGAAAATTCAGGAAAGTGGTAAGGTAATGTTTTCTATCAGTTGGCAAGCTGCGCACACAATCACAGTGTTGTAGAGCTTCTTTCTTCACCTTTCCGATGCTGCCGCCCTCTCCGGCTCCCGGAGCCGAAGAAACGGCTTCTTCGCGCAAAGACGATTGTACCGGTCCCAGTGCTCTCTTAGCGCGGCTTCTGCCGAAAGAAGCCCGGGAGCGGCGCTTAGCTCCGGAGAGCATCGTCCCTTCGTCTTTAGCGTCTTTTGTGGTCTACATCCTGGCAGAAAGCTTTTCCACTCTGTCTGGCAAGGAAAACCTGCGGGAGCACAGAAAACATCTCCCATCTTGTTCTGGACGTTGCACGGAGGTCTGCCCTGTGTTTGGCATAAAGAAAAGAAAAGCTGTCCAAAACAGCTTCTTATCGAATATTCATGTGATTAGAAAAGTCAGGAGAATGGTAAGGTAATGTTTTCTATCAGTTGGCAAGTTGAGCACACAATCCCAGGGTTGTGCAGCTTCCTTCTTCACCTTTCCGATGCTGCCGCTCTCTCCGGCTCCCGGACCCGAAGAAGCGGCTTCTTCGCTCAAAGACGATTCTACCGCTCACAGTGCTCTTAGCGCCGCTTCTGCCGAAAGAAGCCCGGGAGCGGCGCTTAGCTCCGGAGAGCATCGTCCCTTCGTCTTTAGCGTCTTTTGTGGTCTACATCCTAGCAGAAAGCTTTTCCACTCTGTCGGGCAAGGAAAACCTGCGGGAGCACAGAAAACATCTCCCATCATGTTCTGGACGTTGCACGGAGGTCTGCCAAGTGTTTGGCATAAAGAAAAGAAAAGCTGTCCAAAACAGCTTCTTATCGAATATTCATGTGATTAGAAAAGTCAGGAGAATGGTAAGGTACTGTTTTCTATCAGTTGGCAAGCTGCGCACACAATCCCAGTGTTGTACAGCTTCCTTCTTCACCTGAGCCGAAGAAGCGGCTTCTTCGCGCAAAGACGATTGTACCGGTCCCAGTGCTCTCTTAGCGCGGCTTCTGCCGAAAGAAGCCCGGGAGCGGCGCTTAGCTCCGGAGAGCATCGTCCCTTCGCGTTTGGCGTCTTTTGTAGTCTACATTTTAGCAGATTGCGTTTCCACTCTGTCTGGCAAGGAAAATCTGCGGGAGCACAGAAAACATCTCCCATCGTGTTCTGGACGTTGCACGGAGGTCTGCCAAGTGTTTGGCATAAAGAAAAGAAAAGCTGTCCAAAACAGCTTCTTATCGAATATTCATGTGATTAGAAAAGTCAGGAGAATGGTAAGGTACTGTTTTCTATCAGTTGGCAAGTTGAGCACAAAATCCCAGTGTTGTACAGCTTCTTTCTTCACCTTTCCGATGCTGCCGCTCTCTCCGGCTCCCGGAGCCGAAGAAGCGGCTTCTTCGCTCAAAGACGATCGTACCGGTCACAGTGCTCTCTTAGCGCGGCTTCTGCCGAAAGAAGCCCGGGAGCGGCGCTTAGCTCCGGAGAGCATCGTCCCTTCGTCTTTAGCGTCTTTTGTGGTCTACATCCTAGCAGAAAGCTTTTCCACTCTGTCTGGCAAGGAAAACCTGCGGGAGCACAGAAAACATCTCCCATCGTGTTCTGGACATTGCACGGAGGTCTGCCAAGTGTTTGTATGAAGAAATTGATAGTTGTCCAAAATAACTTTCTATCGAATACTCTTGTGATGGGAAAATTCAGGAAAGTGGTAAGGTAATGTTTTCTATCAGTTGGCGAGCTGCGCACACAATCACAGTGTTGTAGAGCTTCTTTCTTCACCTTTCCGATGCTGCCTCTCTCTCCGGCTCCCGGAGCCGAAGAAACGGCTTCTTCGCGCAAAGACGATTGTACCGGTCCCAGTGCTCTCTTAGCGCGGCTTCTGCCGAAAGAAGCCCGGGAGCGGCGCTTAGCTCCGGAGAGCATCGTCCCTTCGTCTTTAGCGTCTTTTGTGGTCTACATCCTAGCAGAAAGCTTTTCCACTCTGTCTGGCAAGGAAAACCTGCGGGAGCACAGAAAACATCTCCCATCGTGTTCTGGACATTGCACGGAGGTCTGCCAAGTGTTTGTATGAAGAAATTGATAGTTGTCCAAAATAACTTTCTATCGAATACTCTTGTGATGGGAAAATTCAGGAAAGTGGTAAGGTAATGTTTTCTATCAGTTGGCGAGCTGCGCACACAATCACAGTGTTGTAGAGCTTCTTTCTTCACCTTTCCGATGCTGCCTCTCTCTCCGGCTCCCGGAGCCGAAGAAACGGCTTCTTCGCGCAAAGACGATTGTACCGGTCCCAGTGCTCTCTTAGCGCGGCTTCTGCCGAAAGAAGCCCGGGAGCGGCGCTTAGCTCCGGAGAGCATCGTCCCTTCGTCTTTAGCGTCTTTTGTGGTCTACATCCTGGCAGAAAGCTTTTCCACTCTGTCTGGCAAGGAAAATCTGCGGGAGCACAGAAAACATCTCCCATCGTGTTCTGGACGTTGCACGGAGGTCTGCCATGTGTTTGGCATAAAGAAAAGAAAAGCTGTCCAAAACAGCTTCTTATCGAATATTCATGTGTTTAGAAAAGTCAGGAGAATGGTAAGGTAATGTTTTCTATCAGTTGGCAAGTTGAGCACACAATCCCAGGGTTGTGCAGCTTCCTTCTTCACCTTTCCGATGCTGCCGCTCTCTCCGGCTCCCGGAGCCGAAGAAGCGGCTTCTTCGCGCAAAGACGATTGTACCGGTCCCAGTGCTCTCTTAGCGCGGCTTCTGCCGAAAGAAGCCCGGGAGCGGCGCTTAGCTCCGGAGAGCATCGTCCCTTCGTCTTTAGCGTCTTTTGCGGTCTACATCCTAGCAGAAATCTTTTCCTCTCTGTCTGGCAAGGAAAACCTGCGGGAGCACAGAAAACATCTCCCATCCTGTTCTGGACGTTGCACGGAGGTCTGCCAAGTGTTTGGCATAAAGAAAAGAAAAGCTGTCCAAAACAGCTTCTTATCGAATATTCATGTGATTAGAAAAGTCAGGAGAATGGTAAGGTAATGTTTTCTATCAGTTGGCAAGTTGAGCACACAATCCCAGGGTTGTGCAGCTTCCTTCTTCACCTTTCCGATGCTGCCGCTCTCTCCGGCTCCCGGAGCCGAAGAAGCGGCTTCTTCGCGCAAAGACGATTGTACCGCTCACAGTGCTCTTAGCGCCGCTTCTGCCGAAAGAAGCCCGGGAGCGGCGCTCAGCTCCGGAGAGCATCGTCCCTTCGCGTTTGGCGTCTTTTGTAGTCTACATTTTAGCAGATTGCGTTTCCACTCTGTCTGGCAAGGAAAATCTGCGGGAGCACAGAAAACATCTCCCATCGTGTTCTGGACGTTGCACGGAGGTCTGCCAAGTGTTTGGCATAAAGAAAAGAAAAGCTGTCCAAAACAGCTTCTTATCGAATATTCATGTGATTAGAAAAGTCAGGAGAATGGTAAGGTACTGTTTTCTATCAGTTGGCAAGTTGAGCACAAAATCCCAGTGTTGTACAGCTTCTTTCTTCACCTTTCCGATGCTGCCGCTCTCTCCGGCTCCCGGAGCCGAAGAAGCGGCTTCTTCGCTCAAAGACGATCGTACCGGTCACAGTGCTCTCTTAGCGCGGCTTCTGCCGAAAGAAGCCCGGGAGCGGCGATTAGCTCCGGAGAGCGTCGTCCCTTCGTCTTTAGCGTCTTTTGTGGTCTACATCCTAGCAGAAAGCTTTTCCACTCTGTCTGGCAAGGAAAACCTGCGGGAGCACAGAAAACATCTCCCATCGTGTTCTGGACATTGCACGGAGGTCTGCCAAGTGTTTGTATGAAGAAATTGATAGTTGTCCAAAATAACTTTCTATCGAATACTCCTGTGATGGGAAAAGTCAGGAAAGTGGTAAGGTAATGTTTTCTATCAGTTGGCGAGCTGCGCACACAATCCCAGTGTTGTACAGCTTCCTTCTTCACCTTTCCGATGCTGCCTCTCTCTCCGGCTCCCGGAGCCGAAGAAACGGCTTCTTCGCGCAAAGACGATTGTACCGGTCACAGTGCTCTCTTAGCGCGGCTTCTGCCGAAAGACGCCCGGGAGCGGCGCTTAGCTCCGGAGAGCATCGTCCCTTCGTCTTTAGCGTCTTTTGCGGTCTACATCCTAGCAGAAAGCTTTTCCACTCTGTCGGGCAAGGAAAACCTGCGGGAGCACAGAAAACATCTCCCATCGTGTTCTGGACATTGCACGGAGGTCTGCCAAGTGTTTGGCATAAAGAAAAGAAAAACTGTCCAAAACAGCTTCTTATCGAATATTCATGTGATTAGAAAAGTCAGGAGAATGGTAAGGTAATGTTTTCTATCAGTTGGCAAGTTGAGCGCACAATCCCAGGGTTGTGCAGCTTTCTTCTTCACCTTTCCGATGCTGCCGCTCTCTCCGGCTCCCGGAGCCGAAGAAACGGCTTCTTCGCGCAAAGACGATGGTACCGCTCACAGTGCTCTCTTAGCGCGGCTTCTGCCGAAAGAAGCCCGGGAGCGGCGCTTAGCTCCGGAGAGCATCGTCCCTTCGCGTTTGGCGTCTTTTGTAGTCTACATTTTAGCAGATAGCGTTTCCACTCTGTCTGGCAAGGATAACCTGCAGGAGCACAGAAAACATCTCCCATCGTGTTCTGGACATTGCACGGAGCTCTGCCAAGTGTTTGGCATAAAGAAAGGGAAAGCTGTCCAAAACAGCTTCCTATCGAAAATTCTTGTGATTGGAAAAATCAGGAAAGTGGTAAGGTAATGTTTTCTATCAGTTGGCAAGCTGCGCACACAATCCCAGTGTTGTACAGCTTCTTTCTTCACCTTTCCGATGCTGCCGCTCTCTCCGGCTCCCGGAGCCCAAGAAGCGGCTTCTTCGCGCAAAGACGATTGTACCGGTCCCAGTGCTCTCTTAGCGCGGCTTCTGCCGAAAGAAGCCCGGGAGCGGCGCTTAGCTCCGGAGAGCATCGTCCCTTCGTCTTTAGCGTCTTTTGTGGTCTACATCCTAGCAGAAAGCTTTTCCACTCTGTCTGGCAAGGAAAACCTGCGGGAGCACAGAAAACATCTCCCATCGTGTTCTGGACATTGCACGGAGGTCTGCCAAGTGTTTGTATGAAGAAATTGATAGTTGTCCAAAATAACTTCTTATCGAATACTCTTGTGATGGGAAAATTCAGGAAAGTGGTAAGGTAATGTTTTCTATCAGTTGGCAAGCTGCGCACACAATCACAGTGTTGTAGAGCTTCTTTCTTCACCTTTCCGATGCTGCCTCTCTCTCCGGCTCCCGGAGCCGAAGAAACGGCTTCTTCGCGCAAAGACGATTGTACCGGTCCCAGTGCTCTCTTAGCGCGGCTTCTGCCGAAAGAAGCCCGGGAGCGGCGCTTAGCTCCGGAGAGCATCGTCCCTTCGTCTTTAGCGTCTTTTGTGGTCTACATCCTGGCAGAAAGCTTTTCCACTCTGTCTGGCAAGGAAAACCTGCGGGAGCACAGAAAACATCTCCCATCGTGTTCTGGACGTTGCACGGAGGTCTGCCATGTGTTTGGCATAAAGAAAAGAAAAGCTGTCCAAAACAGCTTCTTATCGAATATTCATGTGATTAGAAAAGTCAGGAGAATGGTAAGGTAATGTTTTCTATCAGTTGGCAAGTTGAGCACACAATCCCAGGGTTGTGCAGCTTCCTTCTTCACCTTTCCGATGCTGCCGCTCTCTCCGGCTCCCGGAGCCGAAGAAGCGGCTTCTTCGCGCAAAGACGATTCTACCGCTCACAGTGCTCTTAGCGCCGCTTCTGCCGAAAGAAGCCCGGGAGCGGCGCTTAGCTCCGGAGAGCATCGTCCCTTCGTCTTTAGCGTCTTTTGTGGTCTACATCCTAGCAGAAAGCTTTTCCACTCTGTCGGGCAAGGAAAACCTGCGGGAGCACAGAAAACATCTCCCATCATGTTCTGGACGTTGCACGGAGGTCTGCCAAGTGTTTGGCATAAAGAAAAGAAAAGCTGTCCAAAACAGCTTCTTATCGAATATTCATGTGATTAGAAAAGTCAGGAGAATGGTAAGGTACTGTTTTCTATCAGTTGGCAAGCTGCGCACACAATCCCAGTGTTGTACAGCTTCCTTCTTCACCTGAGCCGAAGAAACGGCTTCTTCGCGCCAAGACGATTGTACCGGTCACAGTGCTCTCTTAGCGCCGCTTCTGCCGAAAGAAGCCCGGGAGCGGCGCTTAGCTCCGGAGAGCATCGTCCCTTCGCGTTTAGCGTCTTTTGTAGTCTACATTTTAGCAGATAGCGTTTCCACTCTGTCTGGCAAGGAAAACCTGCGGGAGCACAGAAAACATCTCCCATCGTGTTCTGGACATTGCACGGAGGTCTGCCAAGTGTTTTTATGAAGAAATTGATAGTTGTCCAAAATAACTTTCTATCGAATACTCTTGTGATGGGAAAAGTCAGGAAAGTGGTAAGGTAATGTTTTCTATCAGTTGGCGAGCTGCGCACACAATCCCAGTGTTGTACAGCTTCTTTCTTCACCTTTCCGATGCTGCCTCTCTCTCCGGCTCCCGGAGCCCAAGAAGCGGCTTCTTCGCGCAAAGACGATTGTACCGCTCACAGTGCTCTCTTAGCGCGGCTTCTGCCGATAGAAGCCCGGGAACGGCGCTTAGCTCCGGAGAGCATCGTCCCTTCGTCTTTAGCGTCTTTTGTGGTCTACATCCTAGCAGAAAGCTTTTCCACTCTGTCTGGCAAGGAAAACCTGCGGGAGCACAGAAAACATCTCCCATCGTGTTCTGGACATTGCACGGAGGTCTGCCAAGTGTTTGTATGAAGAAATTGATAGTTGTCCAAAATAACTTTCTATCGAATACTCTTGTGATGGGAAAATTCAGGAAAGTGGTAAGGTAATGTTTTCTATCAGTTGGCGAGCTGCGCACACAATCACAGTGTTGTAGAGCTTCTTTCTTCACCTTTCCGATGCTGCCTCTCTCTCCGGCTCCCGGAGCCGAAGAAACGGCTTCTTCGCGCAAAGACGATTGTACCGGTCCCAGTGCTCTCTTAGCGCGGCTTCTGCCGAAAGACGCCCGGGAGCGGCGCTTAGCTCCGGAGAGCATCGTCCCTTCGTCTTTAGCGTCTTTTGTGGTCTACATCCTATCGGAAAGCTTTTCCTCTCTGTCTGGCACGGAAAACCTGCGGGAGCACAGAAAACATCTCCCATCTTGTTCTGGACGTTGCACGGAGGTCTGCCAAGTGTTTGGCATAAAGAAAAGAAAAACTGTCCAAAACAGCTTCTTATCGAATATTCATGTGTTTAGAAAAGTCAGGAGAATGGTAAGGTAATATTTTCTATCAGTTGGCAAGTTGAGCACACAATCCCAGGGTTGTGCAGCTTCCCTCTTCAGCTTTCCGATGCTGCCGCTCTCTCCGGCTCCCTGAGCCCAAGAAGCGGCTTCTTCGCGCAAAGACGATTGTACCGCTCACAGTGCTCTTAGCGCCGCTTCTGCCGAAAGAAGCCCGGGAGCGGCGATTAGCTCCGGAGAGCATCGTCCCTTCGCGTTTGGCGTCTTTTGTAGTCTACATTTTAGCAGATAGCGTTTCCACTCTATCTGGCAAGGAAAACCTGCGCGAGCACAGAAAACATCTCCCATCGTGTTCTGGACGTTGCACGGAGGTCTGCCAAGTGTTTGGCATAAAGAAAAGAAAAGCTGTCCAAAACAGCTTCTTATCGAATATTCATGTGATTAGAAAAGTCAGGAGAATGGTAAGGTACTGTTTTCTATCAGTTGGCAAGCTGCGCACACAATCCCAGTGTTGTACAGCTTCCTTCTTCTCCTGAGCCGAAGAAGCGGCTTCTTCGCGCAAAGACGATTGTACCGCTCACAGTGATCTCTTAGCGCCGCTTCTGCCGAAAGAAGCCCGGGAGCGGCGCTTAGCTCCGGAGAGCATCGTCCCTTCGCGTTTAGCGTCTTTTGTAGTCTACATTTTAGCAGATAGCGTTTCCACTCTGTCTGGCAAGGAAAACCTGCGGGAGCACAGAAAACATCTCCCATCGTGTTCTGGACATTGCACGGAGGTCTGCCAAGTGTTTGTATGAAGAAATTGATAGTTGTCCAAAATAACTTTCTATCGAATACTCTTGTGATGGGAAAAGTCAGGAAAGTGGTAAGGTAATGTTTTCTATCAGTTGGCAAGCTGCGCACACAATCACAGTGTTGTAGAGCTTCTTTCTTCACCTTTCCGATGCTGCCTCTCTCTCCGGCTCCCGGAGCCGAAGAAACGGCTTCTTCGCGCAAAGACGATTGTACCGGTCCCAGTGCTCTCTTAGCGCGGCTTCTGCCGAAAGAAGCCCGGGAGCGGCGCTTAGCTCCGGAGAGCATCGTCCCTTCGTCTTTAGCGTCTTTTGTGGTCTACATCCTGGCAGAAAGCTTTTCCACTCTGTCTGGCAAGGAAAACCTGCAGGAGCACAGAAAACATCTCCCATCTTGTTCTGGACGTTGCACGGAGGTCTGCCCTGTGTTTGGCATAAAGAAAAGAAAAACTGTCCAAAACAGCTTCTTATCGAATATTCATGTGATTAGAAAAGTCAGGAGAATGGTAAGGTAATGTTTTCTATCAGTTGGCAAGTTGAGCACACAATCCCAGGGTTGTGCAGCTTCCTTCTTCACCTTTCCGATGCTGCCGCTCTCTCCGGCTCCCGGAGCCGAAGAAGCGGCTTCTTCGCGCAAAGACGATTGTACCGCTCACAGTGCTCTCTTAGTGCCGCTTCTGCCGAAAGAAGCCCGGGAGCGGCGCTCAGCTCCGGAGAGCATCGTCCCTTCGCGTTTGGCGTCTTTTGTAGGCTACATTTTAGCAGATTGCGTTTCCACACTGTCTGGCAAGGAAAATCTGCGGGAGCACAGAAAACATCTCCCATCGTGTTCTGGACGTTGCACGGAGGTCTGCCAAGTGTTTGGCATAAAGAAAAGAAAAGCTGTCCAAAACAGCTTCTTATCGAATATTCATGTGATTAGAAAAGTCAGGAGAATGGTAAGGTACTGTTTTCTATCAGTTGGCAAGTTGAGCACAAAATCCCAGTGTTGTACAGCTTCTTTCTTCACCTTTCCGATGCTGCCGCTCTCTCCGGCTCCCGGAGCCGAAGAAGCGGCTTCTTCGCTCAAAGACGATCGTACCGCTCACAGTGCTCTCTTAGCGCGGCTTCTGCCGAAAGAAGCCCGGGAGCGGCGATTAGCTCCGGAGAGCGTCGTCCCTTCGTCTTTAGCGTCTTTTGTGGTCTACATCCTAGCAGAAAGCTTTTCCACTCTGTCTGGCAAGGAAAACCTGCGGGAGCACAGAAAACATCTCCCATCGTGTTCTGGACATTGCACGGAGGTCTGCCAAGTGTTTGTATGAAGAAATTGATAGTTGTCCAAAATAACTTTCTATCGAATACTCCTGTGATGGGAAAAGTCAGGAAAGTGGTAAGGTAATGTTTTCTATCAGTTGGCGAGCTGCGCACACAATCCCAGTGTTGTACAGCTTCCTTCTTCACCTTTCCGATGCTGCCGCTCTCTCCGGCTCCCGGAGCCGAAGAAACGGCTTCTTCGCGCAAAGACGATTGTACCGGTCACAGTGCTCTCTTAGCGCGGCTTCTGCCGAAAGACGCCCGGGAGCGGCGCTTAGCTCCGGAGAGCATCGTCCCTTCGTCTTTAGCGTCTTTTGCGGTCTACATCCTAGCAGAAAGCTTTTCCACTCTGTCGGGCAAGGAAAACCTGCGGGAGCACAGAAAACATCTCCCATCGTGTTCTGGACATTGCACGGAGGTCTGCCAAGTGTTTGGCATAAAGAAAAGAAAAACTGTCCAACACAGCTTCTTATCGAATATTCATGTGATTAGAAAAGTCAGGAGAATGGTAAGGTAATGTTTTCTATCAGTTGGCAAGTTGAGCGCACAATCCCAGGGTTGTGCAGCTTTCTTCTTCACCTTTCCGATGCTGCCGCTCTCTCCGGCTCCCGGAGCCGAAGAAACGGCTTCTTCGCGCAAAGACGATTGTACCGGTCCCAGTGCTCTCCTAGCGCGGCTTCTGCCGAAAGAAGCCCGGGAGCGGCGCTTAGCTCCGGAGAGCATCGTCCCTTCGCGTTTGGCGTCTTTTGTAGTCTACATTTTAGCAGATAGCGTTTCCACTCTGTCTGGCAAGGAAAACCTGCGGGAGCACAGAAAACATCTCCCATCGTGTTCTGGACATTGCACGGAGCTCTGCCAAGTGTTTGGCATAAAGAAAGGGAAAGCTGTCCAAAACAGCTTCCTATCGAAAATTCTTGTGATTGGAAAAATCAGGAAAGTGGTAAGGTAATGTTTTCTATCAGTTGGCAAGCTGCGCACACAATCCCAGTGTTGTACAGCTTCTTTCTTCACCTTTCCGATGCTGCCGCTCTCTCCGGCTCCCGGAGCCCAAGAAGCGGCTTCTTCGCGCAAAGACGATTGTACCGCTCACAGTGCTCTCTTAGCGCGGCTTCTGCCGGAAGAAGCCCGGGAGCGGCGCTTAGCTCCGGAGAGCATCGTCCCTTCGTCTTTAGCGTCTTTTGTGGTCTACATCCTAGCAGAAAGCTTTTCCACTCTGTCTGGCAAGGAAAACCTGCGGGAGCACAGAAAACATCTCCCATCGTGTTCTGGACATTGCACGGAGGTCTGCCAAGTGTTTGTATGAAGAAATTGATAGTTGTCCAAAATAACTTCTTATCGAATACTCTTGTGATGGGAAAATTCAGGAAAGTGGTAAGGTAATGTTTTCTATCAGTTGGCGAGCTGCGCACACAATCACAGTGTTGTAGAGCTTCTTTCTTCACCTTTCCGATGATGCCTCTCTCTCCGGCTCCCGGAGCCGAAGAAACGGCTTCTTCGCGCAAAGACGATTGTACCGGTCACAGTGCTCTCTTAGCGCGGCTTCTGCCGAAAGAAGCCCGGGAGCGGCGCTTAGCTCCGGAGAGCATCGTCCCTTCGTCTTTAGCGTCTTTTGTGGTCTACATCCTGGCAGAAAGCTTTTCCACTCTGTCTGGCAAGGAAAACCTGCGGGAGCACAGAAAACATCTCCCATCTTGTTCTGGACGTTGCACGGAGGTCTGCCATGTGTTTGGCATAAAGAAAAGAAAAGCTGTCCAAAACAGCTTCTTATCGAATATTCATGTGATTAGAAAAGTCAGGAGAATGGTAAGGTAATGTTTTCTATCAGTTGGCAAGTTGAGCACACAATCCCAGGGTTGTGCAGCTTCCTTCTTCACCTTTCCGATGCTGCCGCTCTCTCCGGCTCCCGGAGCCGAAGAAGCGGCTTCTTCGCGCAAAGACGATTGTACCGCTCACAGTGCTCTTAGCGCCGCTTCTGCCGAAAGAAGCCCGGGAGCGGCGCTTAGCTCCGGAGAGCATCGTCCCTTCGTCTTTAGCGTCTTTTGTGGTCTACATCCTGGCAGAAAGCTTTTCCACTCTGTCTGGCAAGGAAAACCTGCGGGAGCACAGAAAACATCTCCCATCTTGTTCTGGACGTTGCACGGAGGTCTGCCATGTGTTTGGCATAAAGAAAAGAAAAGCTGTCCAAAACAGCTTCTTATCGAATATTCATGTGATTAGAAAAGTCAGGAGAATGGTAAGGTAATGTTTTCTATCAGTTGGCAAGTTGAGCACACAATCCCAGGGTTGTGCAGCTTCCTTCTTCACCTTTCCGATGCTGCCGCTCTCTCCGGCTCCCGGAGCCGAAGAAGCGGCTTCTTCGCGCAAAGACGATTCTACCGCTCACAGTGCTCTTAGCGCCGCTTCTGCCGAAAGAAGCCCGGGAGCGGCGCTTAGCTCCGGAGAGCATCGTCCCTTCGTCTTTAGCGTCTTTTGTGGTCTACATCCTAGCAGAAAGCTTTTCCACTCTGTCGGGCAAGGAAAACCTGCGGGAGCACAGAAAACATCTCCCATCATGTTCTGGACGTTGCACGGAGGTCTGCCAAGTGTTTGGCATAAAGAAAAGAAAAGCTGTCCAAAACAGCTTCTTATCGAATATTCATGTGATTAGAAAAGTCAGGAGAATGGTAAGGTACTGTTTTCTATCAGTTGGCAAGCTGCGCACACAATCCCAGTGTTGTACAGCTTCCTTCTTCACCTGAGCCGAAGAAGCGGCTTCTTCGCGCCAAGACGATTGTACCGGTCACAGTGCTCTCTTAGCGCCGCTTCTGCCGAAAGAAGCCCGGGAGCGGCGCTTAGCTCCGGAGAGCATCGTCCCTTCGCGTTTAGCGTCTTTTGTAGTCTACATTTTAGCAGATAGCGTTTCCACTCTGTCTGGCAAGGAAAACCTGCGCGACCACAGAAAACATCTCCCATCGTGTTCTGGACATTGCACGGAGGTCTGCCAAGTGTTTTTATGAAGAAATTGATAGTTGTCCAAAATAACTTTCTATCGAATACTCTTGTGATGGGAAAAGTCAGGAAAGTGGTAAGGTAATGTTTTCTATCAGTTGGCGAGCTGCGCACACAATCCCAGTGTTGTACAGCTTCTTTCTTCACCTTTCCGATGCTGCCGCTCTCTCCGGCTCCCGGAGCCCAAGAAGCGGCTTCTTCGCGCAAAGACGATTGTACCGCTCACAGTGCTCTCTTAGCGCGGCTTCTGCCGATAGAAGCCCGGGAACGGCGCTTAGCTCCGGAGAGCATCGTCCCTTCGTCTTTAGCGTCTTTTGTGGTCTACATCCTAGCAGAAAGCTTTTCCACTCTGTCTGGCAAGGAAAACCTGCGGGAGCACAGAAAACATCTCCCATCGTGTTCTGGACATTGCACGGAGGTCTGCCAAGTGTTTGTATGAAGAAATTGATAGTTGTCCAAAATAACTTTCTATCGAATACTCTTGTGATGGGAAAATTCAGGAAAGTGGTAAGGTAATGTTTTCTATCAGTTGGCGAGCTGCGCACACAATCACAGTGTTGTAGAGCTTCTTTCTTCACCTTTCCGATGATGCCTCTCTCTCCGGCTCCCGGAGCCGAAGAAACGGCTTCTTCGCGCAAAGACGATTGTACCGGTCCCAGTGCTCTCTTAGCGCGGCTTCTGCCGAAAGACGCCCGGGAGCGGCGCTTAGCTCCGGAGAGCATCGTCCCTTCGTCTTTAGCGTCTTTTGTGGTCTACATCCTATCGGAAAGCTTTTCCTCTCTGTCTGGCACGGAAAACCTGCGGGAGCAGAGAAAACATCTCCCATCGTGTTCTGGACGTTGCACGGAGGTCTGCCAAGTGTTTGGCATAAAGAAAAGAAAAGCTGTCCAAAACAGCTTCTTATCGAATATTCATGTGATTAGAAAAGTCAGGAGAATGGTAAGGTAATGTTTTCTATCAGTTGGCAAGTTGAGCACACAATCCCAGGGTTGTGCAGCTTCCTTCTTCACCTTTCCGATGCTGCCGCTCTCTCCGGCTCCCGGAGCCGAAGAAGCGGCTTCTTCGCGCAAAGACGATTGTACCGCTCACAGTGCTCTTAGCGCCGCTTCTGCCGAAAGAAGCCCGGGAGCGGCGCTTAGCTCCGGAGAGCATCGTCCCTTCGTCTTTAGCGTCTTTTGTGGTCTACATCCTGGCAGAAAGCTTTTCCACTCTGTCTGGCAAGGAAAACCTGCGGGAGCACAGAAAACATCTCCCATCTTGTTCTGGACGTTGCACGGAGGTCTGCCATGTGTTTGGCATAAAGAAAAGAAAAGCTGTCCAAAACAGCTTCTTATCGAATATTCATGTGATTAGAAAAGTCAGGAGAATGGTAAGGTAATGTTTTCTATCAGTTGGCAAGTTGAGCACACAATCCCAGGGTTGTGCAGCTTCCTTCTTCACCTTTCCGATGCTGCCGCTCTCTCCGGCTCCCGGAGCCGAAGAAGCGGCTTCTTCGCGCAAAGACGATTCTACCGCTCGCAGTGCTCTTAGCGCCGCTTCTGCCGAAAGAAGCCCGGGAGCGGCGCTTAGCTCCGGAGAGCATCGTCCCTTCGTCTTTAGCGTCTTTTGTGGTCTACATCCTAGCAGAAAGCTTTTCCACTCTGTCGGGCAAGGAAAACCTGCGGGAGCACAGAAAACATCTCCCATCATGTTCTGGACGTTGCACGGAGGTCTGCCAAGTGTTTGGCATAAAGAAAAGAAAAGCTGTCCAAAACAGCTTCTTATCGAATATTCATGTGATTAGAAAAGTCAGGAGAATGGTAAGGTACTGTTTTCTATCAGTTGGCAAGCTGCGCACACAATCCCAGTGTTGTACAGCTTCCTTCTTCACCTGAGCCGAAGAAGCGGCTTCTTCGCGCAAAGACGATTGTACCGGTCCCAGTGCTCTCTTAGCGCGGCTTCTGCCGAAAGAAGCCCGGGAGCGGCGCTTAGCTCCGGAGAGCATCGTCCCTTCGCGTTTAGCGTCTTTTGTAGTCTACATTTTAGCAGATAGCGTTTCCACTCTGTCTGGCAAGGAAAACCTGTGGGAGCACAGAAAACATCTCCCATCGTGTTCTGGACATTGCACGGAGCTCTGCCAAGTGTTTGTATGAAGAAATTGATAGTTGTCCAAAATAACTTTCTATCGAATACTCTTGTGATGGGAAAATTCAGGAAAGTGGTAAGGTAATGTTTTCTATCAGTTGGCGAGCTGCGCACACAATCCCAGTGTTGTACAGCTTCTTTCTTCACCTTTCCGATGCTGCCGCTCTCTCCGGCTCCCGGAGCCGAAGAAGCGGCTTCTTCGCTCAAAGACGATCGTACCGGTCACAGTGCTCTCTTAGCGCGGCTTCTGCCGAAAGAAGCCCGGGAGCGGCGCTTAGCTCCGGAGAGCGTCGTCCCTTCGTCTTTAGCGTCTTTTGTGGTCTACATCCTAGCAGAAAGCTTTTCCACTCTGTCTGGCAAGGAAAACCTGCGGGAGCACAGAAAACATCTCCCATCCTGTTCTGGACATTGCACGGAGGTCTGCCAAGTGTTTGTATGAAGAAATTGATAGTTGTCCAAAATAACTTTCTATCGAATACTCCTGTGATGGGAAAAGTCAGGAAAGTGGTAAGGTAATGTTTTCTATCAGTTGGCGAGCTGCGCACACAATCCCAGTGTTGTACAGCTTCCTTCTTCACCTTTCCGATGCTGCCTCTCTCTCCGGCTCCCGGAGCCGAAGAAACGGCTTCTTCGCGCAAAGACGATTGTACCGGTCCCAGTGCTCTCTTAGCGCGGCTTCTGCCGAAAGACGCCCGGGAGCGGCGCTTAGCTCCGGAGAGCATCGTCCCTTCGTCTTTAGCGTCTTTTGCGGTCTACATCCTAGCAGAAAGCTTTTCCACTCTGTCTGGCAAGGAAAACCTGCGGGAGCACAGAAAACATCTCCCATCGTGTTCTGGACATTGCACGGAGGTCTGCCAAGTGTTTGGCATAAAGAAAAGAAAAACTGTCCAAAACAGCTTCTTATCGAATATTCATGTGATTAGAAAAGTCAGGAGAATGGTAAGGTAATGTTTTCTATCAGTTGGCAAGTTGAGCGCACAATCCCAGGGTTGTGCAGCTTTCTTCTTCACCTTTCCGATGCTGCCGCTCTCTCCGGCTCCCGGAGCCGAAGAAACGGCTTCTTCGCGCAAAGACGATTGTACCGGTCCCAGTGCTCTCTTAGCGCGGCTTCTGCCGAAAGAAGCCCGGGAGCGGCGCTTAGCTCCGGAGAGCATCGTCCCTTCGCGTTTGGCGTCTTTTGTAGTCTACATTTTAGCAGATAGCGTTTCCACTCTGTCTGGCAAGGAAAACCTGCGGGAGCACAGCAAACATCTCCCATCGTGTTCTGGACATTGCACGGAGGTCTGCCTAGTGTTTGTATGAAGAAATTGATAGTTGTCCAAAAAACCTTCTTATCGAATACTCTTGTGATGGGAAAATTCAGGAAAGTGGTAAGGTAATGTTTTCTATCAGTTGGCAAGCTGCGCACACAATCACAGTGTTGTAGAGCTTCTTTCTTCACCTTTCCGATGATGCCTCTCTCTCCGGCTCCCGGAGCCGAAGAAACGGCTTCTTCGCGCAAAGACGATTGTACCGGTCACAGTGCTCTCTTAGCGCGGCTTCTGCCGAAAGAAGCCCGGGAGCGGCGCTTAGCTCCGGAGAGCATCGTCCCTTCGTCTTTAGCGTCTTTTGTGGTCTACATCCTGGCAGAAAGCTTTTCCACTCTGTCTGGCAAGGAAAACCTGCGGGAGCACAGAAAACATCTCCCATCGTGTTCTGGACGTTGCACGGAGGTCTGCCATGTGTTTGGCATAAAGAAAAGAAAAGCTGTCCAAAACAGCTTCTTATCGAATATTCATGTGATTAGAAAAGTCAGGAGAATGGTAAGGTAATGTTTTCTATCAGTTGGCAAGTTGAGCACACAATCCCAGGGTTGTGCAGCTTCCTTCTTCACCTTTCCGATGCTGCCGCTCTCTCCGGCTCCCGGAGCCGAAGAAGCGGCTTCTTCGCGCAAAGACGATTGTACCGCTCACAGTGCTCTTAGCGCCGCTTCTGCCGAAAGAAGCCCGAGAGCGGCGCTTAGCTCCGGAGAGCATCGTCCCTTCGTCTTTAGCGTCTTTTGTGGTCTACATCCTAGCAGAAAGCTTTTCCACTCTGTCGGGCAAGGAAAACCTGCGGGAGCACAGAAAACATCTCCCATCCTGTTCTGGACGTTGCACGGACGTCTGCCAAGTGTTTGGCATAAAGAAAAGAAAAGCTGTCCAAAACAGCTTCTTATCGAATATTCATGTGATTAGAAAAGTCAGGAGAATGGTAAGGTACTGTTTTCTATCAGTTGGCAAGCTGCGCACACAATCCCAGTGTTGTCCAGCTTCCTTCTTCACCTGAGCCGAAGAAGCGGCTTCTTCGCGCAAAGACGATTGTACCGGTCACAGTGCTCTCTTAGCGCCGCTTCTGCCGAAAGAAGCCCGGGAGCGGCACTTAGCTCCGGAGAGCATCGTCCCTTCGCGTTTAGCGTCTTTTGTAGTCTACATTTTAGCAGATAGCGTTTCCACTCTGTCTGGCAAGGAAAACCTGCGGGAGCACAGAAAACATCTCCCATCGTGTTCTGGACATTGCACGGAGGTCTGCCAAGTGTTTGTATGAAGAAATTGATAGCTGCCCAAAATAACTTTCTATCGAATACTCTTGTGATGGGAAAAGTCAGGAAAGTGGTAAGGTAATGTTTTCTATCAGTTGGCGAGCTGCGCACACAATCCCAGTGTTGTACAGCTTCCTTCTTCACCTTTCCCATGCTGCCGCTCTCTCCGGCTCCCGGAGCCGAAGAAACGGCTTCTTCGCGCAAAGACGATTGTACCGCTCACAGTGCTCTCTTAGCGCGCCTTCTGCCGAAAGACGCCCGGGAGCGGCGCTTAGCTCCGGAGAGCATCGTCCCTTCGTCTTTAGCGTCTTTTGTGGTCTACATCCTAGCAGAAAGCTTTTCCACTCTGTCTGGCAAGGAAAACCTGCGGGAGCACAGAAAACATCTCCCATCGTGTTCTGGACATTGCACGGAGGTCTGCCAAGTGTTTGGCATAAAGAAAAGAAAAACTGTCCAAAACAGCTTCTAATCGAATATTCATGTGATTAGAAAAGTCAGGAGAATGGTAAGGTAATGTTTTCTATCAGTTGGCAAGTTGAGCGCACAATCCCAGGGTTGTGCAGCTTTCTTCTTCACCTTTCCGATGCTGCCGCTCTCTCCGGCTCCCGGAGCCGAAGAAACGGCTTCTTCGCGCAAAGACGATGGTACCGGTCCCAGTGCTCTCTTAGCGCGGCTTCTGCCGAAAGAAGCCCGGGAGCGGCGCTTAGCTCCGGAGAGCATCGTCCCTTCGCGTTTGGCGTCTTTTGTAGTCTACATTTTAGCAGATAGCGTTTCCACTCTGTCTGGCAAGGAAAACCTGCGGGAGCACAGAAAACATCTCCCATCGTGTTCTGGACATTGCACGGAGGTCTGCCAAGTGTTTGGCATAAAGAAAGGGAAAGCTGTCCAAAACAGCTTCCTATCGAAAATTCTTGTGATTGGAAAAATCAGGAAAGTGGTAAGGTAATGTTTTCTATCAGTTGGCAAGCTGCGCACACAATCCCAGTGTTGTACAGCTTCCTTCTTCACCTTTCCGATGCTGCCGCTCTCTCCGGCTCCCGGAGCCCAAGAAGCGGCTTCTTCGCGCAAAGACGATTGTACCGCTCACAGTGCTCTTAGCGCCGCTTCTGCCGAAAGAAGCCCGAGAGCGGCGCTTAGCTCCGGAGAGCATCGTCCCTTCGTCTTTAGCGTCTTTTGTGGTCTACATCCTAGCAGAAAGCTTTTCCACTCTGTCGGGCAAGGAAAACCTGCGGGAGCACAGAAAACATCTCCCATCCTGTTCTGGACGTTGCACGGACGTCTGCCAAGTGTTTGGCATAAAGAAAAGAAAAGCTGTCCAAAACAGCTTCTTATCGAATATTCATGTGATTAGAAAAGTCAGGAGAATGGTAAGGTACTGTTTTCTATCAGTTGGCAAGCTGCGCACACAATCCCAGTGTTGTACAGCTTCCTTCTTCACCTGAGCCGAAGAAGCGGCTTCTTCGCGCCAAGACGATTGTACCGGTCACAGTGCTCTCTTAGCGCCGCTTCTGCCGAAAGAAGCCCGGGAGCGGCGCTTAGCTCCGGAGAGCATCGTCCCTTCGCGTTTAGCGTCTTTTGTAGTCTACATTTTAGCAGATAGCGTTTCCACTCTGTCTGGCAAGGAAAACCTGCGGGAGCACAGAAAACATCTCCCATCGTGTTCTGGACATTGCACGGAGGTCTGCCAAGTGTTTGTATGAAGAAATTGATAGCTGCCCAAAATAACTTTCTATCGAATACTCTTGTGATGGGAAAAGTCAGGAAAGTGGTAAGGTAATGTTTTCTATCAGTTGGCGAGCTGCGCACACAATCCCAGTGTTGTACAGCTTCCTTCTTCACCTTTCCCATGCTGCCGCTCTCTCCGGCTCCCGGAGCCGAAGAAACGGCTTCTTCGCGCAAAGACGATTGTACCGGTCACAGTGCTCTCTTAGCGCGCCTTCTGCCGAAAGACGCCCGGGAGCGGCGCTTAGCTCCGGAGAGCATCGTCCCTTCGTCTTTAGCGTCTTTTGTGGTCTACATCCTAGCAGAAAGCTTTTCCACTCTGTCTGGCAAGGAAAACCTGCGGGAGCACAGAAAACATCTCCCATCGTGTTCTGGACATTGCACGGAGGTCTGCCAAGTGTTTGGCATAAAGAAAAGAAAAACTGTCCAAAACAGCTTCTAATCGAATATTCATGTGATTAGAAAAGTCAGGAGAATGGTAAGGTAATGTTTTCTATCAGTTGGCAAGTTGAGCGCACAATCCCAGGGTTGTGCAGCTTTCTTCTTCACCTTTCCGATGCTGCCGCTCTCTCCGGCTCCCGGAGCCGAAGAAACGGCTTCTTCGCGCAAAGACGATGGTACCGGTCCCAGTGCTCTCTTAGCGCGGCTTCTGCCGAAAGAAGCCCGGGAGCGGCGCTTAGCTCCGGAGAGCATCGTCCCTTCGCGTTTGGCGTCTTTTGTAGTCTACATTTTAGCAGATAGCGTTTCCACTCTGTCTGGCAAGGAAAACCTGCGGGAGCACAGAAAACATCTCCCATCGTGTTCTGGACATTGCACGGAGGTCTGCCAAGTGTTTGGCATAAAGAAAGGGAAAGCTGTCCAAAACAGCTTCCTATCGAAAATTCTTGTGATTGGAAAAATCAGGAAAGTGGTAAGGTAATGTTTTCTATCAGTTGGCAAGCTGCGCACACAATCCCAGTGTTGTACAGCTTCCTTCTTCACCTTTCCGATGCTGCCGCTCTCTCCGGCTCCCGGAGCCCAAGAAGCGGCTTCTTCGCGCAAAGACGATTGTACCGCTCACAGTGCTCTTAGCGCCGCTTCTGCCGAAAGAAGCCCGAGAGCGGCGCTTAGCTCCGGAGAGCATCGTCCCTTCGTCTTTAGCGTCTTTTGTGGTCTACATCCTAGCAGAAAGCTTTTCCACTCTGTCGGGCAAGGAAAACCTGCGGGAGCACAGAAAACATCTCCCATCCTGTTCTGGACGTTGCACGGACGTCTGCCAAGTGTTTGGCATAAAGAAAAGAAAAGCTGTCCAAAACAGCTTCTTATCGAATATTCATGTGATTAGAAAAGTCAGGAGAATGGTAAGGTACTGTTTTCTATCAGTTGGCAAGCTGCGCACACAATCCCAGTGTTGTACAGCTTCCTTCTTCACCTGAGCCGAAGAAGCGGCTTCTTCGCGCCAAGACGATTGTACCGGTCACAGTGCTCTCTTAGCGCCGCTTCTGCCGAAAGAAGCCCGGGAGCGGCGCTTAGCTCCGGAGAGCATCGTCCCTTCGCGTTTAGCGTCTTTTGTAGTCTACATTTTAGCAGATAGCGTTTCCACTCTGTCTGGCAAGGAAAACCTGCGGGAGCACAGAAAACATCTCCCATCGTGTTCTGGACATTGCACGGAGGTCTGCCAAGTGTTTGTATGAAGAAATTGATAGCTGCCCAAAATAACTTTCTATCGAATACTCTTGTGATGGGAAAAGTCAGGAAAGTGGTAAGGTAATGTTTTCTATCAGTTGGCGAGCTGCGCACACAATCCCAGTGTTGTACAGCTTCCTTCTTCACCTTTCCCATGCTGCCGCTCTCTCCGGCTCCCGGAGCCGAAGAAACGGCTTCTTCGCGCAAAGACGATTGTACCGGTCACAGTGCTCTCTTAGCGCGCCTTCTGCCGAAAGACGCCCGGGAGCGGCGCTTAGCTCCGGAGAGCATCGTCCCTTCGTCTTTAGCGTCTTTTGTGGTCTACATCCTAGCAGAAAGCTTTTCCACTCTGTCTGGCAAGGAAAACCTGCGGGAGCACAGAAAACATCTCCCATCGTGTTCTGGACATTGCACGGAGGTCTGCCAAGTGTTTGGCATAAAGAAAAGAAAAACTGTCCAAAACAGCTTCTAATCGAATATTCATGTGATTAGAAAAGTCAGGAGAATGGTAAGGTAATGTTTTCTATCAGTTGGCAAGTTGAGCGCACAATCCCAGGGTTGTGCAGCTTTCTTCTTCACCTTTCCGATGCTGCCGCTCTCTCCGGCTCCCGGAGCCGAAGAAACGGCTTCTTCGCGCAAAGACGATGGTACCGCTCACAGTGCTCTCTTAGCGCGGCTTCTGCCGAAAGAAGCCCGGGAGCGGCGCTTAGCTCCGGAGAGCATCGTCCCTTCGCGTTTGGCGTCTTTTGTAGTCTACATTTTAGCAGATAGCGTTTCCACTCTGTCTGGCAAGGAAAACCTGCGGGAGCACAGAAAACATCTCCCATCGTGTTCTGGACATTGCACGGAGCTCTGCCAAGTGTTTGGCATAAAGAAAGGGAAAGCTGTCCAAAACAGCTTCCTATCGAAAATTCTTGTGATTGGAAAAATCAGGAAAGTGGTAAGGTAATGTTTTCTATCAGTTGGCAAGCTGCGCACACAATCCCAGTGTTGTACAGCTTCCTTCTTCACCTTTCCGATGCTGCCGCTCTCTCCGGCTCCCGGAGCCCAAGAAGCGGCTTCTTCGCGCAAAGACGATTGTACCGCTCACAGTGCTCTCTTATCGCGGCTTCTGCCGAAAGACGCCCGGGAGCGGCGCTTAGCTCCGGAGAGGATCGTCCCTTGGTCTTTAGCGTCTTTTGCGGTCTACATCCTAGCAGAAAGCTTTTCCACTCTGTCTGGCAAGGAAAACCTGCGGGAGCACAGAAAACATCTCCCATCGTGTTCTGGACGTTGCACGGAGGTCTGCCAAGTGTTTGTATGAAGAAATTGATAGTTGTCCAAAATAACTTTCTATCGAATACTCTTGTGATGGGAAAATTCAGGAAAGTGGTAAGGTAATGTTTTCTATCAGTTGGCAAGCTGCGCACACAATCACAGTGTTGTAGAGCTTCTTTCTTCACCTTTCCGATGCTGCCTCTCTCTCCGGCTCCCGGAGCCGAAGAAACGGCTTCTTCGCGCAAAGACGATTGTACCGGTCCCAGTGCTCTCTTAGCGCGGCTTCTGCCGAAAGAAGCCCGGGAGCGGCGCTTAGCTCCGGAGAGCATCGTCCCTTCGTCTTTAGCGTCTTTTGCGGTCTACATCCTAGCAGAAAGCTTTTCCTCTCTGTCTGGCAAGGAAAACCTGCGGGAGCACAGAAAACATCTCCCATCCTGTTCTGGACGTTGCACGGAGGTCTGCCAAGTTTTTGGCATAAAGAAAAGAAAAGCTGTCCAAAACAGCTTCTTATCGAATATTCATGTGATTAGAAAAGTCAGGAGAATGGTAAGGTAATGTTTACTATCAGTTGGCAAGTTGAGCACACAATCCCAGGGTTGTGCAGCTTCCTTCTTCACCTTTCCGATGCTGCCGCTCTCTCCGGCTCCCGGAGCCGAAGAAGCGGCTTCTTCGCGCAAAGACGATTGTACCGCACACAGTGCTCTTAGCGCCGCTTCTGCCGAAAGAAGCCCGGGAGCGGCGCTTAGCTCCGGAGAGCATCGTCCCTTCGTCTTTAGCGTCTTTTGTGGTCTACATCCTAGCAGAAAGCTTTTCCACTCTGTCGGGCAAGGAAAACCTGCGGGAGCACAGAATACATCTCCCATCGTGTTCTGGACGTTGCACGGAGGTCTGCCAAGTGTTTGGCATAAAGAAAAGAAAAGCTGTCCAAAACAGCTTCTTATCGAATATTCATGTGATTAGAAAAGTCAGGAGAATGGTAAGGTACTGTTTTCTATCAGTTGGCAAGCTGCGCACACAATCCCAGTGTTGTACAGCTTCCTTCTTCACCTGAGCCGAAGAAGCGGCTTCTTCGCGCAAAGACGATTGTACCGGTCCCAGTGCTCTCTTAGCGCGGCTTCTGCCGAAAGAAGCCCGGGAGCGGCGCTTAGCTCCGGAGAGCATCGTCCCTTCGCGTTTGGCGTCTTTTGTAGTCTACATTTTAGCAGATTGCGTTTCCACTCTGTCTGGCAAGGAAAATCTGCGGGAGCACAGAAAACATCTCCCATCGTGTTCTGGACGTTGCACGGAGGTCTGCCAAGTGTTTGGCATAAAGAAAAGAAAAGCTGTCCAAAACAGCTTCTTATCGAATATTCATGTGATTAGAAAAGTCAGGAGAATGGTAAGGTACTGTTTTCTATCAGTTGGCAAGTTGAGCACAAAATCCCAGTGTTGTACAGCTTCTTTCTTCACCTTTCCGATGCTGCCGCTCTCTCCGGCTCCCGGAGCCGAAGAAGCGGCTTCTTCGCTCAAAGACGATCGTACCGGTCACAGTGCTCTCTTAGCGCGGCTTCTGCCGAAAGAAGCCCGGGAGCGGCGATTAGCTCCGGAGAGCGTCGTCCCTTCGTCTTTAGCGTCTTTTGTGGTCTACATCCTAGCAGAAAGCTTTTCCACTCTGTCGGGCAAGGAAAACCTGCGGGAGCACAGAAAACATCTCCCATCGTGTTCTGGACATTGCACGGAGGTCTGCCAAGTGTTTGTATGAAGAAATTGATAGTTGTCCAAAATAACTTTCTATCGAATACTCCTGTGATGGGAAAAGTCAGGAAAGTGGTAAGGTAATGTTTTCTATCAGTTGGCGAGCTGCGCACACAATCCCAGTGTTGTACAGCTTCCTTCTTCACCTTTCCGATGCTGCCTCTCTCTCCGGCTCCCGGAGCCGAAGAAACGGCTTCTTCGCGCAAAGACGATTGTACCGGTCACAGTGCTCTCTTAGCGCGGCTTCTGCCGAAAGACGCCCGGGAGCGGCGCTTAGCTCCGGAGAGCATCGTCCCTTCGTCTTTAGCGTCTTTTGCGGTCTACATCCTAGCAGAAAGCTTTTCCACTCTGTCGGGCAAGGAAAACCTGCGGGAGCACAGAAAACATCTCCCATCGTGTTCTGGACATTGCACGGAGGTCTGCCAAGTGTTTGGCATAAAGAAAAGAAAAACTGTCCAAAACAGCTTCTTATCGAATATTCATGTGATTAGAAAAGTCAGGAGAATGGTAAGGTAATGTTTTCTATCAGTTGGCAAGTTGAGCGCACAATCCCAGGGTTGTGCAGCTTTCTTCTTCACCTTTCCGATGCTGCCGCTCTCTCCGGCTCCCGGAGCCGAAGAAACGGCTTCTTCGCGCAAAGACGATGGTACCGATCACAGTGCTCTCTTAGCGCGGCTTCTGCCGAAAGAAGCCCGGGAGCGGCGCTTAGCTCCGGAGAGCATCGTCCCTTCGCGTTTGGCGTCTTTTGTAGTCTACATTTTAGCAGATAGCGTTTCCACTCTGTCTGGCAAGGAAAACCTGCGGGAGCACAGAAAACATCTCCCATCGTGTTCTGGACATTGCACGGAGCTCTGCCAAGTGTTTGGCATAAAGAAAGGGAAAGCTGTCCAAAACAGCTTCCTATCGAAAATTCTTGTGATTGGAAAAATCAGGAAAGTGGTAAGGTAATGTTTTCTATCAGTTGGCAAGCTGCGCACACAATCCCAGTGTTGTACAGCTTCTTTCTTCACCTTTCCGATGCTGCCGCTCTCTCCGGCTCCCGGAGCCGAAGAAGCGGCTTCTTCGCGCAAAGACGATTGTACCGCTCACAGTGCTCTCTTAGCGCGGCTTCTGCCGAAAGAAGCCCGGGAGCGGCGCTTAGCTCCGGAGAGCATCGTCCCTTCGTCTTTAGCGTCTTTTGTGGTCTACATCCTAGCAGAAAGCTTTTCCACTCTGTCTGGCAAGGAAAACCTGCGGGAGCACAGAAAACATCTCCCATCGTGTTCTGGACGTTGCACGGAGGTCTGCCAAGTGTTTGTATGAAGAAATTGATAGTTGTCCAAAATAACTTTCTATCGAATACTCTTGTGATGGGAAAATTCAGGAAAGTGGTAAGGTAATGTTTTCTATCAGTTGGCGAGCTGCGCACACAATCACAGTGTTGTAGAGCTTCTTTCTTCACCTTTCCGATGCTGCCTCTCTCTCCGGCTCCCGGAGCCGAAGAAACGGCTTCTTCGCGCAAAGACGATTGTACCGGTCCCAGCGCTCTCTTAGCGCGGCTTCTGCCGAAAGACGCCCGGGAGCGGCGCTTAGCTCCGGAGAGCATCGTCCCTTCGTCTTTAGCGTCTTTTGTGGTCTACATCCTAGCAGAAAGCTTTTCCTCTCTGTCTGGCACGGAAAACCTGCGGGAGCACAGAAAACATCTCCCATCGTGTTCTGGACGTTGCACGGAGGTCTGCCAAGTGTTTGGCATAAAGAAAAGAAAAGCTGTCCAAAACAGCTTCTTATCGAATATTCATGTGTTTAGAAAAGTCAGGAGAATGGTAAGGTAATATTTTCTATCAGTTGGCAAGTTGAGCACACAATCCCAGAGTTGTGCAGCTTCCCTCTTCACCTTTCCGATGCTGCCACTCTCTCCGGCTCCCTGAGCCCAAGAAGCGGCTTCTTCGCGCAAAGACGATTGTACCGCTCACAGTGCTCTTAGCGCCGCTTCTGCCGAAAGAAGCCCGGGAGCGGCGATTAGCTCCGGAGAGCATCGTCCCTTCGCGTTTGGCGTCTTTTGTAGTCTACATTTTAGCAGATAGCGTTTCCACTCTGTCTGGCAAGGAAAACCTGCGCGAGCACAGAAAACATCTCCCATCGTGTTCTGGACGTTGCACGGACGTCTGCCAAGTGTTTGGCATAAAGAAAAGAAAAGCTGTCCAAAACAGCTTCTTATCGAATATTCATGTGATTAGAAAAGTCAGGAGAATGGTAAGGTACTGTTTTCTATCAGTTGGCAAGCTGCGCACACAATCCCAGTGTTGTACAGCTTCCTTCTTCTCCTGAGCCGAAGAAGCGGCTTCTTCGCGCAAAGACGATTGTACCGCTCACAGTGATCTCTTAGCGCCGCTTCTGCCGAAAGAAGCCCGGGAGCGGCGCTTAGCTCCGGAGAGCATCGTCCCTTCGCGTTTAGCGTCTTTTGTAGTCTACATTTTAGCAGATAGCGTTTCCACTCTGTCTGGCAAGGAAAACCTGCGGGAGCACAGAAAACATCTCCCATCGTGTTCTGGACATTGCACGGAGGTCTGCCAAGTGTTTGTATGAAGAAATTGATAGTTGTCCAAAATAACTTTCTATCGAATACTCTTGTGATGGGAAAATTCAGGAAAGTGGTAAGGTAATGTTTTCTATCAGTTGGCAAGCTGCGCACACAATCACAGTGTTGTAGAGCTTCTTTCTTCACCTTTCCGATGCTGCCTCTCTCTCCGGCTCCCGGAGCCGAAGAAACGGCTTCTTCGCGCAAAGACGATTGTACCGGTCACAGTGCTCTCTTAGCGCGGCTTCTGCCGAAAGAAGCCCGGGAGCGGCGCTTAGCTCCGGAGAGCATCGTCCCTTCGTCTTTAGCTTCTTTTGTGGTCTACATCCTGGCAGAAAGCTTTTCCACTCTGTCTGGCAAGGAAAACCTGCGGGAGCACAGAAAACATCTCCCATCTTGTTCTGGACGTTGCACGGAGGTCTGCCCTGTGTTTGGCATAAAGAAAAGAAAAGCTGTCCAAAACAGCTTCTTATCGAATATTCATGTGATTAGAAAAGTCAGGAGAATGGTAAGGTAATGTTTTCTATCAGTTGGCAAGTTGAGCACACAATCCCAGGGTTGTGCAGCTTCTTTCTTCACCTTTCCGATGCTGCCGCTCTCTCCGGCTCCCGGAGCCCAAGAAGCGGCTTCTTCGCGCAAAGACGATTGTACCGCTCACAGTGCTCTCTTAGCGCGGCTTCTGCCGAAAGAAGCCCGGGAGCGGCGCTTAGCTCCGGAGAGCATCGTCCCTTCGTCTTTAGCGTCTTTTGTGGTCTACATCCTAGCAGAAAGCTTTTCCACTCTGTCTGGCAAGGAAAACCTGCGGGAGCACAGAAAACATCTCCCATCGTGTTCTGGACATTGCACGGAGGTCTGCCAAGTGTTTGTATGAAGAAATTGATAGTTGTCCAAAATAACTTTCTATCGAATACTCTTGTGATGGGAAAATTCAGGAAAGTGGTAAGGTAATGTTTTCTATCAGTTGGCGAGCTGCGCACACAATCACAGTGTTGTAGAGCTTCTTTCTTCACCTTTCCGATGCTGCCTCTCTCTCCGGCTCCCGGAGCCGAAGAAACGGCTTCTTCGCGCAAAGACGATTGTACCGGTCCCAGTGCTCTCTTAGCGCGGCTTCTGCCGAAAGAAGCCCGGGAGCGGCGCTTAGCTCCGGAGAGCATCGTCCCTTCGTCTTTAGCGTCTTTTGTGGTCTACATCCTAGCAGAAAGCTTTTCCACTCTGTCTGGCAAGGAAAACCTGCGGGAGCACAGAAAACATCTCCCATCGTGTTCTGGACATTGCACGGAGGTCTGCCAAGTGTTTGTATGAAGAAATTGATAGTTGTCCAAAATAACTTTCTATCGAATACTCTTGTGATGGGAAAATTCAGGAAAGTGGTAAGGTAATGTTTTCTATCAGTTGGCGAGCTGCGCACACAATCACAGTGTTGTAGAGCTTCTTTCTTCACCTTTCCGATGCTGCCTCTCTCTCCGGCTCCCGGAGCCGAAGAAACGGCTTCTTCGCGCAAAGACGATTGTACCGGTCCCAGTGCTCTCTTAGCGCGGCTTCTGCCGAAAGAAGCCCGGGAGCGGCGCTTAGCTCCGGAGAGCATCGTCCCTTCGTCTTTAGCGTCTTTTGTGGTCTACATCCTGGCAGAAAGCTTTTCCACTCTGTCTGGCAAGGAAAATCTGCGGGAGCACAGAAAACATCTCCCATCGTGTTCTGGACGTTGCACGGAGGTCTGCCATGTGTTTGGCATAAAGAAAAGAAAAGCTGTCCAAAACAGCTTCTTATCGAATATTCATGTGTTTAGAAAAGTCAGGAGAATGGTAAGGTAATGTTTTCTATCAGTTGGCAAGTTGAGCACACAATCCCAGGGTTGTGCAGCTTCCTTCTTCACCTTTCCGATGCTGCCGCTCTCTCCGGCTCCCGGAGCCGAAGAAGCGGCTTCTTCGCGCAAAGACGATTGTACCGCTCACAGTGCTCTTAGCGCCGCTTCTGCCGAAAGAAGCCCGGGAGCGGCGCTTAGCTCCGGAGAGCATCGTCCCTTCGTCTTTAGCGTCTTTTGTGGTCTACATCCTAGCAGAAAGCTTTTCCACTCTGTCGGGCAAGGAAAACCTGCGGGAGCACAGAAAACATCTCCCATCATGTTCTGGACGTTGCACGGACGTCTGCCAAGTGTTTGGCATAAAGAAAAGAAAAGCTGTCCAAAACAGCTTCTTATCGAATATTCATGTGATTAGAAAAGTCAGGAGAATGGTAAGGTACTGTTTTCTATCAGTTGGCAAGCTGCGCACACAATCCCAGTGTTGTACAGCTTCCTTCTTCACCTGAGCCGAAGAAGCGGCTTCTTCGCGCAAAGACGATTGTACCGCTCACAGTGCTCTCTTAGCGCCGCTTCTGCCGAAAGAAGCCCGGGAGCGGCGCTTAGCTCCGGAGAGCATCGTCCCTTCGCGTTTAGCGTCTTTTGTAGTCTACATTTTAGCAGATAGCGTTTCCACTCAGTCTGGCAAGGAAAACCTGCGGGAGCACAGAAAACACCTCCCATCGTGTTCTGGACATTGCACGGAGGTCTGCCAAGTGTTTGTATGAAGAAATTGATAGCAGCCCAAAATAACTTTCTATCGAATACTCTTGTGATGGGAAAAGTCAGGAAAGTGGTAAGGTAATGATTTCTATCAGTTGGCGATCTGCGCACACAATCCCAGTGTTGTACAGCTTCCTTCTTCACCTTTCCGATGCTGCCTCTCTCTCCGGCTCCCGGAGCCGAAGAAACGGCTTCTTCGCGCAAAGACGATTGTACCGGTCCCAGTGCTCTCTTAGCGCGGCTTCTGCCGAAAGAAGCCCGGGAGCGGCGCTTAGCTCCGGAGAGCATCGTCCCTTCGTCTTTAGCGTCTTTTGCGGTCTACATCCTAGCAGAAATCTTTTCCTCTCTGTCTGGCAAGGAAAACCTGCGGGAGCACAGAAAACATCTCCCATCCTGTTCTGGACGTTGCACGGAGGTCTGCCAAGTGTTTGGCATAAAGAAAAGAAAAGCTGTCCAAAACAGCTTCTTATCGAATATTCATGTGATTAGAAAAGTCAGGAGAATGGTAAGGTAATGTTTTCTATCAGTTGGCAAGTTGAGCACACAATCCCAGGGTTGTGCAGCTTCCTTCTTCACCTTTCCGATGCTGCCGCTCTCTCCGGCTCCCGGAGCCGAAGAAGCGGCTTCTTCGCGCAAAGACGATTGTACCGCTCACAGTGCTCTTAGCGCCGCTTCTGCCGAAAGAAGCCCGGGAGCGGCGCTCAGCTCCGGAGAGCATCGTCCCTTCGCGTTTGGCGTCTTTTGTAGTCTACATTTTAGCAGATTGCGTTTCCACTCTGTCTGGCAAGGAAAATCTGCGGGAGCACAGAAAACATCTCCCATCGTGTTCTGGACGTTGCACGGAGGTCTGCCAAGTGTTTGGCATAAAGAAAAGAAAAGCTGTCCAAAACAGCTTCTTATCGAATATTCATGTGATTAGAAAAGTCAGGAGAATGGTAAGGTACTGTTTTCTATCAGTTGGCAAGTTGAGCACAAAATCCCAGTGTTGTACAGCTTCTTTCTTCACCTTTCCGATGCTGCCGCTCTCTCCGGCTCCCGGAGCCGAAGAAGCGGCTTCTTCGCTCAAAGACGATCGTACCGGTCACAGTGCTCTCTTAGCGCGGCTTCTGCCGAAAGAAGCCCGGGAGCGGCGATTAGCTCCGGAGAGCGTCGTCCCTTCGTCTTTAGCGTCTTTTGTGGTCTACATCCTAGCAGAAAGCTTTTCCACTCTGTCTGGCAAGGAAAACCTGCGGGAGCACAGAAAACATCTCCCATCGTGTTCTGGACATTGCACGGAGGTCTGCCAAGTGTTTGTATGAAGAAATTGATAGTTGTCCAAAATAACTTTCTATCGAATACTCCTGTGATGGGAAAAGTCAGGAAAGTGGTAAGGTAATGTTTTCTATCAGTTGGCGAGCTGCGCACACAATCCCAGTGTTGTACAGCTTCCTTCTTCACCTTTCCGATGCTGCCTCTCTCTCCGGCTCCCGGAGCCGAAGAAACGGCTTCTTCGCGCAAAGACGATTGTACCGGTCACAGTGCTCTCTTAGCGCGGCTTCTGCCGAAAGACGCCCGGGAGCGGCGCTTAGCTCCGGAGAGCATCGTCCCTTCGTCTTTAGCGTCTTTTGCGGTCTACATCCTAGCAGAAAGCTTTTCCACTCTGTCGGGCAAGGAAAACCTGCGGGAGCACAGAAAACATCTCCCATCGTGTTCTGGACATTGCACGGAGGTCTGCCAAGTGTTTGGCATAAAGAAAAGAAAAACTGTCCAAAACAGCTTCTTATCGAATATTCATGTGATTAGAAAAGTCAGGAGAATGGTAAGGTAATGTTTTCTATCAGTTGGCAAGTTGAGCGCACAATCCCAGGGTTGTGCAGCTTTCTTCTTCACCTTTCCGATGCTGCCGCTCTCTCCGGCTCCCGGAGCCGAAGAAACGGCTTCTTCGCGCAAAGACGATTGTACCGCTCACAGTGCTCTCTTAGCGCGGCTTCTGCCGAAAGAAGCCCGGGAGCGGCGCTTAGCTCCGGAGAGCATCGTCCCTTCGCGTTTGGCGTCTTTTGTAGTCTACATTTTAGCAGATAGCGTTTCCACTCTGTCTGGCAAGGAAAACCTGCGGGAGCACAGAAAACATCTCCCATCGTGTTCTGGACATTGCACGGAGCTCTGCCAAGTGTTTGGCATAAAGAAAGGGAAAGCTGTCCAAAACAGCTTCCTATCGAAAATTCTTGTGATTGGAAAAATCAGGAAAGTGGTAAGGTAATGTTTTCTATCAGTTGGCAAGCTGCGCACACAATCCCAGTGTTGTACAGCTTCTTTCTTCACCTTTCCGATGCTGCCGCTCTCTCCGGCTCCCGGAGCCCAAGAAGCGGCTTCTTCGCGCAAAGACGATTGTACCGGTCCCAGTGCTCTCTTAGCGCGGCTTCTGCCGAAAGAAGCCCGGGAGCGGCGCTTAGCTCCGGAGAGCATCGTCCCTTCGTCTTTAGCGTCTTTTGTGGTCTACATCCTAGCAGAAAGCTTTTCCACTCTGTCTGGCAAGGAAAACCTGCGGGAGCACAGAAAACATCTCCCATCGTGTTCTGGACGTTGCACGGAGGTCTGCCATGTGTTTGGCATAAAGAAAAGAAAAGCTGTCCAAAACAGCTTCTTATCGAATATTCATGTGATTAGAAAAGTCAGGAGAATGGTAAGGTAATGTTTTCTATCAGTTGGCAAGTTGAGCACACAATCCCAGGGTTGTGCAGCTTCCTTCTTCACCTTTCCGATGCTGCCGCTCTCTCCGGCTCCCGGAGCCGAAGAAGCGGCTTCTTCGCGCAAAGACGATTCTACCGCTCACAGTGCTCTTAGCGCCGCTTCTGCCGAAAGAAGCCCGGGAGCGGCGCTTAGCTCCGGAGAGCATCGTCCCTTCGTCTTTAGCGTCTTTTGTGGTCTACATCCTAGCAGAAAGCTTTTCCACTCTGTCGGGCAAGGAAAACCTGCGGGAGCACAGAAAACATCTCCCATCATGTTCTGGACGTTGCACGGAGGTCTGCCAAGTGTTTGGCATAAAGAAAAGAAAAGCTGTCCAAAACAGCTTCTTATCGAATATTCATGTGATTAGAAAAGTCAGGAGAATGGTAAGGTACTGTTTTCTATCAGTTGGCAAGCTGCGCACACAATCCCAGTGTTGTACAGCTTCCTTCTTCACCTGAGCCGAAGAAACGGCTTCTTCGCGCCAAGACGATTGTACCGGTCACAGTGCTCTCTTAGCGCCGCTTCTGCCGAAAGAAGCCCGGGAGCGGCGCTTAGCTCCGGAGAGCATCGTCCCTTCGCGTTTAGCGTCTTTTGTAGTCTACATTTTAGCAGATAGCGTTTCCACTCTGTCTGGCAAGGAAAACCTGCGGGAGCACAGAAAACATCTCCCATCGTGTTCTGGACATTGCACGGAGGTCTGCCAAGTGTTTTTATGAAGAAATTGATAGTTGTCCAAAATAACTTTCTATCGAATACTCTTGTGATGGGAAAAGTCAGGAAAGTGGTAAGGTAATGTTTTCTATCAGTTGGCGAGCTGCGCACACAATCCCAGTGTTGTACAGCTTCTTTCTTCACCTTTCCGATGCTGCCTCTCTCTCCGGCTCCCGGAGCCCAAGAAGCGGCTTCTTCGCGCAAAGACGATTGTACCGCTCACAGTGCTCTCTTAGCGCGGCTTCTGCCGATAGAAGCCCGGGAACGGCGCTTAGCTCCGGAGAGCATCGTCCCTTCGTCTTTAGCGTCTTTTGTGGTCTACATCCTAGCAGAAAGCTTTTCCACTCTGTCTGGCAAGGAAAACCTGCGGGAGCACAGAAAACATCTCCCATCGTGTTCTGGACATTGCACGGAGGTCTGCCAAGTGTTTGTATGAAGAAATTGATAGTTGTCCAAAATAACTTTCTATCGAATACTCTTGTGATGGGAAAATTCAGGAAAGTGGTAAGGTAATGTTTTCTATCAGTTGGCGAGCTGCGCACACAATCACAGTGTTGTAGAGCTTCTTTCTTCACCTTTCCGATGCTGCCTCTCTCTCCGGCTCCCGGAGCCGAAGAAACGGCTTCTTCGCGCAAAGACGATTGTACCGGTCCCAGTGCTCTCTTAGCGCGGCTTCTGCCGAAAGACGCCCGGGAGCGGCGCTTAGCTCCGGAGAGCATCGTCCCTTCGTCTTTAGCGTCTTTTGTGGTCTACATCCTATCGGAAAGCTTTTCCTCTCTGTCTGGCACGGAAAACCTGCGGGAGCACAGAAAACATCTCCCATCTTGTTCTGGACGTTGCACGGAGGTCTGCCAAGTGTTTGGCATAAAGAAAAGAAAAACTGTCCAAAACAGCTTCTTATCGAATATTCATGTGTTTAGAAAAGTCAGGAGAATGGTAAGGTAATATTTTCTATCAGTTGGCAAGTTGAGCACACAATCCCAGGGTTGTGCAGCTTCCCTCTTCAGCTTTCCGATGCTGCCGCTCTCTCCGGCTCCCTGAGCCCAAGAAGCGGCTTCTTCGCGCAAAGACGATTGTACCGCTCACAGTGCTCTTAGCGCCGCTTCTGCCGAAAGAAGCCCGGGAGCGGCGATTAGCTCCGGAGAGCATCGTCCCTTCGCGTTTGGCGTCTTTTGTAGTCTACATTTTAGCAGATAGCGTTTCCACTCTATCTGGCAAGGAAAACCTGCGCGAGCACAGAAAACATCTCCCATCGTGTTCTGGACGTTGCACGGACGTCTGCCAAGTGTTTGGCATAAAGAAAAGAAAAGCTGTCCAAAACAGCTTCTTATCGAATATTCATGTGATTAGAAAAGTCAGGAGAATGGTAAGGTACTGTTTTCTATCAGTTGGCAAGCTGCGCACACAATCCCAGTGTTGTACAGCTTCCTTCTTCTCCTGAGCCGAAGAAGCGGCTTCTTCGCGCAAAGACGATTGTACCGCTCACAGTGATCTCTTAGCGCCGCTTCTGCCGAAAGAAGCCCGGGAGCGGCGCTTAGCTCCGGAGAGCATCGTCCCTTCGCGTTTAGCGTCTTTTGTAGTCTACATTTTAGCAGATAGCGTTTCCACTCTGTCTGGCAAGGAAAACCTGCGGGAGCACAGAAAACATCTCCCATCGTGTTCTGGACATTGCACGGAGGTCTGCCAAGTGTTTGTATGAAGAAATTGATAGTTGTCCAAAATAACTTTCTATCGAATACTCTTGTGATGGGAAAAGTCAGGAAAGTGGTAAGGTAATGTTTTCTATCAGTTGGCAAGCTGCGCACACAATCACAGTGTTGTAGAGCTTCTTTCTTCACCTTTCCGATGCTGCCTCTCTCTCCGGCTCCCGGAGCCGAAGAAACGGCTTCTTCGCGCAAAGACGATTGTACCGGTCCCAGTGCTCTCTTAGCGCGGCTTCTGCCGAAAGAAGCCCGGGAGCGGCGCTTAGCTCCGGAGAGCATCGTCCCTTCGTCTTTAGCGTCTTTTGTGGTCTACATCCTGGCAGAAAGCTTTTCCACTCTGTCTGGCAAGGAAAACCTGCAGGAGCACAGAAAACATCTCCCATCTTGTTCTGGACGTTGCACGGAGGTCTGCCCTGTGTTTGGCATAAAGAAAAGAAAAGCTGTCCTAAACAGCTTCTTATCGAATATTCATGTGATTAGAAAAGTCAGGAGAATGGTAAGGTAATGTTTTCTATCAGTTGGCAAGTTGAGCACACAATCCCAGGGTTGTGCAGCTTCCTTCTTCACCTTTCCGATGCTGCCGCTCTCTCCGGCTCCCGGAGCCGAAGAAGCGGCTTCTTCGCGCAAAGACAATTGTTCCGCTCACAGTGCTCTTAGCGCCGCTTCTGCCGAAAGAAGCCCGGGAGCGGCGCTCAGCTCCGGAGAGCATCGTCCCTTCGCGTTTGGCGTCTTTTGTAGGCTACATTTTAGCAGATTGCGTTTCCACACTGTCTGGCAAGGAAAATCTGCGGGAGCACAGAAAACATCTCCCATCGTGTTCTGGACGTTGCACGGAGGTCTGCCAAGTGTTTGGCATAAAGAAAAGAAAAGCTGTCCAAAACAGCTTCTTATCGAATATTCATGTGATTAGAAAAGTCAGGAGAATGGTAAGGTACTGTTTTCTATCAGTTGGCAAGTTGAGCACAAAATCCCAGTGTTGTACAGCTTCTTTCTTCACCTTTCCGATGCTGCCGCTCTCTCCGGCTCCCGGAGCCGAAGAAGCGGCTTCTTCGCTCAAAGACGATCGTACCGCTCACAGTGCTCTCTTAGCGCGGCTTCTGCCGAAAGAAGCCCGGGAGCGGCGATTAGCTCCGGAGAGCGTCGTCCCTTCGTCTTTAGCGTCTTTTGTGGTCTACATCCTAGCAGAAAGCTTTTCCACTCTGTCTGGCAAGGAAAACCTGCGGGAGCACAGAAAACATCTCCCATCGTGTTCTGGACATTGCACGGAGGTCTGCCAAGTGTTTGTATGAAGAAATTGATAGTTGTCCAAAATAACTTTCTATCGAATACTCCTGTGATGGGAAAAGTCAGGAAAGTGGTAAGGTAATGTTTTCTATCAGTTGGCGAGCTGCGCACACAATCCCAGTGTTGTACAGCTTCCTTCTTCACCTTTCCGATGCTGCCGCTCTCTCCGGCTCCCGGAGCCGAAGAAACGGCTTCTTCGCGCAAAGACGATTGTACCGGTCACAGTGCTCTCTTAGCGCGGCTTCTGCCGAAAGACGCCCGGGAGCGGCGCTTAGCTCCGGAGAGCATCGTCCCTTCGTCTTTAGCGTCTTTTGCGGTCTACATCCTAGCAGAAAGCTTTTCCACTCTGTCGGGCAAGGAAAACCTGCGGGAGCACAGAAAACATCTCCCATCGTGTTCTGGACATTGCACGGAGGTCTGCCAAGTGTTTGGCATAAAGAAAAGAAAAACTGTCCAAAACAGCTTCTTATCGAATATTCATGTGATTAGAAAAGTCAGGAGAATGGTAAGGTAATGTTTTCTATCAGTTGGCAAGTTGAGCGCACAATCCCAGGGTTGTGCAGCTTTCTTCTTCACCTTTCCGATGCTGCCGCTCTCTCCGGCTCCCGGAGCCGAAGAAACGGCTTCTTCGCGCAAAGACGATTGTACCGGTCCCAGTGCTCTCCTAGCGCGGCTTCTGCCGAAAGAAGCCCGGGAGCGGCGCTTAGCTCCGGAGAGCATCGTCCCTTCGCGTTTGGCGTCTTTTGTAGTCTACATTTTAGCAGATAGCGTTTCCACTCTGTCTGGCAAGGAAAACCTGCGGGAGCACAGAAAACATCTCCCATCGTGTTCTGGACATTGCACGGAGCTCTGCCAAGTGTTTGGCATAAAGAAAGGGAAAGCTGTCCAAAACAGCTTCCTATCGAAAATTCTTGTGATTGGAAAAATCAGGAAAGTGGTAAGGTAATGTTTTCTATCAGTTGGCAAGCTGCGCACACAATCCCAGTGTTGTACAGCTTCTTTCTTCACCTTTCCGATGCTGCCGCTCTCTCCGGCTCCCGGAGCCCAAGAAGCGGCTTCTTCGCGCAAAGACGATTGTACCGCTCACAGTGCTCTCTTAGCGCGGCTTCTGCCGGAAGAAGCCCGGGAGCGGCGCTTAGCTCCGGAGAGCATCGTCCCTTCGTCTTTAGCGTCTTTTGTGGTCTACATCCTAGCAGAAAGCTTTTCCACTCTGTCTGGCAAGGAAAACCTGCGGGAGCACAGAAAACATCTCCCATCGTGTTCTGGACATTGCACGGAGGTCTGCCAAGTGTTTGTATGAAGAAATTGATAGTTGTCCAAAATAACTTCTTATCGAATACTCTTGTGATGGGAAAATTCAGGAAAGTGGTAAGGTAATGTTTTCTATCAGTTGGCGAGCTGCGCACACAATCACAGTGTTGTAGAGCTTCTTTCTTCACCTTTCCGATGATGCCTCTCTCTCCGGCTCCCGGAGCCGAAGAAACGGCTTCTTCGCGCAAAGACGATTGTACCGGTCACAGTGCTCTCTTAGCGCGGCTTCTGCCGAAAGAAGCCCGGGAGCGGCGCTTAGCTCCGGAGAGCATCGTCCCTTCGTCTTTAGCGTCTTTTGTGGTCTACATCCTGGCAGAAAGCTTTTCCACTCTGTCTGGCAAGGAAAACCTGCGGGAGCACAGAAAACATCTCCCATCTTGTTCTGGACGTTGCACGGAGGTCTGCCATGTGTTTGGCATAAAGAAAAGAAAAGCTGTCCAAAACAGCTTCTTATCGAATATTCATGTGATTAGAAAAGTCAGGAGAATGGTAAGGTAATGTTTTCTATCAGTTGGCAAGTTGAGCACACAATCCCAGGGTTGTGCAGCTTCCTTCTTCACCTTTCCGATGCTGCCGCTCTCTCCGGCTCCCGGAGCCGAAGAAGCGGCTTCTTCGCGCAAAGACGATTGTACCGCTCACAGTGCTCTTAGCGCCGCTTCTGCCGAAAGAAGCCCGGGAGCGGCGCTTAGCTCCGGAGAGCATCGTCCCTTCGTCTTTAGCGTCTTTTGTGGTCTACATCCTGGCAGAAAGCTTTTCCACTCTGTCTGGCAAGGAAAACCTGCGGGAGCACAGAAAACATCTCCCATCTTGTTCTGGACGTTGCACGGAGGTCTGCCATGTGTTTGGCATAAAGAAAAGAAAAGCTGTCCAAAACAGCTTCTTATCGAATATTCATGTGATTAGAAAAGTCAGGAGAATGGTAAGGTAATGTTTTCTATCAGTTGGCAAGTTGAGCACACAATCCCAGGGTTGTGCAGCTTCCTTCTTCACCTTTCCGATGCTGCCGCTCTCTCCGGCTCCCGGAGCCGAAGAAGCGGCTTCTTCGCGCAAAGACGATTCTACCGCTCACAGTGCTCTTAGCGCCGCTTCTGCCGAAAGAAGCCCGGGAGCGGCGCTTAGCTCCGGAGAGCATCGTCCCTTCGTCTTTAGCGTCTTTTGTGGTCTACATCCTAGCAGAAAGCTTTTCCACTCTGTCGGGCAAGGAAAACCTGCGGGAGCACAGAAAACATCTCCCATCATGTTCTGGACGTTGCACGGAGGTCTGCCAAGTGTTTGGCATAAAGAAAAGAAAAGCTGTCCAAAACAGCTTCTTATCGAATATTCATGTGATTAGAAAAGTCAGGAGAATGGTAAGGTACTGTTTTCTATCAGTTGGCAAGCTGCGCACACAATCCCAGTGTTGTACAGCTTCCTTCTTCACCTGAGCCGAAGAAGCGGCTTCTTCGCGCCAAGACGATTGTACCGGTCACAGTGCTCTCTTAGCGCCGCTTCTGCCGAAAGAAGCCCGGGAGCGGCGCTTAGCTCCGGAGAGCATCGTCCCTTCGCGTTTAGCGTCTTTTGTAGTCTACATTTTAGCAGATAGCGTTTCCACTCTGTCTGGCAAGGAAAACCTGCGCGACCACAGAAAACATCTCCCATCGTGTTCTGGACATTGCACGGAGGTCTGCCAAGTGTTTTTATGAAGAAATTGATAGTTGTCCAAAATAACTTTCTATCGAATACTCTTGTGATGGGAAAAGTCAGGAAAGTGGTAAGGTAATGTTTTCTATCAGTTGGCGAGCTGCGCACACAATCCCAGTGTTGTACAGCTTCTTTCTTCACCTTTCCGATGCTGCCGCTCTCTCCGGCTCCCGGAGCCCAAGAAGCGGCTTCTTCGCGCAAAGACGATTGTACCGCTCACAGTGCTCTCTTAGCGCGGCTTCTGCCGATAGAAGCCCGGGAACGGCGCTTAGCTCCGGAGAGCATCGTCCCTTCGTCTTTAGCGTCTTTTGTGGTCTACATCCTAGCAGAAAGCTTTTCCACTCTGTCTGGCAAGGAAAACCTGCGGGAGCACAGAAAACATCTCCCATCGTGTTCTGGACATTGCACGGAGGTCTGCCAAGTGTTTGTATGAAGAAATTGATAGTTGTCCAAAATAACTTTCTATCGAATACTCTTGTGATGGGAAAATTCAGGAAAGTGGTAAGGTAATGTTTTCTATCAGTTGGCGAGCTGCGCACACAATCACAGTGTTGTAGAGCTTCTTTCTTCACCTTTCCGATGATGCCTCTCTCTCCGGCTCCCGGAGCCGAAGAAACGGCTTCTTCGCGCAAAGACGATTGTACCGGTCCCAGTGCTCTCTTAGCGCGGCTTCTGCCGAAAGACGCCCGGGAGCGGCGCTTAGCTCCGGAGAGCATCGTCCCTTCGTCTTTAGCGTCTTTTGTGGTCTACATCCTATCGGAAAGCTTTTCCTCTCTGTCTGGCACGGAAAACCTGCGGGAGCAGAGAAAACATCTCCCATCGTGTTCTGGACGTTGCACGGAGGTCTGCCAAGTGTTTGGCATAAAGAAAAGAAAAGCTGTCCAAAACAGCTTCTTATCGAATATTCATGTGATTAGAAAAGTCAGGAGAATGGTAAGGTAATGTTTTCTATCAGTTGGCAAGTTGAGCACACAATCCCAGGGTTGTGCAGCTTCCTTCTTCACCTTTCCGATGCTGCCGCTCTCTCCGGCTCCCGGAGCCGAAGAAGCGGCTTCTTCGCGCAAAGACGATTGTACCGCTCACAGTGCTCTTAGCGCCGCTTCTGCCGAAAGAAGCCCGGGAGCGGCGCTTAGCTCCGGAGAGCATCGTCCCTTCGTCTTTAGCGTCTTTTGTGGTCTACATCCTGGCAGAAAGCTTTTCCACTCTGTCTGGCAAGGAAAACCTGCGGGAGCACAGAAAACATCTCCCATCTTGTTCTGGACGTTGCACGGAGGTCTGCCATGTGTTTGGCATAAAGAAAAGAAAAGCTGTCCAAAACAGCTTCTTATCGAATATTCATGTGATTAGAAAAGTCAGGAGAATGGTAAGGTAATGTTTTCTATCAGTTGGCAAGTTGAGCACACAATCCCAGGGTTGTGCAGCTTCCTTCTTCACCTTTCCGATGCTGCCGCTCTCTCCGGCTCCCGGAGCCGAAGAAGCGGCTTCTTCGCGCAAAGACGATTCTACCGCTCACAGTGCTCTTAGCGCCGCTTCTGCCGAAAGAAGCCCGGGAGCGGCGCTTAGCTCCGGAGAGCATCGTCCCTTCGTCTTTAGCGTCTTTTGTGGTCTACATCCTAGCAGAAAGCTTTTCCACTCTGTCGGGCAAGGAAAACCTGCGGGAGCACAGAAAACATCTCCCATCATGTTCTGGACGTTGCACGGAGGTCTGCCAAGTGTTTGGCATAAAGAAAAGAAAAGCTGTCCAAAACAGCTTCTTATCGAATATTCATGTGATTAGAAAAGTCAGGAGAATGGTAAGGTACTGTTTTCTATCAGTTGGCAAGCTGCGCACACAATCCCAGTGTTGTACAGCTTCCTTCTTCACCTGAGCCGAAGAAGCGGCTTCTTCGCGCAAAGACGATTGTACCGGTCCCAGTGCTCTCTTAGCGCGGCTTCTGCCGAAAGAAGCCCGGGAGCGGCGCTTAGCTCCGGAGAGCATCGTCCCTTCGCGTTTAGCGTCTTTTGTAGTCTACATTTTAGCAGATAGCGTTTCCACTCTGTCTGGCAAGGAAAACCTGTGGGAGCACAGAAAACATCTCCCATCGTGTTCTGGACATTGCACGGAGCTCTGCCAAGTGTTTGTATGAAGAAATTGATAGTTGTCCAAAATAACTTTCTATCGAATACTCTTGTGATGGGAAAATTCAGGAAAGTGGTAAGGTAATGTTTTCTATCAGTTGGCGAGCTGCGCACACAATCCCAGTGTTGTACAGCTTCTTTCTTCACCTTTCCGATGCTGCCGCTCTCTCCGGCTCCCGGAGCCGAAGAAGCGGCTTCTTCGCTCAAAGACGATCGTACCGGTCACAGTGCTCTCTTAGCGCGGCTTCTGCCGAAAGAAGCCCGGGAGCGGCGCTTAGCTCCGGAGAGCGTCGTCCCTTCGTCTTTAGCGTCTTTTGTGGTCTACATCCTAGCAGAAAGCTTTTCCACTCTGTCTGGCAAGGAAAACCTGCGGGAGCACAGAAAACATCTCCCATCCTGTTCTGGACATTGCACGGAGGTCTGCCAAGTGTTTGTATGAAGAAATTGATAGTTGTCCAAAATAACTTTCTATCGAATACTCCTGTGATGGGAAAAGTCAGGAAAGTGGTAAGGTAATGTTTTCTATCAGTTGGCGAGCTGCGCACACAATCCCAGTGTTGTACAGCTTCCTTCTTCACCTTTCCGATGCTGCCTCTCTCTCCGGCTCCCGGAGCCGAAGAAACGGCTTCTTCGCGCAAAGACGATTGTACCGGTCCCAGTGCTCTCTTAGCGCGGCTTCTGCCGAAAGACGCCCGGGAGCGGCGCTTAGCTCCGGAGAGCATCGTCCCTTCGTCTTTAGCGTCTTTTGCGGTCTACATCCTAGCAGAAAGCTTTTCCACTCTGTCTGGCAAGGAAAACCTGCGGGAGCACAGAAAACATCTCCCATCGTGTTCTGGACATTGCACGGAGGTCTGCCAAGTGTTTGGCATAAAGAAAAGAAAAACTGTCCAAAACAGTTTCTTATCGAATATTCATGTGATTAGAAAAGTCAGGAGAATGGTAAGGTAATGTTTTCTATCAGTTGGCAAGTTGAGCGCACAATCCCAGGGTTGTGCAGCTTTCTTCTTCACCTTTCCGATGCTGCCGCTCTCTCCGGCTCCCGGAGCCGAAGAAACGGCTTCTTCGCGCAAAGACGATTGTACCGGTCCCAGTGCTCTCTTAGCGCGGCTTCTGCCGAAAGAAGCCCGGGAGCGGCGCTTAGCTCCGGAGAGCATCGTCCCTTCGCGTTTGGCGTCTTTTGTAGTCTACATTTTAGCAGATAGCGTTTCCACTCTGTCTGGCAAGGAAAACCTGCGGGAGCACAGCAAACATCTCCCATCGTGTTCTGGACATTGCACGGAGGTCTGCCTAGTGTTTGTATGAAGAAATTGATAGTTGTCCAAAAAACCTTCTTATCGAATACTCTTGTGATGGGAAAATTCAGGAAAGTGGTAAGGTAATGTTTTCTATCAGTTGGCAAGCTGCGCACACAATCACAGTGTTGTAGAGCTTCTTTCTTCACCTTTCCGATGATGCCTCTCTCTCCGGCTCCCGGAGCCGAAGAAACGGCTTCTTCGCGCAAAGACGATTGTACCGGTCACAGTGCTCTCTTAGCGCGGCTTCTGCCGAAAGAAGCCCGGGAGCGGCGCTTAGCTCCGGAGAGCATCGTCCCTTCGTCTTTAGCGTCTTTTGTGGTCTACATCCTGGCAGAAAGCTTTTCCACTCTGTCTGGCAAGGAAAACCTGCGGGAGCACAGAAAACATCTCCCATCGTGTTCTGGACGTTGCACGGAGGTCTGCCATGTGTTTGGCATAAAGAAAAGAAAAGCTGTCCAAAACAGCTTCTTATCGAATATTCATGTGATTAGAAAAGTCAGGAGAATGGTAAGGTAATGTTTTCTATCAGTTGGCAAGTTGAGCACACAATCCCAGGGTTGTGCAGCTTCCTTCTTCACCTTTCCGATGCTGCCGCTCTCTCCGGCTCCCGGAGCCGAAGAAGCGGCTTCTTCGCGCAAAGACGATTGTACCGCTCACAGTGCTCTTAGCGCCGCTTCTGCCGAAAGAAGCCCGAGAGCGGCGCTTAGCTCCGGAGAGCATCGTCCCTTCGTCTTTAGCGTCTTTTGTGGTCTACATCCTAGCAGAAAGCTTTTCCACTCTGTCGGGCAAGGAAAACCTGCGGGAGCACAGAAAACATCTCCCATCCTGTTCTGGACGTTGCACGGACGTCTGCCAAGTGTTTGGCATAAAGAAAAGAAAAGCTGTCCAAAACAGCTTCTTATCGAATATTCATGTGATTAGAAAAGTCAGGAGAATGGTAAGGTACTGTTTTCTATCAGTTGGCAAGCTGCGCACACAATCCCAGTGTTGTCCAGCTTCCTTCTTCACCTGAGCCGAAGAAGCGGCTTCTTCGCGCAAAGACGATTGTACCGGTCACAGTGCTCTCTTAGCGCCGCTTCTGCCGAAAGAAGCCCGGGAGCGGCACTTAGCTCCGGAGAGCATCGTCCCTTCGCGTTTAGCGTCTTTTGTAGTCTACATTTTAGCAGATAGCGTTTCCACTCTGTCTGGCAAGGAAAACCTGCGGGAGCACAGAAAACATCTCCCATCGTGTTCTGGACATTGCACGGAGGTCTGCCAAGTGTTTGTATGAAGAAATTGATAGCTGCCCAAAATAACTTTCTATCGAATACTCTTGTGATGGGAAAAGTCAGGAAAGTGGTAAGGTAATGTTTTCTATCAGTTGGCGAGCTGCGCACACAATCCCAGTGTTGTACAGCTTCCTTCTTCACCTTTCCCATGCTGCCGCTCTCTCCGGCTCCCGGAGCCGAAGAAACGGCTTCTTCGCGCAAAGACGATTGTACCGCTCACAGTGCTCTCTTAGCGCGCCTTCTGCCGAAAGACGCCCGGGAGCGGCGCTTAGCTCCGGAGAGCATCGTCCCTTCGTCTTTAGCGTCTTTTGTGGTCTACATCCTAGCAGAAAGCTTTTCCACTCTGTCTGGCAAGGAAAACCTGCGGGAGCACAGAAAACATCTCCCATCGTGTTCTGGACATTGCACGGAGGTCTGCCAAGTGTTTGGCATAAAGAAAAGAAAAACTGTCCAAAACAGCTTCTAATCGAATATTCATGTGATTAGAAAAGTCAGGAGAATGGTAAGGTAATGTTTTCTATCAGTTGGCAAGTTGAGCGCACAATCCCAGGGTTGTGCAGCTTTCTTCTTCACCTTTCCGATGCTGCCGCTCTCTCCGGCTCCCGGAGCCGAAGAAACGGCTTCTTCGCGCAAAGACGATGGTACCGGTCCCAGTGCTCTCTTAGCGCGGCTTCTGCCGAAAGAAGCCCGGGAGCGGCGCTTAGCTCCGGAGAGCATCGTCCCTTCGCGTTTGGCGTCTTTTGTAGTCTACATTTTAGCAGATAGCGTTTCCACTCTGTCTGGCAAGGAAAACCTGCGGGAGCACAGAAAACATCTCCCATCGTGTTCTGGACATTGCACGGAGGTCTGCCAAGTGTTTGGCATAAAGAAAGGGAAAGCTGTCCAAAACAGCTTCCTATCGAAAATTCTTGTGATTGGAAAAATCAGGAAAGTGGTAAGGTAATGTTTTCTATCAGTTGGCAAGCTGCGCACACAATCCCAGTGTTGTACAGCTTCCTTCTTCACCTTTCCGATGCTGCCGCTCTCTCCGGCTCCCGGAGCCCAAGAAGCGGCTTCTTCGCGCAAAGACGATTGTACCGCTCACAGTGCTCTTAGCGCCGCTTCTGCCGAAAGAAGCCCGAGAGCGGCGCTTAGCTCCGGAGAGCATCGTCCCTTCGTCTTTAGCGTCTTTTGTGGTCTACATCCTAGCAGAAAGCTTTTCCACTCTGTCGGGCAAGGAAAACCTGCGGGAGCACAGAAAACATCTCCCATCCTGTTCTGGACGTTGCACGGACGTCTGCCAAGTGTTTGGCATAAAGAAAAGAAAAGCTGTCCAAAACAGCTTCTTATCGAATATTCATGTGATTAGAAAAGTCAGGAGAATGGTAAGGTACTGTTTTCTATCAGTTGGCAAGCTGCGCACACAATCCCAGTGTTGTACAGCTTCCTTCTTCACCTGAGCCGAAGAAGCGGCTTCTTCGCGCCAAGACGATTGTACCGGTCACAGTGCTCTCTTAGCGCCGCTTCTGCCGAAAGAAGCCCGGGAGCGGCGCTTAGCTCCGGAGAGCATCGTCCCTTCGCGTTTAGCGTCTTTTGTAGTCTACATTTTAGCAGATAGCGTTTCCACTCTGTCTGGCAAGGAAAACCTGCGGGAGCACAGAAAACATCTCCCATCGTGTTCTGGACATTGCACGGAGGTCTGCCAAGTGTTTGTATGAAGAAATTGATAGCTGCCCAAAATAACTTTCTATCGAATACTCTTGTGATGGGAAAAGTCAGGAAAGTGGTAAGGTAATGTTTTCTATCAGTTGGCGAGCTGCGCACACAATCCCAGTGTTGTACAGCTTCCTTCTTCACCTTTCCCATGCTGCCGCTCTCTCCGGCTCCCGGAGCCGAAGAAACGGCTTCTTCGCGCAAAGACGATTGTACCGGTCACAGTGCTCTCTTAGCGCGCCTTCTGCCGAAAGACGCCCGGGAGCGGCGCTTAGCTCCGGAGAGCATCGTCCCTTCGTCTTTAGCGTCTTTTGTGGTCTACATCCTAGCAGAAAGCTTTTCCACTCTGTCTGGCAAGGAAAACCTGCGGGAGCACAGAAAACATCTCCCATCGTGTTCTGGACATTGCACGGAGGTCTGCCAAGTGTTTGGCATAAAGAAAAGAAAAACTGTCCAAAACAGCTTCTAATCGAATATTCATGTGATTAGAAAAGTCAGGAGAATGGTAAGGTAATGTTTTCTATCAGTTGGCAAGCTGAGCGCACAATCCCAGGGTTGTGCAGCTTTCTTCTTCACCTTTCCGATGCTGCCGCTCTCTCCGGCTCCCGGAGCCGAAGAAACGGCTTCTTCGCGCAAAGACGATGGTACCGCTCACAGTGCTCTCTTAGCGCGGCTTCTGCCGAAAGAAGCCCGGGAGCGGCGCTTAGCTCCGGAGAGCATCGTCCCTTCGCGTTTGGCGTCTTTTGTAGTCTACATTTTAGCAGATAGCGTTTCCACTCTGTCTGGCAAGGAAAACCTGCGGGAGCACAGAAAACATCTCCCATCGTGTTCTGGACATTGCACGGAGCTCTGCCAAGTGTTTGGCATAAAGAAAGGGAAAGCTGTCCAAAACAGCTTCCTATCGAAAATTCTTGTGATTGGAAAAATCAGGAAAGTGGTAAGGTAATGTTTTCTATCAGTTGGCAAGCTGCGCACACAATCCCAGTGTTGTACAGCTTCCTTCTTCACCTTTCCGATGCTGCCGCTCTCTCCGGCTCCCGGAGCCCAAGAAGCGGCTTCTTCGCGCAAAGACGATTGTACCGCTCACAGTGCTCTCTTATCGCGGCTTCTGCCGAAAGACGCCCGGGAGCGGCGCTTAGCTCCGGAGAGGATCGTCCCTTGGTCTTTAGCGTCTTTTGCGGTCTACATCCTAGCAGAAAGCTTTTCCACTCTGTCTGGCAAGGAAAACCTGCGGGAGCACAGAAAACATCTCCCATCGTGTTCTGGACGTTGCACGGAGGTCTGCCAAGTGTTTGTATGAAGAAATTGATAGTTGTCCAAAATAACTTTCTATCGAATACTCTTGTGATGGGAAAATTCAGGAAAGTGGTAAGGTAATGTTTTCTATCAGTTGGCAAGCTGCGCACACAATCACAGTGTTGTAGAGCTTCTTTCTTCACCTTTCCGATGCTGCCTCTCTCTCCGGCTCCCGGAGCCGAAGAAACGGCTTCTTCGCGCAAAGACGATTGTACCGGTCCCAGTGCTCTCTTAGCGCGGCTTCTGCCGAAAGAAGCCCGGGAGCGGCGCTTAGCTCCGGAGAGCATCGTCCCTTCGTCTTTAGCGTCTTTTGCGGTCTACATCCTAGCAGAAAGCTTTTCCTCTCTGTCTGGCAAGGAAAACCTGCGGGAGCACAGAAAACATCTCCCATCCTGTTCTGGACGTTGCACGGAGGTCTGCCAAGTGTTTGGCATAAAGAAAAGAAAAGCTGTCCAAAACAGCTTCTTATCGAATATTCATGTGATTAGAAAAGTCAGGAGAATGGTAAGGTAATGTTTACTATCAGTTGGCAAGTTGAGCACACAATCCCAGGGTTGTGCAGCTTCCTTCTTCACCTTTCCGATGCTGCCGCTCTCTCCGGCTCCCGGAGCCGAAGAAGCGGCTTCTTCGCGCAAAGACGATTGTACCGCACACAGTGCTCTTAGCGCCGCTTCTGCCGAAAGAAGCCCGGGAGCGGCGCTTAGCTCCGGAGAGCATCGTCCCTTCGTCTTTAGCGTCTTTTGTGGTCTACATCCTAGCAGAAAGCTTTTCCACTCTGTCGGGCAAGGAAAACCTGCGGGAGCACAGAATACATCTCCCATCGTGTTCTGGACGTTGCACGGAGGTCTGCCAAGTGTTTGGCATAAAGAAAAGAAAAGCTGTCCAAAACAGCTTCTTATCGAATATTCATGTGATTATAAAAGTCAGGAGAATGGTAAGGTACTGTTTTCTATCAGTTGGCAAGTTGAGCACACAATCCCAGTGTTGTACAGCTTCTTTCTTCACCTTTCCGATGCTGCCGCTCTCTCCGGCTCCCGGAGCCCAAGAAGCGGCTTCTTCGCGCAAAGACGAACGTACCGGTCCCAGTGCTCTCTTAGCGCGGCTTCTGCCGAAAGACGCCCGGGAGCGGCGCTTAGCTCCGGAGAGCATCGTACCTTCGTCTTTAGCGTCTTTTGTGGTCTACATCCTAGCAGAAAGCTTTTCCACTCTGTCTGGCAAGGAAAACCTGCGGGAGCACAGAAAACATCTCCCATCGTGTTCTGGACATTGCACGGAGGTCTGCCAAGTGTTTGTATGAAGAAATTGATAGTTGTCCAAAATAACTTTCTATCGAATACTCTTGTGATGGGAAAAGTCAGGAAAGTGGTAAGGTAATGTTTTCTATCAGTTGGCGAGCTGCGCACACAATCCCAGTGTTGTACAGCTTCTTTCTTCACCTTTCCGATGCTGCCGCCCTCTCCGGCTCCCGGAGCCGAAGAAACGGCTTCTTCGCGCAAAGACGATTGTACCGGTCCCAGTGCTCTCTTAGCGCGGCTTCTGCCGAAAGAAGCCCGGGAGCGGCGCTTAGCTCCGGAGAGCATCGTCCCTTCGTCTTTAGCGTCTTTTGTGGTCTACATCCTAGCGGAAAGCTTTTCCACTCTGTCTGGCAAGGAAAACCTGCGGGAGCACAGAAAACATCTCCCATCATGTTCTGGACGTTGGACGGACGTCTGCCAAGTGTTTGGCATAAAGAAAAGAAAAGCTGTCCAAAACAGCTTCTTATCGAATATTCATGTGATTAGAAAAGTCAGGAGAATGCTAAGGTACTGTTTTCTATCAGTTGGCAATCTGCGCACACAATCCCAGTGTTGTACAGCTTCCTTCTTCACCTGAGCCGAAGAAGCGGCTTCTTCGCGCAAAGACGATTGTACCGGTCCCAGTGCTCTCTTAGCGCGGCTTCTGCCGAAAGACGCCCGGGAGCGGCGCTTAGCTCCGGAGAGCATCGTCCCTTCGTCTTTAGCGTCTTTTGTGGTCTACATCCTATCGGAAAGCTTTTCCTCTCTGTCTGGCACGGAAAACCTGCGGGAGCACAGAAAACATCTCCCATCGTGTTCTGGACGTTGCACGGAGGTCTGCCAAGTGTTTGGCATAAAGAAAAGAAAAGCTGTCCAAAACAGCTTCTTATCGAATATTCATGTGTTTAGAAAAGTCAGGAGAATGGTAAGGTAATATTTTCTATCAGTTGGCAAGTTGAGCACACAATCCCAGGGTTGTGCAGCTTCCCTCTTCACCTTTCCGATGCTGCCGCTCTCTCCGGCTCCCGGAGCCGAAGAAGCGGCTTCTTCGCGCAAAGACGATTGTACCGCTCACAGTGCTCTTAGCGCCGCTTCTGCCGAAAGAAGCCCGGGAGCGGCGATTAGCTCCGGAGAGCATCGTCCCTTCGCGTTTGGCGTCTTTTGTAGTCTACATTTTAGCAGATAGCGTTTCCACTCTGTCTGGCAAGGAAAACCTGCGCGAGCACAGAAAACATCTCCCATCGTGTTCTGGACGTTGCACGGACGTCTGCCAAGTGTTTGGCATAAAGAAAAGAAAAGCTGTCCAAAACAGCTTCTTATCGAATATTCATGTGATTAGAAAAGTCAGGAGAATGGTAAGGTACTGTTTTCTATCAGTTGGCAAGCTGCGCACACAATCCCAGTGTTGTACAGCTTCCTTCTTCTCCTGAGCCGAAGAAGCGGCTTCTTCGCGCAAAGACGATTGTACCGGTCACAGTGCTCTCTTAGCGCCGCTTCTGCCGAAAGAAGCCCGGGAGCGGCGCTTAGCTCCGGAGAGCATCGTCCCTTCGCGTTTAGCGTCTTTTGTAGTCTACATTTTAGCAGATAGCGTTTCCACTCTGTCTGGCAAGGAAAACCTGCGGGAGCACAGAAAACATCTCCCATCGTGTTCTGGACATTGCACGGAGGTCTGCCAAGTGTTTGTATGAAGAAATGGATAATTGTCCAAAATAACTTTCTATCGAATACTCTTGTGATGGGAAAATTCAGGAAAGTGGTAAGGTAATGTTTTCTATCAGTTGGCAAGCTGCGCACACAATCACAGTGTTGTAGAGCTTCTTTCTTCACCTTTCCGATGCTGCCGCCCTCTCCGGCTCCCGGAGCCGAAGAAACGGCTTCTTCGCGCAAAGACGATTGTACCGGTCCCAGTGCTCTCTTAGCGCGGCTTCTGCCGAAAGAAGCCCGGGAGCGGCGCTTAGCTCCGGAGAGCATCGTCCCTTCGTCTTTAGCGTCTTTTGTGGTCTACATCCTGGCAGAAAGCTTTTCCACTCTGTCTGGCAAGGAAAACCTGCGGGAGCACAGAAAACATCTCCCATCTTGTTCTGGACGTTGCACGGAGGTCTGCCCTGTGTTTGGCATAAAGAAAAGAAAAGCTGTCCAAAACAGCTTCTTATCGAATATTCATGTGATTAGAAAAGTCAGGAGAATGGTAAGGTAATGTTTTCTATCAGTTGGCAAGTTGAGCACACAATCCCAGGGTTGTGCAGCTTCCTTCTTCACCTTTCCGATGCTGCCGCTCTCTCCGGCTCCCGGAGCCGAAGAAGCGGCTTCTTCGCGCAAAGACGATTCTACCGCTCACAGTGCTCTTAGCGCCGCTTCTGCCGAAAGAAGCCCGGGAGCGGCGCTTAGCTCCGGAGAGCATCGTCCCTTCGTCTTTAGCGTCTTTTGTGGTCTACATCCTAGCAGAAAGCTTTTCCACTCTGTCGGGCAAGGAAAACCTGCGGGAGCACAGAAAACATCTCCCATCATGTTCTGGACGTTGCACGGAGGTCTGCCAAGTGTTTGGCATAAAGAAAAGAAAAGCTGTCCAAAACAGCTTCTTATCGAATATTCATGTGATTAGAAAAGTCAGGAGAATGGTAAGGTACTGTTTTCTATCAGTTGGCAAGCTGCGCACACAATCCCAGTGTTGTACAGCTTCCTTCTTCACCTGAGCCGAAGAAGCGGCTTCTTCGCGCAAAGACGATTGTACCGGTCCCAGTGCTCTCTTAGCGCGGCTTCTGCCGAAAGAAGCCCGGGAGCGGCGCTTAGCTCCGGAGAGCATCGTCCCTTCGCGTTTGGCGTCTTTTGTAGTCTACATTTTAGCAGATTGCGTTTCCACTCTGTCTGGCAAGGAAAATCTGCGGGAGCACAGAAAACATCTCCCATCGTGTTCTGGACGTTGCACGGAGGTCTGCCAAGTGTTTGGCATAAAGAAAAGAAAAGCTGTCCAAAACAGCTTCTTATCGAATATTCATGTGATTAGAAAAGTCAGGAGAATGGTAAGGTACTGTTTTCTATCAGTTGGCAAGTTGAGCACAAAATCCCAGTGTTGTACAGCTTCTTTCTTCACCTTTCCGATGCTGCCGCTCTCTCCGGCTCCCGGAGCCGAAGAAGCGGCTTCTTCGCTCAAAGACGATCGTACCGGTCACAGTGCTCTCTTAGCGCGGCTTCTGCCGAAAGAAGCCCGGGAGCGGCGATTAGCTCCGGAGAGCGTCGTCCCTTCGTCTTTAGCGTCTTTTGTGGTCTACATCCTAGCAGAAAGCTTTTCCACTCTGTCGGGCAAGGAAAACCTGCGGGAGCACAGAAAACATCTCCCATCGTGTTCTGGACGTTGCACGGAGGTCTGCCAAGTGTTTGGCATAAAGAAAAGAAAAGCTGTCCAAAACAGCTTCTTATCGAATATTCATGTGTTTAGAAAAGTCAGGAGAATGGTAAGGTAATATTTTCTATCAGTTGGCAAGTTGAGCACACAATCCCAGCGTTGTGCAGCTTCCCTCTTCACCTTTCCGATGCTGCCACTCTCTCCGGCTCCCTGAGCCCAAGAAGCGGCTTCTTCGCGCAAAGACGATTGTACCGCTCACAGTGCTCTTAGCGCCGCTTCTGCCGAAAGAAGCCCGGGAGCGGCGATTAGCTCCGGAGAGCATCGTCCCTTCGCGTTTGGCGTCTTTTGTAGTCTACATTTTAGCAGATAGCGTTTCCACTCTGTCTGGCAAGGAAAACCTGCGCGAGCACAGAAAACATCTCCCATCGTGTTCTGGACGTTGCACGGACGTCTGCCAAGTGTTTGGCATAAAGAAAAGAAAAGCTGTCCAAAACAGCTTCTTATCGAATATTCATGTGATTAGAAAAGTCAGGAGAATGGTAAGGTACTGTTTTCTATCAGTTGGCAAGCTGCGCACACAATCCCAGTGTTGTACAGCTTCCTTCTTCTCCTGAGCCGAAGAAGCGGCTTCTTCGCGCAAAGACGATTGTACCGCTCACAGTGATCTCTTAGCGCCGCTTCTGCCGAAAGAAGCCCGGGAGCGGCGCTTAGCTCCGGAGAGCATCGTCCCTTCGCGTTTAGCGTCTTTTGTAGTCTACATTTTAGCAGATAGCGTTTCCACTCTGTCTGGCAAGGAAAACCTGCGGGAGCACAGAAAACATCTCCCATCGTGTTCTGGACATTGCACGGAGGTCTGCCAAGTGTTTGTATGAAGAAATTGATAGTTGTCCAAAATAACTTTCTATCGAATACTCTTGTGATGGGAAAATTCAGGAAAGTGGTAAGGTAATGTTTTCTATCAGTTGGCAAGCTGCGCACACAATCCCAGTGTTGTACAGCTTCTTTCTTCACCTTTCCGATGCTGCCGCTCTCTCCGGCTCCCGGAGCCGAAGAAGCGGCTTCTTCGCGCAAAGACGATTGTACCGCTCACAGTGCTCTCTTAGCGCGGCTTCTGCCGAAAGAAGCCCGGGAGCGGCGCTTAGCTCCGGAGAGCATCGTCCCTTCGTCTTTAGCGTCTTTTGTGGTCTACATCCTAGCAGAAAGCTTTTCCACTCTGTCTGGCAAGGAAAACCTGCGGGAGCACAGAAAACATCTCCCATCGTGTTCTGGACGTTGCACGGAGGTCTGCCAAGTGTTTGTATGAAGAAATTGATAGTTGTCCAAAATAACTTTCTATCGAATACTCTTGTGATGGGAAAATTCAGGAAAGTGGTAAGGTAATGTTTTCTATCAGTTGGCGAGCTGCGCACACAATCACAGTGTTGTAGAGCTTCTTTCTTCACCTTTCCGATGCTGCCTCTCTCTCCGGCTCCCGGAGCCGAAGAAACGGCTTCTTCGCGCAAAGACGATTGTACCGGTCCCAGTGCTCTCTTAGCGCGGCTTCTGCCGAAAGACGCCCGGGAGCGGCGCTTAGCTCCGGAGAGCATCGTCCCTTCGTCTTTAGCGTCTTTTGTGGTCTACATCCTAGCAGAAAGCTTTTCCTCTCTGTCTGGCACGGAAAACCTGCGGGAGCACAGAAAACATCTCCCATCGTGTTCTGGACGTTGCACGGAGGTCTGCCAAGTGTTTGGCATAAAGAAAAGAAAAGCTGTCCAAAACAGCTTCTTATCGAATATTCATGTGTTTAGAAAAGTCAGGAGAATGGTAAGGTAATATTTTCTATCAGTTGGCAAGTTGAGCACACAATCCCAGGGTTGTGCAGCTTCCCTCTTCACCTTTCCGATGCTGCCACTCTCTCCGGCTCCCTGAGCCCAAGAAGCGGCTTCTTCGCGCAAAGACGATTGTACCGCTCACAGTGCTCTTAGCGCCGCTTCTGCCGAAAGAAGCCCGGGAGCGGCGATTAGCTCCGGAGAGCATCGTCCCTTCGCGTTTGGCGTCTTTTGTAGTCTACATTTTAGCAGATAGCGTTTCCACTCTGTCTGGCAAGGAAAACCTGCGCGAGCACAGAAAACATCTCCCATCGTGTTCTGGACGTTGCACGGACGTCTGCCAAGTGTTTGGCATAAAGAAAAGAAAAGCTGTCCAAAACAGCTTCTTATCGAATATTCATGTGATTAGAAAAGTCAGGAGAATGGTAAGGTACTGTTTTCTATCAGTTGGCAAGCTGCGCACACAATCCCAGTGTTGTACAGCTTCCTTCTTCTCCTGAGCCGAAGAAGCGGCTTCTTCGCGCAAAGACGATTGTACCGCTCACAGTGATCTCTTAGCGCCGCTTCTGCCGAAAGAAGCCCGGGAGCGGCGCTTAGCTCCGGAGAGCATCGTCCCTTCGCGTTTAGCGTCTTTTGTAGTCTACATTTTAGCAGATAGCGTTTCCACTCTGTCTGGCAAGGAAAACCTGCGGGAGCACAGAAAACATCTCCCATCGTGTTCTGGACATTGCACGGAGGTCTGCCAAGTGTTTGTATGAAGAAATTGATAGTTGTCCAAAATAACTTTCTATCGAATACTCTTGTGATGGGAAAATTCAGGAAAGTGGTAAGGTAATGTTTTCTATCAGTTGGCAAGCTGCGCACACAATCACAGTGTTGTAGAGCTTCTTTCTTCACCTTTCCGATGCTGCCTCTCTCTCCGGCTCCCGGAGCCGAAGAAACGGCTTCTTCGCGCAAAGACGATTGTACCGGTCACAGTGCTCTCTTAGCGCGGCTTCTGCCGAAAGAAGCCCGGGAGCGGCGCTTAGCTCCGGAGAGCATCGTCCCTTCGTCTTTAGCTTCTTTTGTGGTCTACATCCTGGCAGAAAGCTTTTCCACTCTGTCTGGCAAGGAAAACCTGCGGGAGCACAGAAAACATCTCCCATCTTGTTCTGGACGTTGCACGGAGGTCTGCCCTGTGTTTGGCATAAAGAAAAGAAAAGCTGTCCAAAACAGCTTCTTATCGAATATTCATGTGATTAGAAAAGTCAGGAGAATGGTAAGGTAATGTTTTCTATCAGTTGGCAAGTTGAGCACACAATCCCAGGGTTGTGCAGCTTCTTTCTTCACCTTTCCGATGCTGCCGCTCTCTCCGGCTCCCGGAGCCCAAGAAGCGGCTTCTTCGCGCAAAGACGATTGTACCGCTCACAGTGCTCTCTTAGCGCGGCTTCTGCCGAAAGAAGCCCGGGAGCGGCGCTTAGCTCCGGAGAGCATCGTCCCTTCGTCTTTAGCGTCTTTTGTGGTCTACATCCTAGCAGAAAGCTTTTCCTCTCTGTCTGGCACGGAAAACCTGCGGGAGCACAGAAAACATCTCCCATCGTGTTCTGGACGTTGCACGGAGGTCTGCCAAGTGTTTGGCATAAAGAAAAGAAAAGCTGTCCAAAACAGCTTCTTATCGAATATTCATGTGTTTAGAAAAGTCAGGAGAATGGTAAGGTAATATTTTCTATCAGTTGGCAAGTTGAGCACACAATCCCAGGGTTGTGCAGCTTCCCTCTTCACCTTTCCGATGCTGCCACTCTCTCCGGCTCCCTGAGCCCAAGAAGCGGCTTCTTCGCGCAAAGACGATTGTACCGCTCACAGTGCTCTTAGCGCCGCTTCTGCCGAAAGAAGCCCGGGAGCGGCGATTAGCTCCGGAGAGCATCGTCCCTTCGCGTTTGGCGTCTTTTGTAGTCTACATTTTAGCAGATAGCGTTTCCACTCTGTCTGGCAAGGAAAACCTGCGCGAGCACAGAAAACATCTCCCATCGTGTTCTGGACGTTGCACGGACGTCTGCCAAGTGTTTGGCATAAAGAAAAGAAAAGCTGTCCAAAACAGCTTCTTATCGAATATTCATGTGATTAGAAAAGTCAGGAGAATGGTAAGGTACTGTTTTCTATCAGTTGGCAAGCTGCGCACACAATCCCAGTGTTGTACAGCTTCCTTCTTCTCCTGAGCCGAAGAAGCGGCTTCTTCGCGCAAAGACGATTGTACCGCTCACAGTGATCTCTTAGCGCCGCTTCTGCCGAAAGAAGCCCGGGAGCGGCGCTTAGCTCCGGAGAGCATCGTCCCTTCGCGTTTAGCGTCTTTTGTAGTCTACATTTTAGCAGATAGCGTTTCCACTCTGTCTGGCAAGGAAAACCTGCGGGAGCACAGAAAACATCTCCCATCGTGTTCTGGACATTGCACGGAGGTCTGCCAAGTGTTTGTATGAAGAAATTGATAGTTGTCCAAAATAACTTTCTATCGAATACTCTTGTGATGGGAAAATTCAGGAAAGTGGTAAGGTAATGTTTTCTATCAGTTGGCAAGCTGCGCACACAATCACAGTGTTGTAGAGCTTCTTTCTTCACCTTTCCGATGCTGCCTCTCTCTCCGGCTCCCGGAGCCGAAGAAACGGCTTCTTCGCGCAAAGACGATTGTACCGGTCACAGTGCTCTCTTAGCGCGGCTTCTGCCGAAAGAAGCCCGGGAGCGGCGCTTAGCTCCGGAGAGCATCGTCCCTTCGTCTTTAGCTTCTTTTGTGGTCTACATCCTGGCAGAAAGCTTTTCCACTCTGTCTGGCAAGGAAAACCTGCGGGAGCACAGAAAACATCTCCCATCTTGTTCTGGACGTTGCACGGAGGTCTGCCCTGTGTTTGGCATAAAGAAAAGAAAAGCTGTCCAAAACAGCTTCTTATCGAATATTCATGTGATTAGAAAAGTCAGGAGAATGGTAAGGTAATGTTTTCTATCAGTTGGCAAGTTGAGCACACAATCCCAGGGTTGTGCAGCTTCTTTCTTCACCTTTCCGATGCTGCCGCTCTCTCCGGCTCCCGGAGCCCAAGAAGCGGCTTCTTCGCGCAAAGACGATTGTACCGCTCACAGTGCTCTCTTAGCGCGGCTTCTGCCGAAAGAAGCCCGGGAGCGGCGCTTAGCTCCGGAGAGCATCGTCCCTTCGTCTTTAGCGTCTTTTGTGGTCTACATCCTAGCAGAAAGCTTTTCCACTCTGTCTGGCAAGGAAAACCTGCGGGAGCACAGAAAACATCTCCCATCGTGTTCTGGACATTGCACGGAGGTCTGCCAAGTGTTTGTATGAAGAAATTGATAGTTGTCCAAAATAACTTTCTATCGAATACTCTTGTGATGGGAAAATTCAGGAAAGTGGTAAGGTAATGTTTTCTATCAGTTGGCGAGCTGCGCACACAATCACAGTGTTGTAGAGCTTCTTTCTTCACCTTTCCGATGCTGCCTCTCTCTCCGGCTCCCGGAGCCGAAGAAACGGCTTCTTCGCGCAAAGACGATTGTACCGGTCCCAGTGCTCTCTTAGCGCGGCTTCTGCCGAAAGAAGCCCGGGAGCGGCGCTTAGCTCCGGAGAGCATCGTCCCTTCGTCTTTAGCGTCTTTTGTGGTCTACATCCTAGCAGAAAGCTTTTCCACTCTGTCTGGCAAGGAAAACCTGCGGGAGCACAGAAAACATCTCCCATCGTGTTCTGGACATTGCACGGAGGTCTGCCAAGTGTTTGTATGAAGAAATTGATAGTTGTCCAAAATAACTTTCTATCGAATACTCTTGTGATGGGAAAATTCAGGAAAGTGGTAAGGTAATGTTTTCTATCAGTTGGCGAGCTGCGCACACAATCACAGTGTTGTAGAGCTTCTTTCTTCACCTTTCCGATGCTGCCTCTCTCTCCGGCTCCCGGAGCCGAAGAAACGGCTTCTTCGCGCAAAGACGATTGTACCGGTCCCAGTGCTCTCTTAGCGCGGCTTCTGCCGAAAGAAGCCCGGGAGCGGCGCTTAGCTCCGGAGAGCATCGTCCCTTCGTCTTTAGCGTCTTTTGTGGTCTACATCCTGGCAGAAAGCTTTTCCACTCTGTCTGGCAAGGAAAATCTGCGGGAGCACAGAAAACATCTCCCATCGTGTTCTGGACGTTGCACGGAGGTCTGCCATGTGTTTGGCATAAAGAAAAGAAAAGCTGTCCAAAACAGCTTCTTATCGAATATTCATGTGTTTAGAAAAGTCAGGAGAATGGTAAGGTAATGTTTTCTATCAGTTGGCAAGTTGAGCACACAATCCCAGGGTTGTGCAGCTTCCTTCTTCACCTTTCCGATGCTGCCGCTCTCTCCGGCTCCCGGAGCCGAAGAAGCGGCTTCTTCGCGCAAAGACGATTGTACCGCTCACAGTGCTCTTAGCGCCGCTTCTGCCGAAAGAAGCCCGGGAGCGGCGCTTAGCTCCGGAGAGCATCGTCCCTTCGTCTTTAGCGTCTTTTGTGGTCTACATCCTAGCAGAAAGCTTTTCCACTCTGTCGGGCAAGGAAAACCTGCGGGAGCACAGAAAACATCTCCCATCATGTTCTGGACGTTGCACGGACGTCTGCCAAGTGTTTGGCATAAAGAAAAGAAAAGCTGTCCAAAACAGCTTCTTATCGAATATTCATGTGATTAGAAAAGTCAGGAGAATGGTAAGGTACTGTTTTCTATCAGTTGGCAAGCTGCGCACACAATCCCAGTGTTGTACAGCTTCCTTCTTCACCTGAGCCGAAGAAGCGGCTTCTTCGCGCAAAGACGATTGTACCGCTCACAGTGCTCTCTTAGCGCCGCTTCTGCCGAAAGAAGCCCGGGAGCGGCGCTTAGCTCCGGAGAGCATCGTCCCTTCGCGTTTAGCGTCTTTTGTAGTCTACATTTTAGCAGATAGCGTTTCCACTCAGTCTGGCAAGGAAAACCTGCGGGAGCACAGAAAACACCTCCCATCGTGTTCTGGACATTGCACGGAGGTCTGCCAAGTGTTTGTATGAAGAAATTGATAGCAGCCCAAAATAACTTTCTATCGAATACTCTTGTGATGGGAAAAGTCAGGAAAGTGGTAAGGTAATGTTTTCTATCAGTTGGCGATCTGCGCACACAATCCCAGTGTTGTACAGCTTCCTTCTTCACCTTTCCGATGCTGCCTCTCTCTCCGGCTCCCGGAGCCGAAGAAACGGCTTCTTCGCGCAAAGACGATTGTACCGGTCCCAGTGCTCTCTTAGCGCGGCTTCTGCCGAAAGAAGCCCGGGAGCGGCGCTTAGCTCCGGAGAGCATCGTCCCTTCGTCTTTAGCGTCTTTTGCGGTCTACATCCTAGCAGAAATCTTTTCCTCTCTGTCTGGCAAGGAAAACCTGCGGGAGCACAGAAAACATCTCCCATCCTGTTCTGGACGTTGCACGGAGGTCTGCCAAGTGTTTGGCATAAAGAAAAGAAAAGCTGTCCAAAACAGCTTCTTATCGAATATTCATGTGATTAGAAAAGTCAGGAGAATGGTAAGGTAATGTTTTCTATCAGTTGGCAAGTTGAGCACACAATCCCAGGGTTGTGCAGCTTCCTTCTTCACCTTTCCGATGCTGCCGCTCTCTCCGGCTCCCGGAGCCGAAGAAGCGGCTTCTTCGCGCAAAGACGATTGTACCGCTCACAGTGCTCTTAGCGCCGCTTCTGCCGAAAGAAGCCCGGGAGCGGCGCTCAGCTCCGGAGAGCATCGTCCCTTCGCGTTTGGCGTCTTTTGTAGTCTACATTTTAGCAGATTGCGTTTCCACTCTGTCTGGCAAGGAAAATCTGCGGGAGCACAGAAAACATCTCCCATCGTGTTCTGGACGTTGCACGGAGGTCTGCCAAGTGTTTGGCATAAAGAAAAGAAAAGCTGTCCAAAACAGCTTCTTATCGAATATTCATGTGATTAGAAAAGTCAGGAGAATGGTAAGGTACTGTTTTCTATCAGTTGGCAAGTTGAGCACAAAATCCCAGTGTTGTACAGCTTCTTTCTTCACCTTTCCGATGCTGCCGCTCTCTCCGGCTCCCGGAGCCGAAGAAGCGGCTTCTTCGCTCAAAGACGATCGTACCGGTCACAGTGCTCTCTTAGCGCGGCTTCTGCCGAAAGAAGCCCGGGAGCGGCGATTAGCTCCGGAGAGCGTCGTCCCTTCGTCTTTAGCGTCTTTTGTGGTCTACATCCTAGCAGAAAGCTTTTCCACTCTGTCTGGCAAGGAAAACCTGCGGGAGCACAGAAAACATCTCCCATCGTGTTCTGGACATTGCACGGAGGTCTGCCAAGTGTTTGTATGAAGAAATTGATAGTTGTCCAAAATAACTTTCTATCGAATACTCCTGTGATGGGAAAAGTCAGGAAAGTGGTAAGGTAATGTTTTCTATCAGTTGGCGAGCTGCGCACACAATCCCAGTGTTGTACAGCTTCCTTCTTCACCTTTCCGATGCTGCCTCTCTCTCCGGCTCCCGGAGCCGAAGAAACGGCTTCTTCGCGCAAAGACGATTGTACCGGTCACAGTGCTCTCTTAGCGCGGCTTCTGCCGAAAGACGCCCGGGAGCGGCGCTTAGCTCCGGAGAGCATCGTCCCTTCGTCTTTAGCGTCTTTTGCGGTCTACATCCTAGCAGAAAGCTTTTCCACTCTGTCGGGCAAGGAAAACCTGCGGGAGCACAGAAAACATCTCCCATCGTGTTCTGGACATTGCACGGAGGTCTGCCAAGTGTTTGGCATAAAGAAAAGAAAAACTGTCCAAAACAGCTTCTTATCGAATATTCATGTGATTAGAAAAGTCAGGAGAATGGTAAGGTAATGTTTTCTATCAGTTGGCAAGTTGAGCGCACAATCCCAGGGTTGTGCAGCTTTCTTCTTCACCTTTCCGATGCTGCCGCTCTCTCCGGCTCCCGGAGCCGAAGAAACGGCTTCTTCGCGCAAAGACGATTGTACCGCTCACAGTGCTCTCTTAGCGCGGCTTCTGCCGAAAGAAGCCCGGGAGCGGCGCTTAGCTCCGGAGAGCATCGTCCCTTCGCGTTTGGCGTCTTTTGTAGTCTACATTTTAGCAGATAGCGTTTCCACTCTGTCTGGCAAGGAAAACCTGCGGGAGCACAGAAAACATCTCCCATCGTGTTCTGGACATTGCACGGAGCTCTGCCAAGTGTTTGGCATAAAGAAAGGGAAAGCTGTCCAAAACAGCTTCCTATCGAAAATTCTTGTGATTGGAAAAATCAGGAAAGTGGTAAGGTAATGTTTTCTATCAGTTGGCAAGCTGCGCACACAATCCCAGTGTTGTACAGCTTCTTTCTTCACCTTTCCGATGCTGCCGCTCTCTCCGGCTCCCGGAGCCCAAGAAGCGGCTTCTTCGCGCAAAGACGATTGTACCGGTCCCAGTGCTCTCTTAGCGCGGCTTCTGCCGAAAGAAGCCCGGGAGCGGCGCTTAGCTCCGGAGAGCATCGTCCCTTCGTCTTTAGCGTCTTTTGTGGTCTACATCCTAGCAGAAAGCTTTTCCACTCTGTCTGGCAAGGAAAACCTGCGGGAGCACAGAAAACATCTCCCATCGTGTTCTGGACGTTGCACGGAGGTCTGCCATGTGTTTGGCATAAAGAAAAGAAAAGCTGTCCAAAACAGCTTCTTATCGAATATTCATGTGATTAGAAAAGTCAGGAGAATGGTAAGGTAATGTTTTCTATCAGTTGGCAAGTTGAGCACACAATCCCAGGGTTGTGCAGCTTCCTTCTTCACCTTTCCGATGCTGCCGCTCTCTCCGGCTCCCGGAGCCGAAGAAGCGGCTTCTTCGCGCAAAGACGATTCTACCGCTCACAGTGCTCTTAGCGCCGCTTCTGCCGAAAGAAGCCCGGGAGCGGCGCTTAGCTCCGGAGAGCATCGTCCCTTCGTCTTTAGCGTCTTTTGTGGTCTACATCCTAGCAGAAAGCTTTTCCACTCTGTCGGGCAAGGAAAACCTGCGGGAGCACAGAAAACATCTCCCATCATGTTCTGGACGTTGCACGGAGGTCTGCCAAGTGTTTGGCATAAAGAAAAGAAAAGCTGTCCAAAACAGCTTCTTATCGAATATTCATGTGATTAGAAAAGTCAGGAGAATGGTAAGGTACTGTTTTCTATCAGTTGGCAAGCTGCGCACACAATCCCAGTGTTGTACAGCTTCCTTCTTCACCTGAGCCGAAGAAACGGCTTCTTCGCGCCAAGACGATTGTACCGGTCACAGTGCTCTCTTAGCGCCGCTTCTGCCGAAAGAAGCCCGGGAGCGGCGCTTAGCTCCGGAGAGCATCGTCCCTTCGCGTTTAGCGTCTTTTGTAGTCTACATTTTAGCAGATAGCGTTTCCACTCTGTCTGGCAAGGAAAACCTGCGGGAGCACAGAAAACATCTCCCATCGTGTTCTGGACATTGCACGGAGGTCTGCCAAGTGTTTTTATGAAGAAATTGATAGTTGTCCAAAATAACTTTCTATCGAATACTCTTGTGATGGGAAAAGTCAGGAAAGTGGTAAGGTAATGTTTTCTATCAGTTGGCGAGCTGCGCACACAATCCCAGTGTTGTACAGCTTCTTTCTTCACCTTTCCGATGCTGCCTCTCTCTCCGGCTCCCGGAGCCCAAGAAGCGGCTTCTTCGCGCAAAGACGATTGTACCGCTCACAGTGCTCTCTTAGCGCGGCTTCTGCCGATAGAAGCCCGGGAACGGCGCTTAGCTCCGGAGAGCATCGTCCCTTCGTCTTTAGCGTCTTTTGTGGTCTACATCCTAGCAGAAAGCTTTTCCACTCTGTCTGGCAAGGAAAACCTGCGGGAGCACAGAAAACATCTCCCATCGTGTTCTGGACATTGCACGGAGGTCTGCCAAGTGTTTGTATGAAGAAATTGATAGTTGTCCAAAATAACTTTCTATCGAATACTCTTGTGATGGGAAAATTCAGGAAAGTGGTAAGGTAATGTTTTCTATCAGTTGGCGAGCTGCGCACACAATCACAGTGTTGTAGAGCTTCTTTCTTCACCTTTCCGATGCTGCCTCTCTCTCCGGCTCCCGGAGCCGAAGAAACGGCTTCTTCGCGCAAAGACGATTGTACCGGTCCCAGTGCTCTCTTAGCGCGGCTTCTGCCGAAAGACGCCCGGGAGCGGCGCTTAGCTCCGGAGAGCATCGTCCCTTCGTCTTTAGCGTCTTTTGTGGTCTACATCCTATCGGAAAGCTTTTCCTCTCTGTCTGGCACGGAAAACCTGCGGGAGCACAGAAAACATCTCCCATCTTGTTCTGGACGTTGCACGGAGGTCTGCCAAGTGTTTGGCATAAAGAAAAGAAAAACTGTCCAAAACAGCTTCTTATCGAATATTCATGTGTTTAGAAAAGTCAGGAGAATGGTAAGGTAATATTTTCTATCAGTTGGCAAGTTGAGCACACAATCCCAGGGTTGTGCAGCTTCCCTCTTCAGCTTTCCGATGCTGCCGCTCTCTCCGGCTCCCTGAGCCCAAGAAGCGGCTTCTTCGCGCAAAGACGATTGTACCGCTCACAGTGCTCTTAGCGCCGCTTCTGCCGAAAGAAGCCCGGGAGCGGCGATTAGCTCCGGAGAGCATCGTCCCTTCGCGTTTGGCGTCTTTTGTAGTCTACATTTTAGCAGATAGCGTTTCCACTCTATCTGGCAAGGAAAACCTGCGCGAGCACAGAAAACATCTCCCATCGTGTTCTGGACGTTGCACGGACGTCTGCCAAGTGTTTGGCATAAAGAAAAGAAAAGCTGTCCAAAACAGCTTCTTATCGAATATTCATGTGATTAGAAAAGTCAGGAGAATGGTAAGGTACTGTTTTCTATCAGTTGGCAAGCTGCGCACACAATCCCAGTGTTGTACAGCTTCCTTCTTCTCCTGAGCCGAAGAAGCGGCTTCTTCGCGCAAAGACGATTGTACCGCTCACAGTGATCTCTTAGCGCCGCTTCTGCCGAAAGAAGCCCGGGAGCGGCGCTTAGCTCCGGAGAGCATCGTCCCTTCGCGTTTAGCGTCTTTTGTAGTCTACATTTTAGCAGATAGCGTTTCCACTCTGTCTGGCAAGGAAAACCTGCGGGAGCACAGAAAACATCTCCCATCGTGTTCTGGACATTGCACGGAGGTCTGCCAAGTGTTTGTATGAAGAAATTGATAGTTGTCCAAAATAACTTTCTATCGAATACTCTTGTGATGGGAAAAGTCAGGAAAGTGGTAAGGTAATGTTTTCTATCAGTTGGCAAGCTGCGCACACAATCACAGTGTTGTAGAGCTTCTTTCTTCACCTTTCCGATGCTGCCTCTCTCTCCGGCTCCCGGAGCCGAAGAAACGGCTTCTTCGCGCAAAGACGATTGTACCGGTCCCAGTGCTCTCTTAGCGCGGCTTCTGCCGAAAGAAGCCCGGGAGCGGCGCTTAGCTCCGGAGAGCATCGTCCCTTCGTCTTTAGCGTCTTTTGTGGTCTACATCCTGGCAGAAAGCTTTTCCACTCTGTCTGGCAAGGAAAACCTGCAGGAGCACAGAAAACATCTCCCATCGTGTTCTGGACGTTGCACGGAGGTCTGCCCTGTGTTTGGCATAAAGAAAAGAAAAGCTGTCCAAAACAGCTTCTTATCGAATATTCATGTGATTAGAAAAGTCAGGAGAATGGTAAGGTAATGTTTTCTATCAGTTGGCAAGTTGAGCACACAATCCCAGGGTTGTGCAGCTTCCTTCTTCACCTTTCCGATGCTGCCGCTCTCTCCGGCTCCCGGAGCCGAAGAAGCGGCTTCTTCGCGCAAAGACAATTGTTCCGCTCACAGTGCTCTTAGCGCCGCTTCTGCCGAAAGAAGCCCGGGAGCGGCGCTCAGCTCCGGAGAGCATCGTCCCTTCGCGTTTGGCGTCTTTTGTAGGCTACATTTTAGCAGATTGCGTTTCCACACTGTCTGGCAAGGAAAATCTGCGGGAGCACAGAAAACATCTCCCATCGTGTTCTGGACGTTGCACGGAGGTCTGCCAAGTGTTTGGCATAAAGAAAAGAAAAGCTGTCCAAAACAGCTTCTTATCGAATATTCATGTGATTAGAAAAGTCAGGAGAATGGTAAGGTACTGTTTTCTATCAGTTGGCAAGTTGAGCACAAAATCCCAGTGTTGTACAGCTTCTTTCTTCACCTTTCCGATGCTGCCGCTCTCTCCGGCTCCCGGAGCCGAAGAAGCGGCTTCTTCGCTCAAAGACGATCGTACCGCTCACAGTGCTCTCTTAGCGCGGCTTCTGCCGAAAGAAGCCCGGGAGCGGCGATTAGCTCCGGAGAGCGTCGTCCCTTCGTCTTTAGCGTCTTTTGTGGTCTACATCCTAGCAGAAAGCTTTTCCACTCTGTCTGGCAAGGAAAACCTGCGGGAGCACAGAAAACATCTCCCATCGTGTTCTGGACATTGCACGGAGGTCTGCCAAGTGTTTGTATGAAGAAATTGATAGTTGTCCAAAATAACTTTCTATCGAATACTCCTGTGATGGGAAAAGTCAGGAAAGTGGTAAGGTAATGTTTTCTATCAGTTGGCGAGCTGCGCACACAATCCCAGTGTTGTACAGCTTCCTTCTTCACCTTTCCGATGCTGCCGCTCTCTCCGGCTCCCGGAGCCGAAGAAACGGCTTCTTCGCGCAAAGACGATTGTACCGGTCACAGTGCTCTCTTAGCGCGGCTTCTGCCGAAAGACGCCCGGGAGCGGCGCTTAGCTCCGGAGAGCATCGTCCCTTCGTCTTTAGCGTCTTTTGCGGTCTACATCCTAGCAGAAAGCTTTTCCACTCTGTCGGGCAAGGAAAACCTGCGGGAGCACAGAAAACATCTCCCATCGTGTTCTGGACATTGCACGGAGGTCTGCCAAGTGTTTGGCATAAAGAAAAGAAAAACTGTCCAAAACAGCTTCTTATCGAATATTCATGTGATTAGAAAAGTCAGGAGAATGGTAAGGTAATGTTTTCTATCAGTTGGCAAGTTGAGCGCACAATCCCAGGGTTGTGCAGCTTTCTTCTTCACCTTTCCGATGCTGCCGCTCTCTCCGGCTCCCGGAGCCGAAGAAACGGCTTCTTCGCGCAAAGACGATTGTACCGGTCCCAGTGCTCTCCTAGCGCGGCTTCTGCCGAAAGAAGCCCGGGAGCGGCGCTTAGCTCCGGAGAGCATCGTCCCTTCGCGTTTGGCGTCTTTTGTAGTCTACATTTTAGCAGATAGCGTTTCCACTCTGTCTGGCAAGGAAAACCTGCGGGAGCACAGAAAACATCTCCCATCGTGTTCTGGACATTGCACGGAGCTCTGCCAAGTGTTTGGCATAAAGAAAGGGAAAGCTGTCCAAAACAGCTTCCTATCGAAAATTCTTGTGATTGGAAAAATCAGGAAAGTGGTAAGGTAATGTTTTCTATCAGTTGGCAAGCTGCGCACACAATCCCAGTGTTGTACAGCTTCTTTCTTCACCTTTCCGATGCTGCCGCTCTCTCCGGCTCCCGGAGCCCAAGAAGCGGCTTCTTCGCGCAAAGACGATTGTACCGCTCACAGTGCTCTCTTAGCGCGGCTTCTGCCGGAAGAAGCCCGGGAGCGGCGCTTAGCTCCGGAGAGCATCGTCCCTTCGTCTTTAGCGTCTTTTGTGGTCTACATCCTAGCAGAAAGCTTTTCCACTCTGTCTGGCAAGGAAAACCTGCGGGAGCACAGAAAACATCTCCCATCGTGTTCTGGACATTGCACGGAGGTCTGCCAAGTGTTTGTATGAAGAAATTGATAGTTGTCCAAAATAACTTCTTATCGAATACTCTTGTGATGGGAAAATTCAGGAAAGTGGTAAGGTAATGTTTTCTATCAGTTGGCGAGCTGCGCACACAATCACAGTGTTGTAGAGCTTCTTTCTTCACCTTTCCGATGATGCCTCTCTCTCCGGCTCCCGGAGCCGAAGAAACGGCTTCTTCGCGCAAAGACGATTGTACCGGTCACAGTGCTCTCTTAGCGCGGCTTCTGCCGAAAGAAGCCCGGGAGCGGCGCTTAGCTCCGGAGAGCATCGTCCCTTCGTCTTTAGCGTCTTTTGTGGTCTACATCCTGGCAGAAAGCTTTTCCACTCTGTCTGGCAAGGAAAACCTGCGGGAGCACAGAAAACATCTCCCATCTTGTTCTGGACGTTGCACGGAGGTCTGCCATGTGTTTGGCATAAAGAAAAGAAAAGCTGTCCAAAACAGCTTCTTATCGAATATTCATGTGATTAGAAAAGTCAGGAGAATGGTAAGGTAATGTTTTCTATCAGTTGGCAAGTTGAGCACACAATCCCAGGGTTGTGCAGCTTCCTTCTTCACCTTTCCGATGCTGCCTCTCTCTCCGGCTCCCGGAGCCGAAGAAGCGGCTTCTTCGCGCAAAGACGATTGTACCGCTCACAGTGCTCTTAGCGCCGCTTCTGCCGAAAGAAGCCCGGGAGCGGCGCTTAGCTCCGGAGAGCATCGTCCCTTCGTCTTTAGCGTCTTTTGTGGTCTACATCCTGGCAGAAAGCTTTTCCACTCTGTCTGGCAAGGAAAACCTGCGGGAGCACAGAAAACATCTCCCATCTTGTTCTGGACGTTGCACGGAGGTCTGCCATGTGTTTGGCATAAAGAAAAGAAAAGCTGTCCAAAACAGCTTCTTATCGAATATTCATGTGATTAGAAAAGTCAGGAGAATGGTAAGGTAATGTTTTCTATCAGTTGGCAAGTTGAGCACACAATCCCAGGGTTGTGCAGCTTCCTTCTTCACCTTTCCGATGCTGCCGCTCTCTCCGGCTCCCGGAGCCGAAGAAGCGGCTTCTTCGCGCAAAGACGATTCTACCGCTCACAGTGCTCTTAGCGCCGCTTCTGCCGAAAGAAGCCCGGGAGCGGCGCTTAGCTCCGGAGAGCATCGTCCCTTCGTCTTTAGCGTCTTTTGTGGTCTACATCCTAGCAGAAAGCTTTTCCACTCTGTCGGGCAAGGAAAACCTGCGGGAGCACAGAAAACATCTCCCATCATGTTCTGGACGTTGCACGGAGGTCTGCCAAGTGTTTGGCATAAAGAAAAGAAAAGCTGTCCAAAACAGCTTCTTATCGAATATTCATGTGATTAGAAAAGTCAGGAGAATGGTAAGGTACTGTTTTCTATCAGTTGGCAAGCTGCGCACACAATCCCAGTGTTGTACAGCTTCCTTCTTCACCTGAGCCGAAGAAGCGGCTTCTTCGCGCCAAGACGATTGTACCGGTCACAGTGCTCTCTTAGCGCCGCTTCTGCCGAAAGAAGCCCGGGAGCGGCGCTTAGCTCCGGAGAGCATCGTCCCTTCGCGTTTAGCGTCTTTTGTAGTCTACATTTTAGCAGATAGCGTTTCCACTCTGTCTGGCAAGGAAAACCTGCGGGAGCACAGAAAACATCTCCCATCGTGTTCTGGACATTGCACGGAGGTCTGCCAAGTGTTTTTATGAAGAAATTGATAGTTGTCCAAAATAACTTTCTATCGAATACTCTTGTGATGGGAAAAGTCAGGAAAGTGGTAAGGTAATGTTTTCTATCAGTTGGCGAGCTGCGCACACAATCCCAGTGTTGTACAGCTTCTTTCTTCACCTTTCCGATGCTGCCGCTCTCTCCGGCTCCCGGAGCCCAAGAAGCGGCTTCTTCGCGCAAAGACGATTGTACCGCTCACAGTGCTCTCTTAGCGCGGCTTCTGCCGATAGAAGCCCGGGAACGGCGCTTAGCTCCGGAGAGCATCGTCCCTTCGTCTTTAGCGTCTTTTGTGGTCTACATCCTAGCAGAAAGCTTTTCCACTCTGTCTGGCAAGGAAAACCTGCGGGAGCACAGAAAACATCTCCCATCGTGTTCTGGACATTGCACGGAGGTCTGCCAAGTGTTTGTATGAAGAAATTGATAGTTGTCCAAAATAACTTTCTATCGAATACTCTTGTGATGGGAAAATTCAGGAAAGTGGTAAGGTAATGTTTTCTATCAGTTGGCGAGCTGCGCACACAATCACAGTGTTGTAGAGCTTCTTTCTTCACCTTTCCGATGATGCCTCTCTCTCCGGCTCCCGGAGCCGAAGAAACGGCTTCTTCGCGCAAAGACGATTGTACCGGTCCCAGTGCTCTCTTAGCGCGGCTTCTGCCGAAAGACGCCCGGGAGCGGCGCTTAGCTCCGGAGAGCATCGTCCCTTCGTCTTTAGCGTCTTTTGTGGTCTACATCCTATCGGAAAGCTTTTCCTCTCTGTCTGGCACGGAAAACCTGCGGGAGCACAGAAAACATCTCCCATCGTGTTCTGGACGTTGCACGGAGGTCTGCCAAGTGTTTGGCATAAAGAAAAGAAAAGCTGTCCAAAACAGCTTCTTATCGAATATTCATGTGATTAGAAAAGTCAGGAGAATGGTAAGGTAATGTTTTCTATCAGTTGGCAAGTTGAGCACACAATCCCAGGGTTGTGCAGCTTCCTTCTTCACCTTTCCGATGCTGCCGCTCTCTCCGGCTCCCGGAGCCGAAGAAGCGGCTTCTTCGCGCAAAGACGATTGTACCGCTCACAGTGCTCTTAGCGCCGCTTCTGCCGAAAGAAGCCCGGGAGCGGCGCTTAGCTCCGGAGAGCATCGTCCCTTCGTCTTTAGCGTCTTTTGTGGTCTACATCCTGGCAGAAAGCTTTTCCACTCTGTCTGGCAAGGAAAACCTGCGGGAGCACAGAAAACATCTCCCATCTTGTTCTGGACGTTGCACGGAGGTCTGCCATGTGTTTGGCATAAAGAAAAGAAAAGCTGTCCAAAACAGCTTCTTATCGAATATTCATGTGATTAGAAAAGTCAGGAGAATGGTAAGGTAATGTTTTCTATCAGTTGGCAAGTTGAGCACACAATCCCAGGGTTGTGCAGCTTCCTTCTTCACCTTTCCGATGCTGCCGCTCTCTCCGGCTCCCGGAGCCGAAGAAGCGGCTTCTTCGCGCAAAGACGATTCTACCGCTCACAGTGCTCTTAGCGCCGCTTCTGCCGAAAGAAGCCCGGGAGCGGCGCTTAGCTCCGGAGAGCATCGTCCCTTCGTCTTTAGCGTCTTTTGTGGTCTACATCCTAGCAGAAAGCTTTTCCACTCTGTCGGGCAAGGAAAACCTGCGGGAGCACAGAAAACATCTCCCATCATGTTCTGGACGTTGCACGGAGGTCTGCCAAGTGTTTGGCATAAAGAAAAGAAAAGCTGTCCAAAACAGCTTCTTATCGAATATTCATGTGATTAGAAAAGTCAGGAGAATGGTAAGGTACTGTTTTCTATCAGTTGGCAAGCTGCGCACACAATCCCAGTGTTGTACAGCTTCCTTCTTCACCTGAGCCGAAGAAGCGGCTTCTTCGCGCCAAGACGATTGTACCGGTCACAGTGCTCTCTTAGCGCCGCTTCTGCCGAAAGAAGCCCGGGAGCGGCGCTTAGCTCCGGAGAGCATCGTCCCTTCGCGTTTAGCGTCTTTTGTAGTCTACATTTTAGCAGATAGCGTTTCCACTCTGTCTGGCAAGGAAAACCTGCGGGAGCACAGAAAACATCTCCCATCGTGTTCTGGACATTGCACGGAGGTCTGCCAAGTGTTTGTATGAAGAAATTGATAGTTGTCCAAAATAACTTTCTATCGAATACTCTTGTGATGGGAAAATTCAGGAAAGTGGTAAGGTAATGTTTTCTATCAGTTGGCAAGCTGCGCACACAATCACAGTGTTGTAGAGCTTCTTTCTTCACCTTTCCGATGCTGCCTCTCTCTCCGGCTCCCGGAGCCGAAGAAACGGCTTCTTCGCGCAAAGACGATTGTACCGGTCCCAGTGCTCTCTTAGCGCGGCTTCTGCCGAAAGAAGCCCGGGAGCGGCGCTTAGCTCCGGAGAGCATCGTCCCTTCGTCTTTAGCTTCTTTTGTGGTCTACATCCTGGCAGAAAGCTTTTCCACTCTGTCTGGCAAGGAAAACCTGCGGGAGCACAGAAAACATCTCCCATCTTGTTCTGGACGTTGCACGGAGGTCTGCCCTGTGTTTGGCATAAAGAAAAGAAAAGCTGTCCAAAACAGCTTCTTATCGAATATTCATGTGATTAGAAAAGTCAGGAGAATGGTAAGGTAATGTTTTCTATCAGTTGGCAAGTTGAGCACACAATCCCAGGGTTGTGCAGCTTCTTTCTTCACCTTTCCGATGCTGCCGCTCTCTCCGGCTCCCGGAGCCCAAGAAGCGGCTTCTTCGCGCAAAGACGATTGTACCGCTCACAGTGCTCTCTTAGCGCGGCTTCTGCCGAAAGAAGCCCGGGAGCGGCGCTTAGCTCCGGAGAGCATCGTCCCTTCGTCTTTAGCGTCTTTTGTGGTCTACATCCTAGCAGAAAGCTTTTCCACTCTGTCTGGCAAGGAAAACCTGCGGGAGCACAGAAAACATCTCCCATCGTGTTCTGGACATTGCACGGAGGTCTGCCAAGTGTTTGTATGAAGAAATTGATAGTTGTCCAAAATAACTTTCTATCGAATACTCTTGTGATGGGAAAATTCAGGAAAGTGGTAAGGTAATGTTTTCTATCAGTTGGCGAGCTGCGCACACAATCACAGTGTTGTAGAGCTTCTTTCTTCACCTTTCCGATGCTGCCTCTCTCTCCGGCTCCCGGAGCCGAAGAAACGGCTTCTTCGCGCAAAGACGATTGTACCGGTCCCAGTGCTCTCTTAGCGCGGCTTCTGCCGAAAGAAGCCCGGGAGCGGCGCTTAGCTCCGGAGAGCATCGTCCCTTCGTCTTTAGCGTCTTTTGTGGTCTACATCCTAGCAGAAAGCTTTTCCACTCTGTCTGGCAAGGAAAACCTGCGGGAGCACAGAAAACATCTCCCATCGTGTTCTGGACATTGCACGGAGGTCTGCCAAGTGTTTGTATGAAGAAATTGATAGTTGTCCAAAATAACTTTCTATCGAATACTCTTGTGATGGGAAAATTCAGGAAAGTGGTAAGGTAATGTTTTCTATCAGTTGGCGAGCTGCGCACACAATCACAGTGTTGTAGAGCTTCTTTCTTCACCTTTCCGATGCTGCCTCTCTCTCCGGCTCCCGGAGCCGAAGAAACGGCTTCTTCGCGCAAAGACGATTGTACCGGTCCCAGTGCTCTCTTAGCGCGGCTTCTGCCGAAAGAAGCCCGGGAGCGGCGCTTAGCTCCGGAGAGCATCGTCCCTTCGTCTTTAGCGTCTTTTGTGGTCTACATCCTGGCAGAAACCTTTTCCACTCTGTCTGGCAAGGAAAATCTGCGGGAGCACAGAAAACATCTCCCATCTTGTTCTGGACGTTGCACGGAGGTCTGCCATGTGTTTGGCATAAAGAAAAGAAAAGCTGTCCAAAACAGCTTCTTATCGAATATTCATGTGTTTAGAAAAGTCAGGAGAATGGTAAGGTAATGTTTTCTATCAGTTGGCAAGTTGAGCACACAATCCCAGGGTTGTGCAGCTTCCTTCTTCACCTTTCCGATGCTGCCGCTCTCTCCGGCTCCCGGAGCCGAAGAAGCGGCTTCTTCGCGCAAAGACGATTGTACCGCTCACAGTGCTCTTAGCGCCGCTTCTGCCGAAAGAAGCCCGGGAGCGGCGCTTAGCTCCGGAGAGCATCGTCCCTTCGTCTTTAGCGTCTTTTGTGGTCTACATCCTAGCAGAAAGCTTTTCCACTCTGTCGGGCAAGGAAAACCTGCGGGAGCACAGAAAACATCTCCCATCATGTTCTGGACGTTGCACGGACGTCTGCCAAGTGTTTGGCATAAAGAAAAGAAAAGCTGTCCAAAACAGCTTCTTATCGAATATTCATGTGATTAGAAAAGTCAGGAGAATGGTAAGGTACTGTTTTCTATCAGTTGGCAAGCTGCGCACACAATCCCAGTGTTGTACAGCTTCCTTCTTCACCTGAGCCGAAGAAGCGGCTTCTTCGCGCAAAGACGATTGTACCGCTCACAGTGCTCTCTTAGCGCCGCTTCTGCCGAAAGAAGCCCGGGAGCGGCGCTTAGCTCCGGAGAGCATCGTCCCTTCGCGTTTAGCGTCTTTTGTAGTCTACATTTTAGCAGATAGCGTTTCCACTCAGTCTGGCAAGGAAAACCTGCGGGAGCACAGAAAACATCTCCCATCGTGTTCTGGACATTGCACGGAGGTCTGCCAAGTGTTTGTATGAAGAAATTGATAGCAGCCCAAAATAACTTTCTATCGAATACTCTTGTGATGGGAAAAGTCAGGAAAGTGGTAAGGTAATGTTTTCTATCAGTTGGCGATCTGCGCACACAATCCCAGTGTTGTACAGCTTCCTTCTTCACCTTTCCGATGCTGCCTCTCTCTCCGGCTCCCGGAGCCGAAGAAACGGCTTCTTCGCGCAAAGACGATTGTACCGGTCCCAGTGCTCTCTTAGCGCGGCTTCTGCCGAAAGAAGCCCGGGAGCGGCGCTTAGCTCCGGAGAGCATCGTCCCTTCGTCTTTAGCGTCTTTTGCGGTCTACATCCTAGCAGAAATCTTTTCCTCTCTGTCTGGCAAGGAAAACCTGCGGGAGCACAGAAAACATCTCCCATCCTGTTCTGGACGTTGCACGGAGGTCTGCCAAGTGTTTGGCATAAAGAAAAGAAAAGCTGTCCAAAACAGCTTCTTATCGAATATTCATGTGATTAGAAAAGTCAGGAGAATGGTAAGGTAATGTTTTCTATCAGTTGGCAAGTTGAGCACACAATCCCAGGGTTGTGCAGCTTCCTTCTTCACCTTTCCGATGCTGCCGCTCTCTCCGGCTCCCGGAGCCGAAGAAGCGGCTTCTTCGCGCAAAGACGATTGTACCGCTCACAGTGCTCTTAGCGCCGCTTCTGCCGAAAGAAGCCCGGGAGCGGCGCTCAGCTCCGGAGAGCATCGTCCCTTCGCGTTTGGCGTCTTTTGTAGTCTACATTTTAGCAGATTGCGTTTCCACTCTGTCTGGCAAGGAAAATCTGCGGGAGCACAGAAAACATCTCCCATCGTGTTCTGGACGTTGCACGGAGGTCTGCCAAGTGTTTGCCATAAAGAAAAGAAAAGCTGTCCAAAACAGCTTCTTATCGAATATTCATGTGATTAGAAAAGTCAGGAGAATGGTAAGGTACTGTTTTCTATCAGTTGGCAAGTTGAGCACAAAATCCCAGTGTTGTACAGCTTCTTTCTTCACCTTTCCGATGCTGCCGCTCTCTCCGGCTCCCGGAGCCGAAGAAGCGGCTTCTTCGCTCAAAGACGATCGTACCGGTCACAGTGCTCTCTTAGCGCGGCTTCTGCCGAAAGAAGCCCGGGAGCGGCGATTAGCTCCGGAGAGCGTCGTCCCTTCGTCTTTAGCGTCTTTTGTGGTCTACATCCTAGCAGAAAGCTTTTCCACTCTGTCTGGCAAGGAAAACCTGCGGGAGCACAGAAAACATCTCCCATCGTGTTCTGGACATTGCACGGAGGTCTGCCAAGTGTTTGTATGAAGAAATTGATAGTTGTCCAAAATAACTTTCTATCGAATACTCCTGTGATGGGAAAAGTCAGGAAAGTGGTAAGGTAATGTTTTCTATCAGTTGGCGAGCTGCGCACACAATCCCAGTGTTGTACAGCTTCCTTCTTCACCTTTCCGATGCTGCCTCTCTCTCCGGCTCCCGGAGCCGAAGAAACGGCTTCTTCGCGCAAAGACGATTGTACCGGTCACAGTGCTCTCTTAGCGCGGCTTCTGCCGAAAGACGCCCGGGAGCGGCGCTTAGCTCCGGAGAGCATCGTCCCTTCGTCTTTAGCGTCTTTTGCGGTCTACATCCTAGCAGAAAGCTTTTCCACTCTGTCGGGCAAGGAAAACCTGCGGGAGCACAGAAAACATCTCCCATCGTGTTCTGGACATTGCACGGAGGTCTGCCAAGTGTTTGGCATAAAGAAAAGAAAAACTGTCCAAAACAGCTTCTTATCGAATATTCATGTGATTAGAAAAGTCAGGAGAATGGTAAGGTAATGTTTTCTATCAGTTGGCAAGTTGAGCGCACAATCCCAGGGTTGTGCAGCTTTCTTCTTCACCTTTCCGATGCTGCCGCTCTCTCCGGCTCCCGGAGCCGAAGAAACGGCTTCTTCGCGCAAAGACGATGGTACCGCTCACAGTGCTCTCTTAGCGCGGCTTCTGCCGAAAGAAGCCCGGGAGCGGCGCTTAGCTCCGGAGAGCATCGTCCCTTCGCGTTTGGCGTCTTTTGTAGTCTACATTTTAGCAGATAGCGTTTCCACTCTGTCTGGCAAGGAAAACCTGCGGGAGCACAGAAAACATCTCCCATCGTGTTCTGGACATTGCACGGAGGTCTGCCAAGTGTTTGTATGAAGAAATTGATAGTTGTCCAAAATAACTTCTTATCGAATACTCTTGTGATGGGAAAATTCAGGAAAGTGGTAAGGTAATGTTTTCTATCAGTTGGCAAGCTGCGCACACAATCACAGTGTTGTAGAGCTTCTTTCTTCACCTTTCCGATGCTGCCTCTCTCTCCGGCTCCCGGAGCCGAAGAAACGGCTTCTTCGCGCAAAGACGATTGTACCGGTCCCAGTGCTCTCTTAGCGCGGCTTCTGCCGAAAGAAGCCCGGGAGCGGCGCTTAGCTCCGGAGAGCATCGTCCCTTCGTCTTTAGCGTCTTTTGTGGTCTACATCCTGGCAGAAAGCTTTTCCACTCTGTCTGGCAAGGAAAACCTGCGGGAGCACAGAAAACATCTCCCATCGTGTTCTGGACGTTGCACGGAGGTCTGCCATGTGTTTGGCATAAAGAAAAGAAAAGCTGTCCAAAACAGCTTCTTATCGAATATTCATGTGATTAGAAAAGTCAGGAGAATGGTAAGGTAATGTTTTCTATCAGTTGGCAAGTTGAGCACACAATCCCAGGGTTGTGCAGCTTCCTTCTTCACCTTTCCGATGCTGCCGCTCTCTCCGGCTCCCGGAGCCGAAGAAGCGGCTTCTTCGCGCAAAGACGATTCTACCGCTCACAGTGCTCTTAGCGCCGCTTCTGCCGAAAGAAGCCCGGGAGCGGCGCTTAGCTCCGGAGAGCATCGTCCCTTCGTCTTTAGCGTCTTTTGTGGTCTACATCCTAGCAGAAAGCTTTTCCACTCTGTCGGGCAAGGAAAACCTGCGGGAGCACAGAAAACATCTCCCATCATGTTCTGGACGTTGCACGGAGGTCTGCCAAGTGTTTGGCATAAAGAAAAGAAAAGCTGTCCAAAACAGCTTCTTATCGAATATTCATGTGATTAGAAAAGTCAGGAGAATGGTAAGGTACTGTTTTCTATCAGTTGGCAAGCTGCGCACACAATCCCAGTGTTGTACAGCTTCCTTCTTCACCTGAGCCGAAGAAACGGCTTCTTCGCGCCAAGACGATTGTACCGGTCACAGTGCTCTCTTAGCGCCGCTTCTGCCGAAAGAAGCCCGGGAGCGGCGCTTAGCTCCGGAGAGCATCGTCCCTTCGCGTTTAGCGTCTTTTGTAGTCTACATTTTAGCAGATAGCGTTTCCACTCTGTCTGGCAAGGAAAACCTGCGGGAGCACAGAAAACATCTCCCATCGTGTTCTGGACATTGCACGGAGGTCTGCCAAGTGTTTTTATGAAGAAATTGATAGTTGTCCAAAATAACTTTCTATCGAATACTCTTGTGATGGGAAAAGTCAGGAAAGTGGTAAGGTAATGTTTTCTATCAGTTGGCGAGCTGCGCACACAATCCCAGTGTTGTACAGCTTCTTTCTTCACCTTTCCGATGCTGCCTCTCTCTCCGGCTCCCGGAGCCCAAGAAGCGGCTTCTTCGCGCAAAGACGATTGTACCGCTCACAGTGCTCTCTTAGCGCGGCTTCTGCCGATAGAAGCCCGGGAACGGCGCTAAGCTCCGGAGAGCATCGTCCCTTCGTCTTTAGCGTCTTTTGTGGTCTACATCCTAGCAGAAAGCTTTTCCACTCTGTCTGGCAAGGAAAACCTGCGGGAGCACAGAAAACATCTCCCATCGTGTTCTGGACATTGCACGGAGGTCTGCCAAGTGTTTGTATGAAGAAATTGATAGTTGTCCAAAATAACTTTCTATCGAATACTCTTGTGATGGGAAAATTCAGGAAAGTGGTAAGGTAATGTTTTCTATCAGTTGGCGAGCTGCGCACACAATCACAGTGTTGTAGAGCTTCTTTCTTCACCTTTCCGATGCTGCCTCTCTCTCCGGCTCCCGGAGCCGAAGAAACGGCTTCTTCGCGCAAAGACGATTGTACCGGTCCCAGTGCTCTCTTAGCGCGGCTTCTGCCGAAAGACGCCCGGGAGCGGCGCTTAGCTCCGGAGAGCATCGTCCCTTCGTCTTTAGCGTCTTTTGTGGTCTACATCCTATCGGAAAGCTTTTCCTCTCTGTCTGGCACGGAAAACCTGCGGGAGCACAGAAAACATCTCCCATCTTGTTCTGGACGTTGCACGGAGGTCTGCCAAGTGTTTGGCATAAAGAAAAGAAAAACTGTCCAAAACAGCTTCTTATCGAATATTCATGTGTTTAGAAAAGTCAGGAGAATGGTAAGGTAATATTTTCTATCAGTTGGCAAGTTGAGCACACAATCCCAGGGTTGTGCAGCTTCCCTCTTCAGCTTTCCGATGCTGCCGCTCTCTCCGGCTCCCTGAGCCCAAGAAGCGGCTTCTTCGCGCAAAGACGATTGTACCGCTCACAGTGCTCTTAGCGCCGCTTCTGCCGAAAGAAGCCCGGGAGCGGCGATTAGCTCCGGAGAGCATCGTCCCTTCGCGTTTGGCGTCTTTTGTAGTCTACATTTTAGCAGATAGCGTTTCCACTCTATCTGGCAAGGAAAACCTGCGCGAGCACAGAAAACATCTCCCATCGTGTTCTGGACGTTGCACGGACGTCTGCCAAGTGTTTGGCATAAAGAAAAGAAAAGCTGTCCAAAACAGCTTCTTATCGAATATTCATGTGATTAGAAAAGTCAGGAGAATGGTAAGGTACTGTTTTCTATCAGTTGGCAAGCTGCGCACACAATCCCAGTGTTGTACAGCTTCCTTCTTCTCCTGAGCCGAAGAAGCGGCTTCTTCGCGCAAAGACGATTGTACCGCTCACAGTGATCTCTTAGCGCCGCTTCTGCCGAAAGAAGCCCGGGAGCGGCGCTTAGCTCCGGAGAGCATCGTCCCTTCGCGTTTAGCGTCTTTTGTAGTCTACATTTTAGCAGATAGCGTTTCCACTCTGTCTGGCAAGGAAAACCTGCGGGAGCACAGAAAACATCTCCCATCGTGTTCTGGACATTGCACGGAGGTCTGCCAAGTGTTTGTATGAAGAAATTGATAGTTGTCCAAAATAACTTTCTATCGAATACTCTTGTGATGGGAAAATTCAGGAAAGTGGTAAGGTAATGTTTTCTATCAGTTGGCGAGCTGCGCACACAATCACAGTGTTGTAGAGCTTCTTTCTTCACCTTTCCGATGATGCCTCTCTCTCCGGCTCCCGGAGCCGAAGAAACGGCTTCTTCGCGCAAAGACGATTGTACCGGTCCCAGTGCTCTCTTAGCGCGGCTTCTGCCGAAAGAAGCCCGGGAGCGGCGCTTAGCTCCGGAGAGCATCGTCCCTTCGTCTTTAGCGTCTTTTGTGGTCTACATCCTGGCAGAAAGCTTTTCCACTCTGTCTGGCAAGGAAAACCTGCGGGAGCACAGAAAACATCTCCCATCTTGTTCTGGACGTTGCACGGAGGTCTGCCATGTGTTTGGCATAAAGAAAAGAAAAGCTGTCCAAAACAGCTTCTTATCGAATATTCATGTGATTAGAAAAGTCAGGAGAATGGTAAGGTAATGTTTTCTATCAGTTGGCAAGTTGAGCACACAATCCCAGGGTTGTGCAGCTTCCTTCTTCACCTTTCCGATGCTGCCGCTCTCTCCGGCTCCCGGAGCCGAAGAAGCGGCTTCTTCGCGCAAAGACGATTGTACCGCTCACAGTGCTCTTAGCGCCGCTTCTGCCGAAAGAAGCCCGGGAGCGGCGCTTAGCTCCGGAGAGCATCGTCCCTTCGTCTTTAGCGTCTTTTGTGGTCTACATCCTGGCAGAAAGCTTTTCCACTCTGTCTGGCAAGGAAAACCTGCGGGAGCACAGAAAACATCTCCCATCTTGTTCTGGACGTTGCACGGAGGTCTGCCATGTGTTTGGCATAAAGAAAAGAAAAGCTGTCCAAAACAGCTTCTTATCGAATATTCATGTGATTAGAAAAGTCAGGAGAATGGTAAGGTAATGTTTTCTATCAGTTGGCAAGTTGAGCACACAATCCCAGGGTTGTGCAGCTTCCTTCTTCACCTTTCCGATGCTGCCGCTCTCTCCGGCTCCCGGAGCCGAAGAAGCGGCTTCTTCGCGCAAAGACGATTCTACCGCTCACAGTGCTCTTAGCGCCGCTTCTGCCGAAAGAAGCCCGGGAGCGGCGCTTAGCTCCGGAGAGCATCGTCCCTTCGTCTTTAGCGTCTTTTGTGGTCTACATCCTAGCAGAAAGCTTTTCCACTCTGTCGGGCAAGGAAAACCTGCGGGAGCACAGAAAACATCTCCCATCATGTTCTGGACGTTGCACGGAGGTCTGCCAAGTGTTTGGCATAAAGAAAAGAAAAGCTGTCCAAAACAGCTTCTTATCGAATATTCATGTGATTAGAAAAGTCAGGAGAATGGTAAGGTACTGTTTTCTATCAGTTGGCAAGCTGCGCACACAATCCCAGTGTTGTACAGCTTCCTTCTTCACCTGAGCCGAAGAAACGGCTTCTTCGCGCCAAGACGATTGTACCGGTCACAGTGCTCTCTTAGCGCCGCTTCTGCCGAAAGAAGCCCGGGAGCGGCGCTTAGCTCCGGAGAGCATCGTCCCTTCGCGTTTAGCGTCTTTTGTAGTCTACATTTTAGCAGATAGCGTTTCCACTCTGTCTGGCAAGGAAAACCTGCGGGAGCACAGAAAACATCTCCCATCGTGTTCTGGACATTGCACGGAGGTCTGCCAAGTGTTTTTATGAAGAAATTGATAGTTGTCCAAAATAACTTTCTATCGAATACTCTTGTGATGGGAAAAGTCAGGAAAGTGGTAAGGTAATGTTTTCTATCAGTTGGCGAGCTGCGCACACAATCCCAGTGTTGTACAGCTTCTTTCTTCACCTTTCCGATGCTGCCGCTCTCTCCGGCTCCCGGAGCCCAAGAAGCGGCTTCTTCGCGCAAAGACGATTGTACCGCTCACAGTGCTCTCTTAGCGCGGCTTCTGCCGATAGAAGCCCGGGAACGGCGCTTAGCTCCGGAGAGCATCGTCCCTTCGTCTTTAGCGTCTTTTGTGGTCTACATCCTAGCAGAAAGCTTTTCCACTCTGTCTGGCAAGGAAAACCTGCGGGAGCACAGAAAACATCTCCCATCGTGTTCTGGACATTGCACGGAGGTCTGCCAAGTGTTTGTATGAAGAAATTGATAGTTGTCCAAAATAACTTTCTATCGAATACTCTTGTGATGGGAAAATTCAGGAAAGTGGTAAGGTAATGTTTTCTATCAGTTGGCGAGCTGCGCACACAATCACAGTGTTGTAGAGCTTCTTTCTTCACCTTTCCGATGCTGCCTCTCTCTCCGGCTCCCGGAGCCGAAGAAACGGCTTCTTCGCGCAAAGACGATTGTACCGGTCCCAGTGCTCTCTTAGCGCGGCTTCTGCCGAAAGACGCCCGGGAGCGGCGCTTAGCTCCGGAGAGCATCGTCCCTTCGTCTTTAGCGTCTTTTGTGGTCTACATCCTATCGGAAAGCTTTTCCTCTCTGTCTGGCACGGAAAACCTGCGGGAGCACAGAAAACATCTCCCATCTTGTTCTGGACGTTGCACGGAGGTCTGCCAAGTGTTTGGCATAAAGAAAAGAAAAGCTGTCCAAAAGAGCTTCTTATCGAATATTCATGTGTTTAGAAAAGTCAGGAGAATGGTAAGGTAATATTTTCTATCAGTTGGCAAGTTGAGCACACAATCCCAGGGTTGTGCAGCTTCCCTCTTCAGCTTTCCGATGCTGCCGCTCTCTCCGGCTCCCTGAGCCCAAGAAGCGGCTTCTTCGCGCAAAGACGATTGTACCGCTCACAGTGCTCTTAGTGCCGCTTCTGCCGAAAGAAGCCCGGGAGCGGCGATTAGCTCCGGAGAGCATCGTCCCTTCGCGTTTGGCGTCTTTTGTAGTCTACATTTTAGCAGATAGCGTTTCCACTCTATCTGGCAAGGAAAACCTGCGCGAGCACAGAAAACATCTCCCATCGTGTTCTGGACGTTGCACGGACGTCTGCCAAGTGTTTGGCATAAAGAAAAGAAAAGCTGTCCAAAACAGCTTCTTATCGAATATTCATGTGATTAGAAAAGTCAGGAGAATGGTAAGGTACTGTTTTCTATCAGTTGGCAAGCTGCGCACACAATCCCAGTGTTGTACAGCTTCCTTCTTCTCCTGAGCCGAAGAAGCGGCTTCTTCGCGCAAAGACGATTGTACCGCTCACAGTGATCTCTTAGCGCCGCTTCTGCCGAAAGAAGCCCGGGAGCGGCGCTTAGCTCCGGAGAGCATCGTCCCTTCGCGTTTAGCGTCTTTTGTAGTCTACATTTTAGCAGATAGCGTTTCCACTCTGTCTGGAAAGGAAAACCTGCGGGAGCACAGAAAACATCTCCCATCGTGTTCTGGACATTGCACGGAGGTCTGCCAAGTGTTTGTATGAAGAAATTGATAGTTGTCCAAAATAACTTTCTATCGAATACTCTTGTGATGGGAAAATTCAGGAAAGTGGTAAGGTAATGTTTTCTATCAGTTGGCAAGCTGCGCACACAATCACAGTGTTGTAGAGCTTCTTTCTTCACCTTTCCGATGCTGCCTCTCTCTCCGGCTCCCGGAGCCGAAGAAACGGCTTCTTCGCGCAAAGACGATTGTACCGGTCCCAGTGCTCTCTTAGCGCGGCTTCTGCCGAAAGAAGCCCGGGAGCGGCGCTTAGCTCCGGAGAGCATCGTCCCTTCGTCTTTAGCGTCTTTTGTGGTCTACATCCTGGCAGAAAGCTTTTCCACTCTGTCTGGCAAGGAAAACCTGCAGGAGCACAGAAAACATCTCCCATCTTGTTCTGGACGTTGCACGGAGGTCTGCCCTGTGTTTGGCATAAAGAAAAGAAAAGCTGTCCAAAACAGCTTCTTATCGAATATTCATGTGATTAGAAAAGTCAGGAGAATGGTAAGGTAATGTTTTCTATCAGTTGGCAAGTTGAGCACACAATCCCAGGGTTGTGCAGCTTCCTTCTTCACCTTTCCGATGCTGCCGCTCTCTCCGGCTCCCGGAGCCCAAGAAGCGGCTTCTTCGCGCAAAGACGATTCTACCGCTCACAGTGCTCTTAGCGCCGCTTCTGCCGAAAGAAGCCCGGGAGCGGCGCTTAGCTCCGGAGAGCATCGTCCCTTCGTCTTTAGCGTCTTTTGTGGTCTACATCCTAGCAGAAAGCTTTTCCACTCTGTCGGGCAAGGAAAACCTGCGGGAGCACAGAAAACATCTCCCATCATGTTCTGGACGTTGCACGGAGGTCTGCCAAGTGTTTGGCATAAAGAAAAGAAAAGCTGTCCAAAACAGCTTCTTATCGAATATTCATGTGATTAGAAAAGTCAGGAGAATGGTAAGGTACTGTTTTCTATCAGTTGGCAAGCTGCGCACACAATCCCAGTGTTGTACAGCTTCCTTCTTCACCTGAGCCGAAGAAGCGGCTTCTTCGCGCCAAGACGATTGTACCGGTCACAGTGCTCTCTTAGCGCCGCTTCTGCCGAAAGAAGCCCGGGAGCGGCGCTTAGCTCCGGAGAGCATCGTCCCTTCGCGTTTAGCGTCTTTTGTAGTCTACATTTTAGCAGATAGCGTTTCCACTCTGTCTGGCAAGGAAAACCTGCGGGAGCACAGAAAACATCTCCCATCGTGTTCTGGACATTGCACGGAGGTCTGCCAAGTGTTTGTATGAAGAAATTGATAGTTGTCCAAAATAACTTTCTATCGAATACTCTTGTGATGGGAAAAGTCAGGAAAGTGGTAAGGTAATGTTTTCTATCAGTTGGCGAGCTGCGCACACAATCCCAGTGTTGTACAGCTTCTTTCTTCACCTTTCCGATGCTGCCGCTCTCTCCGGCTCCCGGAGCCCAAGAAGCGGCTTCTTCGCGCAAAGACGATTGTACCGCTCACAGTGCTCTCTTAGCGCGGCTTCTGCCGAAAGAAGCCCGGGAGCGGCGCTTAGCTCCGGAGAGCATCGTGCCTTCGTCTTTAGCGTCTTTTGTGGTCTACATCCTAGCAGAAAGCTTTTCCACTCTGTCTGGCAAGGAAAACCTGCGGGAGCACAGAAAACATCTCCCATCGTGTTCTGGACATTGCACGGAGCTCTGCCAAGTGTTTGGCATAAAGAAATTGATAGTTGTCCAAAATAACTTTCTATCGAATACTCTTGTGATGGGAAAATTCAGGAAAGTGGTAAGGTAATGTTTTCTATCAGTTGGCGAGCTGCGCACACAATCACAGTGTTGTAGAGCTTCTTTCTTCACCTTTCCGATGCTGCCTCTCTCTCCGGCTCCCGGAGCCGAAGAAACGGCTTCTTCGCGCAAAGACGATTGTACCGGTCCCAGTGCTCTCTTAGCGCGGCTTCTGCCGAAAGAAGCCCGGGAGCGGCGCTTAGCTCCGGAGAGCATCGTCCCTTCGTCTTTAGCGTCTTTTGTGGTCTACATCCTAGCAGAAAGCTTTTCCACTCTGTCTGGCAAGGAAAACCTGCGGGAGCACAGAAAACATCTCCCATCGTGTTCTGGACATTGCACGGAGGTCTGCCAAGTGTTTGTATGAAGAAATTGATAGTTGTCCAAAATAACTTTCTATCGAATACTCTTGTGATGGGAAAATTCAGGAAAGTGGTAAGGTAATGTTTTCTATCAGTTGGCGAGCTGCGCACACAATCACAGTGTTGTAGAGCTTCTTTCTTCACCTTTCCGATGCTGCCTCTCTCTCCGGCTCCCGGAGCCGAAGAAACGGCTTCTTCGCGCAAAGACGATTGTACCGGTCCCAGTGCTCTCTTAGCGCGGCTTCTGCCGAAAGAAGCCCGGGAGCGGCGCTTAGCTCCGGAGAGCATCGTCCCTTCGTCTTTAGCGTCTTTTGTGGTCTACATCCTGGCAGAAAGCTTTTCCACTCTGTCTGGCAAGGAAAACCTGCGGGAGCACAGAAAACATCTCCCATCTTGTTCTGGACGTTGCACGGAGGTCTGCCATGTGTTTGGCATAAAGAAAAGAAAAGCTGTCCAAAACAGCTTCTTATCGAATATTCATGTGATTAGAAAAGTCAGGAGAATGGTAAGGTAATGTTTTCTATCAGTTGGCAAGTTGAGCACACAATCCCAGGGTTGTACAGCTTCCTTCTTCACCTTTCCGATGCTGCCGCTCTCTCCGGCTCCCGGAGCCGAAGAAGCGGCTTCTTCGCGCAAAGACGATTCTACCGCTCACAGTGCTCTTAGCGCCGCTTCTGCCGAAAGACGCCCGGGAGCGGCGCTTAGCTCCGGAGAGCATCGTCCCTTCGTCTTTAGCGTCTTTTGTGGTCTACATCCTAGCAGAAAGCTTTTCCACTCTGTCGGGCAAGGAAAACCTGCGGGAGCACAGAAAACATCTCCCATCATGTTCTGGACGTTGCACGGAGGTCTGCCAAGTGTTTGGCATAAAGAAAAGAAAAGCTGTCCAAAACAGCTTCTTATCGAATATTCATGTGATTAGAAAAGTCAGGAGAATGGTAAGGTACTGTTTTCTATCAGTTGGCAAGCTGCGCACACAATCCCAGTGTTGTACAGCTTCCTTCTTCACCTGAGCCGAAGAAGCGGCTTCTTCGCGCAAAGACGATTGTACCGCTCACAGTGCTCTCTTAGCGCCGCTTCTGCCGAAAGAAGCCCGGGAGCGGCGCTTAGCTCCGGAGAGCATCGTCCCTTCGCGTTTAGCGTCTTTTGTAGTCTACATTTTAGCAGATAGCGTTTCCACTCTGTCTGGCAAGGAAAACCTGCGGGAGCACAGAAAACATCTCCCATCGTGTTCTGGACATTGCACGGATGTCTGCCAAGTGTTTGTATGAAGAAATTGATAGCAGCCCAAAATAACTTTCTATCGAATACTCTTGTGATGGGAAAAGTCAGGAAAGTGGTAAGGTAATGTTTTCTATCAGTTGGCGATCTGCGCACACAATCCCAGTGTTGTACAGCTTCCTTCTTCACCTTTCCGATGCTGCCTCTCTCTCCGGCTCCCGGAGCCGAAGAAACGGCTTCTTCGCGCAAAGACGATTGTACCGGTCCCAGTGCTCTCTTAGCGCGGCTTCTGCCGAAAGAAGCCCGGGAGCGGCGCTTAGCTCCGGAGAGCATCGTCCCTTCGTCTTTAGCGTCTTTTGCGGTCTACATCCTGGCAGAAATCTTTTCCTCTCTGTCTGGCAAGGAAAACCTGCGGGAGCACAGAAAACATCTCCCATCCTGTTCTGGACGTTGCACGGAGGTCTGCCAAGTGTTTGGCATAAAGAAAAGAAAAGCTGTCCAAAACAGCTTCTTATCGAATATTCATGTGATTAGAAAAGTCAGGAGAATGGTAAGGTAATGTTTTCTATCAGTTGGCAAGTTGAGCACACAATCCCAGGGTTGTGCAGCTTCCTTCTTCACCTTTCCGATGCTGCCGCTCTCTCCGGCTCCCGGAGCCGAAGAAACGGCTTCTTCGCGCAAAGACGATTGTTCCGCTCACAGTGCTCTTAGCGCCGCTTCTGCCGAAAGAAGCCCGGGAGCGGCGCTCAGCTCCGGAGAGCATCGTCCCTTCGCGTTTGGCGTCTTTTGTAGGCTACATTTTAGCAGATTGCGTTTCCACCCTGTCTGACAAGGAAAATCTGCGGGAGCACAGAAAACATCTCCCATCGTGTTCTGGACGTTGCACGGAGGTCTGCCAAGTGTTTGGCATAAAGAAAAGAAAAGCTGTCCAAAACAGCTTCTTATCGAATATTCATGTGATTAGAAAAGTCAGGAGAATGGTAAGGTACTGTTTTCTATCAGTTGGCAAGTTGAGCACAAAATCCCAGTGTTGTACAGCTTCTTTCTTCACCTTTCCGATGCTGCCGCTCTCTCCGGCTCCCGGAGCCGAAGAAGCGGCTTCTTCGCTCAAAGACGATCGTACCGGTCACAGTGCTCTCTTAGCGCGGCTTCTGCCGAAAGAAGCCCGGGAGCGGCGCTTAGCTCCGGAGAGCATCGTCCCTTCGTCTTTAGCGTCTTTTGTGGTCTACATCCTAGCAGAAAGCTTTTCCACTCTGTCTGGCAAGGAAAACCTGCGGGAGCACAGAAAACATCTCCCATCGTGTTCTGGACATTGCACGGAGGTCTGCCAAGTGTTTGTATGAAGAAATTGATAGTTGTCCAAAATAACTTTCTATCGAATACTCCTGTGATGGGAAAAGTCAGGAAAGTGGTAAGGTAATGTTTTCTATCAGTTGGCGAGCTGCGCACACAATCCCAGTGTTGTACAGCTTCCTTCTTCACCTTTCCGATGCTGCCGCTCTCTCCGGCTCCCGGAGCCGAAGAAACGGCTTCTTCGCGCAAAGACGATTGTACCGGTCACAGTGCTCTCTTAGCGCGGCTTCTGCCGAAAGACGCCCGGGAGCGGCGCTTAGCTCCGGAGAGCATCGTCCCTTCGTCTTTAGCGTCTTTTGCGGTCTACATCCTAGCAGAAAGCTTTTCCACTCTGTCGGGCAAGGAAAACCTGCGGGAGCACAGAAAACATCTCCCATCGTGTTCTGGACATTGCACGGAGGTCTGCCAAGTGTTTGGCATAAAGAAAAGAAAAACTGTCCAAAACAGCTTCTTATCGAATATTCATGTGATTAGAAAAGTCAGGAGAATGGTAAGGTAATGTTTTCTATCAGTTGGCAAGTTGAGCGCACAATCCCAGGGTTGTGCAGCTTTCTTCTTCACCTTTCCGATGCTGCCGCTCTCTCCGGCTCCCGGAGCCGAAGAAACGGCTTCTTCGCGCAAAGACGATTGTACCGGTCCCAGTGCTCTCTTAGCGCGGCTTCTGCCGAAAGAAGCCCGGGAGCGGCGCTTAGCTCCGGAGAGCATCGTCCCTTCGCGTTTGGCGTCTTTTGTAGTCTACATTTTAGCAGATAGCGTTTCCACTCTGTCTGGCAAGGAAAACCTGCGGGAGCACAGAAAACATCTCCCATCGTGTTCTGGACATTGCACGGAGCTCTGCCAAGTGTTTGGCATAAAGAAAGGGAAAGCTGTCCAAAACAGCTTCCTATCGAAAATTCTTGTGATTGGAAAAATCAGGAAAGTGGTAAGGTAATGTTTTCTATCAGTTGGCAAGCTGCGCACACAATCCCAGTGTTGTACAGCTTCTTTCTTCACCTTTCCGATGCTGCCGCTCTCTCCGGCTCCCGGAGCCCAAGAAGCGGCTTCTTCGCGCAAAGACGATTGTACCGCTCACAGTGCTCTCTTAGCGCGGCTTCTGCCGAAAGAAGCCCGGGAGCGGCGCTTAGCTCCGGAGAGCATCGTCCCTTCGTCTTTAGCGTCTTTTGTGGTCTACATCCTAGCAGAAAGCTTTTCCACTCTGTCTGGCAAGGAAAACCTGCGGGAGCACAGAAAACATCTCCCATCGTGTTCTGGACATTGCACGGAGGTCTGCCAAGTGTTTGTATGAAGAAATTGATAGTTGTCCAAAATAACTTCTTATCGAATACTCTTGTGATGGGAAAATTCAGGAAAGTGGTAAGGTAATGTTTTCTATCAGTTGGCGAGCTGCGCACACAATCACAGTGTTGTAGAGCTTCTTTCTTCACCTTTCGGATGCTGCCTCTCTCTCCGGCTCCCGGAGCCGAAGAAACGGCTTCTTCGCGCAAAGACGATTGTACCGGTCCCAGTGCTCTCTTAGCGCGGCTTCTGCCGAAAGAAGCCCGGGAGCGGCGCTTAGCTCCGGAGAGCATCGTCCCTTCGTCTTTAGCGTCTTTTGTGGTCTACATCCTGGCAGAAAGCTTTTCCACTCTGTCTGGCAAGGAAAACCTGCGGGAGCACAGAAAACATCTCCCATCTTGTTCTGGACGTTGCACGGAGGTCTGCCATGTGTTTGGCATAAAGAAAAGAAAAGCTGTCCAAAACAGCTTCTTATCGAATATTCATGTGATTAGAAAAGTCAGGAGAATGGTAAGGTAATGTTTTCTATCAGTTGGCAAGTTGAGCACACAATCCCAGGGTTGTGCAGCTTCCTTCTTCACCTTTCCGATGCTGCCGCTCTCTCCGGCTCCCGGAGCCGAAGAAGCGGCTTCTTCGCGCAAAGACGATTGTACCGCTCACAGTGCTCTTAGCGCCGCTTCTGCCGAAAGAAGCCCGGGAGCGGCGCTTAGCTCCGGAGAGCATCGTCCCTTCGTCTTTAGCGTCTTTTGTGGTCTACATCCTGGCAGAAAGCTTTTCCACTCTGTCTGGCAAGGAAAACCTGCGGGAGCACAGAAAACATCTCCCATCTTGTTCTGGACGTTGCACGGAGGTCTGCCATGTGTTTGGCATAAAGAAAAGAAAAGCTGTCCAAAACAGCTTCTTATCGAATATTCATGTGATTAGAAAAGTCAGGAGAATGGTAAGGTAATGTTTTCTATCAGTTGGCAAGTTGAGCACACAATCCCAGGGTTGTGCAGCTTCCTTCTTCACCTTTCCGATGCTGCCGCTCTCTCCGGCTCCCGGAGCCGAAGAAGCGGCTTCTTCGCGCAAAGACGATTCTACCGCTCACAGTGCTCTTAGCGCCGCTTCTGCCGAAAGAAGCCCGGGAGCGGCGCTTAGCTCCGGAGAGCATCGTCCCTTCGTCTTTAGCGTCTTTTGTGGTCTACATCCTAGCAGAAAGCTTTTCCACTCTGTCGGGCAAGGAAAACCTGCGGGAGCACAGAAAACATCTCCCATCATGTTCTGGACGTTGCACGGAGGTCTGCCAAGTGTTTGGCATAAAGAAAAGAAAAGCTGTCCAAAACAGCTTCTTATCGAATATTCATGTGATTAGAAAAGTCAGGAGAATGGTAAGGTACTGTTTTCTATCAGTTGGCAAGCTGCGCACACAATCCCAGTGTTGTACAGCTTCCTTCTTCACCTGAGCCGAAGAAGCGGCTTCTTCGCGCCAAGACGATTGTACCGGTCACAGTGCTCTCTTAGCGCCGCTTCTGCCGAAAGAAGCCCGGGAGCGGCGCTTAGCTCCGGAGAGCATCGTCCCTTCGCGTTTAGCGTCTTTTGTAGTCTACATTTTAGCAGATAGCGTTTCCACTCTGTCTGGCAAGGAAAACCTGCGGGAGCACAGAAAACATCTCCCATCGTGTTCTGGACATTGCACGGAGGTCTGCCAAGTGTTTTTATGAAGAAATTGATAGTTGTCCAAAATAACTTTCTATCGAATACTCTTGTGATGGGAAAAGTCAGGAAAGTGGTAAGGTAATGTTTTCTATCAGTTGGCGAGCTGCGCACACAATCCCAGTGTTGTACAGCTTCTTTCTTCACCTTTCCGATGCTGCCGCTCTCTCCGGCTCCCGGAGCCCAAGAAGCGGCTTCTTCGCGCAAAGACGATTGTACCGCTCACAGTGCTCTCTTAGCGCGGCTTCTGCCGATAGAAGCCCGGGAACGGCGCTTAGCTCCGGAGAGCATCGTCCCTTCGTCTTTAGCGTCTTTTGTGGTCTACATCCTAGCAGAAAGCTTTTCCACTCTGTCTGGCAAGGAAAACCTGCGGGAGCACAGAAAACATCTCCCATCGTGTTCTGGACATTGCACGGAGGTCTGCCAAGTGTTTGTATGAAGAAATTGATAGTTGTCCAAAATAACTTTCTATCGAATACTCTTGTGATGGGAAAATTCAGGAAAGTGGTAAGGTAATGTTTTCTATCAGTTGGCGAGCTGCGCACACAATCACAGTGTTGTAGAGCTTCTTTCTTCACCTTTCCGATGATGCCTCTCTCTCCGGCTCCCGGAGCCGAAGAAACGGCTTCTTCGCGCAAAGACGATTGTACCGGTCCCAGTGCTCTCTTAGCGCGGCTTCTGCCGAAAGACGCCCGGGAGCGGCGCTTAGCTCCGGAGAGCATCGTCCCTTCGTCTTTAGCGTCTTTTGTGGTCTACATCCTATCGGAAAGCTTTTCCTCTCTGTCTGGCACGGAAAACCTGCGGGAGCACAGAAAACATCTCCCATCGTGTTCTGGACGTTGCACGGAGGTCTGCCAAGTGTTTGGCATAAAGAAAAGAAAAGCTGTCCAAAACAGCTTCTTATCGAATATTCATGTGTTTAGAAAAGTCAGGAGAATGGTAAGGTAATATTTTCTATCAGTTGGCAAGTTGAGCACACAATCCCAGGGTTGTGCAGCTTCCCTCTTCACCTTTCCGATGCTGCCACTCTCTCCGGCTCCCTGAGCCCAAGAAGCGGCTTCTTCGCGCAAAGACGATTGTACCGCTCACAGTGCTCTTAGCGCCGCTTCTGCCGAAAGAAGCCCGGGAGCGGCGATTAGCTCCGGAGAGCATCGTCCCTTCGCGTTTGGCGTCTTTTGTGGTCTACATCCTAGCAGAAAGCTTTTCCACTCTGTCGGGCAAGGAAAACCTGCGGGAGCACAGAAAACATCTCCCATCATGTTCTGGACGTTGCACGGACGTCTGCCAAGTGTTTGGCATAAAGAAAAGAAAAGCTGTCCAAAACAGCTTCTTATCGAATATTCATGTGATTAGAAAAGTCAGGAGAATGGTAAGGTACTGTTTTCTATCAGTTGGCAAGCTGCGCACACAATCCCAGTGTTGTACAGCTTCCTTCTTCACCTGAGCCGAAGAAGCGGCTTCTTCGCGCAAAGACGATTGTACCGCTCACAGTGCTCTCTTAGCGCCGCTTCTGCCGAAAGAAGCCCGGGAGCGGCGCTTAGCTCCGGAGAGCATCGTCCCTTCGCGTTTAGCGTCTTTTGTAGTCTACATTTTAGCAGATAGCGTTTCCACTCAGTCTGGCAAGGAAAACCTGCGGGAGCACAGAAAACATCTCCCATCGTGTTCTGGACATTGCACGGAGGTCTGCCAAGTGTTTGTATGAAGAAATTGATAGCAGCCCAAAATAACTTTCTATCGAATACTCTTGTGATGGGAAAAGTCAGGAAAGTGGTAAGGTAATGTTTTCTATCAGTTGGCGATCTGCGCACACAATCCCAGTGTTGTACAGCTTCCTTCTTCACCTTTCCGATGCTGCCTCTCTCTCCGGCTCCCGGAGCCGAAGAAACGGCTTCTTCGCGCAAAGACGATTGTACCGGTCCCAGTGCTCTCTTAGCGCGGCTTCTGCCGAAAGAAGCCCGGGAGCGGCGCTTAGCTCCGGAGAGCATCGTCCCTTCGTCTTTAGCGTCTTTTGCAGTCTACATCCTAGCAGAAATCTTTTCCTCTCTGTCTGGCAAGGAAAACCTGCGGGAGCACAGAAAACATCTCCCATCCTGTTCTGGACGTTGCACGGAGGTCTGCCAAGTGTTTGGCATAAAGAAAAGAAAAGCTGTCCAAAACAGCTTCTTATCGAATATTCATGTGATTAGAAAAGTCAGGAGAATGGTAAGGTAATGTTTTCTATCAGTTGGCAAGTTGAGCACACAATCCCAGGGTTGTGCAGCTTCCTTCTTCACCTTTCCGATGCTGCCGCTCTCTCCGGCTCCCGGAGCCGAAGAAGCGGCTTCTTCGCGCAAAGACGATTGTACCGCTCACAGTGCTCTTAGCGCCGCTTCTGCCGAAAGAAGCCCGGGAGCGGCGCTCAGCTCCGGAGAGCATCGTCCCTTCGCGTTTGGCGTCTTTTGTAGTCTACATTTTAGCAGATTGCGTTTCCACTCTGTCTGGCAAGGAAAATCTGCGGGAGCACAGAAAACATCTCCCATCGTGTTCTGGACGTTGCACGGAGGTCTGCCAAGTGTTTGCCATAAAGAAAAGAAAAGCTGTCCAAAACAGCTTCTTATCGAATATTCATGTGATTAGAAAAGTCAGGAGAATGGTAAGGTACTGTTTTCTATCAGTTGGCAAGTTGAGCACAAAATCCCAGTGTTGTACAGCTTCTTTCTTCACCTTTCCGATGCTGCCGCTCTCTCCGGCTCCCGGAGCCGAAGAAGCGGCTTCTTCGCTCAAAGACGATCGTACGGGTCACAGTGCTCTCTTAGCGCGGCTTCTGCCGAAAGAAGCCCGGGAGCGGCGATTAGCTCCGGAGAGCGTCGTCCCTTCGTCTTTAGCGTCTTTTGTGGTCTACATCCTAGCAGAAAGCTTTTCCACTCTGTCTGGCAAGGAAAACCTGCGGGAGCACAGAAAACATCTCCCATCGTGTTCTGGACATTGCACGGAGGTCTGCCAAGTGTTTGTATGAAGAAATTGATAGTTGTCCAAAATAACTTTCTATCGAATACTCCTGTGATGGGAAAAGTCAGGAAAGTGGTAAGGTAATGTTTTCTATCAGTTGGCGAGCTGCGCACACAATCCCAGTGTTGTACAGCTTCCTTCTTCACCTTTCCGATGCTGCCTCTCTCTCCGGCTCCCGGAGCCGAAGAAACGGCTTCTTCGCGCAAAGACGATTGTACCGGTCACAGTGCTCTCTTAGCGCGGCTTCTGCCGAAAGACGCCCGGGAGCGGCGCTTAGCTCCGGAGAGCATCGTCCCTTCGTCTTTAGCGTCTTTTGCGGTCTACATCCTAGCAGAAAGCTTTTCCACTCTGTCGGGCAAGGAAAACCTGCGGGAGCACAGAAAACATCTCCCATCGTGTTCTGGACATTGCACGGAGGTCTGCCAAGTGTTTGGCATAAAGAAAAGAAAAACTGTCCAAAACAGCTTCTTATCGAATATTCATGTGATTAGAAAAGTCAGGAGAATGGTAAGGTAATGTTTTCTATCAGTTGGCAAGTTGAGCGCACAATCCCAGGGTTGTGCAGCTTTCTTCTTCACCTTTCCGATGCTGCCGCTCTCTCCGGCTCCCGGAGCCGAAGAAACGGCTTCTTCGCGCAAAGACGATTGTACCGGTCCCAGTGCTCTCTTAGCGCGGCTTCTGCCGAAAGAAGCCCGGGAGCGGCGCTTAGCTCCGGAGAGCATCGTCCCTTCGCGTTTGGCGTCTTTTGTAGTCTACATTTTAGCAGATAGCGTTTCCACTCTGTCTGGCAAGGAAAACCTGCGGGAGCACAGAAAACATCTCCCATCGTGTTCTGGACATTGCACGGAGCTCTGCCAAGTGTTTGGCATAAAGAAAGGGAAAGCTGTCCAAAACAGCTTCCTATCGAAAATTCTTGTGATTGGAAAAATCAGGAAAGTGGTAAGGTAATGTTTTCTATCAGTTGGCAAGCTGCGCACACAATCCCAGTGTTGTACAGCTTCTTTCTTCACCTTTCCGATGCTGCCGCTCTCTCCGGCTCCCGGAGCCCAAGAAGCGGCTTCTTCGCGCAAAGACGATTGTACCGCTCACAGTGCTCTCTTAGCGCGGCTTCTGCCGAAAGAAGCCCGGGAGCGGCGCTTAGCTCCGGAGAGCATCGTCCCTTCGTCTTTAGCGTCTTTTGTGGTCTACATCCTAGCAGAAAGCTTTTCCACTCTGTCTGGCAAGGAAAACCTGCGGGAGCACAGAAAACATCTCCCATCGTGTTCTGGACATTGCACGGAGGTCTGCCAAGTGTTTGTATGAAGAAATTGATAGTTGTCCAAAATAACTTCTTATCGAATACTCTTGTGATGGGAAAATTCAGGAAAGTGGTAAGGTAATGTTTTCTATCAGTTGGCAAGCTGCGCACACAATCACAGTGTTGTAGAGCTTCTTTCTTCACCTTTCCGATGCTGCCTCTCTCTCCGGCTCCCGGAGCCGAAGAAACGGCTTCTTCGCGCAAAGACGATTGTACCGGTCCCAGTGCTCTCTTAGCGCGGCTTCTGCCGAAAGAAGCCCGGGAGCGGCGCTTAGCTCCGGAGAGCATCGTCCCTTCGTCTTTAGCGTCTTTTGTGGTCTACATCCTGGCAGAAAGCTTTTCCACTCTGTCTGGCAAGGAAAACCTGCGGGAGCACAGAAAACATCTCCCATCTTGTTCTGGACGTTGCACGGAGGTCTGCCATGTGTTTGGCATAAAGAAAAGAAAAGCTGTCCAAAACAGCTTCTTATCGAATATTCATGTGATTAGAAAAGTCAGGAGAATGGTAAGGTAATGTTTTCTATCAGTTGGCAAGTTGAGCACACAATCCCAGGGTTGTGCAGCTTCCTTCTTCACCTTTCCGATGCTGCCGCTCTCTCCGGCTCCCGGAGCCGAAGAAGCGGCTTCTTCGCGCAAAGACGATTCTACCGCTCACAGTGCTCTTAGCGCCGCTTCTGCCGAAAGAAGCCCGGGAGCGGCGCTTAGCTCCGGAGAGCATCGTCCCTTCGTCTTTAGCGTCTTTTGTGGTCTACATCCTAGCAGAAAGCTTTTCCACTCTGTCGGGCAAGGAAAACCTGCGGGAGCACAGAAAACATCTCCCATCATGTTCTGGACGTTGCACGGAGGTCTGCCAAGTGTTTGGCATAAAGAAAAGAAAAGCTGTCCAAAACAGCTTCTTATCGAATATTCATGTGATTAGAAAAGTCAGGAGAATGGTAAGGTACTGTTTTCTATCAGTTGGCAAGCTGCGCACACAATCCCAGTGTTGTACAGCTTCCTTCTTCACCTGAGCCGAAGAAGCGGCTTCTTCGCGCCAAGACGATTGTACCGGTCACAGTGCTCTCTTAGCGCCGCTTCTGCCGAAAGAAGCCCGGGAGCGGCGCTTAGCTCCGGAGAGCATCGTCCCTTCGCGTTTAGCGTCTTTTGTGGTCTACATTTTAGCAGATAGCGTTTCCACTCTGTCTGGCAAGGAAAACCTGCGGGAGCACAGAAAACATCTCCCATCGTGTTCTGGACATTGCACGGAGGTCTGCCAAGTGTTTTTATGAAGAAATTGATAGTTGTCCAAAATAACTTTCTATCGAATACTCTTGTGATGGGAAAAGTCAGGAAAGTGGTAAGGTAATGTTTTCTATCAGTTGGCGAGCTGCGCACACAATCCCAGTGTTGTACAGCTTCTTTCTTCACCTTTCCGATGCTGCCGCTCTCTCCGGCTCCCGGAGCCCAAGAAGCGGCTTCTTCGCGCAAAGACGATTGTACCGCTCACAGTGCTCTCTTAGCGCGGCTTCTGCCGATAGAAGCCCGGGAACGGCGCTTAGCTCCGGAGAGCATCGTCCCTTCGTCTTTAGCGTCTTTTGTGGTCTACATCCTAGCAGAAAGCTTTTCCACTCTGTCTGGCAAGGAAAACCTGCGGGAGCACAGAAAACATCTCCCATCGTGTTCTGGACATTGCACGGAGGTCTGCCAAGTGTTTGTATGAAGAAATTGATAGTTGTCCAAAATAACTTTCTATCGAATACTCTTGTGATGGGAAAATTCAGGAAAGTGGTAAGGTAATGTTTTCTATCAGTTGGCGAGCTGCGCACACAATCACAGTGTTGTAGAGCTTCTTTCTTCACCTTTCCGATGCTGCCTCTCTCTCCGGCTCCCGGAGCCGAAGAAACGGCTTCTTCGCGCAAAGACGATTGTACCGGTCCCAGTGCTCTCTTAGCGCGGCTTCTGCCGAAAGACGCCCGGGAGCGGCGCTTAGCTCCGGAGAGCATCGTCCCTTCGTCTTTAGCGTCTTTTGTGGTCTACATCCTATCGGAAAGCTTTTCCTCTCTGTCTGGCACGGAAAACCTGCGGGAGCACAGAAAACATCTCCCATCTTGTTCTGGACGTTGCACGGAGGTCTGCCAAGTGTTTGGCATAAAGAAAAGAAAAGCTGTCCAAAAGAGCTTCTTATCGAATATTCATGTGTTTAGAAAAGTCAGGAGAATGGTAAGGTAATATTTTCTATCAGTTGGCAAGTTGAGCACACAATCCCAGGGTTGTGCAGCTTCCCTCTTCAGCTTTCCGATGCTGCCGCTCTCTCCGGCTCCCTGAGCCCAAGAAGCGGCTTCTTCGCGCAAAGACGATTGTACCGCTCACAGTGCTCTTAGCGCCGCTTCTGCCGAAAGAAGCCCGGGAGCGGCGATTAGCTCCGGAGAGCATCGTCCCTTCGCGTTTGGCGTCTTTTGTAGTCTACATTTTAGCAGATAGCGTTTCCACTCTATCTGGCAAGGAAAACCTGCGCGAGCACAGAAAACATCTCCCATCGTGTTCTGGACGTTGCACGGACGTCTGCCAAGTGTTTGGCATAAAGAAAAGAAAAGCTGTCCAAAACAGCTTCTTATCGAATATTCATGTGATTAGAAAAGTCAGGAGAATGGTAAGGTACTGTTTTCTATCAGTTGGCAAGCTGCGCACACAATCCCAGTGTTGTACAGCTTCCTTCTTCTCCTGAGCCGAAGAAGCGGCTTCTTCGCGCAAAGACGATTGTACCGCTCACAGTGATCTCTTAGCGCCGCTTCTGCCGAAAGAAGCCCGGGAGCGGCGCTTAGCTCCGGAGAGCATCGTCCCTTCGCGTTTAGCGTCTTTTGTAGTCTACATTTTAGCAGATAGCGTTTCCACTCAGTCTGGCAAGGAAAACCTGCGGGAGCACAGAAAACATCTCCCATCGTGTTCTGGACATTGCACGGAGGTCTGCCAAGTGTTTGTATGAAGAAATTGATAGTTGTCCAAAATAACTTTCTATCGAATACTCTTGTGATGGGAAAATTCAGGAAAGTGGTAAGGTAATGTTTTCTATCAGTTGGCAAGCTGCGCACACAATCACAGTGTTGTAGAGCTTCTTTCTTCACCTTTCCGATGCTGCCTCTCTCTCCGGCTCCCGGAGCCGAAGAAACGGCTTCTTCGCGCAAAGACGATTGTACCGGTCCCAGTGCTCTCTTAGCGCGGCTTCTGCCGAAAGAAGCCCGGGAGCGGCGCTTAGCTCCGGAGAGCATCGTCCCTTCGTCTTTAGCGTCTTTTGTGGTCTACATCCTGGCAGAAAGCTTTTCCACTCTGTCTGGCAAGGAAAACCTGCGGGAGCACAGAAAACATCTCCCATCTTGTTCTGGACGTTGCACGGAGGTCTGCCCTGTGTTTGGCATAAAGAAAAGAAAAGCTGTCCAAAACAGCTTCTTATCGAATATTCATGTGATTAGAAAAGTCAGGAGAATGGTAAGGTAATGTTTTCTATCAGTTGGCAAGTTGAGCACACAATCCCAGGGTTGTGCAGCTTCCTTCTTCACCTTTCCGATGCTGCCGCTCTCTCCGGCTCCCGGAGCCGAAGAAGCGGCTTCTTCGCGCAAAGACGATTCTACCGCTCACAGTGCTCTTAGCGCCGCTTCTGCCGAAAGAAGCCCGGGAGCGGCGCTTAGCTCCGGAGAGCATCGTCCCTTCGTCTTTAGCGTCTTTTGTGGTCTACATCCTAGCAGAAAGCTTTTCCACTCTGTCGGGCAAGGAAAACCTGCGGGAGCACAGAAAACATCTCCCATCATGTTCTGGACGTTGCACGGAGGTCTGCCAAGTGTTTGGCATAAAGAAAAGAAAAGCTGTCCAAAACAGCTTCTTATCGAATATTCATGTGATTAGAAAAGTCAGGAGAATGGTAAGGTACTGTTTTCTATCAGTTGGCAAGCTGCGCACACAATCCCAGTGTTGTACAGCTTCCTTCTTCACCTGAGCCGAAGAAGCGGCTTCTTCGCGCCAAGACGATTGTACCGGTCACAGTGCTCTCTTAGCGCCGCTTCTGCCGAAAGAAGCCCGGGAGCGGCGCTTAGCTCCGGAGAGCATCGTCCCTTCGCGTTTAGCGTCTTTTGTAGTCTACATTTTAGCAGATAGCGTTTCCACTCTGTCTGGCAAGGAAAACCTGCGGGAGCACAGAAAACATCTCCCATCGTGTTCTGGACATTGCACGGAGGTCTGCCAAGTGTTTTTATGAAGAAATTGATAGTTGTCCAAAATAACTTTCTATCGAATACTCTTGTGATGGGAAAAGTCAGGAAAGTGGTAAGGTAATGTTTTCTATCAGTTGGCGAGCTGCGCACACAATCCCAGTGTTGTACAGCTTCTTTCTTCACCTTTCCGATGCTGCCGCTCTCTCCGGCTCCCGGAGCCCAAGAAGCGGCTTCTTCGCGCAAAGACGATTGTACCGCTCACAGTGCTCTCTTAGCGCGGCTTCTGCCGAAAGAAGCCCGGGAGCGGCGCTTAGCTCCGGAGAGCATCGTCCCTTCGTCTTTAGCGTCTTTTGTGGTCTACATCCTAGCAGAAAGCTTTTCCACTCTGTCTGGCAAGGAAAACCTGCGGGAGCACAGAAAACATCTCCCATCGTGTTCTGGACATTGCACGGAGGTCTGCCAAGTGTTTGTATGAAGAAATTGATAGTTGTCCAAAATAACTTTCTATCGAATACTCTTGTGATGGGAAAATTCAGGAAAGTGGTAAGGTAATGTTTTCTATCAGTTGGCGAGCTGCGCACACAATCACAGTGTTGTAGAGCTTCTTTCTTCACCTTTCCGATGCTGCCTCTCTCTCCGGCTCCCGGAGCCGAAGAAACGGCTTCTTCGCGCAAAGACGATTGTACCGGTCCCAGTGCTCTCTTAGCGCGGCTTCTGCCGAAAGAAGCCCGGGAGCGGCGCTTAGCTCCGGAGAGCATCGTCCCTTCGTCTTTAGCGTCTTTTGTGGTCTACATCCTAGCAGAAAGCTTTTCCACTCTGTCTGGCAAGGAAAACCTGCGGGAGCACAGAAAACATCTCCCATCGTGTTCTGGACATTGCACGGAGGTCTGCCAAGTGTTTGTATGAAGAAATTGATAGTTGTCCAAAATAACTTTCTATCGAATACTCTTGTGATGGGAAAATTCAGGAAAGTGGTAAGGTAATGTTTTCTATCAGTTGGCGAGCTGCGCACACAATCACAGTGTTGTAGAGCTTCTTTCTTCACCTTTCCGATGCTGCCTCTCTCTCCGGCTCCCGGAGCCGAAGAAACGGCTTCTTCGCGCAAAGACGATTGTACCGGTCCCAGTGCTCTCTTAGCGCGGCTTCTGCCGAAAGAAGCCCGGGAGCGGCGCTTAGCTCCGGAGAGCATCGTCCCTTCGTCTTTAGCGTCTTTTGTGGTCTACATCCTGGCAGAAAGCTTTTCCACTCTGTCTGGCAAGGAAAACCTGCGGGAGCACAGAAAACATCTCCCATCTTGTTCTGGACGTTGCACGGAGGTCTGCCATGTGTTTGGCATAAAGAAAAGAAAAGCTGTCCAAAACAGCTTCTTATCGAATATTCATGTGATTAGAAAAGTCAGGAGAATGGTAAGGTAATGTTTTCTATCAGTTGGCAAGTTGAGCACACAATCCCAGGGTTGTGCAGCTTCCTTCTTCACCTTTCCGATGCTGCCGCTCTCTCCGGCTCCCGGAGCCGAAGAAGCGGCTTCTTCGCGCAAAGACGATTCTACCGCTCACAGTGCTCTTAGCGCCGCTTCTGCCGAAAGAAGCCCGGGAGCGGCGCTTAGCTCCGGAGAGCATCGTCCCTTCGTCTTTAGCGTCTTTTGTGGTCTACATCCTAGCAGAAAGCTTTTCCACTCTGTCGGGCAAGGAAAACCTGCGGGAGCACAGAAAACATCTCCCATCATGTTCTGGACGTTGCACGGAGGTCTGCCAAGTGTTTGGCATAAAGAAAAGAAAAGCTGTCCAAAACAGCTTCTTATCGAATATTCATGTGATTAGAAAAGTCAGGAGAATGGTAAGGTACTGTTTTCTATCAGTTGGCAAGCTGCGCACACAATCCCAGTGTTGTACAGCTTCCTTCTTCACCTGAGCCGAAGAAGCGGCTTCTTCGCGCAAAGACGATTGTACCGGTCACAGTGCTCTCTTAGCGCCGCTTCTGCCGAAAGAAGCCCGGGAGCGGCGCTTAGCTCCGGAGAGCATCGTCCCTTCGCGTTTAGCGTCTTTTGTAGTCTACATTTTAGCAGATAGCGTTTCCACTCTGTCTGGCAAGGAAAACCTGCGGGAGCACAGAAAACATCTCCCATCGTGTTCTGGACATTGCACGGATGTCTGCCAAGTGTTTGTATGAAGAAATTGATAGCAGCCCAAAATAACTTTCTATCGAATACTCTTGTGATGGGAAAAGTCAGGAAAGTGGTAAGGTAATGTTTTCTATCAGTTGGCGATCTGCGCACACAATCCCAGTGTTGTACAGCTTCCTTCTTCACCTTTCCGATGCTGCCTCTCTCTCCGGCTCCCGGAGCCGAAGAAACGGCTTCTTCGCGCAAAGACGATTGTACCGGTCCCAGTGCTCTCTTAGCGCGGCTTCTGCCGAAAGAAGCCCGGGAGCGGCGCTTAGCTCCGGAGAGCATCGTCCCTTCGTCTTTAGCGTCTTTTGCGGTCTACATCCTAGCAGAAATCTTTTCCTCTCTGTCTGGCAAGGAAAACCTGCGGGAGCACAGAAAACATCTCCCATCCTGTTCTGGACGTTGCACGGAGGTCTGCCAAGTGTTTGGCATAAAGAAAAGAAAAGCTGTCCAAAACAGCTTCTTATCGAATATTCATGTGATTAGAAAAGTCAGGAGAATGGTAAGGTAATGTTTTCTATCAGTTGGCAAGTTGAGCACACAATCCCAGGGTTGTGCAGCTTCCTTCTTCACCTTTCCGATGCTGCCGCTCTCTCCGGCTCCCGGAGCCGAAGAAACGGCTTCTTCGCGCAAAGACGATTGTTCCGCTCACAGTGCTCTTAGCGCCGCTTCTGCCGAAAGAAGCCCGGGAGCGGCGCTCAGCTCCGGAGAGCATCGTCCCTTCGCGTTTGGCGTCTTTTGTAGGCTACATTTTAGCAGATTGCGTTTCCACACTGTCTGGCAAGGAAAATCTGCGGGAGCACAGAAAACATCTCCCATCGTGTTCTGGACGTTGCACGGAGGTCTGCCAAGTGTTTGGCATAAAGAAAAGAAAAGCTGTCCAAAACAGCTTCTTATCGAATATTCATGTGATTAGAAAAGTCAGGAGAATGGTAAGGTACTGTTTTCTATCAGTTGGCAAGTTGAGCACAAAATCCCAGTGTTGTACAGCTTCTTTCTTCACCTTTCCGATGCTGCCGCTCTCTCCGGCTCCCGGAGCCGAAGAAGCGGCTTCTTCGCTCAAAGACGATCGTACCGGTCACAGTGCTCTCTTAGCGCGGCTTCTGCCGAAAGAAGCCCGGGAGCGGCGATTAGCTCCGGAGAGCGTCGTCCCTTCGTCTTTAGCGTCTTTTGTGGTCTACATCCTAGCAGAAAGCTTTTCCACTCTGTCTGGCAAGGAAAACCTGCGGGAGCACAGAAAACATCTCCCATCGTGTTCTGGACATTGCACGGAGGTCTGCCAAGTGTTTGTATGAAGAAATTGATAGTTGTCCAAAATAACTTTCTATCGAATACTCCTGTGATGGGAAAAGTCAGGAAAGTGGTAAGGTAATGTTTTCTATCAGTTGGCGAGCTGCGCACACAATCCCAGTGTTGTACAGCTTCCTTCTTCACCTTTCCGATGCTGCCGCTCTCTCCGGCTCCCGGAGCCGAAGAAACGGCTTCTTCGCGCAAAGACGATTGTACCGGTCACAGTGCTCTCTTAGCGCGGCTTCTGCCGAAAGACGCCCGGGAGCGGCGCTTAGCTCCGGAGAGCATCGTCCCTTCGTCTTTAGCGTCTTTTGTGGTCTACATCCTAGCAGAAAGCTTTTCCACTCTGTCGGGCAAGGAAAACCTGCGGGAGCACAGAAAACATCTCCCATCGTGTTCTGGACATTGCACGGAGGTCTGCCAAGTGTTTGGCATAAAGAAAAGAAAAGCTGTCCAAAACAGCTTCTTATCGAATATTCATGTGATTAGAAAAGTCAGGAGAATGGTAAGGTAATGTTTTCTATCAGTTGGCAAGTTGAGCGCACAATCCCAGGGTTGTGCAGCTTTCTTCTTCACCTTTACGATGCTGCCGCTCTCTCCGGCTCCCGGAGCCGAAGAAACGGCTTCTTCGCGCAAAGACGATTGTACCGGTCCCAGTGCTCTCTTAGCGCGGCTTCTGCCGAAAGAAGCCCGGGAGCGGCGCTTAGCTCCGGAGAGCATCGTCCCTTCGCGTTTGGCGTCTTTTGTAGTCTACATTTTAGCAGATAGCGTTTCCACTCTGTCTGGCAAGGAAAACCTGCGCGAGCACAGAAAACATCTCCCATCGTGTTCTGGACATTGCACGGAGCTCTGCCAAGTGTTTGGCATAAAGAAAGGGAAAGCTGTCCAAAACAGCTTCCTATCGAAAATTCTTGTGATTGGAAAAATCAGGAAAGTGGTAAGGTAATGTTTTCTATCAGTTGGCAAGCTGCGCACACAATCCCAGTGTTGTACAGCTTCTTTCTTCACCTTTCCGATGCTGCCGCTCTCTCCGGCTCCCGGAGCCCAAGAAGCGGCTTCTTCGCGCAAAGACGATTGTACCGCTCACAGTGCTCTCTTAGCGCGGCTTCTGCCGAAAGAAGCCCGGGAGCGGCGCTTAGCTCCGGAGAGCATCGTCCCTTCGTCTTTAGAGTCTTTTGTGGTCTACATCCTAGCAGAAAGCTTTTCCACTCTGTCTGGCAAGGAAAACCTGCGGGAGCACAGAAAACATCTCCCATCGTGTTCTGGACATTGCACGGAGGTCTGCCAAGTGTTTGTATGAAGAAATTGATAGTTGTCCAAAATAACTTCTTATCGAATACTCTTGTGATGGGAAAATTCAGGAAAGTGGTAAGGTAATGTTTTCTATCAGTTGGCGAGCTGCGCACACAATCACAGTGTTGTAGAGCTTCTTTCTTCACCTTTCCGATGATGCCTCTCTCTCCGGCTCCCGGAGCCGAAGAAACGGCTTCTTCGCGCCAAGACGATTGTACCGGTCACAGTGCTCTCTTAGCGCGGCTTCTGCCGAAAGAAGCCCGGGAGCGGCGCTTAGCTCCGGAGAGCATCGTCCCTTCGTCTTTAGCGTCTTTTGTGGTCTACATCCTGGCAGAAAGCTTTTCCACTCTGTCTGGCAAGGAAAACCTGCGGGAGCACAGAAAACATCTCCCATCTTGTTCTGGACGTTGCACGGAGGTCTGCCATGTGTTTGGCATAAAGAAAAGAAAAGCTGTCCAAAACAGCTTCTTATCGAATATTCATGTGATTAGAAAAGTCAGGAGAATGGTAAGGTAATGTTTTCTATCAGTTGGCAAGTTGAGCACACAATCCCAGGGTTGTGCAGCTTCCTTCTTCACCTTTCCGATGCTGCCGCTCTCTCCGGCTCCCGGAGCCGAAGAAGCGGCTTCTTCGCGCAAAGACGATTGTACCGCTCACAGTGCTCTTAGCGCCGCTTCTGCCGAAAGAAGCCCGGGAGCGGCGCTTAGCTCCGGAGAGCATCGTCCCTTCGTCTTTAGCGTCTTTTGTGGTCTACATCCTGGCAGAAAGCTTTTCCACTCTGTCTGGCAAGGAAAACCTGCGGGAGCACAGAAAACATCTCCCATCTTGTTCTGGACGTTGCACGGAGGTCTGCCATGTGTTTGGCATAAAGAAAAGAAAAGCTGTCCAAAACAGCTTCTTATCGAATATTCATGTGATTAGAAAAGTCAGGAGAATGGTAAGGTAATGTTTTCTATCAGTTGGCAAGTTGAGCACACAATCCCAGGGTTGTGCAGCTTCCTTCTTCACCTTTCCGATGCTGCCGCTCTCTCCGGCTCCCGGAGCCGAAGAAGCGGCTTCTTCGCGCAAAGACGATTCTACCGCTCACAGTGCTCTTAGCGCCGCTTCTGCCGAAAGAAGCCCGGGAGCGGCGCTTAGCTCCGGAGAGCATCGTCCCTTCGTCTTTAGCGTCTTTTGTGGTCTACATCCTAGCAGAAAGCTTTTCCACTCTGTCGGGCAAGGAAAACCTGCGGGAGCACAGAAAACATCTCCCATCATGTTCTGGACGTTGCACGGACGTCTGCCAAGTGTTTGGCATAAAGAAAAGAAAAGCTGTCCAAAACAGCTTCTTATCGAATATTCATGTGATTAGAAAAGTCAGGAGAATGGTAAGGTACTGTTTTCTATCAGTTGGCAAGCAGCGCACACAATCCCAGTGTTGTACAGCTTCCTTCTTCACCTGAGCCGAAGAAGCGGCTTCTTCGCGCCAAGACGATTGTACCGGTCACAGTGCTCTCTTAGCGCCGCTTCTGCCGAAAGAAGCCCGGGAGCGGCGCTTAGCTCCGGAGAGCATCGTCCCTTCGCGTTTAGCGTCTTTTGTAGTCTACATTTTAGCAGATAGCGTTTCCACTCTGTCTGGCAAGGAAAACCTGCGGGAGCACAGAAAACATCTCCCATCGTGTTCTGGACATTGCACGGAGGTCTGCCAAGTGTTTTTATGAAGAAATTGATAGTTGTCCAAAACAGCTTCTTATCGAATATTCATGTGATTAGAAAAGTCAGGAGAATGGTAAGGTACTGTTTTCTATCAGTTGGCAAGTTGAGCACAAAATCCCAGTGTTGTACAGCTTCTTTCTTCACCTTTCCGATGCTGCCGCTCTCTCCGGCTCCCGGAGCCAAAGAAGCGGCTTCTTCGCTCAAAGACGATCGTACCGGTCACAGTGCTCTCTTAGCGCGGCTTCTGCCGAAAGAAGCCCGGGAGCGGCGATTAGCTCCGGAGAGCGTCGTCCCTTCGTCTTTAGCGTCTTTTGTGGTCTACATCCTAGCAGAAAGCTTTTCCACTCTGTCTGGCAAGGAAAACCTGCGGGAGCACAGAAAACATCTCCCATCGTGTTCTGGACATTGCACGGAGGTCTGCCAAGTGTTTGTATGAAGAAATTGATAGTTGTCCAAAATAACTTTCTATCGAATACTCCTGTGATGGGAAAAGTCAGGAAAGTGGTAAGGTAATGTTTTCTATCAGTTGGCGAGCTGCGCACACAATCCCAGTGTTGTACAGCTTCCTTCTTCACCTTTCCGATGCTGCCTCTCTCTCCGGCTCCCGGAGCCGAAGAAACGGCTTCTTCGCGCAAAGACGATTGTACCGGTCACAGTGCTCTCTTAGCGCGGCTTCTGCCGAAAGACGCCCGGGAGCGGCGCTTAGCTCCGGAGAGCATCGTCCCTTCGTCTTTAGCGTCTTTTGCGGTCTACATCCTAGCAGAAAGCTTTTCCACTCTGTCGGGCAAGGAAAACCTGCGGGAGCACAGAAAACATCTCCCATCCTGTTCTGGACGTTGCACGGAGGTCTGCCAAGTGTTTGGCATAAAGAAAAGAAAAGCTGTCCAAAACAGCTTCTTATCGAATATTCATGTGATTAGAAAAGTCAGGAGAATGGTAAGGTAATGTTTTCTATCAGTTGGCAAGTTGAGCACACAATCCCAGGGTTGTGCAGCTTCCTTCTTCACCTTTCCGATGCTGCCGCTCTCTCCGGCTCCCGGAGCCGAAGAAACGGCTTCTTCGCGCAAAGACGATTGTTCCGCTCACAGTGCTCTTAGCGCCGCTTCTGCCGAAAGAAGCCCGGGAGCGGCGCTCAGCTCCGGAGAGCATCGTCCCTTCGCGTTTGGCGTCTTTTGTAGGCTACATTTTAGCAGATTGCGTTTCCACCCTGTCTGACAAGGAAAATCTGCGGGAGCACAGAAAACATCTCCCATCGTGTTCTGGACGTTGCACGGAGGTCTGCCAAGTGTTTGGCATAAAGAAAAGAAAAGCTGTCCAAAACAGCTTCTTATCGAATATTCATGTGATTAGAAAAGTCAGGAGAATGGTAAGGTACTGTTTTCTATCAGTTGGCAAGTTGAGCACAAAATCCCAGTGTTGTACAGCTTCTTTCTTCACCTTTCCGATGCTGCCGCTCTCTCCGGCTCCCGGAGCCGAAGAAGCGGCTTCTTCGCTCAAAGACGATCGTACCGGTCACAGTGCTCTCTTAGCGCGGCTTCTGCCGAAAGAAGCCCGGGAGCGGCGCTTAGCTCCGGAGAGCATCGTCCCTTCGTCTTTAGCGTCTTTTGTGGTCTACATCCTAGCAGAAAGCTTTTCCACTCTGTCTGGCAAGGAAAACCTGCGGGAGCACAGAAAACATCTCCCATCGTGTTCTGGACATTGCACGGAGGTCTGCCAAGTGTTTGTATGAAGAAATTGATAGTTGTCCAAAATAACTTTCTATCGAATACTCCTGTGATGGGAAAAGTCAGGAAAGTGGTAAGGTAATGTTTTCTATCAGTTGGCGAGCTGCGCACACAATCCCAGTGTTGTACAGCTTCCTTCTTCACCTTTCCGATGCTGCCGCTCTCTCCGGCTCCCGGAGCCGAAGAAACGGCTTCTTCGCGCAAAGACGATTGTACCGGTCACAGTGCTCTCTTAGCGCGGCTTCTGCCGAAAGACGCCCGGGAGCGGCGCTTAGCTCCGGAGAGCATCGTCCCTTCGTCTTTAGCGTCTTTTGCGGTCTACATCCTAGCAGAAAGCTTTTCCACTCTGTCGGGCAAGGAAAACCTGCGGGAGCACAGAAAACATCTCCCATCGTGTTCTGGACATTGCACGGAGGTCTGCCAAGTGTTTGGCATAAAGAAAAGAAAAACTGTCCAAAACAGCTTCTTATCGAATATTCATGTGATTAGAAAAGTCAGGAGAATGGTAAGGTAATGTTTTCTATCAGTTGGCAAGTTGAGCGCACAATCCCAGGGTTGTGCAGCTTTCTTCTTCACCTTTCCGATGCTGCCGCTCTCTCCGGCTCCCGGAGCCGAAGAAACGGCTTCTTCGCGCAAAGACGATTGTACCGGTCCCAGTGCTCTCTTAGCGCGGCTTCTGCCGAAAGAAGCCCGGGAGCGGCGCTTAGCTCCGGAGAGCATCGTCCCTTCGCGTTTGGCGTCTTTTGTAGTCTACATTTTAGCAGATAGCGTTTCCACTCTGTCTGGCAAGGAAAACCTGCGGGAGCACAGAAAACATCTCCCATCGTGTTCTGGACATTGCACGGAGCTCTGCCAAGTGTTTGGCATAAAGAAAGGGAAAGCTGTCCAAAACAGCTTCCTATCGAAAATTCTTGTGATTGGAAAAATCAGGAAAGTGGTAAGGTAATGTTTTCTATCAGTTGGCAAGCTGCGCACACAATCCCAGTGTTGTACAGCTTCTTTCTTCACCTTTCCGATGCTGCCGCTCTCTCCGGCTCCCGGAGCCCAAGAAGCGGCTTCTTCGCGCAAAGACGATTGTACCGCTCACAGTGCTCTCTTAGCGCGGCTTCTGCCGAAAGAAGCCCGGGAGCGGCGCTTAGCTCCGGAGAGCATCGTCCCTTCGTCTTTAGCGTCTTTTGTGGTCTACATCCTAGCAGAAAGCTTTTCCACTCTGTCTGGCAAGGAAAACCTGCGGGAGCACAGAAAACATCTCCCATCGTGTTCTGGACATTGCACGGAGGTCTGCCAAGTGTTTGTATGAAGAAATTGATAGTTGTCCAAAATAACTTCTTATCGAATACTCTTGTGATGGGAAAATTCAGGAAAGTGGTAAGGTAATGTTTTCTATCAGTTGGCGAGCTGCGCACACAATCACAGTGTTGTAGAGCTTCTTTCTTCACCTTTCGGATGCTGCCTCTCTCTCCGGCTCCCGGAGCCGAAGAAACGGCTTCTTCGCGCAAAGACGATTGTACCGGTCACAGTGCTCTCTTAGCGCGGCTTCTGCCGAAAGAAGCCCGGGAGCGGCGCTTAGCTCCGGAGAGCATCGTCCCTTCGTCTTTAGCGTCTTTTGTGGTCTACATCCTGGCAGAAAGCTTTTCCACTCTGTCTGGCAAGGAAAACCTGCGGGAGCACAGAAAACATCTCCCATCTTGTTCTGGACGTTGCACGGAGGTCTGCCATGTGTTTGGCATAAAGAAAAGAAAAGCTGTCCAAAACAGCTTCTTATCGAATATTCATGTGATTAGAAAAGTCAGGAGAATGGTAAGGTAATGTTTTCTATCAGTTGGCAAGTTGAGCACACAATCCCAGGGTTGTGCAGCTTCCTTCTTCACCTTTCCGATGCTGCCGCTCTCTCCGGCTCCCGGAGCCGAAGAAGCGGCTTCTTCGCGCAAAGACGATTGTACCGCTCACAGTGCTCTTAGCGCCGCTTCTGCCGAAAGAAGCCCGGGAGCGGCGCTTAGCTCCGGAGAGCATCGTCCCTTCGTCTTTAGCGTCTTTTGTGGTCTACATCCTGGCAGAAAGCTTTTCCACTCTGTCTGGCAAGGAAAACCTGCGGGAGCACAGAAAACATCTCCCATCTTGTTCTGGACGTTGCACGGAGGTCTGCCATGTGTTTGGCATAAAGAAAAGAAAAGCTGTCCAAAACAGCTTCTTATCGAATATTCATGTGATTAGAAAAGTCAGGAGAATGGTAAGGTAATGTTTTCTATCAGTTGGCAAGTTGAGCACACAATCCCAGGGTTGTGCAGCTTCCTTCTTCACCTTTCCGATGCTGCCGCTCTCTCCGGCTCCCGGAGCCGAAGAAGCGGCTTCTTCGCGCAAAGACGATTCTACCGCTCACAGTGCTCTTAGCGCCGCTTCTGCCGAAAGAAGCCCGGGAGCGGCGCTTAGCTCCGGAGAGCATCGTCCCTTCGTCTTTAGCGTCTTTTGTGGTCTACATCCTAGCAGAAAGCTTTTCCACTCTGTCGGGCAAGGAAAACCTGCGGGAGCACAGAAAACATCTCCCATCATGTTCTGGACGTTGCACGGAGGTCTGCCAAGTGTTTGGCATAAAGAAAAGAAAAGCTGTCCAAAACAGCTTCTTATCGAATATTCATGTGATTAGAAAAGTCAGGAGAATGGTAAGGTACTGTTTTCTATCAGTTGGCAAGCTGCGCACACAATCCCAGTGTTGTACAGCTTCCTTCTTCACCTGAGCCGAAGAAGCGGCTTCTTCGCGCCAAGACGATTGTACCGGTCACAGTGCTCTCTTAGCGCCGCTTCTGCCGAAAGAAGCCCGGGAGCGGCGCTTAGCTCCGGAGAGCATCGTCCCTTCGCGTTTAGCGTCTTTTGTAGTCTACATTTTAGCAGATAGCGTTTCCACTCTGTCTGGCAAGGAAAACCTGCGGGAGCACAGAAAACATCTCCCATCGTGTTCTGGACATTGCACGGAGGTCTGCCAAGTGTTTTTATGAAGAAATTGATAGTTGTCCAAAATAACTTTCTATCGAATACTCTTGTGATGGGAAAAGTCAGGAAAGTGGTAAGGTAATGTTTTCTATCAGTTGGCGAGCTGCGCACACAATCCCAGTGTTGTACAGCTTCTTTCTTCACCTTTCCGATGCTGCCGCTCTCTCCGGCTCCCGGAGCCCAAGAAGCGGCTTCTTCGCGCAAAGACGATTGTACCGCTCACAGTGCTCTCTTAGCGCGGCTTCTGCCGATAGAAGCCCGGGAACGGCGCTTAGCTCCGGAGAGCATCGTCCCTTCGTCTTTAGCGTCTTTTGTGGTCTACATCCTAGCAGAAAGCTTTTCCACTCTGTCTGGCAAGGAAAACCTGCGGGAGCACAGAAAACATCTCCCATCGTGTTCTGGACATTGCACGGAGGTCTGCCAAGTGTTTGTATGAAGAAATTGATAGTTGTCCAAAATAACTTTCTATCGAATACTCTTGTGATGGGAAAATTCAGGAAAGTGGTAAGGTAATGTTTTCTATCAGTTGGCGAGCTGCGCACACAATCACAGTGTTGTAGAGCTTCTTTCTTCACCTTTCCGATGATGCCTCTCTCTCCGGCTCCCGGAGCCGAAGAAACGGCTTCTTCGCGCAAAGACGATTGTACCGGTCCCAGTGCTCTCTTAGCGCGGCTTCTGCCGAAAGACGCCCGGGAGCGGCGCTTAGCTCCGGAGAGCATCGTCCCTTCGTCTTTAGCGTCTTTTGTGGTCTACATCCTATCGGAAAGCTTTTCCTCTCTGTCTGGCACGGAAAACCTGCGGGAGCACAGAAAACATCTCCCATCGTGTTCTGGACGTTGCACGGAGGTCTGCCAAGTGTTTGGCATAAAGAAAAGAAAAGCTGTCCAAAACAGCTTCTTATCGAATATTCATGTGTTTAGAAAAGTCAGGAGAATGGTAAGGTAATATTTTCTATCAGTTGGCAAGTTGAGCACACAATCCCAGGGTTGTGCAGCTTCCCTCTTCACCTTTCCGATGCTGCCACTCTCTCCGGCTCCCTGAGCCCAAGAAGCGGCTTCTTCGCGCAAAGACGATTGTACCGCTCACAGTGCTCTTAGCGCCGCTTCTGCCGAAAGAAGCCCGGGAGCGGCGATTAGCTCCGGAGAGCATCGTCCCTTCGCGTTTGGCGTCTTTTGTGGTCTACATCCTAGCAGAAAGCTTTTCCACTCTGTCGGGCAAGGAAAACCTGCGGGAGCACAGAAAACATCTCCCATCATGTTCTGGACGTTGCACGGACGTCTGCCAAGTGTTTGGCATAAAGAAAAGAAAAGCTGTCCAAAACAGCTTCTTATCGAATATTCATGTGATTAGAAAAGTCAGGAGAATGGTAAGGTACTGTTTTCTATCAGTTGGCAAGCTGCGCACACAATCCCAGTGTTGTACAGCTTCCTTCTTCACCTGAGCCGAAGAAGCGGCTTCTTCGCGCAAAGACGATTGTACCGCTCACAGTGCTCTCTTAGCGCCGCTTCTGCCGAAAGAAGCCCGGGAGCGGCGCTTAGCTCCGGAGAGCATCGTCCCTTCGCGTTTAGCGTCTTTTGTAGTCTACATTTTAGCAGATAGCGTTTCCACTCAGTCTGGCAAGGAAAACCTGCGGGAGCACAGAAAACATCTCCCATCGTGTTCTGGACATTGCACGGAGGTCTGCCAAGTGTTTGTATGAAGAAATTGATAGCAGCCCAAAATAACTTTCTATCGAATACTCTTGTGATGGGAAAAGTCAGGAAAGTGGTAAGGTAATGTTTTCTATCAGTTGGCGATCTGCGCACACAATCCCAGTGTTGTACAGCTTCCTTCTTCACCTTTCCGATGCTGCCTCTCTCTCCGGCTCCCGGAGCCGAAGAAACGGCTTCTTCGCGCAAAGACGATTGTACCGGTCCCAGTGCTCTCTTAGCGCGGCTTCTGCCGAAAGAAGCCCGGGAGCGGCGCTTAGCTCCGGAGAGCATCGTCCCTTCGTCTTTAGCGTCTTTTGCAGTCTACATCCTAGCAGAAATCTTTTCCTCTCTGTCTGGCAAGGAAAACCTGCGGGAGCACAGAAAACATCTCCCATCCTGTTCTGGACGTTGCACGGAGGTCTGCCAAGTGTTTGGCATAAAGAAAAGAAAAGCTGTCCAAAACAGCTTCTTATCGAATATTCATGTGATTAGAAAAGTCAGGAGAATGGTAAGGTAATGTTTTCTATCAGTTGGCAAGTTGAGCACACAATCCCAGGGTTGTGCAGCTTCCTTCTTCACCTTTCCGATGCTGCCGCTCTCTCCGGCTCCCGGAGCCGAAGAAGCGGCTTCTTCGCGCAAAGACGATTGTACCGCTCACAGTGCTCTTAGCGCCGCTTCTGCCGAAAGAAGCCCGGGAGCGGCGCTCAGCTCCGGAGAGCATCGTCCCTTCGCGTTTGGCGTCTTTTGTAGTCTACATTTTAGCAGATTGCGTTTCCACTCTGTCTGGCAAGGAAAATCTGCGGGAGCACAGAAAACATCTCCCATCGTGTTCTGGACGTTGCACGGAGGTCTGCCAAGTGTTTGCCATAAAGAAAAGAAAAGCTGTCCAAAACAGCTTCTTATCGAATATTCATGTGATTAGAAAAGTCAGGAGAATGGTAAGGTACTGTTTTCTATCAGTTGGCAAGTTGAGCACAAAATCCCAGTGTTGTACAGCTTCTTTCTTCACCTTTCCGATGCTGCCGCTCTCTCCGGCTCCCGGAGCCGAAGAAGCGGCTTCTTCGCTCAAAGACGATCGTACCGGTCACAGTGCTCTCTTAGCGCGGCTTCTGCCGAAAGAAGCCCGGGAGCGGCGATTAGCTCCGGAGAGCGTCGTCCCTTCGTCTTTAGCGTCTTTTGTGGTCTACATCCTAGCAGAAAGCTTTTCCACTCTGTCTGGCAAGGAAAACCTGCGGGAGCACAGAAAACATCTCCCATCGTGTTCTGGACATTGCACGGAGGTCTGCCAAGTGTTTGTATGAAGAAATTGATAGTTGTCCAAAATAACTTTCTATCGAATACTCCTGTGATGGGAAAAGTCAGGAAAGTGGTAAGGTAATGTTTTCTATCAGTTGGCGAGCTGCGCACACAATCCCAGTGTTGTACAGCTTCCTTCTTCACCTTTCCGATGCTGCCTCTCTCTCCGGCTCCCGGAGCCGAAGAAACGGCTTCTTCGCGCAAAGACGATTGTACCGGTCACAGTGCTCTCTTAGCGCGGCTTCTGCCGAAAGACGCCCGGGAGCGGCGCTTAGCTCCGGAGAGCATCGTCCCTTCGTCTTTAGCGTCTTTTGCGGTCTACATCCTAGCAGAAAGCTTTTCCACTCTGTCGGGCAAGGAAAACCTGCGGGAGCACAGAAAACATCTCCCATCGTGTTCTGGACATTGCACGGAGGTCTGCCAAGTGTTTGGCATAAAGAAAAGAAAAACTGTCCAAAACAGCTTCTTATCGAATATTCATGTGATTAGAAAAGTCAGGAGAATGGTAAGGTAATGTTTTCTATCAGTTGGCAAGTTGAGCGCACAATCCCAGGGTTGTGCAGCTTTCTTCTTCACCTTTCCGATGCTGCCGCTCTCTCCGGCTCCCGGAGCCGAAGAAACGGCTTCTTCGCGCAAAGACGATTGTACCGGTCCCAGTGCTCTCTTAGCGCGGCTTCTGCCGAAAGAAGCCCGGGAGCGGCGCTTAGCTCCGGAGAGCATCGTCCCTTCGCGTTTGGCGTCTTTTGTAGTCTACATTTTAGCAGATAGCGTTTCCACTCTGTCTGGCAAGGAAAACCTGCGGGAGCACAGAAAACATCTCCCATCGTGTTCTGGACATTGCACGGAGCTCTGCCAAGTGTTTGGCATAAAGAAAGGGAAAGCTGTCCAAAACAGCTTCCTATCGAAAATTCTTGTGATTGGAAAAATCAGGAAAGTGGTAAGGTAATGTTTTCTATCAGTTGGCAAGCTGCGCACACAATCCCAGTGTTGTACAGCTTCTTTCTTCACCTTTCCGATGCTGCCGCTCTCTCCGGCTCCCGGAGCCCAAGAAGCGGCTTCTTCGCGCAAAGACGATTGTACCGCTCACAGTGCTCTCTTAGCGCGGCTTCTGCCGAAAGAAGCCCGGGAGCGGCGCTTAGCTCCGGAGAGCATCGTCCCTTCGTCTTTAGCGTCTTTTGTGGTCTACATCCTAGCAGAAAGCTTTTCCACTCTGTCTGGCAAGGAAAACCTGCGGGAGCACAGAAAACATCTCCCATCGTGTTCTGGACATTGCACGGAGGTCTGCCAAGTGTTTGTATGAAGAAATTGATAGTTGTCCAAAATAACTTCTTATCGAATACTCTTGTGATGGGAAAATTCAGGAAAGTGGTAAGGTAATGTTTTCTATCAGTTGGCAAGCTGCGCACACAATCACAGTGTTGTAGAGCTTCTTTCTTCACCTTTCCGATGCTGCCTCTCTCTCCGGCTCCCGGAGCCGAAGAAACGGCTTCTTCGCGCAAAGACGATTGTACCGGTCCCAGTGCTCTCTTAGCGCGGCTTCTGCCGAAAGAAGCCCGGGAGCGGCGCTTAGCTCCGGAGAGCATCGTCCCTTCGTCTTTAGCGTCTTTTGTGGTCTACATCCTGGCAGAAAGCTTTTCCACTCTGTCTGGCAAGGAAAACCTGCGGGAGCACAGAAAACATCTCCCATCTTGTTCTGGACGTTGCACGGAGGTCTGCCATGTGTTTGGCATAAAGAAAAGAAAAGCTGTCCAAAACAGCTTCTTATCGAATATTCATGTGATTAGAAAAGTCAGGAGAATGGTAAGGTAATGTTTTCTATCAGTTGGCAAGTTGAGCACACAATCCCAGGGTTGTGCAGCTTCCTTCTTCACCTTTCCGATGCTGCCGCTCTCTCCGGCTCCCGGAGCCGAAGAAGCGGCTTCTTCGCGCAAAGACGATTCTACCGCTCACAGTGCTCTTAGCGCCGCTTCTGCCGAAAGAAGCCCGGGAGCGGCGCTTAGCTCCGGAGAGCATCGTCCCTTCGTCTTTAGCGTCTTTTGTGGTCTACATCCTAGCAGAAAGCTTTTCCACTCTGTCGGGCAAGGAAAACCTGCGGGAGCACAGAAAACATCTCCCATCATGTTCTGGACGTTGCACGGAGGTCTGCCAAGTGTTTGGCATAAAGAAAAGAAAAGCTGTCCAAAACAGCTTCTTATCGAATATTCATGTGATTAGAAAAGTCAGGAGAATGGTAAGGTACTGTTTTCTATCAGTTGGCAAGCTGCGCACACAATCCCAGTGTTGTACAGCTTCCTTCTTCACCTGAGCCGAAGAAGCGGCTTCTTCGCGCCAAGACGATTGTACCGGTCACAGTGCTCTCTTAGCGCCGCTTCTGCCGAAAGAAGCCCGGGAGCGGCGCTTAGCTCCGGAGAGCATCGTCCCTTCGCGTTTAGCGTCTTTTGTGGTCTACATTTTAGCAGATAGCGTTTCCACTCTGTCTGGCAAGGAAAACCTGCGGGAGCACAGAAAACATCTCCCATCGTGTTCTGGACATTGCACGGAGGTCTGCCAAGTGTTTTTATGAAGAAATTGATAGTTGTCCAAAATAACTTTCTATCGAATACTCTTGTGATGGGAAAAGTCAGGAAAGTGGTAAGGTAATGTTTTCTATCAGTTGGCGAGCTGCGCACACAATCCCAGTGTTGTACAGCTTCTTTCTTCACCTTTCCGATGCTGCCGCTCTCTCCGGCTCCCGGAGCCCAAGAAGCGGCTTCTTCGCGCAAAGACGATTGTACCGCTCACAGTGCTCTCTTAGCGCGGCTTCTGCCGATAGAAGCCCGGGAACGGCGCTTAGCTCCGGAGAGCATCGTCCCTTCGTCTTTAGCGTCTTTTGTGGTCTACATCCTAGCAGAAAGCTTTTCCACTCTGTCTGGCAAGGAAAACCTGCGGGAGCACAGAAAACATCTCCCATCGTGTTCTGGACATTGCACGGAGGTCTGCCAAGTGTTTGTATGAAGAAATTGATAGTTGTCCAAAATAACTTTCTATCGAATACTCTTGTGATGGGAAAATTCAGGAAAGTGGTAAGGTAATGTTTTCTATCAGTTGGCGAGCTGCGCACACAATCACAGTGTTGTAGAGCTTCTTTCTTCACCTTTCCGATGCTGCCTCTCTCTCCGGCTCCCGGAGCCGAAGAAACGGCTTCTTCGCGCAAAGACGATTGTACCGGTCCCAGTGCTCTCTTAGCGCGGCTTCTGCCGAAAGACGCCCGGGAGCGGCGCTTAGCTCCGGAGAGCATCGTCCCTTCGTCTTTAGCGTCTTTTGTGGTCTACATCCTATCGGAAAGCTTTTCCTCTCTGTCTGGCACGGAAAACCTGCGGGAGCACAGAAAACATCTCCCATCTTGTTCTGGACGTTGCACGGAGGTCTGCCAAGTGTTTGGCATAAAGAAAAGAAAAGCTGTCCAAAAGAGCTTCTTATCGAATATTCATGTGTTTAGAAAAGTCAGGAGAATGGTAAGGTAATATTTTCTATCAGTTGGCAAGTTGAGCACACAATCCCAGGGTTGTGCAGCTTCCCTCTTCAGCTTTCCGATGCTGCCGCTCTCTCCGGCTCCCTGAGCCCAAGAAGCGGCTTCTTCGCGCAAAGACGATTGTACCGCTCACAGTGCTCTTAGCGCCGCTTCTGCCGAAAGAAGCCCGGGAGCGGCGATTAGCTCCGGAGAGCATCGTCCCTTCGCGTTTGGCGTCTTTTGTAGTCTACATTTTAGCAGATAGCGTTTCCACTCTATCTGGCAAGGAAAACCTGCGCGAGCACAGAAAACATCTCCCATCGTGTTCTGGACGTTGCACGGACGTCTGCCAAGTGTTTGGCATAAAGAAAAGAAAAGCTGTCCAAAACAGCTTCTTATCGAATATTCATGTGATTAGAAAAGTCAGGAGAATGGTAAGGTACTGTTTTCTATCAGTTGGCAAGCTGCGCACACAATCCCAGTGTTGTACAGCTTCCTTCTTCTCCTGAGCCGAAGAAGCGGCTTCTTCGCGCAAAGACGATTGTACCGCTCACAGTGATCTCTTAGCGCCGCTTCTGCCGAAAGAAGCCCGGGAGCGGCGCTTAGCTCCGGAGAGCATCGTCCCTTCGCGTTTAGCGTCTTTTGTAGTCTACATTTTAGCAGATAGCGTTTCCACTCAGTCTGGCAAGGAAAACCTGCGGGAGCACAGAAAACATCTCCCATCGTGTTCTGGACATTGCACGGAGGTCTGCCAAGTGTTTGTATGAAGAAATTGATAGTTGTCCAAAATAACTTTCTATCGAATACTCTTGTGATGGGAAAATTCAGGAAAGTGGTAAGGTAATGTTTTCTATCAGTTGGCAAGCTGCGCACACAATCACAGTGTTGTAGAGCTTCTTTCTTCACCTTTCCGATGCTGCCTCTCTCTCCGGCTCCCGGAGCCGAAGAAACGGCTTCTTCGCGCAAAGACGATTGTACCGGTCCCAGTGCTCTCTTAGCGCGGCTTCTGCCGAAAGAAGCCCGGGAGCGGCGCTTAGCTCCGGAGAGCATCGTCCCTTCGTCTTTAGCGTCTTTTGTGGTCTACATCCTGGCAGAAAGCTTTTCCACTCTGTCTGGCAAGGAAAACCTGCGGGAGCACAGAAAACATCTCCCATCTTGTTCTGGACGTTGCACGGAGGTCTGCCCTGTGTTTGGCATAAAGAAAAGAAAAGCTGTCCAAAACAGCTTCTTATCGAATATTCATGTGATTAGAAAAGTCAGGAGAATGGTAAGGTAATGTTTTCTATCAGTTGGCAAGTTGAGCACACAATCCCAGGGTTGTGCAGCTTCCTTCTTCACCTTTCCGATGCTGCCGCTCTCTCCGGCTCCCGGAGCCGAAGAAGCGGCTTCTTCGCGCAAAGACGATTCTACCGCTCACAGTGCTCTTAGCGCCGCTTCTGCCGAAAGAAGCCCGGGAGCGGCGCTTAGCTCCGGAGAGCATCGTCCCTTCGTCTTTAGCGTCTTTTGTGGTCTACATCCTAGCAGAAAGCTTTTCCACTCTGTCGGGCAAGGAAAACCTGCGGGAGCACAGAAAACATCTCCCATCATGTTCTGGACGTTGCACGGAGGTCTGCCAAGTGTTTGGCATAAAGAAAAGAAAAGCTGTCCAAAACAGCTTCTTATCGAATATTCATGTGATTAGAAAAGTCAGGAGAATGGTAAGGTACTGTTTTCTATCAGTTGGCAAGCTGCGCACACAATCCCAGTGTTGTACAGCTTCCTTCTTCACCTGAGCCGAAGAAGCGGCTTCTTCGCGCCAAGACGATTGTACCGGTCACAGTGCTCTCTTAGCGCCGCTTCTGCCGAAAGAAGCCCGGGAGCGGCGCTTAGCTCCGGAGAGCATCGTCCCTTCGCGTTTAGCGTCTTTTGTAGTCTACATTTTAGCAGATAGCGTTTCCACTCTGTCTGGCAAGGAAAACCTGCGGGAGCACAGAAAACATCTCCCATCGTGTTCTGGACATTGCACGGAGGTCTGCCAAGTGTTTTTATGAAGAAATTGATAGTTGTCCAAAATAACTTTCTATCGAATACTCTTGTGATGGGAAAAGTCAGGAAAGTGGTAAGGTAATGTTTTCTATCAGTTGGCGAGCTGCGCACACAATCCCAGTGTTGTACAGCTTCTTTCTTCACCTTTCCGATGCTGCCGCTCTCTCCGGCTCCCGGAGCCCAAGAAGCGGCTTCTTCGCGCAAAGACGATTGTACCGCTCACAGTGCTCTCTTAGCGCGGCTTCTGCCGAAAGAAGCCCGGGAGCGGCGCTTAGCTCCGGAGAGCATCGTCCCTTCGTCTTTAGCGTCTTTTGTGGTCTACATCCTAGCAGAAAGCTTTTCCACTCTGTCTGGCAAGGAAAACCTGCGGGAGCACAGAAAACATCTCCCATCGTGTTCTGGACATTGCACGGAGGTCTGCCAAGTGTTTGTATGAAGAAATTGATAGTTGTCCAAAATAACTTTCTATCGAATACTCTTGTGATGGGAAAATTCAGGAAAGTGGTAAGGTAATGTTTTCTATCAGTTGGCGAGCTGCGCACACAATCACAGTGTTGTAGAGCTTCTTTCTTCACCTTTCCGATGCTGCCTCTCTCTCCGGCTCCCGGAGCCGAAGAAACGGCTTCTTCGCGCAAAGACGATTGTACCGGTCCCAGTGCTCTCTTAGCGCGGCTTCTGCCGAAAGAAGCCCGGGAGCGGCGCTTAGCTCCGGAGAGCATCGTCCCTTCGTCTTTAGCGTCTTTTGTGGTCTACATCCTAGCAGAAAGCTTTTCCACTCTGTCTGGCAAGGAAAACCTGCGGGAGCACAGAAAACATCTCCCATCGTGTTCTGGACATTGCACGGAGGTCTGCCAAGTGTTTGTATGAAGAAATTGATAGTTGTCCAAAATAACTTTCTATCGAATACTCTTGTGATGGGAAAATTCAGGAAAGTGGTAAGGTAATGTTTTCTATCAGTTGGCGAGCTGCGCACACAATCACAGTGTTGTAGAGCTTCTTTCTTCACCTTTCCGATGCTGCCTCTCTCTCCGGCTCCCGGAGCCGAAGAAACGGCTTCTTCGCGCAAAGACGATTGTACCGGTCCCAGTGCTCTCTTAGCGCGGCTTCTGCCGAAAGAAGCCCGGGAGCGGCGCTTAGCTCCGGAGAGCATCGTCCCTTCGTCTTTAGCGTCTTTTGTGGTCTACATCCTGGCAGAAAGCTTTTCCACTCTGTCTGGCAAGGAAAACCTGCGGGAGCACAGAAAACATCTCCCATCTTGTTCTGGACGTTGCACGGAGGTCTGCCATGTGTTTGGCATAAAGAAAAGAAAAGCTGTCCAAAACAGCTTCTTATCGAATATTCATGTGATTAGAAAAGTCAGGAGAATGGTAAGGTAATGTTTTCTATCAGTTGGCAAGTTGAGCACACAATCCCAGGGTTGTGCAGCTTCCTTCTTCACCTTTCCGATGCTGCCGCTCTCTCCGGCTCCCGGAGCCGAAGAAGCGGCTTCTTCGCGCAAAGACGATTCTACCGCTCACAGTGCTCTTAGCGCCGCTTCTGCCGAAAGAAGCCCGGGAGCGGCGCTTAGCTCCGGAGAGCATCGTCCCTTCGTCTTTAGCGTCTTTTGTGGTCTACATCCTAGCAAAAAGCTTTTCCACTCTGTCGGGCAAGGAAAACCTGCGGGAGCACAGAAAACATCTCCCATCATGTTCTGGACGTTGCACGGAGGTCTGCCAAGTGTTTGGCATAAAGAAAAGAAAAGCTGTCCAAAACAGCTTCTTATCGAATATTCATGTGATTAGAAAAGTCAGGAGAATGGTAAGGTACTGTTTTCTATCAGTTGGCAAGCTGCGCACACAATCCCAGTGTTGTACAGCTTCCTTCTTCACCTGAGCCGAAGAAGCGGCTTCTTCGCGCAAAGACGATTGTACCGCTCACAGTGCTCTCTTAGCGCCGCTTCTGCCGAAAGAAGCCCGGGAGCGGCGCTTAGCTCCGGAGAGCATCGTCCCTTCGCGTTTAGCGTCTTTTGTAGTCTACATTTTAGCAGATAGCGTTTCCACTCTGTCTGGCAAGGAAAACCTGCGGGAGCACAGAAAACATCTCCCATCGTGTTCTGGACATTGCACGGATGTCTGCCAAGTGTTTGTATGAAGAAATTGATAGCAGCCCAAAATAACTTTCTATCGAATACTCTTGTGATGGGAAAAGTCAGGAAAGTGGTAAGGTAATGTTTTCTATCAGTTGGCGATCTGCGCACACAATCCCAGTGTTGTACAGCTTCCTTCTTCACCTTTCCGATGCTGCCTCTCTCTCCGGCTCCCGGAGCCGAAGAAACGGCTTCTTCGCGCAAAGACGATTGTACCGGTCCCAGTGCTCTCTTAGCGCGGCTTCTGCCGAAAGAAGCCCGGGAGCGGCGCTTAGCTCCGGAGAGCATCGTCCCTTCGTCTTTAGCGTCTTTTGCGGTCTACATCCTAGCAGAAATCTTTTCCTCTCTGTCTGGCAAGGAAAACCTGCGGGAGCACAGAAAACATCTCCCATCCTTTTCTGGACGTTGCACGGAGGTCTGCCAAGTGTTTGGCATAAAGAAAAGAAAAACTGTCCAAAACAGCTTCTTATCGAATATTCATGTGATTAGAAAAGTCAGGAGAATGGTAAGGTAATGTTTTCTATCAGTTGGCAAGTTGAGCACACAATCCCAGGGTTGTGCAGCTTCCTTCTTCACCTTTCCGATGCTGCCGCTCTCTCCGGCTCCCGGAGCCGAAGAAACGGCTTCTTCGCGCAAAGACGATTGTTCCGCTCACAGTGCTCTTAGCGCCGCTTCTGCCGAAAGAAGCCCGGGAGCGGCGCTCAGCTCCGGAGAGCATCGTCCCTTCGCGTTTGGCGTCTTTTGTAGGCTACATTTTAGCAGATTGCGTTTCCACACTGTCTGGCAAGGAAAATCTGCGGGAGCACAGAAAACATCTCCCATCGTGTTCTGGACGTTGCACGGAGGTCTGCCAAGTGTTTGGCATAAAGAAAAGAAAAGCTGTCCAAAACAGCTTCTTATCGAATATTCATGTGATTAGAAAAGTCAGGAGAATGGTAAGGTACTGTTTTCTATCAGTTGGCAAGTTGAGCACAAAATCCCAGTGTTGTACAGCTTCTTTCTTCACCTTTCCGATGCTGCCGCTCTCTCCGGCTCCCGGAGCCGAAGAAGCGGCTTCTTCGCTCAAAGACGATCGTACCGGTCACAGTGCTCTCTTAGCGCGGCTTCTGCCGAAAGAAGCCCGGGAGCGGCGATTAGCTCCGGAGAGCGTCGTCCCTTCGTCTTTAGCGTCTTTTGTGGTCTACATCCTAGCAGAAAGCTTTTCCACTCTGTCTGGCAAGGAAAACCTGCGGGAGCACAGAAAACATCTCCCATCGTGTTCTGGACATTGCACGGAGGTCTGCCAAGTGTTTGTATGAAGAAATTGATAGTTGTCCAAAATAACTTTCTATCGAATACTCCTGTGATGGGAAAAGTCAGGAAAGTGGTAAGGTAATGTTTTCTATCAGTTGGCGAGCTGCGCACACAATCCCAGTGTTGTACAGCTTCCTTCTTCACCTTTCCGATGCTGCCGCTCTCTCCGGCTCCCGGAGCCGAAGAAACGGCTTCTTCGCGCAAAGACGATTGTACCGGTCACAGTGCTCTCTTAGCGCGGCTTCTGCCGAAAGACGCCCGGGAGCGGCGCTTAGCTCCGGAGAGCATCGTCCCTTCGTCTTTAGCGTCTTTTGTGGTCTACATCCTAGCAGAAAGCTTTTCCACTCTGTCGGGCAAGGAAAACCTGCGGGAGCACAGAAAACATCTCCCATCGTGTTCTGGACATTGCACGGAGGTCTGCCAAGTGTTTGGCATAAAGAAAAGAAAAGCTGTCCAAAACAGCTTCTTATCGAATATTCATGTGATTAGAAAAGTCAGGAGAATGGTAAGGTAATGTTTTCTATCAGTTGGCAAGTTGAGCGCACAATCCCAGGGTTGTGCAGCTTTCTTCTTCACCTTTACGATGCTGCCGCTCTCTCCGGCTCCCGGAGCCGAAGAAACGGCTTCTTCGCGCAAAGACGATTGTACCGGTCCCAGTGCTCTCTTAGCGCGGCTTCTGCCGAAAGAAGCCCGGGAGCGGCGCTTAGCTCCGGAGAGCATCGTCCCTTCGCGTTTGGCGTCTTTTGTAGTCTACATTTTAGCAGATAGCGTTTCCACTCTGTCTGGCAAGGAAAACCTGCGCGAGCACAGAAAACATCTCCCATCGTGTTCTGGACATTGCACGGAGCTCTGCCAAGTGTTTGGCATAAAGAAAGGGAAAGCTGTCCAAAACAGCTTCCTATCGAAAATTCTTGTGATTGGAAAAATCAGGAAAGTGGTAAGGTAATGTTTTCTATCAGTTGGCAAGCTGCGCACACAATCCCAGTGTTGTACAGCTTCTTTCTTCACCTTTCCGATGCTGCCGCTCTCTCCGGCTCCCGGAGCCCAAGAAGCGGCTTCTTCGCGCAAAGACGATTGTACCGCTCACAGTGCTCTCTTAGCGCGGCTTCTGCCGAAAGAAGCCCGGGAGCGGCGCTTAGCTCCGGAGAGCATCGTCCCTTCGTCTTTAGCGTCTTTTGTGGTCTACATCCTAGCAGAAAGCTTTTCCACTCTGTCTGGCAAGGAAAACCTGCGGGAGCACAGAAAACATCTCCCATCGTGTTCTGGACATTGCACGGAGGTCTGCCAAGTGTTTGTATGAAGAAATTGATAGTTGTCCAAAATAACTTCTTATCGAATACTCTTGTGATGGGAAAATTCAGGAAAGTGGTAAGGTAATGTTTTCTATCAGTTGGCGAGCTGCGCACACAATCACAGTGTTGTAGAGCTTCTTTCTTCACCTTTCCGATGATGCCTCTCTCTCCGGCTCCCGGAGCCGAAGAAACGGCTTCTTCGCGCAAAGACGATTGTACCGGTCACAGTGCTCTCTTAGCGCGGCTTCTGCCGAAAGAAGCCCGGGAGCGGCGCTTAGCTCCGGAGAGCATCGTCCCTTCGTCTTTAGCGTCTTTTGTGGTCTACATCCTGGCAGAAAGCTTTTCCACTCTGTCTGGCAAGGAAAACCTGCGGGAGCACAGAAAACATCTCCCATCTTGTTCTGGACGTTGCACGGAGGTCTGCCATGTGTTTGGCATAAAGAAAAGAAAAGCTGTCCAAAACAGCTTCTTATCGAATATTCATGTGATTAGAAAAGTCAGGAGAATGGTAAGGTAATGTTTTCTATCAGTTGGCAAGTTGAGCACACAATCCCAGGGTTGTGCAGCTTCCTTCTTCACCTTTCCGATGCTGCCGCTCTCTCCGGCTCCCGGAGCCGAAGAAGCGGCTTCTTCGCGCAAAGACGATTGTACCGCTCACAGTGCTCTTAGCGCCGCTTCTGCCGAAAGAAGCCCGGGAGCGGCGCTTAGCTCCGGAGAGCATCGTCCCTTCGTCTTTAGCGTCTTTTGTGGTCTACATCCTGGCAGAAAGCTTTTCCACTCTGTCTGGCAAGGAAAACCTGCGGGAGCACAGAAAACATCTCCCATCTTGTTCTGGACGTTGCACGGAGGTCTGCCATGTGTTTGGCATAAAGAAAAGAAAAGCTGTCCAAAACAGCTTCTTATCGAATATTCATGTGATTAGAAAAGTCAGGAGAATGGTAAGGTAATGTTTTCTATCAGTTGGCAAGTTGAGCACACAATCCCAGGGTTGTGCAGCTTCCTTCTTCACCTTTCCGATGCTGCCGCTCTCTCCGGCTCCCGGAGCCGAAGAAGCGGCTTCTTCGCGCAAAGACGATTCTACCGCTCACAGTGCTCTTAGCGCCGCTTCTGCCGAAAGAAGCCCGGGAGCGGCGCTTAGCTCCGGAGAGCATCGTCCCTTCGTCTTTAGCGTCTTTTGTGGTCTACATCCTAGCAGAAAGCTTTTCCACTCTGTCGGGCAAGGAAAACCTGCGGGAGCACAGAAAACATCTCCCATCATGTTCTGGACGTTGCACGGAGGTCTGCCAAGTGTTTGGCATAAAGAAAAGAAAAGCTGTCCAAAACAGCTTCTTATCGAATATTCATGTGATTAGAAAAGTCAGGAGAATGGTAAGGTACTGTTTTCTATCAGTTGGCAAGCAGCGCACACAATCCCAGTGTTGTACAGCTTCCTTCTTCACCTGAGCCGAAGAAGCGGCTTCTTCGCGCCAAGACGATTGTACCGGTCACAGTGCTCTCTTAGCGCCGCTTCTGCCGAAAGAAGCCCGGGAGCGGCGCTTAGCTCCGGAGAGCATCGTCCCTTCGCGTTTAGCGTCTTTTGTAGTCTACATTTTAGCAGATAGCGTTTCCACTCTGTCTGGCAAGGAAAACCTGCGGGAGCACAGAAAACATCTCCCATCGTGTTCTGGACATTGCACGGAGGTCTGCCAAGTGTTTTTATGAAGAAATTGATAGTTGTCCAAAACAGCTTCTTATCGAATATTCATGTGATTAGAAAAGTCAGGAGAATGGTAAGGTACTGTTTTCTATCAGTTGGCAAGTTGAGCACAAAATCCCAGTGTTGTACAGCTTCTTTCTTCACCTTTCCGATGCTGCCGCTCTCTCCGGCTCCCGGAGCCGAAGAAGCGGCTTCTTCGCTCAAAGACGATCGTACCGGTCACAGTGCTCTCTTAGCGCGGCTTCTGCCGAAAGAAGCCCGGGAGCGGCGATTAGCTCCGGAGAGCGTCGTCCCTTCGTCTTTAGCGTCTTTTGTGGTCTACATCCTAGCAGAAAGCTTTTCCACTCTGTCTGGCAAGGAAAACCTGCGGGAGCACAGAAAACATCTCCCATCGTGTTCTGGACATTGCACGGAGGTCTGCCAAGTGTTTGTATGAAGAAATTGATAGTTGTCCAAAATAACTTTCTATCGAATACTCCTGTGATGGGAAAAGTCAGGAAAGTGGTAAGGTAATGTTTTCTATCAGTTGGCGAGCTGCGCACACAATCCCAGTGTTGTACAGCTTCCTTCTTCACCTTTCCGATGCTGCCTCTCTCTCCGGCTCCCGGAGCCGAAGAAACGGCTTCTTCGCGCAAAGACGATTGTACCGGTCACAGTGCTCTCTTAGCGCGGCTTCTGCCGAAAGACGCCCGGGAGCGGCGCTTAGCTCCGGAGAGCATCGTCCCTTCGTCTTTAGCGTCTTTTGCGGTCTACATCCTAGCAGAAAGCTTTTCCACTCTGTCGGGCAAGGAAAACCTGCGGGAGCACAGAAAACATCTCCCATCGTGTTCTGGACATTGCACGGAGGTCTGCCAAGTGTTTGTATGAAGAAATTGATAGTTGTCCAAAATAACTTTCTATCGAATACTCTTGTGATGGGAAAATTCAGGAAAGTGGTAAGGTAATGTTTTCTATCAGTTGGCGAGCTGCGCACACAATCACAGTGTTGTAGAGCTTCTTTCTTCACCTTTCCGATGCTGCCTCTCTCTCCGGCTCCCGGAGCCGAAGAAACGGCTTCTTCGCGCAAAGACGATTGTACCGGTCCCAGTGCTCTCTTAGCGCGGCTTCTGCCGAAAGAAGCCCGGGAGCGGCGCTTAGCTCCGGAGAGCATCGTCCCTTCGTCTTTAGCGTCTTTTGTGGTCTACATCCTGGCAGAAAGCTTTTCCACTCTGTCTGGCAAGGAAAACCTGCGGGAGCACAGAAAACATCTCCCATCTTGTTCTGGACGTTGCACGGAGGTCTGCCATGTGTTTGGCATAAAGAAAAGAAAAGCTGTCCAAAACAGCTTCTTATCGAATATTCATGTGTTTAGAAAAGTCAGGAGAATGGTAAGGTAATGTTTTCTATCAGTTGGCAAGTTGAGCACACAATCCCAGGGTTGTGCAGCTTCCTTCTTCACCTTTCCGATGCTGCCGCTCTCTCCGGCTCCCGGAGCCGAAGAAGCGGCTTCTTCGCGCAAAGACGATTGTACCGCTCACAGTGCTCTTAGCGCCGCTTCTGCCGAAAGAAGCCCGGGAGCGGCGCTTAGCTCCGGAGAGCATCGTCCCTTCGTCTTTAGCGTCTTTTGTGGTCTACATCCTAGCAGAAAGCTTTTCCACTCTGTCGGGCAAGGAAAACCTGCGGGAGCACAGAAAACATCTCCCATCGTGTTCTGGACGTTGCACGGACGTCTGCCAAGTGTTTGGCATAAAGAAAAGAAAAGCTGTCCAAAACAGCTTCTTATCGAATATTCATGTGATTAGAAAAGTCAGGAGAATGGTAAGGTACTGTTTTCTATCAGTTGGCAAGCTGCGCACACAATCCCAGTGTTGTACAGCTTCCTTCTTCACCTGAGCCGAAGAAGCGGCTTCTTCGCGCAAAGACGATTGTACCGCTCACAGTGCTCTCTTAGCGCCGCTTCTGCCGAAAGAAGCCCGGGAGCGGCGCTTAGCTCCGGAGAGCATCGTCCCTTCGCGTTTAGCGTCTTTTGTAGTCTACATTTTAGCAGATAGCGTTTCCACTCAGTCTGGCAAGGAAAACCTGCGGGAGCACAGAAAACATCTCCCATCGTGTTCTGGACATTGCACGGAGGTCTGCCAAGTGTTTGTATGAAGAAATTGATAGCAGCCCAAAATAACTTTCTATCGAATACTCTTGTGATGGGAAAAGTCAGGAAAGTGGTAAGGTAATGTTTTCTATCAGTTGGCGATCTGCGCACACAATCCCAGTGTTGTACAGCTTCCTTCTTCACCTTTCCGATGCTGCCTCTCTCTCCGGCTCCCGGAGCCGAAGAAACGGCTTCTTCGCGCAAAGACGATTGTACCGGTCCCAGTGCTCTCTTAGCGCGGCTTCTGCCGAAAGAAGCCCGGGAGCGGCGCTTAGCTCCGGAGAGCATCGTCCCTTCGTCTTTAGCGTCTTTTGCGGTCTACATCCTAGCAGAAATCTTTTCCTCTCTGTCTGGCAAGGAAAACCTGCGGGAGCACAGAAAACATCTCCCATCGTGTTCTGGACGTTGCACGGAGGTCTGCCAAGTGTTTGGCATAAAGAAAAGAAAAGCTGTCCAAAACAGCTTCTTATCGAATATTCATGTGATTAGAAAAGTCAGGAGAATGGTAAGGTAATATTTTCTATCAGTTGGCAAGTTGAGCACACAATCCCAGGGTTGTGCAGCTTCCTTCTTCACCTTTCCGATGCTGCCGCTCTCTCCGGCTCCCGGAGCCGAAGAAGCGGCTTCTTCGCGCAAAGACGATTGTACCGCTCACAGTGCTCTTAGCGCCGCTTCTGCCGAAAGAAGCCCGGGAGCGGCGCTCAGCTCCGGAGAGCATCGTCCCTTCGCGTTTGGCGTCTTTTGTAGTCTACATTTTAGCAGATTGCGTTTCCACTCTGTCTGGCAAGGAAAATCTGCGGGAGCACAGAAAACATCTCCCATCGTGTTCTGGACGTTGCACGGAGGTCTGCCAAGTGTTTGGCATAAAGAAAAGAAAAGCTGTCCAAAACAGCTTCTTATCGAATATTCATGTGATTAGAAAAGTCAGGAGAATGGTAAGGTACTGTTTTCTATCAGTTGGCAAGTTGAGCACAAAATCCCAGTGTTGTACAGCTTCTTTCTTCACCTTTCCGATGCTGCCGCTCTCTCCGGCTCCCGGAGCCGAAGAAGCGGCTTCTTCGCTCAAAGACGATCGTACCGGTCACAGTGCTCTCTTAGCGCGGCTTCTGCCGAAAGAAGCCCGGGAGCGGCGATTAGCTCCGGAGAGCGTCGTCCCTTCGTCTTTAGCGTCTTTTGTGGTCTACATCCTAGCAGAAAGCTTTTCCACTCTGTCTGGCAAGGAAAACCTGCGGGAGCACAGAAAACATCTCCCATCGTGTTCTGGACATTGCACGGAGGTCTGCCAAGTGTTTGTATGAAGAAATTGATAGTTGTCCAAAATAACTTTCTATCGAATACTCCTGTGATGGGAAAAGTCAGGAAAGTGGTAAGGTAATGTTTTCTATCAGTTGGCGAGCTGCGCACACAATCCCAGTGTTGTACAGCTTCCTTCTTCACCTTTCCGATGCTGCCTCTCTCTCCGGCTCCCGGAGCCGAAGAAACGGCTTCTTCGCGCAAAGACGATTGTACCGGTCACAGTGCTCTCTTAGCGCGGCTTCTGCCGAAAGACGCCCGGGAGCGGCGCTTAGCTCCGGAGAGCATCGTCCCTTCGTCTTTAGCGTCTTTTGCGGTCTACATCCTAGCAGAAAGCTTTTCCACTCTGTCGGGCAAGGAAAACCTGCGGGAGCACAGAAAACATCTCCCATCGTGTTCTGGACATTGCACGGAGGTCTGCCAAGTGTTTGGCATAAAGAAAAGAAAAACTGTCCAAAACAGCTTCTTATCGAATATTCATGTGATTAGAAAAGTCAGGAGAATGGTAAGGTAATGTTTTCTATCAGTTGGCAAGTTGAGCGCACAATCCCAGGGTTGTGCAGCTTTCTTCTTCACCTTTCCGATGCTGCCGCTCTCTCCGGCTCCCGGAGCCGAAGAAACGGCTTCTTCGCGCAAAGACGATTGTACCGGTCCCAGTGCTCTCTTAGCGCGGCTTCTGCCGAAAGAAGCCCGGGAGCGGCGCTTAGCTCCGGAGAGCATCGTCCCTTCGCGTTTGGCGTCTTTTGTAGTCTACATTTTAGCAGATAGCGTTTCCACTCTGTCTGGCAAGGAAAACCTGCGGGAGCACAGAAAACATCTCCCATCGTGTTCTGGACATTGCACGGAGCTCTGCCAAGTGTTTGGCATAAAGAAAGGGAAAGCTGTCCAAAACAGCTTCCTATCGAAAATTCTTGTGATTGGAAAAATCAGGAAAGTGGTAAGGTAATGTTTTCTATCAGTTGGCAAGCTGCGCACACAATCCCAGTGTTGTACAGCTTCTTTCTTCACCTTTCCGATGCTGCCGCTCTCTCCGGCTCCCGGAGCCCAAGAAGCGGCTTCTTCGCGCAAAGACGATTGTACCGCTCACAGTGCTCTCTTAGCGCGGCTTCTGCCGAAAGAAGCCCGGGAGCGGCGCTTAGCTCCGGAGAGCATCGTCCCTTCGTCTTTAGCGTCTTTTGTGGTCTACATCCTAGCAGAAAGCTTTTCCACTCTGTCTGGCAAGGAAAACCTGCGGGAGCACAGAAAACATCTCCCATCGTGTTCTGGACATTGCACGGAGGTCTGCCAAGTGTTTGTATGAAGAAATTGATAGTTGTCCAAAATAACTTCTTATCGAATACTCTTGTGATGGGAAAATTCAGGAAAGTGGTAAGGTAATGTTTTCTATCAGTTGGCAAGCTGCGCACACAATCACAGTGTTGTAGAGCTTCTTTCTTCACCTTTCCGATGATGCCTCTCTCTCCGGCTCCCGGAGCCGAAGAAACGGCTTCTTCGCGCAAAGACGATTGTACCGCTCACAGTGCTCTCTTAGCGCGGCTTCTGCCGAAAGAAGCCCGGGAGCGGCGCTTAGCTCCGGAGAGCATCGTCCCTTCGTCTTTAGCGTCTTTTGTGGTCTACATCCTGGCAGAAAGCTTTTCCACTCTGTCTGGCAAGGAAAACCTGCGGGAGCACAGAAAACATCTCCCATCGTGTTCTGGACGTTGCACGGAGGTCTGCCATGTGTTTGGCATAAAGAAAAGAAAAGCTGTCCAAAACAGCTTCTTATCGAATATTCATGTGATTAGAAAAGTCAGGAGAATGGTAAGGTAATGTTTTCTATCAGTTGGCAAGTTGAGCACACAATCCCAGGGTTGTGCAGCTTCCTTCTTCACCTTTCCGATGCTGCCGCTCTCTCCGGCTCCCGGAGCCGAAGAAGCGGCTTCTTCGCGCAAAGACGATTGTACCGCTCACAGTGCTCTTAGCGCCGCTTCTGCCGAAAGAAGCCCGAGAGCGGCGCTTAGCTCCGGAGAGCATCGTCCCTTCGTCTTTAGCGTCTTTTGTGGTCTACATCCTAGCAGAAAGCTTTTCCACTCTGTCGGGCAAGGAAAACCTGCGGGAGCACAGAAAACATCTCCCATCATGTTCTGGACGTTGCACGGACGTCTGCCAAGTGTTTGGCATAAAGAAAAGAAAAGCTGTCCAAAACAGCTTCTTATCGAATATTCATGTGATTAGAAAAGTCAGGAGAATGGTAAGGTACTGTTTTCTATCAGTTGGCAAGCTGCGCACACAATCCCAGTGTTGTACAGCTTCCTTCTTCACCTGAGCCGAAGAAGCGGCTTCTTCGCGCAAAGACGATTGTACCGCTCACAGTGCTCTCTTAGCGCCGCTTCTGCCGAAAGAAGCCCGGGAGCGGCGCTTAGCTCCGGAGAGCATCGTCCCTTCGCGTTTGGCGTCTTTTGTAGTCTACATTTTAGCAGATAGCGTTTCCACTCTGTCTGGCAAGGAAAACCTGCGGGAGCACAGAAAACATCTCCCATCGTGTTCTGGACATTGCACGGAGGTCTGCCAAGTGTTTGTATGAAGAAATTGATAGCTGCCCAAAATAACTTTCTATCGAATACTCTTGTGATGGGAAAAGTCAGGAAAGTGGTAAGGTAATGTTTTCTATCAGTTGGCGAGCTGCGCACACAATCCCAGTGTTGTACAGCTTCCTTCTTCACCTTTCCGATGCTGCCTCTCTCTCCGGCTCCCGGAGCCGAAGAAACGGCTTCTTCGCGCAAAGACGATTGTACCGGTCACAGTGCTCTCTTAGCGCGGCTTCTGCCGAAAGACGCCCGGGAGCGGCGCTTAGCTCCGGAGAGCATCGTCCCTTCGTCTTTAGCGTCTTTTGTGGTCTACATCCTAGCAGAAAGCTTTTCCACTCTGTCTGGCAAGGAAAACCTGCGGGAGCACAGAAAACATCTCCCATCGTGTTCTGGACATTGCACGGAGGTCTGCCAAGTGTTTGGCATAAAGAAAAGAAAAACTGTCCAAAACAGCTTCTTATCGAATATTCATGTGATTAGAAAAGTCAGGAGAATGGTAAGGTAATGTTTTCTATCAGTTGGCAAGTTGAGCGCACAATCCCAGGGTTGTGCAGCTTTCTTCTTCACCTTTCCGATGCTGCCGCTCTCTCCGGCTCCCGGAGCCGAAGAAACGGCTTCTTCGCGCAAAGACGATTGTACCGCTCACAGTGCTCTCTTAGCGCGGCTTCTGCCGAAAGAAGCCCGGGAGCGGCGCTTAGCTCCGGAGAGCATCGTCCCTTCGCGTTTGGCGTCTTTTGTAGTCTACATTTTAGCAGATAGCGTTTCCACTCTGTCTGGCAAGGAAAACCTGCGGGAGCACAGAAAACATCTCCCATCGTGTTCTGGACATTGCACGGAGGTCTGCCAAGTGTTTGGCATAAAGAAAGGGAAAGCTGTCCAAAACAGCTTCCTATCGAAAATTCTTGTGATTGGAAAAATCAGGAAAGTGGTAAGGTAATGTTTTCTATCAGTTGGCAAGCTGCGCACACAATCCCAGTGTTGTACAGCTTCCTTCTTCACCTTTCCGATGCTGCCGCTCTCTCCGGCTCCCGGAGCCCAAGAAGCGGCTTCTTCGCGCAAAGACGATTGTACCGCTCACAGTGCTCTCTTAGCGCGGCTTCTGCCGAAAGAAGCCCGGGAGCGGCGCTTAGCTCCGGAGAGCATCGTCCCTTCGTCTTTAGCGTCTTTTGTGGTCTACATCCTAGCAGAAAGCTTTTCCACTCTGTCTGGCAAGGAAAACCTGCGGGAGCACAGAAAACATCTCCCATCGTGTTCTGGACATTGCACGGAGGTCTGCCAAGTGTTTGTATGAAGAAATTGATAGTTGTCCAAAATAACTTTCTATCGAATACTCTTGTGATGGGAAAATTCAGGAAAGTGGTAAGGTAATGTTTTCTATCAGTTGGCGAGCTGCGCACACAATCACAGTGTTGTAGAGCTTCTTTCTTCACCTTTCCGATGCTGCCACTCTCTCCGGCTCCCGGAGCCGAAGAAACGGCTTCTTCGCGCAAAGACGATTGTACCGGTCCCAGTGCTCTCTTAGCGCGGCTTCTGCCGAAAGAAGCCCGGGAGCGGCGCTTAGCTCCGGAGAGCATCGTCCCTTCGCGTTTGGCGTCTTTTGTAGTCTACATTTTAGCAGATAGCGTTTCCACTCTGTCTGGCAAGGAAAACCTGCGGGAGCACAGAAAACATCTCCCATCGTGTTCTGGACATTGCACGGAGCTCTGCCAAGTGTTTGGCATAAAGAAAGGGAAAGCTGTCCAAAACAGCTTCCTATCGAAAATTCTTGTGATTGGAAAAATCAGGAAAGTGGTAAGGTAATGTTTTCTATCAGTTGGCAAGCTGCGCACACAATCCCAGTGTTGTACAGCTTCTTTCTTCACCTTTCCGATGATGCCGCTCTCTCCGGCTCCCGGAGCCCAAGAAGCGGCTTCTTCGCGCAAAGACGATTGTACCGCTCACAGTGCTCTCTTAGCGCGGCTTCTGCCGAAAGAAGCCCGGGAGCGGCGCTTAGCTCCGGAGAGCATCGTCCCTTCGTCTTTAGCGTCTTTTGTGGTCTACATCCTAGCAGAAAGCTTTTCCACTCTGTCTGGCAAGGAAAACCTGCGGGAGCACAGAAAACATCTCCCATCGTGTTCTGGACATTGCACGGAGGTCTGCCAAGTGTTTGTATGAAGAAATTGATAGTTGTCCAAAATAACTTCTTATCGAATACTCTTGTGATGGGAAAATTCAGGAAAGTGGTAAGGTAATGTTTTCTATCAGTTGGCAAGCTGCGCACACAATCACAGTGTTGTAGAGCTTCTTTCTTCACCTTTCCGATGATGCCTCTCTCTCCGGCTCCCGGAGCCGAAGAAACGGCTTCTTCGCGCAAAGACGATTGTACCGGTCACAGTGCTCTCTTAGCGCGGCTTCTGCCGAAAGAAGCCCGGGAGCGGCGCTTAGCTCCGGAGAGCATCGTCCCTTCGTCTTTAGCGTCTTTTGTGGTCTACATCCTGGCAGAAAGCTTTTCCACTCTGTCTGGCAAGGAAAACCTGCGGGAGCACAGAAAACATCTCCCATCGTGTTCTGGACGTTGCACGGAGGTCTGCCATGTGTTTGGCATAAAGAAAAGAAAAGCTGTCCAAAACAGCTTCTTATCGAATATTCATGTGATTAGAAAAGTCAGGAGAATGGTAAGGTAATGTTTTCTATCAGTTGGCAAGTTGAGCACACAATCCCAGGGTTGTGCAGCTTCCTTCTTCACCTTTCCGATGCTGCCGCTCTCTCCGGCTCCCGGAGCCGAAGAAGCGGCTTCTTCGCGCAAAGACGATTGTACCGCTCACAGTGCTCTTAGCGCCGCTTCTGCCGAAAGAAGCCCGAGAGCGGCGCTTAGCTCCGGAGAGCATCGTCCCTTCGTCTTTAGCGTCTTTTGTGGTCTACATCCTAGCAGAAAGCTTTTCCACTCTGTCGGGCAAGGAAAACCTGCGGGAGCACAGAAAACATCTCCCATCATGTTCTGGACGTTGCACGGACGTCTGCCAAGTGTTTGGCATAAAGAAAAGAAAAGCTGTCCAAAACAGCTTCTTATCGAATATTCATGTGATTAGAAAAGTCAGGAGAATGGTAAGGTACTGTTTTCTATCAGTTGGCAAGCTGCGCACACAATCCCAGTGTTGTACAGCTTCCTTCTTCACCTGAGCCGAAGAAGCGGCTTCTTCGCGCAAAGACGATTGTACCGCTCACAGTGCTCTCTTAGCGCCGCTTCTGCCGAAAGAAGCCCGGGAGCGGCGCTTAGCTCCGGAGAGCATCGTCCCTTCGCGTTTAGCGTCTTTTGTAGTCTACATTTTAGCAGATAGCGTTTCCACTCAGTCTGGCAAGGAAAACCTGCGGGAGCACAGAAAACATCTCCCATCGTGTTCTGGACATTGCACGGAGGTCTGCCAAGTGTTTGTATGAAGAAATTGATAGCTGCCCAAAATAACTTTCTATCGAATACTCTTGTGATGGGAAAAGTCAGGAAAGTGGTAAGGTAATGTTTTCTATCAGTTGGCGAGCTGCGCACACTATCACAGTGTTGTACAGCTTCCTTCTTCACCTTTCCGATGCTGCCTCTCTCTCCGGCTCCCGGAGCCGAAGAAACGGCTTCTTCGCGCAAAGACGATTGTACCGGTCCCAGTGCTCTCTTAGCGCGGCTTCTGCCGAAAGACGCCCGGGAGCGGCGCTTAGCTCCGGAGAGCATCGTCCCTTCGTCTTTAGCGTCTTTTGTGGTCTACATCCTAGCAGAAAGCTTTTCCACTCTGTCTGGCAAGGAAAACCTGCGGGAGCACAGAAAACATCTCCCATCGTGTTCTGGACATTGCACGGAGGTCTGCCAAGTGTTTGGCATAAAGAAAAGAAAAACTGTCCAAAACAGCTTCTTATCGAATATTCATGTGATTAGAAAAGTCAGGAGAATGGTAAGGTAATGTTTTCTATCAGTTGGCAAGTTGAGCGCACAATCCCAGGGTTGTGCAGCTTTCTTCTTCACCTTTCCGATGCTGCCGCTCTCTCCGGCTCCCGGAGCCGAAGAAACGGCTTCTTCGCGCAAAGACGATTGTACCGCTCACAGTGCTCTCTTAGCGCGGCTTCTGCCGAAAGAAGCCCGGGAGCGGCGCTTAGCTCCGGAGAGCATCGTCCCTTCGCGTTTGGCGTCTTTTGTAGTCTACATTTTAGCAGATAGCGTTTCCACTCTGTCTGGCAAGGAAAACCTGCGGGAGCACAGAAAACATCTCCCATCGTGTTCTGGACATTGCACGGAGGTCTGCCAAGTGTTTGGCATAAAGAAAGGGAAAGCTGTCCAAAACAGCTTCCTATCGAAAATTCTTGTGATTGGAAAAATCAGGAAAGTGGTAAGGTAATGTTTTCTATCAGTTGGCAAGCTGCGCACACAATCCCAGTGTTGTACAGCTTCCTTCTTCACCTTTCCGATGCTGCCGCTCTCTCCGGCTCCCGGAGCCCAAGAAGCGGCTTCTTCGCGCAAAGACGATTGTACCGCTCACAGTGCTCTCTTAGCGCGGCTTCTGCCGAAAGAAGCCCGGGAGCGGCGCTTAGCTCCGGAGAGCATCGTCCCTTCGTCTTTAGCGTCTTTTGTGGTCTACATCCTAGCAGAAAGCTTTTCCACTCTGTCTGGCAAGGAAAACCTGCGGGAGCACAGAAAACATCTCCCATCGTGTTCTGGACATTGCACGGAGGTCTGCCAAGTGTTTGTATGAAGAAATTGATAGTTGTCCAAAATAACTTTCTATCGAATACTCTTGTGATGGGAAAATTCAGGAAAGTGGTAAGGTAATGTTTTCTATCAGTTGGCGAGCTGCGCACACAATCACAGTGTTGTAGAGCTTCTTTCTTCACCTTTCCGATGCTGCCACTCTCTCCGGCTCCCGGAGCCGAAGAAACGGCTTCTTCGCGCAAAGACGATTGTACCGGTCCCAGTGCTCTCTTAGCGCGGCTTCTGCCGAAAGAAGCCCGGGAGCGGCGCTTAGCTCCGGAGAGCATCGTCCCTTCGTCTTTAGCGTCTTTTGGTGTCTACATCCTAGCGGAAAGCTTTTCCACTCTGTCTGGCAAGGAAAACCTGCGGGAGCACAGAAAACATCTCCCATCATGTTCTGGACGTTGCACGGACGTCTGCCAAGTGTTTGGCATAAAGAAAAGAAAAGCTGTCCAAAACAGCTTCTTATCGAATATTCATGTGATTAGAAAAGTCAGGAGAATGCTAAGGTACTGTTTTCTATCAGTTGGCAATCTGCGCACACAATCCCAGTGTTGTACAGCTTCCTTCTTCACCTGAGCCGAAGAAGCGGCTTCTTCGCGCAAAGACGATTGTACCGGTCCCAGTGCTCTCTTAGCGCGGCTTCTGCCGAAAGACGCCCGGGAGCGGCGCTTAGCTCCGGAGAGCATCGTCCCTTCGTCTTCAGCGTCTTTTGTGGTCTACATCCTAGCGGAAAGCTTTTCCTCTCTGTCTGGCACGGAAAACCTGCGGGAGCACAGAAAACATCTCCCATCGTGTTCTGGACGTTGCACGGAGGTCTGCCAAGTGTTTGGCATAAAGAAAAGAAAAGCTGTCCAAAACAGCTTCTTATCGAATATTCATGTGTTTAGAAAAGTCAGGAGAATGGTAAGGTAATATTTTCTATCAGTTGGCAAGTTGAGCACACAATCCCAGGGTTGTGCAGCTTCCCTCTTCACCTTTCCGATGCTGCCGCTCTCTCCGGCTCCCGGAGCCGAAGAAGCGGCTTCTTCGCGCAAAGACGATTGTACCGCTCACAGTGCTCTTAGCGCCGCTTCTGCCGAAAGAAGCCCGGGAGCGGCGATTAGCTCCGGAGAGCATCGTCCCTTCGCGTTTGGCGTCTTTTGTAGTCTACATTTTAGCAGATAGCGTTTCCACTCTGTCTGGCAAGGAAAACCTGCGCGAGCACAGAAAACATCTCCCATCGTGTTCTGGACGTTGCACGGACGTCTGCCAAGTGTTTGGCATAAAGAAAAGAAAAGCTGTCCAAAACAGCTTCTTATCGAATATTCATGTGATTAGAAAAGTCAGGAGAATGGTAAGGTACTGTTTTCTATCAGTTGGCAAGCTGCGCACACAATCCCAGTGTTGTACAGCTTCCTTCTTCTCCTGAGCCGAAGAAGCGGCTTCTTCGCGCAAAGACGATTGTACCGGTCACAGTGCTCTCTTAGCGCCGCTTCTGCCGAAAGAAGCCCGGGAGCGGCGCTTAGCTCCGTAGAGCATCGTCCCTTCGCGTTTAGCGTCTTTTGTAGTCTACATTTTAGCAGATAGCGTTTCCACTCTGTCTGGCAAGGAAAACCTGCGGGAGCACAGAAAACATCTCCCATCGTGTTCTGGACGTTGCACGGAGGTCTGCCAAGTGTTTGGCATAAAGAAAAGAAATCTGTCCAACACACCTTCTTATCGAATATTCATGTGATTAGAAAAGTCAGGAGAATGGTAAGGTACTGTTTTCTATCAGTTGGCAAGTTGAGCACACAATCCCAGTGTTGTAGAGCTTCCTTCTTCACCTTTCCCATGCTGCCTCTCTCTCCGGCTCCCGGAGCCGAAGAAACGGCTTCTTCGCGCAAAGACGATTGTACCGGTCACAGTGCTCTCTTAGCGCGGCTTCTGCCGAAAGACGCCCGGGAGCGGCGCTTAGCTCCGGAGAGCATCGTCCCTTCGTCTTTAGCGTCTTTTGTGGTCTACATCCTAGCAGAAAGCTTTTCCACTCTGTCTGGCAAGGAAAACCTGCGGGAGCACAGAAAACATCTCCCATCGTGTTCTGGACATTGCACGGAGGTCTGCCAAGTGTTTGGCATAAAGAAAAGAAAAACTGTCCAAAACAGCTTCTTATCGAATATTCATGTGATTAGAAAAGTCAGGAGAATGGTAAGGTAATGTTTTCTATCAGTTGGCAAGTTGAGCGCACAATCCCAGGGTTGTGCAGCTTTCTTCTTCACCTTTCCGATGCTGCCGCTCTCTCCGGCTCCCGGAGCCGAAGAAACGGCTTCTTCGCGCAAAGACGATGGTACCGCTCACAGTGCTCTCTTAGCGCGGCTTCTGCCGAAAGAAGCCCGGGAGCGGCGCTTAGCTCCGGAGAGCATCGTCCCTTCGCGTTTGGCGTCTTTTGTAGTCTACATTTTAGCAGATAGCGTTTCCACTCTGTCTGGCAAGGAAAACCTGCGGGAGCACAGAAAACATCTCCCATCGTGTTCTGGAGATTGCACGGAGGTCTGCCAAGTGTTTGGCATAAAGAAAGGGAAAGCTGTCCAAAACAGCTTCCTATCGAAAATTCTTGTGATTGGAAAAATCAGGAAAGTGGTAAGGTAATGTTTTCTATCAGTTGGCAAGCTGCGCACACAATCCCAGTGTTGTACAGCTTCCTTCTTCACCTTTCCGATGCTGCCGCTCTCTCCGGCTCCCGGAGCCCAAGAAGCGGCTTCTTCGCGCAAAGACGATTGTACCGCTCACAGTGCTCTCTTAGCGCGGCTTCTGCCGAAAGAAGCCCGGGAGCGGCGCTTAGCTCCGGAGAGCATCGTCCCTTCGTCTTTAGCGTCTTTTGTGGTCTACATCCTAGCAGAAAGCTTTTCCACTCTGTCTGGCAAGGAAAACCTGCGGGAGCACAGAAAACATCTCCCATCGTGTTCTGGACATTGCACGGAGGTCTGCCAAGTGTTTGTATGAAGAAATTGATAGTTGTCCAAAATAACTTTCTATCGAATACTCTTGTGATGGGAAAATTCAGGAAAGTGGTAAGGTAATGTTTTCTATCAGTTGGCAAGCTGCGCACACAATCACAGTGTTGTAGAGCTTCTTTCTTCACCTTTCCGATGCTGCCACTCTCTCCGGCTCCCGGAGCCGAAGAAACGGCTTCTTCGCGCAAAGACGATTGTACCAGTCCCAGTGCTCTCTTAGCGCGGCTTCTGCCGAAAGAAGCCCGGGAGCGGCGCTTAGCTCCGGAGAGCATCGTCCCTTCGTCTTTAGCGTCTTTTGGTGTCTACATCCTAGTGGAAAGCTTTTCCACTCTGTCTGGCAAGGAAAACCTGCGGGAGCACAGAAAACATCTCCCATCATGTTCTGGACGTTGCACGGACGTCTGCCAAGTGTTTGGCATAAAGAAAAGAAAATCTGTCCAAAACAGCTTCTTATCGAATATTCATGTGATTATAAGAGTCAGGAGAATATAAGCTAAAGTTTTCTATCAGTTGGCAAGTTGAGCACACAATCCCAGTGTTGTACAGCTTCTTTCTTCACCTTTCCGATGCTGCCGCTCTTTCCGGCTCCCGGAGCCGAAGAAGCGGCTTCTTCGCGCAAAGACGATCGTACCGGTCACAGTGCTCTCTTAGCGCGGCTTCTGCCGAAAGACGCCCGGGAGCGGCGCATAGCTCCGGAGAGCATCGTCCCTTCGTCTTTAGCGTCTTTTGTGGTCTACATCCTAGCAGAAAGCTTTTCCAGTCTGTCTGGCAAGAAAAACCTGCGGGAGCACAGAAAACATCTTCCATCGTGTTCTGGACATTGCACGGAGGTCTGCCAAGTGTTTGTATGAAGAAATTGATAGTTGCCCAAAATAACTTTCTATCGAATACTCTTGTGATGGGAAAAGTCAGGAAAGTGGTAAGGTAATGTTTTCTATCAGTTGGCGAGCTGCGCACACAATCACAGTGTTGTAGAGCTTCTTTCTTCACCTTTCCGATGCTGCCGCTCTCTCCGGCTCCCGGAGCCCAAGAAGCGGCTTCTTCGCGCAAAGACGATTGTACCGCTCACAGTGCTCTTAGCGCGGCTTCTGCCGAAAGAAGCCCGGGAGCGGCGCTTAGCTCCGGAGAGCATCGTCCCTACGCGTTTGGCGTCTTTTGTAGTCTACATTTTAGCAGATAGCGTTTTCACTCTGTCTGGCAAGGAAAACCTGCGGGAGCACAGAAAACATCTCCCATCGTGTTCTGGACATTGCACGGAGGTCTGCCAAGTGTTTGGCATAAAGAAAAGAAAAGCTGTCCAAACCAGCTTCTTATCGAATATTCATGTGATTAGAAAAGTCAGGAGAATGGTAAGGTACTGTTTTCTATCAGTTGCCAAGCTGCGCACACAATCCCAGTGTTGTACAGCTTCCTTCTTCACCTGAGCCGAAGAAGCGGCTTCTTCGCGCAAAGACGATTGTACCGGTCCCAGTGCTCTCTTAGCGCCGCTTCTGCCGAAAGAAGCCCGGGAGCGGCGCATAGCTCCGGAGAGCATCGTCCCTTCGCGTTTGGCGTCTTTTGTAGTCTACATTTTAGCAGATAGCGTTTCCACTCTGTCTGGCAAGGAAAACCTGCGGGAGCACAGAAAACATCTCCCATCGTGTTCTGGACATTACACGGAGCTCTGCCAAGTGTTTGTATGAAGAAATAGATAGCTGCCCAAAATAACTTTCTATCGAATACTCTTGTGATGGGAAAAGTCAGGAAAGTGGTAAGGTAATGTTTTCTATCAGTTGGCGAGCTGCGCACACAATCACAGTGTTGTACAGCTTCCTTCTTCACCTTTCCGATGCTGCCTCTCTCTCCGGCTCCCGGAGCCGAAGAAACGGCTTCTTCGCGCAAAGACGATTGTACCGCTCACAGTGCTCTCTTAGCGCGGCTTCTGCCGAAAGACGCCCGGGAGCGGCGCATAGCTCCGGAGAGCATCATCCCTTCGTCTTTAGCGTCTTTTGTAGTCTACATTTTAGCAGATAGCGTTTCCACTCTGTCTGGCAAGGAAAACCTGCGGGAGCACAGAAAACATCTCCCATCGTGTTCTGGACATTGCACGGAGGTCTGCCAAGTGTTTGGCATAAAGAATGAAATCTGTCCAAAACAGCTTCTTATCGAATATTCATGTGATTAGAAAAGTCAGGAGAATGGTAAGGTACTGTTTTCTATCAGTTGGCAAGTTGAGCACACAATCCCAGTGTTGTAGAGCTTCTTTCTTCACCTTTCCGATGCTGCCGCTCTCTCCGGCTCCCGGAGCCGAAGAAGCGGCTTCTTCGCGCAAAGACGATCGTACCGGTCACAGTGCTCTCTTAGTGCGGCTTCTGCCGAAAGACGCCCGGGAGCGGCGCATAGCTCCGGAGAGCATCGTCCCTTCGTCTTTAGCGTCTTTTGTGGTCTACACCTTAGCAAATAGCGTTTCCAGTCTGTCTGGCAAAGAAAACCTGCGGGAGCACAGAAAACATCTCCCATCGTGTTCTGGACATTGCACGGAGGTCTGCCAAGTGTTTGCAAGAAGAAATTAATAGTTGTCCAAAATAACTTTCTATCAAATATTCTTGTGATTGGAAAAGTCAGGAAAGTGGTAAGGTACTCATTTCTATCAGTTGGCTAGTTGAGCACACAATCCCAGTGTTGTAGAGCTTCCTTCTTCACCTTTCCGATGCTGCCGCTCTCTCCGGCTCCCGGAGCCCAAGAAGCGGCTTCTTCGCGCAAAGACGATTGTACCGCTCACAGTGCTCTCTTAGCGCGGCTTCTGCCGAAAGAAGCCCGGGAGCGGCGATTAGCTCCGGAGAGCATCGTCCCTTCGCGTTTAGCGTCGTTTGTAGTCTACATTTTAGCAGATAGCGTTTCCACTCTGTCTGGCAAGGAAAACCTGCGGGAGCACAGAAAACATCTCCCATCGTGTTCTGGACATTGCACGGAGCTCTGCCAAGTGTTTGGCATAAAGAAAGGGAAAGCTGTCCAAAACAGCTTCCTATCGAAAATTCATGTGATTGGAAAAATCAGGAGAATGGTAAGGTAATGTTTTCTATCAGTTGGCAAGTTGAGCACACAATCCCAGGGTTGTGCAGCTTCCCTCTTCACCTTTCCGATGCTGCCGCTCTCTCCGGCTCCCGGAGCCGAAGAAGCGGCTTCTTCGCGCAAAGACGATTGTACCGCTCACAGTGCTCTCTTAGTGCCGCTTCTGCCGAAAGAAGCCCGGGAGCGGCGCATAGCTCCGGAGAGCATCGTCCCTTCGCGTTTGGCGTCTTTTGTAGTCTACATTTTAGCAGATAGCGTTTCCACTCTGTCTGGCAAGGAAAATCTGCGGGAGCACAGAAAACATCTCCCATCGTGTTCTGGACGTTGCACGGAGGTCTGCCAAGTGTTTGGCATAAAGAAAAGAAAAGCTGTCCAAAACAGCTTCTTATCGAATATTCATGTGATTAGAAAAGTCAGGAGAATGGTAAGGTACTGTTTTCTATCAGTTGGCAAGTTGAGCACACAATCCCAGTGTTGTACAGCTTCTTTCTTCACCTTTCCGATGCTGCCGCTCTCTCCGGCTCCCGGAGCCGAAGAAGCGGCTTCTTCGCTCAAAGACGATCGTACCGGTCACAGTGCTCTCTTAGCGCGGCTTCTGCCGAAAGAAGCCCGGGAGCGGCGATTAGCTCCGGAGAGCGTCGTCCCTTCGTCTTTAGCGTCTTTTGTGGTCTACATCCTAGCAGAAAGCTTTTCCACTCTGTCTGGCAAGGAAAACCTGCGGGAGCACAGAAAACATCTCCCATCGTGTTCTGGACATTGCACGGAGGTCTGCCAAGTGTTTGTATGAAGAAATTGATAGTTGTCCAAAATAACTTTCTATCGAATACTCCTGTGATGGGAAAAGTCAGGAAAGTGGTAAGGTAATGTTTTCTATCAGTTGGCGAGCTGCGCACACAATCCCAGTGTTGTACAGCTTCCTTCTTCACCTTTCCGATGCTGCCTCTCTCTCCGGCTCCCGGAGCCGAAGAAACGGCTTCTTCGCGCAAAGACGATTGTACCGGTCACAGTGCTCTCTTAGCGCGGCTTCTGCCGAAAGAAGCCCGGGAGCGGCGCTTAGCTCCGGAGAGCATCGTCCCTTCGTCTTTAGCGTCTTTTGTGGTCTACATCCTAGCAGAAAGCTTTTCCACTCTGTCTGGCAAGGAAAACCTGCGGGAGCACAGAAAACATCTCCCATCGTGTTCTGGACATTGCACGGAGGTCTGCCAAGTGTTTGTATGAAGAAATTGATAGTTGTCCAAAATAACTTCTTATCGAATACTCTTGTGATGGGAAAATTCAGGAAAGTGGTAAGGTAATGTTTTCTATCAGTTGGCAAGCTGCGCACACAATCACAGTGTTGTAGAGCTTCTTTCTTCACCTTTCCGATGATGCCTCTCTCTCCGGCTCCCGGAGCCGAAGAAACGGCTTCTTCGCGCAAAGACGATTGTACCGGTCACAGTGCTCTCTTAGCGCGGCTTCTGCCGAAAGAAGCCCGGGAGCGGCGCTTAGCTCCGGAGAGCATCGTACCTTCGTCTTTAGCGTCTTTTGTGGTCTACATCCTGGCAGAAAGCTTTTCCACTCTGTCTGGCAAGGAAAACCTGCGGGAGCACAGAAAACATCTCCCATCTTGTTCTGGACGTTGCACGGAGGTCTGCCATGTGTTTGGCATAAAGAAAAGAAAAGCTGTCCAAAACAGCTTCTTATCGAATATTCATGTGATTAGAAAAGTCAGGAGAATGGTAAGGTAATGTTTTCTATCAGTTGGCAAGTTGAGCACACAATCACAGGGTTGTGCAGCTTCCTTCTTCACCTTTCCGATGCTGCCGCTCTCTCCGGCTCCCGGAGCCGAAGAAGCGGCTTCTTCGCGCAAAGACGATTGTACCGCTCACAGTGCTCTTAGCGCCGCTTCTGCCGAAAGAAGCCCGGGAGCGGCGCTTAGCTCCGGAGAGCATCGTCCCTTCGTCTTTAGCGTCTTTTGTGGTCTACATCCTAGCAGAAAGCTTTTCCACTCTGTCGGGCAAGGAAAACCTGCGGGAGCACAGAAAACATCTCCCATCATGTTCTGGACGTTGCACGGACGTCTGCCAAGTGTTTGGCATAAAGAAAAGAAAAGCTGTCCAAAACAGCTTCTTATCGAATATTCATGTGATTAGAAAAGTCAGGAGAATGGTAAGGTACTGTTTTCTATCAGTTGGCAAGCTGCGCACACAATCCCAGTGTTGTACAGCTTCCTTCTTCACCTGAGCCGAAGAAGCGGCTTCTTCGCGCAAAGACGATTGTACCGCTCACAGTGCTCTCTTAGCGCCGCTTCTGCCGAAAGAAGCCCGGGAGCGGCGCTTAGCTCCGGAGAGCATCGTCCCTTCGTCTTTAGCGTCTTTTGTGGTCTACACCTTAGGAAATAGCGTTTCCAGTCTGTCTGGCACGGAAAACCTGCGGGAGCACAGAAAACATCTCCCATCATGTTCTGGACATTGCACGGAGCTCTGCCAATTGTTTGCAAGAAGAAATTAATAGTTGTCCAAAATAACTTTCTATCAAATATTCTTGTGATTGGAAAAGTCAGGAAAGTGGTAAGGTACTCATTTCTATCAGTTGGCTATTTGAGCACACAATCCCAGTGTTGTAGAGCTTCCTTCTTCACCTTTCCGATGCTGCCGCTCTCTCCGGCTCCCTGCGCCCATGAAGCGGCTTCTTCGCGCAAAGACGCTCACAGTGCTCTCTTAGCGCGGCTTCTGCCGAAAGAAGCCCGGGAGCGGCGCTTAGCTCCGGAGAGCATCGTCCCTTCGCGTTTGGCGTCTTTTGTAGTCTACATTTTAGCAGATAGCGTTTCCACTCTGTCTGGCAAGGAAAACCTGCGGGAGCACAGAAAACATCTCCCATCGTGTTCTGGACATTGCACGGAGCTCTGCCAAGTGTTTGGCATAAAGAAAGGGAAAGCTGTCCAAAACAGCTTCCTATCGAAAATTCATGTGATTGGAAAAATCAGGAGAATGGTAAGGTAATGTTTTCTATCAGTTGGCAAGTTGAGCGCACAATCCCAGGGTTGTGCAGCTTCCCTCTTCACCTTTCCGATGCTGCCGCTCTCTCCGGCTCCCGGACCCGAAGAAGCGGCTTCTTCGCGCAAAGACGATTGTACCGCTCACAGTGCTCTCTTAGTGCCGCTTCTGCCGAAAGAAGCCCGGGAGCGGCGCATAGCTCCGGAGAGCATCGTCCCTTCGCGTTTGGCGTCTTTTGTAGTCTACATTTTAGCAGATAGCGTTTCCACTCTGTCTGGCAAGGAAAACCTGCGGGAGCACAGAAAACATCTCCCATCGTGTTCTGGACGTTGCACGGAGCTCTGCCAAGTGTTTGGCATAAAGAAAGGGAAAGCTGTCCAAAACAGCTTCCTATCGAAAATTCTTGTGATTGGAAAAATCAGGAAAGTGGTAAGGTAATGTTTTCTATCAGTTGGCAAGCTGCGCACACAATCCCAGTGTTGTACAGCTTCCTTCTTCACCTTTCCGATGCTGCCGCTCTCTCCGGCTCCCTGAGCCCAAGAAGCGGCTTCTTCGCGCAAAGACGATTGTACCGCTCACAGTGCTCTCTTAGTGCGGCTTCTGCCGAAAGACGCCCGGGAGCGGCGCTTAGCTCCGGAGAGCATCGTCCCTTCGTCTTTAGCGTCTTTTGTGGTCTACATCCTAGCAGAAAGCTTTTCCACTCTGTCGGGCAAGGAAAACCTGCGGGAGCACAGAAAACATCTCCCATCGTGTTCTGGACGTTGCACGGAGGTCTGCCAAGTGTTTGGCATAAAGAAAAGAAAAGCTGTCCAAAACAGCTTCTTATCGAATATTCATGTGATTAGAAAAGTCAGGAGAATGGTAAGGTACTGTTTTCTATCAGTTGGCAAGTTGAGCACACAATCCCAGTGTTGTACAGCTTCTTTCTTCACCTTTCCGATGCTGCCGCTCTCTCCGGCTCCCGGAGCCCAAGAAGCGGCTTCTTCGCTCAAAGACGATCGTACCGGTCACAGTGCTCTCTTAGCGCGGCTTCTGCCGAAAGAAGCCCGGGAGCGGCGATTAGCTCCGGAGAGCGTCGTCCCTTCGTCTTTAGCGTCTTTTGTGGTCTACATCCTAGCAGAAAGCTTTTCCACTCTGTCTGGCAAGGAAAACCTGCGGGAGCACAGAAAACATCTCCCATCGTGTTCTGGACATTGCACGGAGGTCTGCCAAGTGTTTGTATGAAGAAATTGATAGTTGTCCAAAATAACTTTCTATCGAATACTCCTGTGATGGGAAAAGTCAGGAAAGTGGTAAGGTAATGTTTTCTATCAGTTGGCGAGCTGCGCACACAATCCCAGTGTTGTACAGCTTCCTTCTTCACCTTTCCGATGCTGCCTCTCTCTCCGGCTCCCGGAGCCGAAGAAACGGCTTCTTCGCGCAAAGACGATTGTACCGCTCACAGTGCTCTCTTAGCGCGGCTTCTGCCGAAAGACGCCCGGGAGCGGCGCTTAGCTCCGGAGAGCATCGTCCCTTCGTCTTTAGCGTCTTTTGTGGTCTACATCCTAGCAGAAAGCTTTTCCACTCTGTCGGGCAAGGAAAACCTGCGGGAGCACAGAAAACATCTCCCATCGTGTTCTGGACATTGCACGGATGTCTGCCAAGTGTTTGGCATAAAGAAAAGAAAAACTGTCCAAAACAGCTTCCAATCGAATATTCATGTGATTAGAAAAGTCAGGAGAATGGTAAGGTAATGTTTTCTATCAGTTGGCAAGTTGAGCGCACAATCCCAGGGTTGTGCAGCTTTCTTCTTCACCTTTCCGATGCTGCCGCTCTCTCCGGCTCCCGGAGCCGAAGAAACGGCTTCTTCGCGCAAAGACGATTGTACCGGTCCCAGTGCTCTCTTAGCGCGGCTTCTGCCGAAAGAAGCTAGGGAGCGGCGCTTAGCTCCGGAGAGCATCGTCCCTTCGCGTTTGGCGTCTTTTGTAGTCTACATTTTAGCAGATAGCGTTTCCACTCTGTCTGGCAAGGAAAACCTGCGGGAGCACAGAAAACATCTCCCATCGTGTTCTGGACATTGCACGGAGCTCTGCCAAGTGTTTGGCATAAAGAAAGGGAAAGCTGTCCAAAACAGCTTCCTATCGAAAATTCTTGTGATTGGAAAAATCAGGAAAGTGGTAAGGTAATGTTTTCTATCAGTTGGCAAGCTGCGCACACAATCCCAGTGTTGTACAGCTTCTTTCTTCACCTTTCCGATGCTGCCGCTCTCTCCGGCTCCCGGAGCCCAAGAAGCGGCTTCTTCGCGCAAAGACGATTGTACCGCTCACAGTGCTCTCTTAGCGCGGCTTCTGCCGAAAGAAGCCCGGGAGCGGCGCTTAGCTCCGGAGAGCATCGTCCCTTCGTCTTTAGCGTCTTTTGTGGTCTACATCCTAGCAGAAAGCTTTTCCACTCTGTCTGGCAAGGAAAACCTGCGGGAGCACAGAAAACATCTCCCATCGTGTTCTGGACATTGCACGGAGGTCTGCCAAGTGTTTGTATGAAGAAATTGATAGTTGTCCAAAATAACTTCTTATCGAATACTCTTGTGATGGGAAAATTCAGGAAAGTGGTAAGGTAATGTTTTCTATCAGTTGGCAAGCTGCGCACACAATCACAGTGTTGTAGAGCTTCTTTCTTCACCTTTCCGATGATGCCTCTCTCTCCGGCTCCCGGAGCCGAAGAAACGGCTTCTTCGCGCAAAGACGATTGTACCGGTCACAGTGCTCTCTTAGCGCGGCTTCTGCCGAAAGAAGCCCGGGAGCGGCGCTTAGCTCCGGAGAGCATCGTACCTTCGTCTTTAGCGTCTTTTGTGGTCTACATCCTGGCAGAAAGCTTTTCCACTCTGTCTGGCAAGGAAAACCTGCGGGAGCACAGAAAACATCTCCCATCTTGTTCTGGACGTTGCACGGAGGTCTGCCATGTGTTTGGCATAAAGAAAAGAAAAGCTGTCCAAAACAGCTTCTTATCGAATATTCATGTGATTAGAAAAGTCAGGAGAATGGTAAGGTAATGTTTTCTATCAGTTGGCAAGTTGAGCACACAATCACAGGGTTGTGCAGCTTCCTTCTTCACCTTTCCGATGCTGCCGCTCTCTCCGGCTCCCGGAGCCGAAGAAGCGGCTTCTTCGCGCAAAGATGATTGTACCGCTCACAGTGCTCTTAGCGCCGCTTCTGCCGAAAGATGCCCGAGAGCGGCGCTTAGCTCCGGAGAGCATCGTCCCTTCGTCTTTAGCGTCTTTTGTGGTCTACATCCTAGCAGAAAGCTTTTCCACTCTGTCGGGCAAGGAAAACCTGCGGGAGCACAGAAAACATCTCCCATCGTGTTCTGGACGTTGCACGGACGTCTGCCAAGTGTTTGGCATAAAGAAAAGAAAAGCTGTCCAAAACAGCTTCTTATCGAATATTCATGTGATTAGAAAAGTCAGGAGAATGGTAAGGTACTGTTTTCTATCAGTTGGCAAGCTGCGCACACAATCCCAGTGTTGTACAGCTTCCTTCTTCACCTGAGCCGAAGAAGCGGCTTCTTCGCGCAAAGACGATTGTACCGCTCACAGTGCTCTCTTAGCGCCGCTTCTGCCGAAAGAAGCCCGGGAGCGGCGCTTAGCTCCGGAGAGCATCGTCCCTTCGTCTTTAGCGTCTTTTGTGGTCTACACCTTAGGAAATAGCGTTTCCAGTCTGTCTGGCACGGAAAACCTGCGGGAGCACAGAAAACATCTCCCATCATGTTCTGGACATTGCACGGAGCTCTGCCAAGTGTTTGCAAGAAGAAATTAATAGTTGTCCAAAATAACTTTCTATCAAATATTCTTGTGATTGGAAAAGTCAGGAAAGTGGTAAGGTACTCATTTCTATCAGTTGGCTATTTGAGCACACAATCCCAGTGTTGTAGAGCTTCCTTCTTCACCTTTCCGATGCTGCCGCTCTCTCCGGCTCCCTGCGCCCATGAAGCGGCTTCTTCGCGCAAAGACGCTCACAGTGCTCTCTTAGCGCGGCTTCTGCCGAAAGAAGCCCGGGAGCGGCGCTTAGCTCCGGAGAGCATCGTCCCTTCGCGTTTGGCGTCTTTTGTAGTCTACATTTTAGCAGATAGCGTTTCCACTCTGTCTGGCAAGTAAAACCTGCGGGAGCACAGAAAACATCTCCCATCGTGTTCTGGACATTGCACGGAGCTCTGCCAAGTGTTTGGCATAAAGAAAGGGAAAGCTGTCCAAAACAGCTTCCTATCGAAAATTCATGTGATTGGAAAAATCAGGAGAATGGTAAGGTAATGTTTTCTATCAGTTGGCAAGTTGAGCGCACAATCCCAGGGTTGTGCAGCTTCCCTCTTCACCTTTCCGATGCTGCCGCTCTCTCCGGCTCCCGGAGCCGAAGAAGCGGCTTCTTCGCGCAAAGACGATTGTACCGCTCACAGTGCTCTCTTAGTGCCGCTTCTGCCGAAAGAAGCCCGGGAGCGGCGCATAGCTCCGGAGAGCATCGTCCCTTCGCGTTTGGCGTCTTTTGTAGTCTACATTTTAGCAGATAGCGTTTCCACTCTGTCTGGCAAGGAAAACCTGCGGGAGCACAGAAAACATCTCCCATCGTGTTCTGGACGTTGCACGGAGCTCTGCCAAGTGTTTGGCATAAAGAAAGGGAAAGCTGTCCAAAACAGCTTCCTATCGAAAATTCTTGTGATTGGAAAAATCAGGAAAGTGGTAAGGTAATGTTTTCTATCAGTTGGCAAGCTGCGCACACAATCCCAGTGTTGTACAGCTTCCTTCTTCACCTTTCCGATGCTGCCGCTCTCTCCGGCTCCCTGAGCCCAAGAAGCGGCTTCTTCGCGCAAAGACGATTGTACCGCTCACAGTGCTCTCTTAGTGCGGCTTCTGCCGAAAGACGCCCGGGAGCGGCGCTTAGCTCCGGAGAGCATCGTCCCTTCGTCTTTAGCGTCTTTTGTGGTCTACATCCTAGCAGAAAGCTTTTCCACTCTGTCGGGCAAGGAAAACCTGCGGGAGCACAGAAAACATCTCCCATCGTGTTCTGGACGTTGCACGGAGGTCTGCCAAGTGTTTGGCATAAAGAAAAGAAAAGCTGTCCAAAACAGCTTCTTATCGAATATTCATGTGATTAGAAAAGTCAGGAGAATGGTAAGGTACTGTTTTCTATCAGTTGGCAAGTTGAGCACACAATCCCAGTGTTGTACAGCTTCCTTCTTCACCTGAGCCGAAGAAGCGGCTTCTTCGCGCCAAGACGATTGTACCGCTCACAGTGCTCTCTTAGCGCCGCTTCTGCCGAAAGAAGCCCGGGAGCGGCGCTTAGCTCCGGAGAGCATCGTCCCTTCGCGTTTAGCGTCTTTTGTAGTCTACATTTTAGCAGATAGCGTTTCCACTCAGTCTGACAAGGAAAACCTGCGGGAGCACAGAAAACATCTCCCATCGTGTTCTGGACATTGCACGGAGGTCTGCCAAGTGTTTGTATGAAGAAATTGATAGCAGCCCAAAATAACTTTCTATCGAATACTCTTGTGATGGGAAAAGTCAGGAAAGTGGTAAGGTAATGTTTTCTATCAGTTGGCGATCTGCGCACACAACCCCAGTGTTGTACAGCTTCCTTCTTCACCTTTCCGATGCTGCCTCTCTCTCCGGCTCCCGGAGCCGAAGAAACGGCTTCTTCGCGCAAAGACGATTGTACCGGTCCCAGTGCTCTCTTAGCGCGGCTTCTGCCGAAAGAAGCCCGGGAGCGGCGCTTAGCTCCGGAGAGCATCGTCCCTTCGTCTTTAGCGTCTTTTGCGGTCTACATCCTAGCAGAAATCTTTTCCTCTCTGTCTGGCAAGGAAAACCTGCGGGAGCACAGAAAACATCTCCCATCCTGTTCTGGACGTTGCACGGAGGTCTGCCAAGTGTTTGGCATAAAGAAAAGAAAAGCTGTCCAAAACAGCTTCTTATCGAATATTCATGTGATTAGAAAAGTCAGGAGAATGGTAAGGTAATGTTTTCTATCAGTTGGCAAGTTGAGCACACAATCCCAGGGTTGTGCAGCTTCCTTCTTCACCTTTCCGATGCTGCCGCTCTCTCCGGCTCCCGGAGCCGAAGAAGCGGCTTCTTCGCGCAAAGACGATTGTACCGCTCACAGTGCTCTTAGCGCCGCTTCTGCCGAAAGAAGCCCGGGAGCGGCGCTCAGCTCCGGAGAGCATCGTCCCTTCGCGTTTGGCGTCTTTTGTAGTCTACATTTTAGCAGATTGCGTTTCCACTCTGTCTGGCAAGGAAAATCTGCGGGAGCACAGAAAACATCTCCCATCGTGTTCTGGACGTTGCACGGAGGTCTGCCAAGTGTTTGGCATAAAGAAAAGAAAAGCTGTCCAAAACAGCTTCTTATCGAATATTCATGTGATTAGAAAAGTCAGGAGAATGGTAAGGTACTGTTTTCTATCAGTTGGCAAGTTGAGCACAAAATCCCAGTGTTGTACAGCTTCTTTCTTCACCTTTCCGATGCTGCCGCTCTCTCCGGCTCCCGGAGCCGAAGAAGCGGCTTCTTCGCTCAAAGACGATCGTACCGGTCACAGTGCTCTCTTAGCGCGGCTTCTGCCGAAAGAAGCCCGGGAGCGGCGATTAGCTCCGGAGAGCGTCGTCCCTTCGTCTTTAGCGTCTTTTGTGGTCTACATCCTAGCAGAAAGCTTTTCCACTCTGTCTGGCAAGGAAAACCTGCGGGAGCACAGAAAACATCTCCCATCGTGTTCTGGACATTGCACGGAGGTCTGCCAAGTGTTTGTATGAAGAAATTGATAGTTGTCCAAAATAACTTTCTATCGAATACTCCTGTGATGGGAAAAGTCAGGAAAGTGGTAAGGTAATGTTTTCTATCAGTTGGCGAGCTGCGCACACAATCCCAGTGTTGTACAGCTTCCTTCTTCACCTTTCCGATGCTGCCTCTCTCTCCGGCTCCCGGAGCCGAAGAAACGGCTTCTTCGCGCAAAGACGATTGTACCGGTCACAGTGCTCTCTTAGCGCGGCTTCTGCCGAAAGACGCCCGGGAGCGGCGCTTAGCTCCGGAGAGCATCGTCCCTTCGTCTTTAGCGTCTTTTGCGGTCTACATCCTAGCAGAAAGCTTTTCCACTCTGTCGGGCAAGGAAAACCTGCGGGAGCACAGAAAACATCTCCCATCGTGTTCTGGACATTGCACGGAGGTCTGCCAAGTGTTTGGCATAAAGAAAAGAAAAACTGTCCAAAACAGCTTCTTATCGAATATTCATGTGATTAGAAAAGTCAGGAGAATGGTAAGGTAATGTTTTCTATCAGTTGGCAAGTTGAGCGCACAATCCCAGGGTTGTGCAGCTTTCTTCTTCACCTTTCCGATGCTGCCGCTCTCTCCGGCTCCCGGAGCCGAAGAAACGGCTTCTTCGCGCAAAGACGATTGTACCGGTCCCAGTGCTCTCTTAGCGCGGCTTCTGCCGAAAGAAGCCCGGGAGCGGCGCTTAGCTCCGGAGAGCATCGTCCCTTCGCGTTTGGCGTCTTTTGTAGTCTACATTTTAGCAGATAGCGTTTCCACTCTGTCTGGCAAGGAAAACCTGCGGGAGCACAGAAAACATCTCCCATCGTGTTCTGGACATTGCACGGAGCTCTGCCAAGTGTTTGGCATAAAGAAAGGGAAAGCTGTCCAAAACAGCTTCCTATCGAAAATTCTTGTGATTGGAAAAATCAGGAAAGTGGTAAGGTAATGTTTTCTATCAGTTGGCAAGCTGCGCACACAATCCCAGTGTTGTACAGCTTCTTTCTTCACCTTTCCGATGCTGCCGCTCTCTCCGGCTCCCGGAGCCCAAGAAGCGGCTTCTTCGCGCAAAGACGATTGTACCGCTCACAGTGCTCTCTTAGCGCGGCTTCTGCCGAAAGAAGCCCGGGAGCGGCGCTTAGCTCCGGAGAGCATCGTCCCTTCGTCTTTAGCGTCTTTTGTGGTCTACATCCTAGCAGAAAGCTTTTCCACTCTGTCTGGCAAGGAAAACCTGCGGGAGCACAGAAAACATCTCCCATCGTGTTCTGGACATTGCACGGAGGTCTGCCAAGTGTTTGTATGAAGAAATTGATAGTTGTCCAAAATAACTTCTTATCGAATACTCTTGTGATGGGAAAATTCAGGAAAGTGGTAAGGTAATGTTTTCTATCAGTTGGCAAGCTGCGCACACAATCACAGTGTTGTAGAGCTTCTTTCTTCACCTTTCCGATGATGCCTCTCTCTCCGGCTCCCGGAGCCGAAGAAACGGCTTCTTCGCGCAAAGACGATTGTACCGGTCACAGTGCTCTCTTAGCGCGGCTTCTGCCGAAAGAAGCCCGGGAGCGGCGCTTAGCTCCGGAGAGCATCGTCCCTTTGTCTTTAGCGTCTTTTGTGGTCTACATCCTGGCAGAAAGCTTTTCCACTCTGTCTGGCAAGGAAAACCTGCGGGAGCACAGAAAACATCTCCCATCTTGTTCTGGACGTTGCACGGAGCTCTGCCATGTGTTTGGCATAAAGAAAAGGAAAGCTGTCCAAAACAGCTTCTTATCGAATATTCATGTGATTAGAAAAGTCAGGAGAATGGTAAGGTAATGTTTTCTATCAGTTGGCAAGTTGAGCACACAATCCCAGGGTTGTGCAGCTTCCTTCTTCACCTTTCCGATGCTGCCGCTCTCTCCGGCTCCCGGAGCCGAAGAAGCGGCTTCTTCGCGCAAAGACGATTCTACCGCTCACAGTGCTCTTAGCGCCGCTTCTGCCGAAAGAAGCCCGGGAGCGGCGCTTAGCTCCGGAGAGCATCGTCCCTTCGTCTTTAGCGTCTTTTGTGGTCTACATCCTAGCAGAAAGCTTTTCCACTCTGTCGGGCAAGGAAAACCTGCGGGAGCACAGAAAACATCTCCCATCATGTTCTGGACGTTGCACGGAGGTCTGCCAAGTGTTTGGCATAAAGAAAAGAAAAGCTGTCCAAAACAGCTTCTTATCGAATATTCATGTGATTAGAAAAGTCAGGAGAATGGTAAGGTACTGTTTTCTATCAGTTGGCAAGCTGCGCACACAATCCCAGTGTTGTACAGCTTCCTTCTTCACCTGAGCCGAAGAAGCGGCTTCTTCGCGCCAAGACGATTGTACCGGTCACAGTGCTCTCTTAGCGCCGCTTCTGCCGAAAGAAGCCCGGGAGCGGCGCTTAGCTCCGGAGAGCATCGTCCCTTCGCGTTTAGCGTCTTTTGTAGTCTACATTTTAGCAGATAGCGTTTCCACTCTGTCTGGCAAGGAAAACCTGCGGGAGCACAGAAAACATCTCCCATCGTGTTCTGGACATTGCACGGAGGTCTGCCAAGTGTTTTTATGAAGAAATTGATAGTTGTCCAAAACAGCTTCTTATCGAATATTCATGTGATTAGAAAAGTCAGGAGAATGGTAAGGTACTGTTTTCTATCAGTTGGCAAGTTGAGCACAAAATCCCAGTGTTGTACAGCTTCTTTCTTCACCTTTCCGATGCTGCCGCTCTCTCCGGCTCCCGGAGCCGAAGAAGCGGCTTCTTCGCTCAAAGACGATCGTACCGGTCACAGTGCTCTCTTAGCGCGGCTTCTGCCGAAAGAAGCCCGGGAGCGGCGATTAGCTCCGGAGAGCGTCGTCCCTTCGTCTTTAGCGTCTTTTGTGGTCTACATCCTAGCAGAAAGCTTTTCCACTCTGTCTGGCAAGGAAAACCTGCGGGAGCACAGAAAACATCTTCCATCGTGTTCTGGACATTGCACGGAGGTCTGCCAAGTGTTTGTATGAAGAAATTGATAGTTGTCCAAAATAACTTTCTATCGAATACTCCTGTGATGGGAAAAGTCAGGAAAGAGGTAAGGTAATGTTTTCTATCAGTTGGCGAGCTGCGCACACAATCCCAGTGTTGTACAGCTTCCTTCTTCACCTTTCCGATGCTGCCTCTCTCTCCGGCTCCCGGAGCCGAAGAAACGGCTTCTTCGCGCAAAGACGATTGTACCGGTCCCAGTGCTCTCTTAGCGCGGCTTCTGCCGAAAGACGCCCGGGAGCGGCGCTTAGCTCCGGAGAGCATCGTCCCTTCGTCTTTAGTGTCTTTTGCGGTCTACATCCTAGCAGAAAGCTTTTCCACTCTGTCGGGCAAGGAAAACCTGCGGGAGCACAGAAAACATCTCCCATCGTGTTCTGGACATTGCACGGAGGTCTGCCAAGTGTTTGGCATAAAGAAAAGAAAAACTGTCCAAAACAGCTTCTTATCGAATATTCATGTGATTAGAAAAGTCAGGAGAATGGTAAGGTAATGTTTCCTATCAGTTGGCAAGTTCAGCGCACAATCCCAGGGTTGTGCAGCTTTCTTCTTCACCTTTCCGATGCTGCCGCTCTCTCCGGCTCCCGGAGCCGAAGAAACGGCTTCTTCGCGCAAAGACGATTGTACCGGTCCCAGTGCTCTCTTAGCGCGGCTTCTGCCGAAAGAAGCCCGGGAGCGGCGCTTAGCTCCGGAGAGCATCGTCCCTTCGCGTTTGGCGTCTTTTGTAGTCTACATTTTAGCAGATAGCGTTTCCACTCTGTCTGGCAAGGAAAACCTGCGGGAGCACAGAAAACATCTCCCATCGTGTTCTGGACATTGCACGGAGGTCTGCCAAGTGTTTGTATGAAGAAATTGATAGTTGTCCAAAATAACTTCTTATCGAATACTCTTCTGATGGGAAAATTCAGGAAAGTGGTAAGGTAATGTTTTCTATCAGTTGGCAAGCTGCGCACACAATCACAGTGTTGTAGAGCTTCTTTCTTCACCTTTCCGATGATGCCTCTCTCTCCGGCTCCCGGAGCCGAAGAAACGGCTTCTTCGCGCAAAGACGATTGTACCGCTCACAGTGCTCTCTTAGCGCGGCTTCTGCCGAAAGAAGCCCGGGAGCGGCGCTTAGCTCCGGAGAGCATCGTCCCTTCGTCTTTAGCGTCTTTTGTGGTCTACATCCTGGCAGAAAGCTTTTCCACTCTGTCTGGCAAGGAAAACCTGCGGGAGCACAGAAAACATCTCCCATCGTGTTCTGGACATTGCACGGAGGTCTGCCAAGTGTTTGGCATAAAGAAAAGAAAAGCTGTCCAAAACAGCTTCTTATCGAATATTCATGTGATTAGAAAAGTCAGGAGAATGGTAAGGTAATGTTTTCTATCAGTTGGCAAGTTGAGCACACAATCCCAGGGTTGTGCAGCTTCCTTCTTCACCTTTCCGATGCTGCCGCTCTCTCCGGCTCCCGGAGCCGAAGAAGCGGCTTCTTCGCGCAAAGACGATTGTACCGCTCACAGTGCTCTTAGCGCCGCTTCTGCCGAAAGAAGCCCGAGAGCGGCGCTTAGCTCCGGAGAGCATCGTCCCTTCGTCTTTAGCGTCTTTTGTGGTCTACATCCTAGCAGATAGCGTTTCCACTCACTCTGGCAAGGAAAACCTGCGGGAGCACAGAAAACATCTCCCATCGTGTTCTGGACATTGCACGGAGGTCTGCCAAGTGTTTGGCATAAAGAAAGGGAAAGCTGTCCAAAACAGCTTCCTATCGAAAATTCTTGTGATTGGAAAAATCAGGAAAGTGGTAAGGTAATGTTTTCTATCAGTTGGCAAGCTGCGCACACAATCCCAGTGTTGTACAGCTTCCTTCTTCACCTTTCCGATGCTGCCGCTCTCTCCGGCTCCCGGAGCCCAAGAAGCGGCTTCTTCGCGCAAAGACGATTGTACCGCTCACAGTGCTCTCTTAGCGCGGCTTCTGCCGAAAGAAGCCCGGGAGCGGCGCTTAGCTCCGGAGAGCATCGTCCCTTCGTCTTTAGCGTCTTTTGTGGGCTACATCCTAGCAGAAAGCTTTTCCACTCTGTCTGGCAAGGAAAACCTGCGGGAGCACAGAAAACATCTCCCATCGTGTTCTGGACATTGCACGGAGGTCTGCCAAGTGTTTGTATGAAGAAATTGATAGTTGTCCAAAATAACTTTCTATCGAATACTCTTGTGATGGGAAAATTCAGGAAAGTGGTAAGGTAATGTTTTCTATCAGTTGGCAAGCTGCGCACACAATCACAGTGTTGTAGAGCTTCTTTCTTCACCTTTCCGATGCTGCCACTCTCTCCGGCTCCCGGAGCCGAAGAAACGGCTTCTTCGCGCAAAGACGATTGTACCGGTCACAGTGCTCTCTTAGCGCGGCTTCTGCCGAAAGAAGCCCGGGAGCGGCGCTTAGCTCCGGAGAGCATCGTCCCTTCGTCTTTAGCGTCTTTTGGTGTCTACATCCTAGCGGAAAGCTTTTCCACTCTGTCTGGCAAGGAAAACCTGCGGGAGCACAGAAAACATCTCCCTTCATGTTCTGGACGTTGCACGGACGTCTGCCAAGTGTTTGGCATAAAGAAAAGAAAAGCTGTCCAAAACAGCTTCTTATCGAATATTCATGTGATTAGAAAAGTCAGGAGAATGCTAAGGTACTGTTTTCTATCAGTTGGCAATCTGCGCACACAATCCCAGTGTTGTACAGCTTCCTTCTTCACCTGAGCCGAAGAAGCGGCTTCTTCGCGCAAAGACGATTGTACCGGTCCCAGTGCTCTCTTAGCGCGGCTTCTGCCGAAAGACGCCCGGGAGCGGCGCTTAGCTCCGGAGAGCATCGTCCCTTCGTCTTCAGCGTCTTTTGTGGTCTACATCCTAGCGGAAAGCTTTTCCTCTCTGTCTGGCACGGAAAACCTGCGGGAGCACAGAAAACATCTCCCATCGTGTTCTGGACGTTGCACGGAGGTCTGCCAAGTGTTTGGCATAAAGAAAAGAAAAGCTGTCCAAAACAGCTTCTTATCGAATATTCATGTGTTTAGAAAAGTCAGGAGAATATAAGGTACTGTTTTCTATCAGTTGGCAAGTTGAGCACACAATCCCAGTGTTGTACAGCTTCCTTCTTCACCTGAGCCGAAGAAGCGGCTTCTTCGCGCAAAGACGATTGTACCGGTCCCAGTGCTCTCTTAGCGCGGCTTCTGCCGAAAGAAGCCCGGGAGCGGCGCTTAGCTCCGGAGAGCATCGTCCCTTCGTCTTTAGCGTCTTTTGTGGTCTACACCTTAGCAAATAGCGTTTCCAGTCTGTCTGGCAAAGAAAACCTGCGGGAGCACAGAAAACATCTCCCATCGTGTTCTGGACATTGCACGGAGCTCTGCCAAGTGTTTGCAAGAAGAAATTAATAGTTGTCCAAAATAACTTTCTATCAAATATTCTTGTGATTGGAAAAGTCAGGAAAGTGGTAAGGTACTCATTTCTATCAGTTGGCTAGTTGAGCACACAATCCCAGTGTTGTAGAGCTTCCTTCTTCACCTTTCCGATGCTGCCGCTCTCTCCGGCTCCCTGCGCCCAAGAAGCGGCTTCTTCGCGCAAAGACGATTGTACCGGTCCCAGTGCTCTCTTAGCGCGGCTTCTGCCGAAAGAAGCCCGGGAGCGGCGCTTAGCTCCGGAGAGCATCGTCCCTTCGCGTTTGGCGTCTTTTGTAGTCTACATTTTAGCAGATAGCGTTTCCACTCTGTCTGGCAAGGAAAACCTGCGGGAGCACAGAAAACATCTCCCATCGTGTTCTGGACATTGCACGGAGGTCTGCCAAGTGTTTGGCATAAAGAAAAGAAAAGCTGTCCAAAACAGCTTCTTATCGAATATTCATGTGATTAGAAAAGTCAGGAGAATGGTAAGGTACTGTTTTCTATCAGTTGGCAAGCTGCGCACACAATCACAGTGTTGTAGAGCTTCTTTCTTCACCTTTCCGATGCTGCCGCTCTCTCCGGCTCCCGGAGCCCAAGAAGCGGCTTCTTCGCGCAAAGACGATTGTACCGCTCACAGTGCTCTCTTAGCGCGGCTTCTGCCGAAAGACGCCCGGGAGCGGCGCTTAGCTCCGGAGAGCATCGTCCCTTCGTCTTTAGCGTCTTTTGTGGTCTACATCCTAGCGGAAAGCTTTTCCTCTCTGTCTGGCACGGAAAACCTGCGGGAGCACAGAAAACATCTCCCATCGTGTTCTGGACGTTGCACGGAGGTCTGCCAAGTGTTTGGCATAAAGAAAAGAAAAGCTGTCCAAAACAGCTTCTTATCGAATATTCATGTGATTAGAAAAGTCAGGAGAATGGTAAGGTAATGTTTTCTATCAGTTGGCAAGTTGAGCACACAATCCCAGGGTTGTGCAGCTTCCTTCTTCACCTTTCCGATGCTGCCGCTCTCTCCGGCTCCCGGAGCCGAAGAAGCGGCTTCTTCGCGCAAAGACGATTGTACCGGTCACATGGCTCTTAGCGCCGCTTCTGCCGAAAGAAGCCCGGGAGCGGCGATTAGCTCCGGAGAGCATCGTCCCTTCGTCTTTAGCGTCTTTTGTGGTCTACATCCTAGCAGAAAGCTTTTCCACTCTGTCGGGCAAGGAAAACCTGCGGGAGCACAGAATACATCTCCCATCGTGTTCTGGACGTTGCACGGAGGTCTGCCAAGTGTTTGGCATAAAGAAAAGAAAATCTGTCCAAAACAGCTTCTTATCGAATATTCATGTGATTATAAGAGTCAGGAGAATATAAGCTAAAGTTTTCTATCAGTTGGCAAGTTGAGCACACAATCCCAGTGTTGTACAGCTTCTTTCTTCACCTTTCCGATGCTGCCGCTCACTCCGGCTCCCGGAGCCGAAGAAGCGGCTTCTTCGCGCAAAGACGATCGTACCGGTCACAGTGCTCTCTTAGCGCGGCTTCTGCCGAAAGACGCCCGGGAGCGGCGCTTAGCTCCGGAGAGCATCGTCCCTTCGTCTTTAGCGTCTTTTGTGGTCTACATCCTAGCAGAAAGCTTTTCCAGTCTGTCTGGCAAGAAAAACCTGCGGGAGCACAGAAAACATCTTCCATCGTGTTCTGGACATTGCACGGAGGTCTGCCAAGTGTTTGTATGAAGAAATTGATAGTTGCCCAAAATAACTTTCTATCGAATACTCTTGTGATGGGAAAAGTCAGGAAAGTGGTAAGGTAATGTTTTCTATCAGTTGGCGAGCTGCGCACACAATCACAGTGTTGTAGAGCTTCTTTCTTCACCTTTCCGATGCTGCCGCTCTCTCCGGCTCCCGGAGCCCAAGAAGCGGCTTCTTCGCGCAAAGACGATTGTACCGCTCACAGTGCTCTTAGCGCGGCTTCTGCCGAAAGAAGCCCGGGAGCGGCGCTTAGCTCCGGAGAGCATCGTCCCTACGCGTTTGGCGTCTTTTGTAGTCTACATTTTAGCAGATAGCGTTTTCACTCTGTCTGGCAAGGAAAACCTGCGGGAGCACAGAAAACATCTCCCATCGTGTTCTGGACGTTGCACGGAGGTCTGCCAAGTGTTTGGCATAAAGAAAAGAAAAGCTGTCCAAACCAGCTTCTTATCGAATATTCATGTGATTAGAAAAGTCAGGAGAATGGTAAGGTACTGTTTTCTATCAGTTGGCAAGCTGCGCACACAATCCCAGTGTTGTACAGCTTCCTTCTTCACCTGAGCCGAAGAAGCGGCTTCTTCGCGCAAAGACGATTGTACCGGTCCCAGTGCTCTCTTAGCGCCGCTTCTGCCGAAAGAAGCCCGGGAGCGGCGCATAGCTCCGGAGAGCATCGTCCCTTCGCGTTTAGCGTCTTTTGTAGTCTACATTTTAGCAGATAGCGTTTCCACTCTGTCTGGCAAGGAAAACCTGCGGGAGCACAGAAAACATCTCCCATCGTGTTCTGGACATTACACGGAGCTCTGCCAAGTGTTTGTATGAAGAAATAGATAGCTGCCCAAAATAACTTTCTATCGAATACTCTTGTGATGGGAAAAGTCAGGAAAGTGGTAAGGTAATGTTTTCTATCAGTTGGCGAGCTGCGCACACAATCACAGTGTTGTACAGCTTCCTTCTTCACCTTTCCGATGCTGCCTCTCTCTCCGGCTCCCGGAGCCGAAGAAACGGCTTCTTCGCGCAAAGACGATTGTACCGCTCACAGTGCTCTCTTAGCGCGGCTTCTGCCGAAAGACGCCCGGGAGCGGCGCATAGCTCCGGAGAGCATCATCCCTTCGTCTTTAGCGTCTTTTGTAGTCTACATTTTAGCAGATAGCGTTTCCACTCTGTCTGGCAAGGAAAACCTGCGGGAGCACAGAAAACATCTCCCATCGTGTTCTGGACATTGCACGGAGGTCTGCCAAGTGTTTGGCATAAAGAATGAAATCTGTCCAAAACAGCTTCTTATCGAATATTCATGTGATTAGAAAAGTCAGGAGAATGGTAAGGTACTGTTTTCTATCAGTTGGCAAGTTGAGCACACAATCCCAGTGTTGTAGAGCTTCTTTCTTCACCTTTCCGATGCTGCCGCTCTCTCCGGCTCCCGGAGCCGAAGAAGCGGCTTCTTCGCGCAAAGACGATCGTACCGGTCACAGTGCTCTCTTAGTGCGGCTTCTGCCGAAAGACGCCCGGGAGCGGCGCATAGCTCCGGAGAGCATCGTCCCTTCGTCTTTAGCGTCTTTTGTGGTCTACACCTTAGCAAATAGCGTTTCCAGTCTGTCTGGCACGGAAAACCTGCGGGAGCACAGAAAACATCTCCCATCGTGTTCTGGACATTGCACGGAGGTCTGCCAAGTGTTTGCAAGAAGAAATTAATAGTTGTCCAAAATAACTTTCTATCAAATATTCTTGTGATTGGAAAAGTCAGGAAAGTGGTAAGGTACTCATTTCTATCAGTTGGCTAGTTGAGCACACAATCCCAGTGTTGTAGAGCTTCCTTCTTCACCTTTCCGATGCTGCCGCTCTCTCCGGCTCCCGGAGCCCAAGAAGCGGCTTCTTCGCGCAAAGACGATTGTACCGCTCACAGTGCTCTCTTAGCGCGGCTTCTGCCGAAAGAAGCCCGGGAGCGGCGATTAGCTCCGGAGAGCATCGTCCCTTCGCGTTTAGCGTCTTTTGTAGTCTACATTTTAGCAGATAGCGTTTCCACTCTGTCTGGCAAGGAAAACCTGCGGGAGCACAGAAAACATCTCCCATCGTGTTCTGGACATTGCACGGAGCTCTGCCAAGTGTTTGGCATAAAGAAAGGGAAAGCTGTCCAAAACAGCTTCCTATCGAAAATTCATGTGATTGGAAAAATCAGGAGAATGGTAAGGTAATGTTTTCTATCAGTTGGCAAGTTGAGCACACAATCCCAGGGTTGTGCAGCTTCCCTCTTCACCTTTCCGATGCTGCCGCTCTCTCCGGCTCCCGGAGCCGAAGAAGCGGCTTCTTCCCGCAAAGACGATTGTACCGCTCACAGTGCTCTCTTAGTGCCGCTTCTGCCGAAAGAAGCCCGGGAGCGGCGCATAGCTCCGGAGAGCATCGTCCCTTCGCGTTTGGCGTCTTTTGTAGTCTACATTTTAGCAGATAGCGTTTCCACTCTGTCTGGCAAGGAAAATCTGCGGGAGCACAGAAAACATCTCCCATCGTGTTCTGGACGTTGCACGGATGTCTGCCAAGTGTTTGGCATAAAGAAAAGAAAAGCTGTCCAAAACAGCTTCTTATCGAATATTCATGTGATTAGAAAAGTCAGGAGAATGGTAAGGTAATGTTTTCTATCAGTTGGCAAGTTGAGCACACAATCCCAGTGTTGTACAGCTTCTTTCTTCACCTTTCCGATGCTGCCGCTCTCTCCGGCTCCCGGAGCCGAAGAAGCGGCTTCTTCGCTCAAAGACGATCGTACCGGTCACAGTGCTCTCTTAGCGCGGCTTCTGCCGAAAGAAGCCCGGGAGCGGCGCTTAGCTCCGGAGAGCATCGTCCCTTCGTCTTTAGCGTCTTTTGTGGTCTACATCCTAGCAGAAAGCTTTTCCACTCTGTCTGGCAAGGAAAACCTGCGGGAGCACAGAAAACATCTCCCATCGTGTTCTGGACATTGCACGGAGGTCTGCCAAGTGTTTGTATGAAGAAATTGATAGTTGTCCAAAATAACTTTCTATCGAATACTCCTGTGATGGGAAAAGTCAGGAAAGTGGTAAGGTAATGTTTTCTATCAGTTGGCGAGCTGCGCACACAATCCCAGTGTTGTACAGCTTCCTTCTTCACCTTTCCGATGCTGCCTCTCTCTCCGGCTCCCGGAGCCGAAGAAACGGCTTCTTCGCGCAAAGACGATTGTACCGCTCACAGTGCTCTCTTAGCGCGGCTTCTGCCGAAAGAAGCCCGGGAGCGGCGCTTAGCTCCGGAGAGCATCGTCCCTTCGTCTTTAGCGTCTTTTGTGGTCTACATCCTAGCAGAAAGCTTTTCCACTCTGTCGGGCAAGGAAAACCTGCGGGAGCACAGAAAACATCTCCCATCGTGTTCTGGACATTGCACGGATGTCTGCCAAGTGTTTGGCATAAAGAAAAGAAAAACTGTCCAAAACAGCTTCCAATCGAATATTCATGTGATTAGAAAAGTCAGGAGAATGGTAAGGTAATGTTTTCTATCAGTTGGCAAGTTGAGCGCACAATCCCAGGGTTGTGCAGCTTTCTTCTTCACCTTTCCGATGCTGCCGCTCTCTCCGGCTCCCGGAGCCGAAGAAACGGCTTCTTCGCGCAAAGACGATTGTACCGGTCCCAGTGCTCTCTTAGCGCGGCTTCTGCCGAAAGAAGCCCGGGAGCGGCGCTTAGCTCCGGAGAGCATCGTCCCTTCGCGTTTGGCGTCTTTTGTAGTCTACATTTTAGCAGATAGCGTTTCCACTCTGTCTGGCAAGGAAAACCTGCGGGAGCACAGAAAACATCTCCCATCGTGTTCTGGACATTGCACGGAGCTCTGCCAAGTGTTTGGCATAAAGAAAGGGAAAGCTGTCCAAAACAGCTTCCTATCGAAAATTCTTGTGATTGGAAAAATCAGGAAAGTGGTAAGGTAATGTTTTCTATCAGTTGGCAAGCTGCGCACACAATCCCAGTGTTGTACAGCTTCTTTCTTCACCTTTCCGATGCTGCCGCTCTCTCCGGCTCCCGGAGCCCAAGAAGCGGCTTCTTCGCGCAAAGACGATTGTACCGCTCACAGTGCTCTCTTAGCGCGGCTTCTGCCGAAAGAAGCCCGGGAGCGGCGCTTAGCTCCGGAGAGCATCGTCCCTTCGTCTTTAGCGTCTTTTGTGGTCTACATCCTAGCAGAAAGCTTTTCCACTCTGTCTGGCAAGGAAAACCTGCGGGAGCACAGAAAACATCTCCCATCGTGTTCTGGACATTGCACGGAGGTCTGCCAAGTGTTTGTATGAAGAAATTGATAGTTGTCCAAAATAACTTCTTATCGAATACTCTTGTGATGGGAAAATTCAGGAAAGTGGTAAGGTAATGTTTTCTATCAGTTGGCAAGCTGCGCACACAATCACAGTGTTGTAGAGCTTCTTTCTTCACCTTTCCGATGATGCCTCTCTCTCCGGCTCCCGGAGCCGAAGAAACGGCTTCTTCGCGCAAAGACGATTGTACCGGTCACAGTGCTCTCTTAGCGCGGCTTCTGCCGAAAGAAGCCCGGGAGCGGCGCTTAGCTCCGGAGAGCATCGTACCTTCGTCTTTAGCGTCTTTTGTGGTCTACATCCTGGCAGAAAGCTTTTCCACTCTGTCTGGCAAGGAAAACCTGCGGGAGCACAGAAAACATCTCCCATCTTGTTCTGGACGTTGCACGGAGGTCTGCCATGTGTTTGGCATAAAGAAAAGGAAAGCTGTCCAAAACAGCTTCTTATCGAATATTCATGTGATTAGAAAAGTCAGGAGAATGGTAAGGTAATGTTTTCTATCAGTTGGCAAGTTGAGCACACAATCCCAGGGTTGTGCAGCTTCCTTCTTCACCTTTCCGATGCTGCCGCTCTCTCCGGCTCCCGGAGCCGAAGAAGCGGCTTCTTCGCGCAAAGACGATTGTACCGCTCACAGTGCTCTTAGCGCCGCTTCTGCCGAAAGAACCCCGAGAGCGGCGCTTAGCTCCGGAGAGCATCGTCCCTTCGTCTTTAGCGTCTTTTGTGGTCTACATCCTAGCAGAAAGCTTTTCCACTCTGTCGGGCAAGGAAAACCTGCGGGAGCACAGAAAACATCTCCCATCATGTTCTGGACGTTGCACGGACGTCTGCCAAGTGTTTGGCATAAAGAAAAGAAAAGCTGTCCAAAACAGCTTCTTATCGAATATTCATGTGATTAGAAAAGTCAGGAGAATGGTAAGGTACTGTTTTCTATCAGTTGGCAAGCTGCGCACACAATCCCAGTGTTGTACAGCTTCCTTCTTCACCTGAGCCGAAGAAGCGGCTTCTTCGCGCAAAGACGATTGTACCGCTCACAGTGCTCTCTTAGCGCCGCTTCTGCCGAAAGAAGCCCGGGAGCGGCGCTTAGCTCCGGAGAGCATCGTCCCTTCGTCTTTAGCGTCTTTTGTGGTCTACACCTTAGGAAATAGCGTTTCCAGTCTGTCTGGCACGGAAAACCTGCGGGAGCACAGAAAACATCTCCCATCATGTTCTGGACATTGCACGGAGGTCTGCCAAGTGTTTGCAAGAAGAAATTAATAGTTGTCCAAAATAACTTTCTATCAAATATTCTTGTGATTGGAAAAGTCAGGAAAGTGGTAAGGTACTCATTTCTATCAGTTGGCTATTTGAGCACACAATCCCAGTGTTGTAGAGCTTCCTTCTTCACCTTTCCGATGCTGCCGCTCTCTCCGGCTCCCTGCGCCCATGAAGCGGCTTCTTCGCGCAAAGACGCTCACAGTGCTCTCTTAGCGCGGCTTCTGCCGAAAGAAGCCCGGGAGCGGCGCTTAGCTCCGGAGAGCATCGTCCCTTCGCGTTTGGCGTCTTTTGTAGTCTACATTTTAGCAGATAGCGTTTCCACTCTGTCTGGCAAGGAAAACCTGCGGGAGCACAGAAAACATCTCCCATCGTGTTCTGGACATTGCACGGAGCTCTTCCAAGTGTTTGGCATAAAGAAAGGGAAAGCTGTCCAAAACAGCTTCCTATCGAAAATTCATGTGATTGGAAAAATCAGGAGAATGGTAAGGTAATGTTTTCTATCAGTTGGCAAGTTGAGCGCACAATCCCAGGGTTGTGCAGCTTCCCTCTTCACCTTTCCGATGCTGCCGCTCTCTCCGGCTCCCGGAGCCGAAGAAGCGGCTTCTTCGCGCAAAGACGATTGTACCGCTCACAGTGCTCTCTTAGTGCCGCTTCTGCCGAAAGAAGCCCGGGAGCGGCGCATAGCTCCGGAGAGCATCGTCCCTTCGCGTTTGGCGTCTTTTGTAGTCTACATTTTAGCAGATAGCGTTTCCACTCTGTCTGGCAAGGAAAACCTGCGGGAGCACAGAAAACATCTCCCATCGTGTTCTGGACGTTGCACGGAGCTCTGCCAAGTGTTTGGCATAAAGAAAGGGAAAGCTGTCCAAAACAGCTTCCTATCGAAAATTCTTGTGATTGGAAAAATCAGGAAAGTGGTAAGGTAATGTTTTCTATCAGTTGGCAAGCTGCGCACACAATCCCAGTGTTGTACAGCTTCCTTCTTCACCTTTCCGATGCTGCCGCTCTCTCCGGCTCCCTGAGCCCAAGAAGCGGCTTCTTCGCGCAAAGACGATTGTACCGCTCACAGTGCTCTCTTAGTGCGGCTTCTGCCGAAAGACGCCCGGGAGCGGCGCTTAGCTCCGGAGAGCATCGTACCTTCGTCTTTAGCGTCTTTTGTGGTCTACATCCTAGCAGAAAGCTTTTCCACTCTGTCGGGCAAGGAAAACCTGCGGGAGCACAGAAAACATCTCCCATCGTGTTCTGGACGTTGCACGGAGGTCTGCCAAGTGTTTGGCATAAAGAAAAGAAAAGCTGTCCAAAACAGCTTCTTATCGAATATTCATGTGATTATAAAAGTCAGGAGAATATAAGGTACTGTTTTCTATCAGTTGGCAAGTTGAGCACACAATCCCAGTGTTGTACAGCTTCTTTCTTCACCTTTCCGATGCTGCCGCTCTCTCCGGCTCCTGGAGTTGAAGAAGCGGCTTCTTCGCGCAAAGACGATCGTACCGGTCACAGTGCTCTCTTAGCGCGGCTTCTGCCGAAAGTCGCCCGGGAGCGGCGCTTAGCTCCGGAGAGCATCGTCCCTTCGTCTTTAGCGTCTTTTGTGGTCTACATCCTAGCAGAAAGCTTTTCCACTCTGTCTGGCAAGGAAAACCTGCGGGAGCACAGAAAACATCTCCCATCGTGTTCTGGACATTGCACGGAGGTCTGCCAAGTGTTTGTATGAAGAAATTGATAGTTGTCCAAAATAACTTTCTATCGAATACTCTTGTGATGGGAAAAGTCAGGAAAGTGGTAAGGTAATGTTTTCTATCAGTTGGCGAGCTGCGCACACAATCACAGTGTTGTACAGCTTCTTTCTTCACCTTTCCGATGCTGCCGCCCTCTCCGGCTCCCTGAGCCGAAGAAACGGCTTCTTCGCGCAAAGACGATTGTACCGGTCCCAGTGCTCTCTTAGCGCGGCTTCTGCCGAAAGAAGCCCGGGAGCGGCGCTTAGCTCCGGAGAGCATCGTCCCTTCGTCTTTAGCGTCTTTTGGGGTCTACATCCATCGGAAAGCTTTTCCACTCTGTCTGGCAAGGAAAACCTGCGGGAGCACAGAAAACATCTCCCATCATGTTCTGGACGTTGCACGGACGTCTGCCAAGTGTTTGGCATAAAGAAAAGAAAAGCTGTCCAAAACAGCTTCTTATCGAATATTCATGTGATTAGAAAAGTCAGGAGAATGGTAAGGTACTGTTTTCTATCAGTTGGCAATCTGCGCACACAATCCCAGTGTTGTACAGCTTCCTTCTTCACCTGAGCCGAAGAAGCGGCTTCTTCGCGCAAAGACGATTGTACCGGTCCCAGTGCTCTCTTAGCGCGGCTTCTGCCGAAAGACGCCCGGGAGCGGCGCTTAGCTCCGGAGAGCATCGTCCCTTCGTCTTTAGCGTCTTTTGTGGTCTACATCCTAGCGGAAAGCTTTTCCTCTCTGTCTGGCACGGAAAACCTGCGGGAGCACAGAAAACATCTCCCATCGTGTTCTGGACGTTGCACGGAGGTCTGCCAAGTGTTTGGCATAAAGAAAATAAAAGCTGTCCAAAACAGCTTCTTATCGAATATTCATGTGTTTAGAAAAGTCAGGAGAATGGTAAGGTAATGTTTTCTATCAGTTGGCAAGTTGAGCACACAATCCCAGGGTTGTGCAGCTTCCCTCTTCACCTTTCCGATGCTGCCGCTCTCTCCGGCTCCCGGAGCCGAAGAAGCGGCTTCTTCGCGCAAAGACGATTGTACCGCTCACAGTGCTCTTAGCGCCGCTTCTGCCGAAAGAAGCCCGGGAGCGGCGATTAGCTCCGGAGAGCATCGTCCCTTCGCGTTTGGCGTCTTTTGTAGTCTACATTTTAGCAGATAGCGTTTCCACTCTGTCTGGCAAGGAAAACCTGCGCGAGCACAGAAAACATCTCCCATCGTGTTCTGGACGTTGCACGGACGTCTGCCAAGTGTTTGGCATAAAGAAAAGAAAAGCTGTCCAAAACAGCTTCTTATCGAATATTCATGTGATTAGAAAAGTCAGGAGAATGGTAAGGTACTGTTTTCTATCAGTTGGCAAGCTGCGCACACAATCCCAGTGTTGTACAGCTTCCTTCTTCTCCTGAGCCGAAGAAGCAGCTTCTTCGCGCAAAGACGATTGTACCGCTCACAGTGCTCTCTTAGCGCCGCTTCTGCCGAAAGAAGCCCGGGAGCGGCGCTTAGCTCCGGAGAGCATCGTCCCTTCGCGTTTAGCGTCTTTTGTAGTCTACATTTTAGCAGATAGCGTTTCCAGTCTGTCTGGCAAGGAAAACCTGCGGGAGCACAGAAAACATCTCCCATCGTGTTCTGGACATTGCACGGAGCTCTGCCAAGTGTTTGTATGAAGAAATTGATAGCTGCCCAAAATAACTTTCTATCGAAAGTTCTTGTGATTGGAAAAATCAGGAAACTGGTAAGGTAATGTTTTCTATCAGTTGGCAAGCTGCGCACACAATCCCAGTGTTGTACAGCTTCCTTCTTCACCTTTCCGATGCTGCCGCTCTCTCCGGCTCCCTGAGCCCAAGAAGCGGCTTCTTCGCGCAAAGACGATTGTACCGCTCACAGTGCTCTCTTAGCGCGGCTTCTGCCGAAAGACGCCCGGGAGCGGCGCTTAGCTCCGGAGAGCATCGTCCCTTCGTCTTTAGCGTCTTTTGTGGTCTACATCCTAGCAGAAAGCTTTTCCATTCTGTCTGGCAAGGAAAACCTGCGGGAGCACAGAAAACATCTCCCATCGTGTTCTGGACGTTGCACGGAGGTCTGCCAAGTGTTTGGCATAAAGAAAAGAAAAGCTGTCCAAAACAGCTTCTTATCTAATATTCATGTGATTATAAAAGTCAGGAGAATATAAGGTACTGTTTTCTATCAGTTGGCAAGTTGAGCACACAATCCCAGTGTTGTACAGCTTCCTTCTTCACCTGAGCCGAAGAAGCGGCTTCTTCGCGCAAAGACGATTGTACCGGTCCCAGTGCTCTCTTAGCGCGGCTTCTGCCGAAAGAAGCCCGGGAGCGGCGCTTAGCTCCGGAGAGCATCGTCCCTTCGTCTTTAGCGTCTTTTGTGGTCTACACCTTAGCAAATAGCGTTTCCAGTCTGTCTGGCAAAGAAAACCTGCGGGAGCACAGAAAACATCTCCCATCGTGTTCTGGACATTGCACGGAGCTCTGCCAAGTGTTTGCAAGAAGAAATTAATAGTTGTCCAAAATAACTTTCTATCAAATATTCTTGTGATTGGAAAAGTCAGGAAAGTGGTAAGGTACTCATTTCTATCAGTTGGCTAGTTGAGCACACAATCCCAGTGTTGTAGAGCTTCCTTCTTCACCTTTCCGATGCTGCCGCTCTCTCCGGCTCCCTGCGCCCAAGAAGCGGCTTCTTCGCGCAAAGACGATTGTACCGCTCACAGTGCTCTCTTAGCGCGGCTTCTGCCGAAAGAAGCCCGGGAGCGGCGCTTAGCTCCGGAGAGCATCGTCCCTTCGCGTTTGGCGTCTTTTGTAGTCTACATTTTAGCAGATAGCGTTTCCACTCTGTCTGGCAAGGAAAACCTGCGGGAGCACAGAAAACATCTCCCATCGTGTTCTGGACGTTGCACGGAGGTCTGCCAAGTGTTTGGCATAAAGAAAAGAAAAGCTGTCCAAAACAGCTTCTTATCGAATATTCATGTGATTAGAAAAGTCAGGAGAATGGTAAGGTACTGTTTTCTATCAGTTGGCAAGCTGCGCACACAATCACAGTGTTGTAGAGCTTCTTTCTTCACTTTTCCGATGCTGCCGCTCTCTCCAGCTCCCGGAGCCGAAGAAGCGGCTTCTTCGCTCAAAGACGATTGTACCGGTCCCAGTGCTCTCTTAGTGCGGCTTCTGCCGAAAGACGCCCGGGAGCGGCGCATAGCTCCGGAGAGCATCGTCCCTTCGTCTTTAGCGTCGTTTGTGGTCTACACGTTAGCAAATAGCGTTTCCAGTCTGTCTGGAAAAGAAAACCTGCGGGAGCACAAAAAACATCTCCCATCGTGTTCTGGACGTTGCACGGAGCTCTGCCAAGTGTTTGCATGAAGAAATTAATAGTTGTCCAAAATAACTTTCTATCAAATATTCTTTTGATTGGAAAAGTAAGGAAAGTGGTAAGGTACTCATTTCTATCAGTTGGCAAGTTGAGCACACAATCCCAGTGTTGTAGAGCTTCCTTCTTCACCTTTCCGATGCTGCCGCTCTCTCCGGCTCCCGGAGCCCAAGAAGCGGCTTCTTCGCGCAAAGACGATTGTACCGCTCACAGTGCTCTCTTAGCGCGGCTTCTGCCGAAAGACGCCCGGGAGCGGCGCTTAGCTCCGGAGAGCATCGTCCCTTCGTCTTTAGCGTCTTTTGTGGTCTACATCCTAGCGGAAAGCTTTTCCTCTCTGTCTGGCACGGAAAACCTGCGGGAGCACAGAAAACATCTCCCATCGTGTTCTGGACGTTGCACGGAGGTCTGCCAAGTGTTTGGCATAAAGAAAAGAAAAGCTGTCCAAAACAGCTTCTTATCGAATATTCATGTGATTAGAAAAGTCAGGAGAATGGTAAGGTAATGTTTTCTATCAGTTGGCAAGTTGAGCACACAATCCCAGGGTTGTGCAGCTTCCTTCTTCACCTTTCCGATGCTGCCGCTCTCTCCGGCTCCCGGAGCCGAAGAAGCGGCTTCTTCGCGCAAAGACGATTGTACCGGTCACATGGCTCTTAGCGCCGCTTCTGCCGAAAGAAGCCCGGGAGCGGCGCATAGCTCCGGAGAGCATCGTCCCTTCGTCTTTAGCGTCTTTTGTGGTCTACATCCTAGCAGAAAGCTTTTCCACTCTGTCTGGCAAGGAAAACCTGCGGGAGCACAGAATACATCTCCCATCGTGTTCTGGACGTTGCACGGAGGTCTGCCAAGTGTTTGGCATAAAGAAAAGAAAAGCTGTCCAAAACAGCTTCTTATCGAATATTCATGTGATTATAAGAGTCAGGAGAATATAAGCTAAAGTTTTCTATCAGTTGGCAAGTTGAGCACACAATCCCAGTGTTGTACAGCTTCTTTCTTCACCTTTCCGATGCTGCCGCTCTCTCCGGCTCCCGGAGCCGAAGAAGCGGCTTCTTCGCGCAAAGACGATCGTACCGGTCACAGTGCTCTCTTAGTGCGGCTTCTGCCGAAAGACGCCCGGGAGCGGCGCATAGCTCCGGAGAGCATCGTCCATTCGTCTTTTGCGTCTTTTGTGGTCTACACCTTAGCAAATAGCGTTTCCAGTCTGTCTGGCAAAGAAAACCTGCGGGAGCACAGAAAACATCTCCCATCGTGTTCTGGACATTGCACGGAGGTCTGCCAAGTGTTTGCAAGAAGAAATTAATAGTTGTCCAAAATAACTTTCTATCAAATATTCTTGTGATTGGAAAAGTCAGGAAAGTGGTAAGGTACTCATTTCTATCAGTTGGCTAGTTGAGCACACAATCCCAGTGTTGTAGAGCTTCCTTCTTCACCTTTCCGATGCTGCCGCTCTCTCCGGCTCCCGGAGCCCAAGAAGCGGCTTCTTCGCGCAAAGACGATTGTACCGCTCACAGTGCTCTCTTAGCGCGGCTTCTGCCGAAAGAAGCCCGGGAGCGGCGCTTTCCTCCGGAGAGCATCGTCCCTTCGCGTTTGGCGTCTTTTGTAGTCTACATTTTAGCAGATAGCGTTTCCACTCTGTCTGGCAAGGAAAACCTGCGGGAGCACAGAAAACATCTCCCATCGTGTTCTGGACATTGCACGGAGCTCTGCCAAGTGTTTGGCATAAAGAAAGGGAAAGCTGTCCAAAACAGCTTCCTATCGAAAATTCATGTGATTGGAAAAATCAGGAGAATGGTAAGGTAATGTTTTCTATCAGTTGGCAAGTTGAGCACACAATCCCAGGGTTGTGCAGCTTCCCTCTTCACCTTTCCGATGCTGCCGCTCTCTCCGGCTCCCGGAGCCGAAGAAGCGGCTTCTTCGCGCAAAGACGATTGTACCGCTCACAGTGCTCTCTTAGTGCCGCTTCTGCCGAAAGAAGCCCGGGAGCGGCGCATAGCTCCGGAGAGCATCGTCCCTTCGCGTTTGGCGTCTTTTGTAGTCTACATTTTAGCAGATAGCGTTTCCACTCTGTCTGGCAAGGAAAATCTGCGGGAGCACAGAAAACATCTCCCATCGTGTTCTGGACGTTGCACGGAGGTCTGCCAAGTGTTTGGCATAAAGAAAAGAAAAGCTGTCCAAAACAGCTTCTTATCGAATATTCATGTGATTAGAAAAGTCAGGAGAATGGTAAGGTACTGTTTTCTATCAGTTGGCAAGTTGAGCACACAATCCCAGTGTTGTACAGCTTCTTTCTTCACCTTTCCGATGCTGCCGCTCTCTCCGGCTCCCGGAGCCGAAGAAGCGGCTTCTTCGCTCAAAGACGATCGTACCGGTCACAGTGCTCTCTTAGCGCGGCTTCTGCCGAAAGAAGCCCGGGAGCGGCGATTAGCTCCGGAGAGCGTCGTCCCTTCGTCTTTAGCGTCTTTTGTGGTCTACATCCTAGCAGAAAGCTTTTCCACTCTGTCTGGCAAGGAAAACCTGCGGGAGCACAGAAAACATCTCCCATCGTGTTCTGGACATTGCACGGAGGTCTGCCAAGTGTTTGTATGAAGAAATTGATAGTTGTCCAAAATAACTTTCTATCGAATACTCCTGTGATGGGAAAAGTCAGGAAAGTGGTAAGGTAATGTTTTCTATCAGTTGGCGAGCTGCGCACACAATCCCAGTGTTGTACAGCTTCCTTCTTCACCTTTCCGATGCTGCCTCTCTCTCCGGCTCCCGGAGCCGAAGAAACGGCTTCTTCGCGCAAAGACGATTGTACCGGTCACAGTGCTCTCTTAGCGCCGCTTCTGCCGAAAGAAGCCCGGGAGCGGCGCTTAGCTCCGGAGAGCATCGTCCCTTCGTCTTTAGCGTCTTTTGTGGTCTACATCCTGGCAGAAAGCTTTTCCACTCTGTCTGGCAAGGAAAACCTGCGGGAGCACAGAAAACATCTCCCATCTTGTTCTGGACGTTGCACGGAGTTCTGCCATGTGTTTGGCATAAAGAAAAGAAAAGCTGTCCAAAACAGCTTCTTATCGAATATTCATGTGATTAGAAAAGTCAGGAGAATGGTAAGGTAATGTTTTCTATCAGTTGGCAAGTTGAGCACACAATCCCAGGGTTGTGCAGCTTCCTTCTTCACCTTTCCGATGCTGCCGCTCTCTCCGGCTCCCGGAGCCGAAGAAGCGGCTTCTTCGCGCAAAGACGATTGTACCGCTCACAGTGCTCTTAGCGCCGCTTCTGCCGAAAGAAGCCCGGGAGCGGCGCTTAGCTCCGGAGAGCATCGTCCCTTCGTCTTTAGCGTCTTTTGTGGTCTACATCCTAGCAGAAAGCTTTTCCACTCTGTCGGGCAAGGAAAACCTGCGGGAGCACAGAAAACATCTCCCATCATGTTCTGGACGTTGCACGGAGGTCTGCCAAGTGTTTGGCATAAAGAAAAGAAAAGCTGTCCAAAACAGCTTCTTATCGAATATTCATGTGATTAGAAAAGTCAGGAGAATGGTAAGGTTCTGTTTTCTATCAGTTGGCAAGCTGCGCACACAATCCCAGTGTTGTACAGCTTCCTTCTTCACCTGAGCCGAAGAAGCGGCTTCTTCGCGCCAAGACGATTGTACCGGTCACAGTGCTCTCTTAGCGCCGCTTCTGCCGAAAGAAGCCCGGGAGCGGCGCTTAGCTCCGGAGAGCATCGTCCCTTCGCGTTTAGCGTCTTTTGTAGTCTACATTTTAGCAGATAGCGTTTCCACTCTTTCTGGCAAGGAAAACCTGCGGGAGCACAGAAAACATCTCCCATCGTGTTCTGGACATTGCACGGAGGTCTGCCAAGTGTTTTTATGAAGAAATTGATAGTTGTCCAAAATAACTTTCTATCGAATACTCTTGTGATGGGAAAAGTCAGGAAAGTGGTAAGGTAATGTTTTCTATCAGTTGGCGAGCTGCGCACACAATCCCAGTGTTGTACAGCTTCTTTCTTCACCTTTCCGATGCTGCCGCTCTCTCCGGCTCCCGGAGCCCAAGAAGCGGCTTCTTCGCGCAAAGACGATTGTACCGCTCACAGTGCTCTCTTAGCGCGGCTTCTGCCGAAAGAAGCCCGGGAGCGGCGCTTAGCTCCGGAGAGCATCGTCCCTTCGTCTTTAGCGTCTTTTGTGGTCTACATCCTAGCAGAAAGCTTTTCCACTCTGTCTGGCAAGGAAAACCTGCGGGAGCACAGAAAACATCTCCCATCGTGTTCTGGACATTGCACGGAGGTCTGCCAAGTGTTTGTATGAAGAAATTGATAGTTGTCCAAAATAACTTTCTATCGAATACTCTTGTGATGGGAAAATTCAGGAAAGTGGTAAGGTAATGTTTTCTATCAGTTGGCAAGCTGCGCACACAATCACAGTGTTGTAGAGCTTCTTTCTTCACCTTTCCGATGCTGCCTCTCTCTCCGGCTCCCGGAGCCGAAGAAACGGCTTCTTCGCGCAAAGACGATTGTACCGGTCCCAGTGCTCTCTTAGCGCGGCTTCTGCCGAAAGAAGCCCGGGAGCGGCGCTTAGCTCCGGAGAGCATCGTCCATTCGTCTTTTGCGTCTTTTGTGGTCTACACCTTAGCAAATAGCGTTTCCAGTCTGTCTGGCAAAGAAAACCTGCGGGAGCACAGAAAACATCTCCCATCATGTTCTGGACATTGCACGGAGCTCTGCCAAGTGTTTGCAAGAAGAAATTAATAGTTGTCCAAAATAACTTTCTATCAAATATTCTTGTGATTGGAAAAGTCAGGAAAGTGGTAAGGTACTCATTTCTATCAGTTGGCTATTTGAGCACACAATCCCAGTGTTGTAGAGCTTCCTTCTTCACCTTTCCGATGCTGCCGCTCTCTCCGGCTCCCTGCGCCCATGAAGCGGCTTCTTCGCGCAAAGACGCTCACAGTGCTCTCTTAGCGCGGCTTCTGCCGAAAGAAGGCCGGGAGCGGCGCTTAGCTCCGGAGAGCATCGTCCCTTCGCGTTTGGCGTCTTTTGTAGTCTACATTTTAGCAGATAGCGTTTCCACTCTGTCTGGCAAGGAAAACCTGCGGGAGCACAGAAAACATCTCCCATCGTGTTCTGGACATTGCACGGAGCTCTGCCAAGTGTTTGGCATAAAGAAAGGGAAAGCTGTCCAAAACAGCTTCCTATCGAAAATTCATGTGATTGGAAAAATCAGGAGAATGGTAAGGTAATGTTTTCTATCAGTTGGCAAGTTGAGCACACAATCCCAGGGTTGTGCAGCTTCCCTCTTCACCTTTCCGATGCTGCCGCTCTCTCCGGCTCCCGGAGCCGAAGAAGCGGCTTCTTCGCGCAAAGACGATTGTACCGCTCACAGTGCTCTCTTAGTGCCGCTTCTGCCGAAAGAAGCCCGGGAGCGGCGCATAGCTCCGGAGAGCATCGTCCCTTCGCGTTTGGCGTCTTTTGTAGTCTACATTTTAGCAGATAGCGTTTCCACTCTGTCTGGCAAGGAAAACCTGCGGGAGCACAGAAAACATCTCCCATCGTGTTCTGGACGTTGCACGGAGCTCTGCCAAGTGTTTGGCATAAAGAAAGGGAAAGCTGTCCAAAACAGCTTCCTATCGAAAATTCTTGTGATTGGAAAAATCAGGAAAGTGGTAAGGTAATGTTTTCTATCAGTTGGCAAGCTGCGCACACAATCCCAGTGTTGTACAGCTTCCTTCTTCACCTTTCCGATGCTGCCGCTCTCTCCGGCTCCCTGAGCCCAAGAAGCGGCTTCTTCGCGCAAAGACGATTGTACCGCTCACAGTGCTCTCTTAGTGCGGCTTCTGCCGAAAGACGCCCGGGAGCGGCGCTTAGCTCTGGAGAGCATCGTACCTTCGTCTTTAGCGTCTTTTGTGGTCTACATCCTAGCAGAAAGCTTTTCCACTCTGTCGGGCAAGGAAAACCTGCGGGAGCACAGAAAACATCTCCCATCGTGTTCTGGACGTTGCACGGAGGTCTGCCAAGTGTTTGGCATAAAGAAAAGAAAAGCTGTCCAAAACAGCTTCTTATCGAATATTCATGTGATTATAAAAGTCAGGAGAATATAAGGTACTGTTTTCTATCAGTTGGCAAGTTGAGCACACAATCCCAGTGTTGTACAGCTTCTTTCTTCACCTTTCCGATGCTGCCGCTCACTCCGGCTCCTGGAGTTGAAGAAGCGGCTTCTTCGCGCAAAGACGATCGTACCGGTCACAGTGCTCTCTTAGCGCGGCTTCTGCCGAAAGACGCCCGGGAGCGGCGCTTAGCTCCGGAGAGCATCGTCCCTTCGTCTTTAGCGTCTTTTGTGGTCTACATCCTAGCAGAAAGCTTTTCCACTCTGTCTGGCAAGGAAAACCTGCGGGAGCACAGAAAACATCTCCCATCGTGTTCTGGACATTGCACGGAGGTCTGCCAAGTGTTTGTATGAAGAAATTGATAGTTGTCCAAAATAACTTTCTATCGAATACTCTTGTGATGGGAAAAGTCAGGAAAGTGGTAAGGTAATGTTTTCTATCAGTTGGCGAGCTGCGCACACAATCACAGTGTTGTACAGCTTCTTTCTTCACCTTTCCGATGCTGCCTCTCTCTCCGGCTCCCTGAGCCGAAGAAACGGCTTCTTCGCGCAAAGACGATTGTACCGGTCCCAGTGCTCTCTTAGCGCGGCTTCTGCCGAAAGAAGCCCGGGAGCGGCGCTTAGCTCCGGAGAGCATCGTCCCTTCGTCTTTAGCGTCTTTTGGGGTCTACATCCTAGCGGAAAGCTTTTCCACTCTGTCTGGCAAGGAAAACCTGCGGGAGCACAGAAAACATCTCCCATCATGTTCTGGACGTTGCACGGACGTCTGCCAAGTGTTTGGCATAAAGAAAAGAAAAGCTGTCCAAAACAGCTTCTTATCGAATATTCATGTGATTAGAAAAGTCAGGAGAATGGTAAGGTACTGTTTTCTATCAGTTGGCAATCTGCGCACACAATCCCAGTGTTGTACAGCTTCCTTCTTCACCTGAGCCGAAGAAGCGGCTTCTTCGCGCAAAGACGATTGTACCGGTCCCAGTGCTCTCTTAGCGCGGCTTCTGCCGAAAGACGCCCGGGAGCGGCGCTTAGCTCCGGAGAGCATCGTCCCTTCGTCTTTAGCGTCTTTTGTGGTCTACATCCTAGCGGAAAGCTTTTCCTCTCTGTCTGGCACGGAAAACCTGCGGGAGCACAGAAAACATCTCCCATCGTGTTCTGGACGTTGCACGGAGGTCTGCCAAGTGTTTGGCATAAAGAAAAGAAAAGCTGTCCAAAACAGCTTCTTATCGAATATTCATGTGTTTAGAAAAGTCAGGAGAATGGTAAGGTAATATTTTCTATCAGTTGGCAAGTTGAGCACACAATCCCAGGGTTGTGCAGCTTCCCTCTTCACCTTTCCGATGCTGCCGCTCTCTCCGGCTCCCGGAGCCGAAGAAGCGGCTTCTTCGCGCAAAGACGATTGTACCGCTCACAGTGCTCTTAGCGCCGCTTCTGCCGAAAGAAGCCCGGGAGCGGCGATTAGCTCCGGAGAGCATCGTCCCTTTGCGTTTGGCGTCTTTTGTAGTCTACATTTTAGCAGATAGCGTTTCCACTCTGTCTGGCAAGGAAAACCTGCGGGAGCACAGAAAACATCTCCCATCATGTTCTGGACGTTGCACGGACGTCTGCCAAGTGTTTGGCATAAAGAAAAGAAAAGCTGTCCAAAACAGCTTCTTATCGAATATTCATGTGATTAGAAAAGTCAGGAGAATGGTAAGGTACTGTTTTCTATCAGTTGGCAAGCTGCGCACACAATCCCAGTGTTGTACAGCTTCCTTCTTCTCCTGAGCCGAAGAAGCAGCTTCTTCGCGCAAAGACGATTGTACCGCTCACAGTGCTCTCTTAGCGCCGCTTCTGCCGAAAGAAGCCCGGGAGCGGCGCTTAGCTCCGGAGAGCATCGTCCCTTCGCGTTTAGCGTCTTTTGTAGTCTACATTTTAGCAGATAGCGTTTCCACTCTGTCTGGCAAGGAAAACCTGCGGGAGCACAGAAAACATCTCCCATCGTGTTCTGGACATTGCACGGAGCTCTGCCAAGTGTTTGTATGAAGAAATTGATAGCTGCCCAAAATAACTTTCTATCGAAAGTTCTTGTGATTGGAAAAATCAGGAAACTGGTAAGGTAATGTTTTCTATCAGTTGGCAAGCTGCGCACACAATCCCAGTGTTGTACAGCTTCCTTCTTCACCTTTCCGATGCTGCCGCTCTCTCCGGCTCCCTGAGCCCAAGAAGCGGCTTCTTCGCGCAAAGACGATTGTACCGCTCACAGTGCTCTCTTAGCGCGGCTTCTGCCGAAAGACGCCCGGGAGCGGCGCTTAGCTCCGGAGAGCATCGTCCCTTCGTCTTTAGCGTCTTTTGTGGTCTACATCCTAGCAGAAAGCTTTTCCATTCTGTCTGGCAAGGAAAACCTGCGGGAGCACAGAAAACATCTCCCATCGTGTTCTGGACGTTGCACGGAGGTCTGCCAAGTGTTTGGCATAAAGAAAAGAAAAGCTGTCCAAAACAGCTTCTTATCTAAAATTCATGTGATTATAAAAGTCAGGAGAATATAAGGTACTGTTTTCTATCAGTTGGCAAGTTGAGCACACAATCCCAGTGTTGTACAGCTTCCTTCTTCACCTGAGCCGAAGAAGCGGCTTCTTCGCGCAAAGACGATTGTACCGGTCACAGTGCTCTCTTAGCGCCGCTTCTGCCGAAAGAAGCCCGGGAGCGGCGCTTAGCTCCGGAGAGCATCGTCCCTTCGTCTTTAGCGTCTTTTGTGGTCTACACCTTAGCAAATAGCGTTTCCAGTCTGTCTGGCAAAGAAAACCTGCGGGAGCACAGAAAACATCTCCCATCGTGTTCTGGACATTGCACGGAGCTCTGCCAAGTGTTTGCAAGAAGAAATTAATAGTTGTCCAAAAAAACTTTCTATCAAATATTCTTGTGATTGGAAAAGTCAGGAAAGTGGTAAGGTACTCATTTCTATCAGTTGGCTAGTTGAGCACACAATCCCAGTGTTGTAGAGCTTCCTTCTTCACCTTTCCGATGCTGCCGCTCTCTCCGGCTCCCTGCGCCCAAGAAGCGGCTTCTTCGCGCAAAGACGATTGTACCGCTCACAGTGCTCTCTTAGCGCGGCTTCTGCCGAAAGAAGCCCGGGAGCGGCGCTTAGCTCCGGAGAGCATCGTCCCTTCGCGTTTGGCGTCTTTTGTAGTCTACATTTTAGCAGATAGCGTTTCCACTCTGTCTGGCAAGGAAAACCTGCGGGAGCACAGAAAACATCTCCCATCGTGTTCTGGACGTTGCACGGAGGTCTGCCAAGTGTTTGGCATAAAGAAAAGAAAAGCTGTCCAAAACAGCTTCTTATCGAATATTCATGTGATTAGAAAAGTCAGGAGAATGGTAAGGTACTGTTTTCTATCAGTTGGCAAGCTGCGCACACAATCACAGTGTTGTAGAGCTTCTTTCTTCACTTTTCCGATGCTGCCGCTCTCTCCAGCTCCCGGAGCCGAAGAAGCGGCTTCTTCGCTCAAAGACGATTGTACCGGTCCCAGTGCTCTCTTAGTGCGGCTTCTGCCGAAAGACGCCCGGGAGCGGCGCATAGCTCCGGAGAGCATCGTCCCTTCGTCTTTAGCGTCGTTTGTGGTCTACACGTTAGCAAATAGCGTTTCCAGTCTGTCTGGAAAAGAAAACCTGCGGGAGCACAAAAAACATCTCCCATCGTGTTCTGGACGTTGCACGGAGCTCTGCCAAGTGTTTGCATGAAGAAATTAATAGTTGTCCAAAATAACTTTCTATCAAATATTCTTTTGATTGGAAAAGTAAGGAAAGTGGTAAGGTACTCATTTCTATCAGTTGGCAAGTTGAGCACACAATCCCAGTGTTGTAGAGCTTCCTTCTTCACCTTTCCGATGCTGCCGCTCTCTCCGGCTCCCGGAGCCCAAGAAGCGGCTTCTTCGCGCAAAGACGATTGTACCGCTCACAGTGCTCTCTTAGCGCGGCTTCTGCCGAAAGACGCCCGGGAGCGGCGCTTAGCTCCGGAGAGCATCGTCCCTTCGTCTTTAGCGTCTTTTGTGGTCTACATCCTAGCGGAAAGCTTTTCCTCTCTGTCTGGCACGGAAAACCTGCGGGAGCACAGAAAACATCTCCCATCGTGTTCTGGACGTTGCACGGAGGTCTGCCAAGTGTTTGGCATAAAGAAAAGAAAAGCTGTCCAAAACAGCTTCTTATCGAATATTCATGTGATTAGAAAAGTCAGGAGAATGGTAAGGTAATGTTTTCTATCAGTTGGCAAGTTGAGCACACAATCCCAGGGTTGTGCAGCTTCCTTCTTCACCTTTCCGATGCTGCCGCTCTCTCCGGCTCCCGGAGCCGAAGAAGCGGCTTCTTCGCGCAAAGACGATTGTACCGGTCACATGGCTCTTAGCGCCGCTTCTGCCGAAAGAAGCCCGGGAGCGGCGCATAGCTCCGGAGAGCATCGTCCCTTCGTCTTTAGCGTCTTTTGTGGTCTACATCCTAGCAGAAAGCTTTTCCACTCTGTCGGGCAAGGAAAACCTGCGGGAGCACAGAATACATCTCCCATCGTGTTCTGGACGTTGCACGGAGGTCTGCCAAGTGTTTGGCATAAAGAAAAGAAAAGCTGTCCAAAACAGCTTCTTATCGAATATTCATGTGATTAGAAAAGTCAGGAGAATGGTAAGGTAATGTTTTCTATCAGTTGGCAAGTTGAGCACACAATCCCAGGGTTGTGCAGCTTCCTTCTTCACCTTTCCGATGCTGCCGCTCTTTCCGGCTCCCGGAGCCCAAGAAGCGGCTTCTTCGCGCAAAGACGATCGTACCGGTCACAGTGCTCTCTTAGCGCGGCTTCTGCCGAAAGACGCCCGGGAGCGGCGCATAGCTCCGGAGAGCATCGTACCTTCGTCTTTAGCGTCTTTTGTGGTCTACATCCTAGCAGAAAGCTTTTCCAGTCTGTCTGGCAAGAAAAACCTGCGGGAGCACAGAAAACATCTTCCATCGTGTTCTGGACATTGCACGGAGGTCTGCCAAGTGTTTGTATGAAGAAATTGATAGTTGCCCAAAATAACTTCCTATCGAATACTCTTGTGATGGGAAAAGTCAGGAAAGTGGTAAGGTAATGTTTTCTATCAGTTGGCGAGCTGCGCACACAATCCCAGTGTTGTAGAGCTTCTTTCTTCACCTTTCCGATGCTGCCGCTCTCTCCGGCTCCCGGAGCCCAAGAAGAGGCTTCTTCGCGCAAAGACGATTGTACCGCTCACAGTGCTCTTAGCGCGGCTTCTGCCGAAAGAAGCCCGGGAGCGGCGCTTAGCTCCGGAGAGCATCGTCCCTTCGTCTTTAGCGTCTTTTGTGGTCTACATCCTAGCAGAAAGCTTTTCCACTCTGTCTGGCAAGGAAAACCTGCGGGAGCACAGAAAACATCTCCCATCGTGTTCTGGACATTGCACGGAGGTCTGCCAAGTGTTTTTATGAAGAAATTGATAGTTGTCCAAAATAACTTTCTATCGAATACTCTTGTGATGGGAAAAGTCAGGAAAGTGGTAAGGTAATGTTTTCTATCAGTTGGCGAGCTGCGCACACAATCACAGTGTTGTAGAGCTGCTTTCTTCACCTTTCCGATGCTGCCGCCCTCTCCGGCTCCCTGAGCCGAAGAAACGGCTTCTTCGCGCAAAGACGATTGTACCGGTCCCAGTGCTCTCTTAGCGCGGCTTCTGCCGAAAGAAGCCCGGGAGCGGCGCTTAGCTCCGGAGAGCATCGTCCCTTCGTCTTTAGCGTCTTTTGGGGTCTACATCCTAGCGGAAAGCTTTTCCACTCTGTCTGGCAAGGAAAACCTGCGGGAGCACAGAAAACATCTCCCATCATGTTCTGGACGTTGCACGGACATCTGCCAAGTGTTTGGCATAAAGAAAAGAAAAGCTGTCCAAAACAGCTTCTTATCGAATATTCATGTGATTAGAAAAGTCAGGAGAATGGTAAGGTACTGTTTTCTATCAGTTGGCAATCTGCGCACACAATCCCAGTGTTGTACAGCTTCCTTCTTCACCTGAGCCGAAGAAGCGGCTTCTTCGCGCAAAGACGATTGTACCGGTCCCAGTGCTCTCTTAGCGCGGCTTCTGCCGAAAGACGCCCGGGAGCGGCGCTTAGCTCCGGAGAGCATCGTCCCTTCGTCTTTAGCGTCTTTTGTGGTCTACATCCTAGCGGAAAGCTTTTCCTCTCTGTCTGGCACGGAAAACCTGCGGGAGCACAGAAAACATCTCCCATCGTGTTCTGGACGTTGCACGGAGGTCTGCCAAGTGTTTGCCATAAAGAAAAGAAAAGCTGTCCAAAACAGCTTCTTATCGAATATTCATGTGTTTAGAAAAGTCAGGAGAATGGTAAGGTAATATTTTCTATCAGTTGGCCAGTTGAGCACACAATCCCAGGGTTGTGCAGCTTCCCTCTTCACCTTTCCGATGCTGCCGCTCTCTCCGGCTCCCGGAGCCGAAGAAGCGGCTTCTTCGCGCAAAGACGATTGTACCGCTCACAGTGCTCTTAGCGCCGCTTCTGCCGAAAGAAGCCCGGGAGCGGCGATTAGCTCCGGAGAGCATCGTCCCTTCGCGTTTGGCGTCTTTTGTAGTCTACATTTTAGCAGATAGCGTTTCCACTCTGTCTGGCAAGGAAAACCTGCGGGAGCACAGAAAACATCTCCCATCGTGTTCTGGACGTTGCACGGACGTCTGCCAAGTGTTTGGCATAAAGAAAAGAAAAGCTGTCCAAAACAGCTTCTTATCGAATATTCATGTGATTAGAAAAGTCAGGAGAATGGTAAGGTACTGTTTTCTATCAGTTGGCAAGCTGCGCACACAATCCCAGTGTTGTACAGCTTCCTTCTTCTCCTGAGCCGAAGAAGCAGCTTCTTCGCGCAAAGACGATTGTACCGCTCACAGTGCTCTCTTAGCGCCGCTTCTGCCGAAAGAAGCCCGGGAGCGGCGCTTAGCTCCGGAGAGCATCGTCCCTTCGCGTTTAGCGTCTTTTGTAGTCTACATTTTAGCAGATAGCGTTTCCACTCTGTCTGGCAAGGAAAACCTGCGGGAGCACAGAAAACATCTCCCATCGTGTTCTGGACATTGCACGGAGCTCTGCCAAGTGTTTGTATGAAGAAATTGATAGCTGCCCAAAATAACTTTCTATCGAAAGTTCTTGTGATTGGAAAAATCAGGAAACTGGTAAGGTAATGTTTTCTATCAGTTGGCAAGCTGCGCACACAATCCCAGTGTTGTACAGCTTCCTTCTTCACCTTTCCGATGCTGCCGCTCTCTCCGGCTCCCTGAGCCCAAGAAGCGGCTTCTTCGCGCAAAGACGATTGTACCGCTCACAGTGCTCTCTTAGCGCGGCTTCTGCCGAAAGACGCCCGGGAGCGGCGCTTAGCTCCGGAGAGCATCGTCCCTTCGTCTTTAGCGTCTTTTGTGGTCTACATCCTAGCAGAAAGCTTTTCCATTCTGTCTGGCAAGGAAAACCTGCGGGAGCACAGAAAACATCTCCCATCGTGTTCTGGACGTTGCACGGATGTCTGCCAAGTGTTTGGCATAAAGAAAAGAAAAGCTGTCCAAAACAGCTTCTTATCTAAAATTCATGTGATTATAAAAGTCAGGAGAATATAAGGTACTGTTTTCTATCAGTTGGCAAGTTGAGCACACAATCCCAGTGTTGTACAGCTTCCTTCTTCACCTGAGCCGAAGAAGCGGCTTCTTCGCGCAAAGACGATTGTACCGGTCACAGTGCTCTCTTAGCGCCGCTTCTGCCGAAAGAAGCCCGGGAGCGGCGCTTAGCTCCGGAGAGCATCGTCCCTTCGTCTTTAGCGTCTTTTGTGGTCTACACGTTAGCAAATAGCGTTTCCAGTCTGTCTGGAAAAGAAAACCTGCGGGAGCACAAAAAACATCTCCCATCGTGTTCTGGACGTTGCACGGAGCTCTGCCAAGTGTTTGCATGAAGAAATTAATAGTTGTCCAAAATAACTTTCTATCAAATATTCTTTTGATTGGAAAAGTAAGGAAAGTGGTAAGGTACTCATTTCTATCAGTTGGCAAGTTGAGCACACAATCCCAGTGTTGTAGAGCTTCCTTCTTCACCTTTCCGATGCTGCCGCTCTCTCCGGCTCCCGGAGCCCAAGAAGCGGCTTCTTCGCGCAAAGACGATTGTACCGCTCACAGTGCTCTCTTAGCGCGGCTTCTGCCGAAAGACGCCCGGGAGCGGCGCTTAGCTCCGGAGAGCATCGTCCCTTCGTCTTTAGCGTCTTTTGTGGTCTACATCCTAGCGGAAAGCTTTTCCTCTCTGTCTGGCACGGAAAACCTGCGGGAGCACAGAAAACATCTCCCATCGTGTTCTGGACGTTGCACGGAGGTCTGCCAAGTGTTTGGCATAAAGAAAAGAAAAGCTGTCCAAAACAGCTTCTTATCGAATATTCATGTGATTAGAAAAGTCAGGAGAATGGTAAGGTAATGTTTTCTATCAGTTGGCAAGTTGAGCACACAATCCCAGGGTTGTGCAGCTTCCTTCTTCACCTTTCCGATGCTGCCGCTCTCTCCGGCTCCCGGAGCCGAAGAAGCGGCTTCTTCGCGCAAAGACGATTGTACCGGTCACATGGCTCTTAGCGCCGCTTCTGCCGAAAGAAGCCCGGGAGCGGCGCATAGCTCCGGAGAGCATCGTCCCTTCGTCTTTAGCGTCTTTTGTGGTCTACATCCTAGCAGAAAGCTTTTCCACTCTGTCGGGCAAGGAAAACCTGCGGGAGCACAGAATACATCTCCCATCGTGTTCTGGACGTTGCACGGAGGTCTGCCAAGTGTTTGGCATAAAGAAAAGAAAAGCTGTCCAAAACAGCTTCTTATCGAATATTCATGTGATTAGAAAAGTCAGGAGAATGGTAAGGTAATGTTTTCTATCAGTTGGCAAGTTGAGCACACAATCCCAGGGTTGTGCAGCTTCCTTCTTCACCTTTCCGATGCTGCCGCTCTTTCCGGCTCCCGGAGCCCAAGAAGCGGCTTCTTCGCGCAAAGACGATCGTACCGGTCACAGTGCTCTCTTAGCGCGGCTTCTGCCGAAAGACGCCCGGGAGCGGCGCATAGCTCCGGAGAGCATCGTACCTTCGTCTTTAGCGTCTTTTGTGGTCTACATCCTAGCAGAAAGCTTTTCCAGTCTGTCTGGCAAGAAAAACCTGCGGGAGCACAGAAAACATCTTCCATCGTGTTCTGGACATTGCACGGAGGTCTGCCAAGTGTTTGTATGAAGAAATTGATAGTTGCCCAAAATAACTTCCTATCGAATACTCTTGTGATGGGAAAAGTCAGGAAAGTGGTAAGGTAATGTTTTCTATCAGTTGGCGAGCTGCGCACACAATCACAGTGTTGTAGAGCTTCTTTCTTCACCTTTCCGATGCTGCCGCTCTCTCCGGCTCCCGGAGCCCAAGAAGAGGCTTCTTCGCGCAAAGACGATTGTACCGCTCACAGTGCTCTTAGCGCGGCTTCTGCCGAAAGAAGCCCGGGAGCGGCGCTTAGCTCCGGAGAGCATCGTCCCTTCGTCTTTAGCGTCTTTTGTGGTCTACATCCTAGCAGAAAGCTTTTCCACTCTGTCTGGCAAGGAAAACCTGCGGGAGCACAGAAAACATCTCCCATCGTGTTCTGGACATTGCACGGAGGTCTGCCAAGTGTTTTTATGAAGAAATTGATAGTTGTCCAAAATAACTTTCTATCGAATACTCTTGTGATGGGAAAAGTCAGGAAAGTGGTAAGGTAATGTTTTCTATCAGTTGGCGAGCTGCGCACACAATCACAGTGTTGTAGAGCTGCTTTCTTCACCTTTCCGATGCTGCCGCCCTCTCCGGCTCCCTGAGCCGAAGAAACGGCTTCTTCGCGCAAAGACGATTGTACCGGTCCCAGTGCTCTCTTAGCGCGGCTTCTGCCGAAAGAAGCCCGGGAGCGGCGCTTAGCTCCGGAGAGCATCGTCCCTTCGTCTTTAGCGTCTTTTGGGGTCTACATCCTAGCGGAAAGCTTTTCCACTCTGTCTGGCAAGGAAAACCTGCGGGAGCACAGAAAACATCTCCCATCATGTTCTGGACGTTGCACGGACATCTGCCAAGTGTTTGGCATAAAGAAAAGAAAAGCTGTCCAAAACAGCTTCTTATCGAATATTCATGTGATTAGAAAAGTCAGGAGAATGGTAAGGTACTGTTTTCTATCAGTTGGCAATCTGCGCACACAATCCCAGTGTTGTACAGCTTCCTTCTTCACCTGAGCCGAAGAAGCGGCTTCTTCGCGCAAAGACGATTGTACCGCTCACAGTGCTCTCTTAGCGCGGCTTCTGCCGAAAGACGCCCGGGAGCGGCGCTTAGCTCCGGAGAGCATCGTCCCTTCGTCTTTAGCGTCTTTTGTGGTCTACATCCTAGCGGAAAGCTTTTCCTCTCTGTCTGGCACGGAAAACCTGCGGGAGCACAGAAAACATCTCCCATCGTGTTCTGGACGTTGCACGGAGGTCTGCCAAGTGTTTGCCATAAAGAAAAGAAAAGCTGTCCAAAACAGCTTCTTATCGAATATTCATGTGTTTAGAAAAGTCAGGAGAATGGTAAGGTAATATTTTCTATCAGTTGGCAAGTTGAGCACACAATCCCAGGGTTGTGCAGCTTCCCTCTTCACCTTTCCGATGCTGCCGCTCTCTCCGGCTCCCGGAGCCGAAGAAGCGGCTTCTTCGCGCAAAGACGATTGTACCGCTCACAGTGCTCTTAGCGCCGCTTCTGCCGAAAGAAGCCCGGGAGCGGCGATTAGCTCCGGAGAGCATCGTCCCTTCGCGTTTGGCGTCTTTTGTAGTCTACATTTTAGCAGATAGCGTTTCCACTCTGTCTGGCAAGGAAAACCTGCGGGAGCACAGAAAACATCTCCCATCGTGTTCTGGACGTTGCACGGACGTCTGCCAAGTGTTTGGCATAAAGAAAAGAAAAGCTGTCCAAAACAGCTTCTTATCGAATATTCATGTGATTAGAAAAGTCAGGAGAATGGTAAGGTACTGTTTTCTATCAGTTGGCAAGCTGCGCACACAATCCCAGTGTTGTACAGCTTCCTTCTTCTCCTGAGCCGAAGAAGCAGCTTCTTCGCGCAAAGACGATTGTACCGCTCACAGTGCTCTCTTAGCGCCGCTTCTGCCGAAAGAAGCCCGGGAGCGGCGCTTAGCTCCGGAGAGCATCGTCCCTTCGCGTTTAGCGTCTTTTGTAGTCTACATTTTAGCAGATAGCGTTTCCACTCTGTCTGGCAAGGAAAACCTGCGGGAGCACAGAAAACATCTCCCATCGTGTTCTGGACATTGCACGGAGCTCTGCCAAGTGTTTGTATGAAGAAATTGATAGCTGCCCAAAATAACTTTCTATCGAAAGTTCTTGTGATTGGAAAAATCAGGAAACTGGTAAGGTAATGTTTTCTATCAGTTGGCAAGCTGCGCACACAATCCCAGTGTTGTACAGCTTCCTTCTTCACCTTTCCGATGCTGCCGCTCTCTCCGGCTCCCTGAGCCCAAGAAGCGGCTTCTTCGCGCAAAGACGATTGTACCGCTCACAGTGCTCTCTTAGCGCGGCTTCTGCCGAAAGACGCCCGGGAGCGGCGCTTAGCTCCGGAGAGCATCGTCCCTTCGTCTTTAGCGTCTTTTGTGGTCTACATCCTAGCAGAAAGCTTTTCCATTCTGTCTGGCAAGGAAAACCTGCGGGAGCACAGAAAACATCTCCCATCGTGTTCTGGACGTTGCACGGAGGTCTGCCAAGTGTTTGGCATAAAGAAAAGAAAAGCTGTCCAAAACAGCTTCTTATCTAAAATTCATGTGATTATAAAAGTCAGGAGAATATAAGGTACTGTTTTCTATCAGTTGGCAAGTTGAGCACACAATCCCAGTGTTGTACAGCTTCCTTCTTCACCTGAGCCGAAGAAGCGGCTTCTTCGCGCAAAGACGATTGTACCGGTCACAGTGCTCTCTTAGCGCCGCTTCTGCCGAAAGAAGCCCGGGAGCGGCGCTTAGCTCCGGAGAGCATCGTCCCTTCGTCTTTAGCGTCTTTTGTGGTCTACACGTTAGCAAATAGCGTTTCCAGTCTGTCTGGAAAAGAAAACCTGCGGGAGCACAAAAAACATCTCCCATCGTGTTCTGGACGTTGCACGGAGCTCTGCCAAGTGTTTGCATGAAGAAATTAATAGTTGTCCAAAATAACTTTCTATCAAATATTCTTTTGATTGGAAAAGTAAGGAAAGTGGTAAGGTACTCATTTCTATCAGTTGGCAAGTTGAGCACACAATCCCAGTGTTGTAGAGCTTCCTTCTTCACCTTTCCGATGCTGCCGCTCTCTCCGGCTCCCGGAGCCCAAGAAGCGGCTTCTTCGCGCAAAGACGATTGTACCGCTCACAGTGCTCTCTTAGCGCGGCTTCTGCCGAAAGACGCCCGGGAGCGGCGCTTAGCTCCGGAGAGCATCGTCCCTTCGTCTTTAGCGTCTTTTGTGGTCTACATCCTAGCGGAAAGCTTTTCCTCTCTGTCTGGCACGGAAAACCTGCGGGAGCACAGAAAACATCTCCCATCGTGTTCTGGACGTTGCACGGAGGTCTGCCAAGTGTTTGGCATAAAGAAAAGAAAAGCTGTCCAAAACAGCTTCTTATCGAATATTCATGTGATTAGAAAAGTCAGGAGAATGGTAAGGTAATGTTTTCTATCAGTTGGCAAGTTGAGCACACAATCCCAGGGTTGTGCAGCTTCCTTCTTCACCTTTCCGATGCTGCCGCTCTCTCCGGCTCCCGGAGCCGAAGAAGCGGCTTCTTCGCGCAAAGACGATTGTACCGGTCACATGGCTCTTAGCGCCGCTTCTGCCGAAAGAAGCCCGGGAGCGGCGCATAGCTCCGGAGAGCATCGTCCCTTCGTCTTTAGCGTCTTTTGTGGTCTACATCCTAGCAGAAAGCTTTTCCACTCTGTCGGGCAAGGAAAACCTGCGGGAGCACAGAATACATCTCCCATCGTGTTCTGGACGTTGCACGGAGGTCTGCCAAGTGTTTGGCATAAAGAAAAGAAAAGCTGTCCAAAACAGCTTCTTATCGAATATTCATGTGATTAGAAAAGTCAGGAGAATGGTAAGGTAATGTTTTCTATCAGTTGGCAAGTTGAGCACACAATCCCAGGGTTGTGCAGCTTCCTTCTTCACCTTTCCGATGCTGCCGCTCTTTCCGGCTCCCGGAGCCCAAGAAGCGGCTTCTTCGCGCAAAGACGATCGTACCGGTCACAGTGCTCTCTTAGCGCGGCTTCTGCCGAAAGACGCCCGGGAGCGGCGCATAGCTCCGGAGAGCATCGTACCTTCGTCTTTAGCGTCTTTTGTGGTCTACATCCTAGCAGAAAGCTTTTCCAGTCTGTCTGGCAAGAAAAACCTGCGGGAGCACAGAAAACATCTTCCATCGTGTTCTGGACATTGCACGGAGGTCTGCCAAGTGTTTGTATGAAGAAATTGATAGTTGCCCAAAATAACTTCCTATCGAATACTCTTGTGATGGGAAAAGTCAGGAAAGTGGTAAGGTAATGTTTTCTATCAGTTGGCGAGCTGCGCACACAATCACAGTGTTGTAGAGCTTCTTTCTTCACCTTTCCGATGCTGCCGCTCTCTCCGGCTCCCGGAGCCCAAGAAGAGGCTTCTTCGCGCAAAGACGATTGTACCGCTCACAGTGCTCTTAGCGCGGCTTCTGCCGAAAGAAGCCCGGGAGCGGCGCTTAGCTCCGGAGAGCATCGTCCCTTCGTCTTTAGCGTCTTTTGTGGTCTACATCCTAGCAGAAAGCTTTTCCACTCTGTCTGGCAAGGAAAACCTGCGGGAGCACAGAAAACATCTCCCATCGTGTTCTGGACATTGCACGGAGGTCTGCCAAGTGTTTGTATGAAGAAATTGATAGTTGTCCAAAATAACTTTCTATCGAATACTCTTGTGATGGGAAAAGTCAGGAAAGTGGTAAGGTAATGTTTTCTATCAGTTGGCGAGCTGCGCACACAATCACAGTGTTGTAGAGCTGCTTTCTTCACCTTTCCGATGCTGCCGCCCTCTCCGGCTCCCTGAGCCGAAGAAACGGCTTCTTCGCGCAAAGACGATTGTACCGGTCCCAGTGCTCTCTTAGCGCGGCTTCTGCCGAAAGAAGCCCGGGAGCGGCGCTTAGCTCCGGAGAGCATCGTCCCTTCGTCTTTAGCGTCTTTTGGGGTCTACATCCTAGCGGAAAGCTTTTCCACTCTGTCTGGCAAGGAAAACCTGCGGGAGCACAGAAAACATCTCCCATCATGTTCTGGACGTTGCACGGACATCTGCCAAGTGTTTGGCATAAAGAAAAGAAAAGCTGTCCAAAACAGCTTCTTATCGAATATTCATGTGATTAGAAAAGTCAGGAGAATGGTAAGGTACTGTTTTCTATCAGTTGGCAATCTGCGCACACAATCCCAGTGTTGTACAGCTTCCTTCTTCACCTGAGCCGAAGAAGCGGCTTCTTCGCGCAAAGACGATTGTACCGCTCACAGTGCTCTCTTAGCGCGGCTTCTGCCGAAAGACGCCCGGGAGCGGCGCTTAGCTCCGGAGAGCATCGTCCCTTCGTCTTTAGCGTCTTTTGTGGTCTACATCCTAGCGGAAAGCTTTTCCTCTCTGTCTGGCACGGAAAACCTGCGGGAGCACAGAAAACATCTCCCATCGTGTTCTGGACGTTGCACGGAGGTCTGCCAAGTGTTTGGCATAAAGAAAAGAAAAGCTGTCCAAAACAGCTTCTTATCGAATATTCATGTGTTTAGAAAAGTCAGGAGAATGGTAAGGTAATATTTTCTATCAGTTGGCAAGTTGAGCACACAATCCCAGGGTTGTGCAGCTTCCCTCTTCACCTTTCCGATGCTGCCGCTCTCTCCGGCTCCCGGAGCCGAAGAAGCGGCTTCTTCGCGCAAAGACGATTGTACCGCTCACAGTGCTCTTAGCGCCGCTTCTGCCGAAAGAAGCCCGGGAGCGGCGATTAGCTCCGGAGAGCATCGTCCCTTCGCGTTTGGCGTCTTTTGTAGTCTACATTTTAGCAGATAGCGTTTCCACTCTGTCTGGCAAGGAAAACCTGCGCGAGCACAGAAAACATCTCCCATCGTGTTCTGGACGTTGCACGGACGTCTGCCAAGTGTTTGGCATAAAGAAAAGAAAAGCTGTCCAAAACAGCTTCTTATCGAATATTCATGTGATTAGAAAAGTCAGGAGAATGGTAAGGTACTGTTTTCTATCAGTTGGCAAGCTGCGCACACAATCCCAGTGTTGTACAGCTTCCTTCTTCTCCTGAGCCGAAGAAGCAGCTTCTTCGCGCAAAGACGATTGTACCGCTCACAGTGCTCTCTTAGCGCCGCTTCTGCCGAAAGAAGCCCGGGAGCGGCGCTTAGCTCCGGAGAGCATCGTCCCTTCGCGTTTAGCGTCTTTTGTAGTCTACATTTTAGCAGATAGCGTTTCCACTCTGTCTGGCAAGGAAAACCTGCGGGAGCACAGAAAACATCTCCCATCGTGTTCTGGACATTGCACGGAGCTCTGCCAAGTGTTTGTATGAAGAAATTGATAGCTGCCCAAAATAACTTTCTATCGAAAGTTCTTGTGATTGGAAAAATCAGGAAACTGGTAAGGTAATGTTTTCTATCAGTTGGCAAGCTGCGCACACAATCCCAGTGTTGTACAGCTTCCTTCTTCACCTTTCCGATGCTGCCGCTCTCTCCGGCTCCCTGAGCCCAAGAAGCGGCTTCTTCGCGCAAAGACGATTGTACCGCTCACAGTGCTCTCTTAGCGCGGCTTCTGCCGAAAGACGCCCGGGAGCGGCGCTTAGCTCCGGAGAGCATCGTCCCTTCGTCTTTAGCGTCTTTTGTGGTCTACATCCTAGCAGAAAGCTTTTCCATTCTGTCTGGCAAGGAAAACCTGCGGGAGCACAGAAAACATCTCCCATCGTGTTCTGGACGTTGCACGGAGGTCTGCCAAGTGTTTGGCATAAAGAAAAGAAAAGCTGTCCAAAACAGCTTCTTATCTAAAATTCATGTGATTATAAAAGTCAGGAGAATATAAGGTACTGTTTTCTATCAGTTGGCAAGTTGAGCACACAATCCCAGTGTTGTACAGCTTCCTTCTTCACCTGAGCCGAAGAAGCGGCTTCTTCGCGCAAAGACGATTGTACCGGTCACAGTGCTCTCTTAGCGCCGCTTCTGCCGAAAGAAGCCCGGGAGCGGCGCTTAGCTCCGGAGAGCATCGTCCCTTCGTCTTTAGCGTCTTTTGTGGTCTACACCTTAGCAAATAGCGTTTCCAGTCTGTCTGGCAAAGAAAACCTGCGGGAGCACAGAAAACATCTCCCATCGTGTTCTGGACATTGCACGGAGCTCTGCCAAGTGTTTGCAAGAAGAAATTAATAGTTGTCCAAAATAACTTTCTATCAAATATTCTTGTGATTGGAAAAGTCAGGAAAGTGGTAAGGTACTCATTTCTATCAGTTGGCTAGTTGAGCACACAATCCCAGTGTTGTAGAGCTTCCTTCTTCACCTTTCCGATGCTGCCGCTCTCTCCGGCTCCCTGCGCCCAAGAAGCGGCTTCTTCGCGCAAAGACGATTGTACCGCTCACAGTGCTCTCTTAGCGCGGCTTCTGCCGAAAGAAGCCCGGGAGCGGCGCTTAGCTCCGGAGAGCATCGTCCCTTCGCGTTTGGCGGCTTTTGTAGTCTACATTTTAGCAGATAGCGTTTCCACTCTGTCTGGCAAGGAAAACCTGCGGGAGCACAGAAAACATCTCCCATCGTGTTCTGGACATTGCACGGAGCTCTGCCAAGTGTTTGGCATAAAGAAAGGGAAAGCTGTCCAAAACAGCTTCCTATCGAAAATTCATGTGATTGGAAAAATCAGGAGAATGGTAAGGTAATGTTTTCTATCAGTTGGCAAGTTGAGCACACAATCCCAGGGTTGTGCAGCTTCCCTCTTCACCTTTCCGATGCTGCCGCTCTCTCCGGCTCCCGGAGCCGAAGAAGCGGCTTCTTCGCGCAAAGACGATTGTACCGCTCACAGTGCTCTCTTAGTGCCGCTTCTGCCGAAAGAAGCCCGGGAGCGGCGCATAGCTCCGGAGAGCATCGTCCCTTCGCGTTTGGCGTCTTTTGTAGTCTACATTTTAGCAGATAGCGTTTCCACTCTGTCTGGCAAGGAAAACCTGCGGGAGCACAGAAAACATCTCCCATCCTGTTCTGGACGTTGCACGGAGCTCTGCCAAGTGTTTGGCATAAAGAAAGGGAAAGCTGTCCAAAACAGCTTCCTATCGAAAATTCTTGTGATTGGAAAAATCAGGAAAGTGGTAAGGTAATGTTTTCTATCAGTTGGCAAGCTGCGCACACAATCCCAGTGTTGTACAGCTTCCTTCTTCACCTTTCCGATGCTGCCGCTCTCTCCGGCTCCCTGAGCCCAAGAAGCGGCTTCTTCGCGCAAAGACGATTGTACCGCTCACAGTGCTCTCTTAGTGCGGCTTCTGCCGAAAGACGCCCGGGAGCGGCGCTTAGCTCCGGAGAGCATCGTACCTTCGTCTTTAGCGTCTTTTGTGGTCTACATCCTAGCAGAAAGCTTTTCCACTCTGTCGGGCAAGGAAAACCTGCGGGAGCACAGAAAACATCTCCCATCGTGTTCTGGACGTTGCACGGAGGTCTGCCAAGTGTTTGGCATAAAGAAAAGAAAAGCTGTCCAAAACAGCTTCTTATCGAATATTCATGTGATTAGAAAAGTCAGGAGAATATAAGGTACTGTTTTCTATCAGTTGGCAAGTTGAGCACACAATCCCAGTGTTGTACAGCTTCTTTCTTCACCTTTCCGATGCTGCCGCTCACTCCGGCTCCTGGAGTTGAAGAAGCGGCTTCTTCGCGCAAAGACGATCGTACCGGTCACAGTGCTCTCTTAGCGCGGCTTCTGCCGAAAGACGCCCGGGAGCGGCGCTTAGCTCCGGAGAGCATCGTCCCTTCGTCTTTAGCGTCTTTTGTGGTCTACATCCTAGCAGAAAGCTTTTCCACTCTGTCTGGCAAGGAAAACCTGCGGGAGCACAGAAAACATCTCCCATCGTGTTCTGGACATTGCACGGAGGTCTGCCAAGTGTTTGTATGAAGAAATTGATAGTTGTCCAAAATAACTTTCTATCGAATACTCTTGTGATGGGAAAAGTCAGGAAAGTGGTAAGGTAATGTTTTCTATCAGTTGGCGAGCTGCGCACACAATCACAGTGTTGTACAGCTTCTTTCTTCACCTTTCCGATGCTGCCTCCCTCTCCGGCTCCCTGAGCCGAAGAAACGGCTTCTTCGCGCAAAGACGATTGTACCGGTCCCAGTGCTCTCTTAGCGCGGCTTCTGCCGAAAGAAGCCCGGGAGCGGCGCTTAGCTCCGGAGAGCATCGTCCCTTCGTCTTTAGCGTCTTTTGGGGTCTACATCCTAGCGGAAAGCTTTTCCACTCTGTCTGGCAAGGAAAACCTGCGGGAGCACAGAAAACATCTCCCATCATGTTCTGGACGTTGCACGGACGTCTGCCAAGTGTTTGGCATAAAGAAAAGAAAAGCTGTCCAAAACAGCTTCTTATCGAATATTCATGTGATTAGAAAAGTCAGGAGAATGGTAAGGTACTGTTTTCTATCAGTTGGCAATCTGCGCACACAATCCCAGTGTTGTACAGCTTCCTTCTTCACCTGAGCCGAAGAAGCGGCTTCTTCGCGCAAAGACGATTGTACCGGTCCCAGTGCTCTCTTAGCGCGGCTTCTGCCGAAAGAAGCCCGGGAGCGGCGCTTAGCTCCGGAGAGCATCGTCCCTTCGTCTTTAGCGTCTTTTGTGGTCTACATCCTAGCGGAAAGCTTTTCCTCTCTGTCTGGCACGGAAAACCTGCGGGAGCACAGAAAACATCTCCCATCGTGTTCTGGACGTTGCACGGAGGTCTGCCAAGTGTTTGCCATAAAGAAAAGAAAAGCTGTCCAAAACAGCTTCTTATCGAATATTCATGTGTTTAGAAAAGTCAGGAGAATGGTAAGGTAATATTTTCTATCAGTTGGCAAGTTGAGCACACAATCCCAGGGTTGTGCAGCTTCCCTCTTCACCTTTCCGATGCTGCCGCTCTCTCCGGCTCCCGGAGCCGAAGAAGCGGCTTCTTCGCGCAAAGACGATTGTACCGCTCACAGTGCTCTTAGCGCCGCTTCTGCCGAAAGAAGCCCGGGAGCGGCGATTAGCTCCGGAGAGCATCGTCCCTTCGCGTTTGGCGTCTTTTGTAGTCTACATTTTAGCAGATAGCGTTTCCACTCTGTCTGGCAAGGAAAACCTGCGGGAGCACAGAAAACATCTCCCATCGTGTTCTGGACGTTGCACGGACGTCTGCCAAGTGTTTGGCATAAAGAAAAGAAAAGCTGTCCAAAACAGCTTCTTATCGAATATTCATGTGATTAGAAAAGTCAGGAGAATGGTAAGGTACTGTTTTCTATCAGTTGGCAAGCTGCGCACACAATCCCAGTGTTGTACAGCTTCCTTCTTCTCCTGAGCCGAAGAAGCAGCTTCTTCGCGCAAAGACGATTGTACCGCTCACAGTGCTCTCTTAGCGCCGCTTCTGCCGAAAGAAGCCCGGGAGCGGCGCTTAGCTCCGGAGAGCATCGTCCCTTCGCGTTTAGCGTCTTTTGTAGTCTACATTTTAGCAGATAGCGTTTCCACTCTGTCTGGCAAGGAAAACCTGCGGGAGCACAGAAAACATCTCCCATCGTGTTCTGGACATTGCACGGAGCTCTGCCAAGTGTTTGTATGAAGAAATTGATAGCTGCCCAAAATAACTTTCTATCGAAAGTTCTTGTGATTGGAAAAATCAGGAAACTGGTAAGGTAATGTTTTCTATCAGTTGGCAAGCTGCGCACACAATCCCAGTGTTGTACAGCTTCCTTCTTCACCTTTCCGATGCTGCCGCTCTCTCCGGCTCCCTGAGCCCAAGAAGCGGCTTCTTCGCGCAAAGACGATTGTACCGCTCACAGTGCTCTCTTAGTGCGGCTTCTGCCGAAAGACGCCCGGGAGCGGCGCTTAGCTCCGGAGAGCATCGTCCCTTCGTCTTTAGCGTCTTTTGTGGTCTACATCCTAGCAGAAAGCTTTTCCATTCTGTCTGGCAAGGAAAACCTGCGGGAGCACAGAAAACATCTCCCATCGTGTTCTGGACGTTGCACGGAGGTCTGCCAAGTGTTTGGCATAAAGAAAAGAAAAGCTGTCCAAAACAGCTTCTTATCTAAAATTCATGTGATTATAAAAGTCAGGAGAATATAAGGTACTGTTTTCTATCAGTTGGCAAGTTGAGCACACAATCCCAGTGTTGTACAGCTTCCTTCTTCACCTGAGCCGAAGAAGCGGCTTCTTCGCGCAAAGACGATTGTACCGGTCACAGTGCTCTCTTAGCGCCGCTTCTGCCGAAAGAAGCCCGGGAGCGGCGCTTAGCTCCGGAGAGCATCGTCCCTTCGTCTTTAGCGTCTTTTGTGGTCTACACCTTAGCAAATAGCGTTTCCAGTCTGTCTGGCAAAGAAAACCTGCGGGAGCACAGAAAACATCTCCCATCGTGTTCTGGACATTGCACGGAGCTCTGCCAAGTGTTTGCAAGAAGAAATTAATAGTTGTCCAAAAAAACTTTCTATCAAATATTCTTGTGATTGGAAAAGTCAGGAAAGTGGTAAGGTACTCATTTCTATCAGTTGGCTAGTTGAGCACACAATCCCAGTGTTGTAGAGCTTCCTTCTTCACCTTTCCGATGCTGCCGCTCTCTCCGGCTCCCTGCGCCCAAGAAGCGGCTTCTTCGCGCAAAGACGATTGTACCGCTCACAGTGCTCTCTTAGCGCGGCTTCTGCCGAAAGAAGCCCGGGAGCGGCGCTTAGCTCCGGAGAGCATCGTCCCTTCGCGTTTGGCGTCTTTTGTAGTCTACATTTTAGCAGATAGCGTTTCCACTCTGTCTGGCAAGGAAAACCTGCGGGAGCACAGAAAACATCTCCCATCGTGTTCTGGACGTTGCACGGAGGTCTGCCAAGTGTTTGGCATAAAGAAAAGAAAAGCTGTCCAAAACAGCTTCTTATCGAATATTCATGTGATTAGAAAAGTCAGGAGAATGGTAAGGTACTGTTTTCTATCAGTTGGCAAGCTGCGCACACAATCACAGTGTTGTAGAGCTTCTTTCTTCACTTTTCCGATGCTGCCGCTCTCTCCAGCTCCCGGAGCCGAAGAAGCGGCTTCTTCGCTCAAAGACGATTGTACCGGTCCCAGTGCTCTCTTAGTGCGGCTTCTGCCGAAAGACGCCCGGGAGCGGCGCATAGCTCCGGAGAGCATCGTCCCTTCGTCTTTAGCGTCGTTTGTGGTCTACACGTTAGCAAATAGCGTTTCCAGTCTGTCTGGAAAAGAAAACCTGCGGGAGCACAAAAAACATCTCCCATCGTGTTCTGGACGTTGCACGGAGCTCTGCCAAGTGTTTGCATGAAGAAATTAATAGTTGTCCAAAATAACTTTCTATCAAATATTCTTTTGATTGGAAAAGTAAGGAAAGTGGTAAGGTACTCATTTCTATCAGTTGGCAAGTTGAGCACACAATCCCAGTGTTGTAGAGCTTCCTTCTTCACCTTTCCGATGCTGCCGCTCTCTCCGGCTCCCGGATCCCAAGAAGCGGCTTCTTCGCGCAAAGACGATTGTACCGCTCACAGTGCTCTCTTAGCGCGGCTTCTGCCGAAAGACGCCCGGGAGCGGCGCTTAGCTCCGGAGAGCATCGTCCCTTCGTCTTTAGCGTCTTTTGTGGTCTACATCCTAGCGGAAAGCTTTTCCTCTCTGTCTGGCACGGAAAACCTGCGGGAGCACAGAAAACATCTCCCATCGTGTTCTGGACGTTGCACGGAGGTCTGCCAAGTGTTTGGCATAAAGAAAAGAAAAGCTGTCCAAAACAGCTTCTTATCGAATATTCATGTGATTAGAAAAGTCAGGAGAATGGTAAGGTAATGTTTTCTATCAGTTGGCAAGTTGAGCACACAATCCCAGGGTTGTGCAGCTTCCTTCTTCACCTTTCCGATGCTGCCGCTCTCTCCGGCTCCCGGAGCCGAAGAAGCGGCTTCTTCGCGCAAAGACGATTGTACCGGTCACATGGCTCTTAGCGCCGCTTCTGCCGAAAGAAGCCCGGGAGCGGCGCATAGCTCCGGAGAGCATCGTCCCTTCGTCTTTAGCGTCTTTTGTGGTCTACATCCTAGCAGAAAGCTTTTCCACTCTGTCGGGCAAGGAAAACCTGCGGGAGCACAGAATACATCTCCCATCGTGTTCTGGACGTTGCACGGAGGTCTGCCAAGTGTTTGGCATAAAGAAAAGAAAAGCTGTCCAAAACAGCTTCTTATCGAATATTCATGTGATTAGAAAAGTCAGGAGAATGGTAAGGTAATGTTTTCTATCAGTTGGCAAGTTGAGCACACAATCCCAGGGTTGTGCAGCTTCCTTCTTCACCTTTCCGATGCTGCCGCTCTTTCCGGCTCCCGGAGCCCAAGAAGCGGCTTCTTCGCGCAAAGACGATCGTACCGGTCACAGTGCTCTCTTAGCGCGGCTTCTGCCGAAAGACGCCCGGGAGCGGCGCATAGCTCCGGAGAGCATCGTACCTTCGTCTTTAGCGTCTTTTGTGGTCTACATCCTAGCAGAAAGCTTTTCCAGTCTGTCTGGCAAGAAAAACCTGCGGGAGCACAGAAAACATCTTCCATCGTGTTCTGGACATTGCACGGAGGTCTGCCAAGTGTTTGTATGAAGAAATTGATAGTTGCCCAAAATAACTTCCTATCGAATACTCTTGTGATGGGAAAAGTCAGGAAAGTGGTAAGGTAATGTTTTCTATCAGTTGGCGAGCTGCGCACACAATCACAGTGTTGTAGAGCTTCTTTCTTCACCTTTCCGATGCTGCCGCTCTCTCCGGCTCCCGGAGCCCAAGAAGAGGCTTCTTCGCGCAAAGACGATTGTACCGCTCACAGTGCTCTTAGCGCGGCTTCTGCCGAAAGAAGCCCGGGAGCGGCGCTTAGCTCCGGAGAGCATCGTCCCTTCGTCTTTAGCGTCTTTTGTGGTCTACATCCTAGCAGAAAGCTTTTCCACTCTGTCTGGCAAGGAAAACCTGCGGGAGCACAGAAAACATCTCCCATCGTGTTCTGGACATTGCACGGAGGTCTGCCAAGTGTTTGTATGAAGAAATTGATAGTTGTCCAAAATAACTTTCTATCGAATACTCTTGTGATGGGAAAAGTCAGGAAAGTGGTAAGGTAATGTTTTCTATCAGTTGGCGAGCTGCGCACACAATCACAGTGTTGTAGAGCTGCTTTCTTCACCTTTCCGATGCTGCCGCCCTCTCCGGCTCCCTGAGCCGAAGAAACGGCTTCTTCGCGCAAAGACGATTGTACCGGTCCCAGTGCTCTCTTAGCGCGGCTTCTGCCGAAAGAAGCCCGGGAGCGGCGCTTAGCTCCGGAGAGCATCGTCCCTTCGTCTTTAGCGTCTTTTGGGGTCTACATCCTAGCGGAAAGCTTTTCCACTCTGTCTGGCAAGGAAAACCTGCGGGAGCACAGAAAACATCTCCCATCATGTTCTGGACGTTGCACGGACATCTGCCAAGTGTTTGGCATAAAGAAAAGAAAAGCTGTCCAAAACAGCTTCTTATCGAATATTCATGTGATTAGAAAAGTCAGGAGAATGGTAAGGTACTGTTTTCTATCAGTTGGCAATCTGCGCACACAATCCCAGTGTTGTACAGCTTCCTTCTTCACCTGAGCCGAAGAAGCGGCTTCTTCGCGCAAAGACGATTGTACCGGTCCCAGTGCTCTCTTAGCGCGGCTTCTGCCGAAAGACGCCCGGGAGCGGCGCTTAGCTCCGGAGAGCATCGTCCCTTCGTCTTTAGCGTCTTTTGTGGTCTACATCCTAGCGGAAAGCTTTTCCTCTCTGTCTGGCACGGAAAACCTGCGGGAGCACAGAAAACATCTCCCATCGTGTTCTGGACGTTGCACGGAGGTCTGCCAAGTGTTTGCCATAAAGAAAAGAAAAGCTGTCCAAAACAGCTTCTTATCGAATATTCATGTGTTTAGAAAAGTCAGGAGAATGGTAAGGTAATATTTTCTATCAGTTGGCAAGTTGAGCACACAATCCCAGGGTTGTGCAGCTTCCCTCTTCACCTTTCCGATGCTGCCGCTCTCTCCGGCTCCCGGAGCCGAAGAAGCGGCTTCTTCGCGCAAAGACGATCGTACCGCTCACAGTGCTCTTAGCGCCGCTTCTGCCGAAAGAAGCCCGGGAGCGGCGATTAGCTCCGGAGAGCATCGTCCCTTCGCGTTTGGCGTCTTTTGTAGTCTACATTTTAGCAGATAGCGTTTCCACTCTGTCTGGCAAGGAAAACCTGCGCGAGCACAGAAAACATCTCCCATCGTGTTCTGGACGTTGCACGGACGTCTGCCAAGTGTTTGGCATAAAGAAAAGAAAAGCTGTCCAAACCAGGTTCTTATCGAATATTCATGTGATTAGAAAAGTCAGGAGAATGGTAAGGTACTGTTTTCTATCAGTTGGCAAGCTGCGCACACAATCCCAGTGTTGTACAGCTTCCTTCTTCTCCTGAGCCGAAGAAGCAGCTTCTTCGCGCAAAGACGATTGTACCGCTCACAGTGCTCTCTTAGCGCCGCTTCTGCCGAAAGAAGCCCGGGAGCGGCGCTTAGCTCCGGAGAGCATCGTCCCTTCGCGTTTAGCGTCTTTTGTAGTCTACATTTTAGCAGATAGCGTTTCCACTCTGTCTGGCAAGGAAAACCTGCGGGAGCACAGAAAACATCTCCCATCGTGTTCTGGACATTGCACGGAGCTCTGCCAAGTGTTTGTATGAAGAAATTGATAGCTGCCCAAAATAACTTTCTATCGAAAGTTCTTGTGATTGGAAAAATCAGGAAACTGGTAAGGTAATGTTTTCTATCAGTTGGCAAGCTGCGCACACAATCCCAGTGTTGTACAGCTTCCTTCTTCACCTTTCCGATGCTGCCGCTCTCTCCGGCTCCCTGAGCCCAAGAAGCGGCTTCTTCGCGCAAAGACGATTGTACCGCTCACAGTGCTCTCTTAGCGCGGCTTCTGCCGAAAGACGCCCGGGAGCGGCGCTTAGCTCCGGAGAGCATCGTCCCTTCGTCTTTAGCGTCTTTTGTGGTCTACATCCTAGCAGAAAGCTTTTCCATTCTGTCTGGCAAGGAAAACCTGCGGGAGCACAGAAAACATCTCCCATCGTGTTCTGGACGTTGCACGGAGGTCTGCCAAGTGTTTGGCATAAAGAAAAGAAAAGCTGTCCAAAACAGCTTCTTATCTAAAATTCATGTGATTATAAAAGTCAGGAGAATATAAGGTACTGTTTTCTATCAGTTGGCAAGTTGAGCACACAATCCCAGTGTTGTACAGCTTCCTTCTTCACCTGAGCCGAAGAAGCGGCTTCTTCGCGCAAAGACGATTGTACCGGTCACAGTGCTCTCTTAGCGCCGCTTCTGCCGAAAGAAGCCCGGGAGCGGCGCTTAGCTCCGGAGAGCATCGTCCCTTCGTCTTTAGCGTCTTTTGTGGTCTACACCTTAGCAAATAGCGTTTCCAGTCTGTCTGGCAAAGAAAACCTGCGGGAGCACAGAAAACATCTCCCATCGTGTTCTGGACATTGCACGGAGCTCTGCCAAGTGTTTGCAAGAAGAAATTAATAGTTGTCCAAAATAACTTTCTATCAAATATTCTTGTGATTGGAAAAGTCAGGAAAGTGGTAAGGTACTCATTTCTATCAGTTGGCTAGTTGAGCACACAATCCCAGTGTTGTAGAGCTTCCTTCATCACCTTTCCGATGCTGCCGCTCTCTCCGGCTCCCTGCGCCCAAGAAGCGGCTTCTTCGTGCAAAGACGATTGTACCGCTCACAGTGCTCTCTTAGCGCGGCTTCTGCCGAAAGAAGCCCGGGAGCGGCGCTTAGCTCCGGAGAGCATCGTCCCTTCGCGTTTGGCGTCTTTTGTAGTCTACATTTTAGCAGATAGCGTTTCCACTCTGTCTGGCAAGGAAAACCTGCGGGAGCACAGAAAACATCTCCCATCGTGTTCTGGACGTTGCACGGAGGTCTGCCAAGTGTTTGGCATAAAGAAAAGAAAAGCTGTCCAAAACAGCTTCTTATCGAATATTCATGTGATTAGAAAAGTCAGGAGAATGGTAAGGTACTGTTTTCTATCAGTTGGCAAGCTGCGCACACAATCACAGTGTTGTAGAGCTTCTTTCTTCACTTTTCCGATGCTGCCGCTCTCTCCAGCTCCCGGAGCCGAAGAAGCGGCTTCTTCGCTCAAAGACGATTGTACCGGTCCCAGTGCTCTCTTAGTGCGGCTTCTGCCAAAAGACGCCCGGGAGCGGCGCATAGCTCCGGAGAGCATCGTCCCTTCGTCTTTAGCGTCGTTTGTGGTCTACACGTTAGCAAATAGCGTTTCCAGTCTGTCTGGAAAAGAAAACCTGCGGGAGCACAAAAAACATCTCCCATCGTGTTCTGGACGTTGCACGGAGCTCTGCCAAGTGTTTGCATGAAGAAATTAATAGTTGTCCAAAATAACTTTCTATCAAATATTCTTTTGATTGGAAAAGTAAGGAAAGTGGTAAGGTACTCATTTCTATCAGTTGGCAAGTTGAGCACACAATCCCAGTGTTGTAGAGCTTCCTTCTTCACCTTTCCGATGCTGCCGCTCTCTCCGGCTCCCGGAGCCCAAGAAGCGGCTTCTTCGCGCAAAGACGATTGTACCGCTCACAGTGCTCTCTTAGCGCGGCTTCTGCCGAAAGACGCCCGGGAGCGGCGCTTAGCTCCGGAGAGCATCGTCCCTTCGTCTTTAGCGTCTTTTGTGGTCTACATCCTAGCGGAAAGCTTTTCCTCTCTGTCTGGCACGGAAAACCTGCGGGAGCACAGAAAACATCTCCCATCGTGTTCTGGACGTTGCACGGAGGTCTGCCAAGTGTTTGGCATAAAGAAAAGAAAAGCTGTCCAAAACAGCTTCTTATCGAATATTCATGTGATTAGAAAAGTCAGGAGAATGGTAAGGTAATGTTTTCTATCAGTTGGCAAGTTGAGCACACAATCCCAGGGTTGTGCAGCTTCCTTCTTCACCTTTCCGATGCTGCCGCTCTCTCCGGCTGCCGGAGCCGAAGAAGCGGCTTCTTCGCGCAAAGACGATTGTACCGGTCACATGGCTCTTAGCGCCGCTTCTGCCGAAAGAAGCCCGGGAGCGGCGCATAGCTCCGGAGAGCATCGTCCCTTCGTCTTTAGCGTCTTTTGTGGTCTACATCCTAGCAGAAAGCTTTTCCACTCTGTCGGGCAAGGAAAACCTGCGGGAGCACAGAATACATCTCCCATCGTGTTCTGGACGTTGCACGGAGGTCTGCCAAGTGTTTGGCATAAAGAAAAGAAAAGCTGTCCAAAACAGCTTCTTATCGAATATTCATGTGATTAGAAAAGTCAGGAGAATGGTAAGGTAATGTTTTCTATCAGTTGGCAAGTTGAGCACACAATCCCAGGGTTGTGCAGCTTCCTTCTTCACCTTTCCGATGCTGCCGCTCTTTCCGGCTCCCGGAGCCCAAGAAGCGGCTTCTTCGCGCAAAGACGATCGTACCGGTCACAGTGCTCTCTTAGCGCGGCTTCTGCCGAAAGACGCCCGGGAGCGGCGCATAGCTCCGGAGAGCATCGTCCCTTCGTCTTTAGCGTCTTTTGTGGTCTACATCCTAGCAGAAAGCTTTTCCAGTCTGTCTGGCAAGAAAAACCTGCGGGAGCACAGAAAACATCTTCCATCGTGTTCTGGACATTGCACGGAGGTCTGCCAAGTGTTTGTATGAAGAAATTGATAGTTGCCCAAAATAACTTCCTATCGAATACTCTTGTGATGGGAAAAGTCAGGAAAGTGGTAAGGTAATGTTTTCTATCAGTTGGCGAGCTGCGCACACAATCACAGTGTTGTAGAGCTTCTTTCTTCACCTTTCCGATGCTGCCGCTCTCTCCGGCTCCCGGAGCCCAAGAAGAGGCTTCTTCGCGCAAAGACGATTGTACCGCTCACAGTGCTCTTAGCGCGGCTTCTGCCGAAAGAAGCCCGGGAGCGGCGCTTAGCTCCGGAGAGCATCGTCCCTTCGTCTTTAGCGTCTTTTGTGGTCTACATCCTAGCAGAAAGCTTTTCCACTCTGTCTGGCAAGGAAAACCTGCGGGAGCACAGAAAACATCTCCCATCGTGTTCTGGACATTGCACGGAGGTCTGCCAAGTGTTTGTATGAAGAAATTGATAGTTGTCCAAAATAACTTTCTATCGAATACTCTTGTGATGGGAAAAGTCAGGAAAGTGGTAAGGTAATGTTTTCTATCAGTTGGCGAGCTGCGCACACAATCACAGTGTTGTAGAGCTGCTTTCTTCACCTTTCCGATGCTGCCGCCCTCTCCGGCTCCCTGAGCCGAAGAAACGGCTTCTTCGCGCAAAGACGATTGTACCGGTCCCAGTGCTCTCTTAGCGCGGCTTCTGCCGAAAGAAGCCCGGGAGCGGCGCTTAGCTCCGGAGAGCATCGTCCCTTCGTCTTTAGCGTCTTTTGGGGTCTACATCCTAGCGGAAAGCTTTTCCACTCTGTCTGGCAAGGAAAACCTGCGGGAGCACAGAAAACATCTCCCATCATGTTCTGGACGTTGCACGGACATCTGCCAAGTGTTTGGCATAAAGAAAAGAAAAGCTGTCCAAAACAGCTTCTTATCGAATATTCATGTGATTAGAAAAGTCAGGAGAATGGTAAGGTACTGTTTTCTATCAGTTGGCAATCTGCGCACACAATCCCAGTGTTGTACAGCTTCCTTCTTCACCTGAGCCGAAGAAGCGGCTTCTTCGCGCAAAGACGATTGTACCGCTCACAGTGCTCTCTTAGCGCGGCTTCTGCCGAAAGACGCCCGGGAGCGGCGCTTAGCTCCGGAGAGCATCGTCCCTTCGTCTTTAGCGTCTTTTGTGGTCTACATCCTAGCGGAAAGCTTTTCCTCTCTGTCTGGCACGGAAAACCTGCGGGAGCACAGAAAACATCTCCCATCGTGTTCTGGACGTTGCACGGAGGTCTGCCAAGTGTTTGGCATAAAGAAAAGAAAAGCTGTCCAAAACAGCTTCTTATCGAATATTCATGTGTTTAGAAAAGTCAGGAGAATGGTAAGGTAATATTTTCTATCAGTTGGCAAGTTGAGCACACAATCCCAGGGTTGTGCAGCTTCCCTCTTCACCTTTCCGATGCTGCCGCTCTCTCCGGCTCCCGGAGCCGAAGAAGCGGCTTCTTCGCGCAAAGACGATTGTACCGCTCACAGTGCTCTTAGCGCCGCTTCTGCCGAAAGAAGCCCGGGAGCGGCGATTAGCTCCGGAGAGCATCGTCCCTTCGCGTTTGGCGTCTTTTGTAGTCTACATTTTAGCAGATAGCGTTTCCACTCTGTCTGGCAAGGAAAACCTGCGCGAGCACAGAAAACATCTCCCATCGTGTTCTGGACGTTGCACGGACGTCTGCCAAGTGTTTGGCATAAAGAAAAGAAAAGCTGTCCAAAACAGCTTCTTATCGAATATTCATGTGATTAGAAAAGTCAGGAGAATGGTAAGGTACTGTTTTCTATCAGTTGGCAAGCTGCGCACACAATCCCAGTGTTGTACAGCTTCCTTCTTCTCCTGAGCCGAAGAAGCAGCTTCTTCGCGCAAAGACGATTGTACCGCTCACAGTGCTCTCTTAGCGCCGCTTCTGCCGAAAGAAGCCCGGGAGCGGCGCTTAGCTCCGGAGAGCATCGTCCCTTCGCGTTTAGCGTCTTTTGTAGTCTACATTTTAGCAGATAGCGTTTCCACTCTGTCTGGCAAGGAAAACCTGCGGGAGCACAGAAAACATCTCCCATCGTGTTCTGGACATTGCACGGAGCTCTGCCAAGTGTTTGTATGAAGAAATTGATAGCTGCCCAAAATAACTTTCTATCGAAAGTTCTTGTGATTGGAAAAATCAGGAAACTGGTAAGGTAATGTTTTCTATCAGTTGGCAAGCTGCGCACACAATCCCAGTGTTGTACAGCTTCCTTCTTCACCTTTCCCATGCTGCCGCTCTCTCCGGCTCCCTGAGCCCAAGAAGCGGCTTCTTCGCGCAAAGACGATTGTACCGCTCACAGTGCTCTCTTAGCGCGGCTTCTGCCGAAAGACGCCCGGGAGCGGCGCTTAGCTCCGGAGAGCATCGTCCCTTCGTCTTTAGCGTCTTTTGTGGTCTACATCCTAGCAGAAAGCTTTTCCATTCTGTCTGGCAAGGAAAACCTGCGGGAGCACAGAAAACATCTCCCATCGTGTTCTGGACGTTGCACGGAGGTCTGCCAAGTGTTTGGCATAAAGAAAAGAAAAGCTGTCCAAAACAGCTTCTTATCTAATATTCATGTGATTATAAAAGTCAGGAGAATATAAGGTACTGTTTTCTATCAGTTGGCAAGTTGAGCACACAATCCCAGTGTTGTACAGCTTCCTTCTTCACCTGAGCCGAAGAAGCGGCTTCTTCGCGCAAAGACGATTGTACCGGTCACAGTGCTCTCTTAGCGCCGCTTCTGCCGAAAGAAGCCCGGGAGCGGCGCTTAGCTCCGGAGAGCATCGTCCCTTCGTCTTTAGCGTCTTTTGTGGTCTACACCTTAGCAAATAGCGTTTCCAGTCTGTCTGGCAAAGAAAACCTGCGGGAGCACAGAAAACATCTCCCATCGTGTTCTGGACATTGCACGGAGCTCTGCCAAGTGTTTGCAAGAAGAAATTAATAGTTGTCCAAAAAAACTTTCTATCAAATATTCTTGTGATTGGAAAAGTCAGGAAAGTGGTAAGGTACTCATTTCTATCAGTTGGCTAGTTGAGCACACAATCCCAGTGTTGTAGAGCTTCCTTCTTCACCTTTCCGATGCTGCCGCTCTCTCCGGCTCCCTGCGCCCAAGAAGCGGCTTCTTCGCGCAAAGACGATTGTACCGCTCACAGTGCTCTCTTAGCGCGGCTTCTGCCGAAAGAAGCCCGGGAGCGGCGCTTAGCTCCGGAGAGCATCGTCCCTTCGCGTTTGGCGGCTTTTGTAGTCTACATTTTAGCAGATAGCGTTTCCACTCTGTCTGGCAAGGAAAACCTGCGGGAGCACAGAAAACATCTCCCATCGTGTTCTGGACGTTGCACGGAGGTCTGCCAAGTGTTTGGCATAAAGAAAAGAAAAGCTGTCCAAAACAGCTTCTTATCGAATATTCATGTGATTAGAAAAGTCAGGAGAATGGTAAGGTACTGTTTTCTATCAGTTGGCAAGCTGCGCACACAATCACAGTGTTGTAGAGCTTCTTTCTTCACTTTTCCGATGCTGCCGCTCTCTCCAGCTCCCGGAGCCGAAGAAGCGGCTTCTTCGCTCAAAGACGATTGTACCGGTCCCAGTGCTCTCTTAGTGCGGCTTCTGCCGAAAGACGCCCGGGAGCGGCGCATAGCTCCGGAGAGCATCGTCCCTTCGTCTTTAGCGTCGTTTGTGGTCTACACGTTAGCAAATAGCGTTTCCAGTCTGTCTGGCAAGGAAAACCTGCGGGAGCACAAAAAACATCTCCCATCGTGTTCTGGACGTTGCACGGAGCTCTGCCAAGTGTTTGCATGAAGAAATTAATAGTTGTCCAAAATAACTTTCTATCAAATATTCTTTTGATTGGAAAAGTAAGGAAAGTGGTAAGGTACTCATTTCTATCAGTTGGCAAGTTGAGCACACAATCCCAGTGTTGTAGAGCTTCCTTCTTCACCTTTCCGATGCTGCCGCTCTCTCCGGCTCCCGGAGCCCAAGAAGCGGCTTCTTCGCGCAAAGACGATTGTACCGCTCACAGTGCTCTCTTAGCGCGGCTTCTGCCGAAAGACGCCCGGGAGCGGCGCTTAGCTCCGGAGAGCATCGTCCCTTCGTCTTTAGCGTCTTTTGTGGTCTACATCCTAGCGGAAAGCTTTTCCTCTCTGTCTGGCACGGAAAAACCGGGAGCACAGAAAACATCTCCCATCGTGTTCTGGACGTTACACGGAGGTCTGCCAAGTGTTTGGCATAAAGAAAAGAAAAGCTGTCCAAAACAGCTTCTTATCGAATATTCATGTGATTAGAAAAGTCAGGAGAATGGTAAGGTAATGTTTTCTATCAGTTGGCAAGTTGAGCACACAATCCCAGGGTTGTGCAGCTTCCTTCTTCACCTTTCCGATGCTGCCGCTCTCTCCGGCTCCCGGAGCCGAAGAAGCGGCTTCTTCGCGCAAAGACGATTGTACCGGTCACATGGCTCTTAGCGCCGCTTCTGCCGAAAGAAGCCCGGGAGCGGCGCATAGCTCCGGAGAGCATCGTCCCTTCGTCTTTAGCGTCTTTTGTGGTCTACATCCTAGCAGAAAGCTTTTCCACTCTGTCGGGCAAGGAAAACCTGCGGGAGCACAGAATACATCTCCCATCGTGTTCTGGACGTTGCACGGAGGTCTGCCAAGTGTTTGGCATAAAGAAAAGAAAATCTGTCCAAAACAGCTTCTTATCGAATATTCATGTGATTATAAGAGTCAGGAGAATATAAGCTAAAGTTTTCTATCAGTTGGCAAGTTGAGCACACAATCCCAGTGTTGTACAGCTTCTTTCTTCACCTTTCCGATGCTGCCGCTCTTTCCGGCTCCCGGAGCCGAAGAAGCGGCTTCTTCGCGCAAAGACGATCGTACCGGTCACAGTGCTCTCTTAGCGCGGCTTCTGCCGAAAGACGCCCGGGAGCGGCGCATAGCTCCGGAGAGCATCGTACCTTCGTCTTTAGCGTCTTTTGTGGTCTACATCCTAGCAGAAAGCTTTTCCAGTCTGTCTGGCAAGAAAAACCTGCGGGAGCACAGAAAACATCTTCCATCGTGTTCTGGACATTGCACGGAGGTCTGCCAAGTGTTTGTATGAAGAAATTGATAGTTGCCCAAAATAACTTTCTATCGAATACTCTTGTGATGGGAAAAGTCAGGAAAGTGGTAAGGTAATGTTTTCTATCAGTTGGCGAGCTGCGCACACAATCACAGTGTTGTAGAGCTTCTTTCTTCACCTTTCCGATGCTGCCGCTCTCTCCGGCTCCCGGAGCCCAAGAAGAGGCTTCTTCGCGCAAAGACGATTGTACCGCTCACAGTGCTCTTAGCGCGGCTTCTGCCGAAAGAAGCCCGGGAGCGGCGCTTAGCTCCGGAGAGCATCGTCCCTACGCGTTTGGCGTCTTTTGTAGTCTACATTTTAGCAGATAGCGTTTTCACTCTGTCTGGCAAGGAAAACCTGCGGGAGCACAGAAAACATCTCCCATCGTGTTCTGGACGTTGCACGGAGGTCTGCCAAGTGTTTGGCATAAAGAAAAGAAAAGCTGTCCAAACCAGCTTCTTATCGAATATTCATGTGATTAGAAAAGTCAGGAGAATGGTAAGGTACTGTTTTCTATCAGTTGGCAAGCTGCGCACACAATCCCAGTGTTGTACAGCTTCCTTCTTCACCTGAGCCGAAGAAGCGGCTTCTTCGCGCAAAGACGATTGTACCGGTCACAGTGCTCTCTTAGCGCCGCTTCTGCCGAAAGAAGCCCGGGAGCGGCGCATAGCTCCGGAGAGCATCGTCCCTTCGCGTTTAGCGTCTTTTGTAGTCTACATTTTAGCAGATAGCGTTTCCACTCAGTCTGGCAAGGAAAACCTGCGGGAGCACAGAAAACATCTCCCATCGTGTTCTGGACATTACACGGAGCTCTGCCAAGTGTTTGTATGAAGAAATAGATAGCTGCCCAAAATAACTTTCTATCGAATACTCTTGTGATGGGAAAAGTCAGGAAAGTGGTAAGGTAATGTTTTCTATCAGTTGGCGAGCTGCGCACACAATCACAGTGTTGTACAGCTTCCTTCTTCACCTTTCCGATGCTGCCTCTCTCTCCGGCTCCCGGAGCCGAAGAAACGGCTTCTTCGCGCAAAGACGATTGTACCGCTCACAGTGCTCTCTTAGCGCGGCTTCTGCCGAAAGACGCCCGGGAGCGGCGCATAGCTCCGGAGAGCATCATCCCTTCGTCTTTAGCGTCTTTTGTAGTCTACATTTTAGCAGATAGCGTTTCCACTCTGTCTGGCAAGGAAAACCTGCGGGAGCACAGAAAACATCTCCCATCGTGTTCTGGACATTGCACGGAGGTCTGCCAAGTGTTTGGCATAAAGAATGAAATCTGTCCAAAACAGCTTCTTATCGAATATTCATGTGATCAGAAAAGTCAGGAGAATGGTAAGGTACTGTTTTCTATCAGTTGGCAAGTTGAGCACACAATCCCAGTGTTGTAGAGCTTCTTTCTTCACCTTTCCGATGCTGCCGCTCTCTCCGGCTCCCGGAGCCGAAGAAGCGGCTTCTTCGCGCAAAGACGATCGTACCGGTCACAGTGCTCTCTTAGTGCGGCTTCTGCCGAAAGACGCCCGGGAGCGGCGCATAGCTCCGGAGAGCATCGTCCCTTCGTCTTTAGCGTCTTTTGTGGTCTACACCTTAGCAAATAGCGTTTCCAGTCTGTCTGGCAAAGAAAACCTGCGGGAGCACAGAAAACATCTCCCATCGTGTTCTGGACATTGCACGGAGGTCTGCCAAGTGTTTGCAAGAAGAAATTAATAGTTGTCCAAAATAACTTTCTATCAAATATTCTTGTGATTGGAAAAGTCAGGAAAGTGGTAAGGTAATGTTTTCTATCAGTTGGCTAGTTGAGCACACAATCCCAGTGTTGTAGAGCTTCCTTCTTCACCTTTCCGATGCTGCCGCTCTCTCCGGCTCCCGGAGCCCAAGAAGCGGCTTCTTCGCGCAACGACGATTGTACCGCTCACAGTGCTCTCTTAGCGCGGCTTCTGCCGAAAGAAGCCCGGGAGCGGCGCTTTCCTCCGGAGAGCATCGTCCCTTCGCGTTTGGCGTCTTTTGTAGTCTACATTTTAGCAGATAGCGTTTCCACTCTGTCTGGCAAGGAAAACCTGCGGGAGCACAGAAAACATCTCCCATCGTGTTCTGGACATTGCACGGAGCTCTGCCAAGTGTTTGGCATAAAGAAAGGGAAAGCTGTCCAAAACAGCTTCCTATCGAAAATTCATGTGATTGGAAAAATCAGGAGAATGGTAAGGTAATGTTTTCTATCAGTTGGCAAGTTGAGCACACAATCCCAGGGTTGTGCAGCTTCCCTCTTCACCTTTCCGATGCTGCCGCTCTCTCCGGCTCCCGGAGCCGAAGAAGCGGCTTCTTCGCGCAAAGACGATTGTACCGCTCACAGTGCTCTCTTAGTGCCGCTTCTGCCGAAAGAAGCCCGGGAGCGGCGCATAGCTCCGGAGAGCATCGTCCCTTCGCGTTTGGCGTCTTTTGTAGTCTACATTTTAGCAGATAGCGTTTCCACTCTGTCTGGCAAGGAAAATCTGCGGGAGCACAGGAAATATCTCCCATCGTGTTCTGGACGTTGCACGGAGGTCTGCCAAGTGTTTGGCATAAAGAAAAGAAAAGCTGTCCAAAACAGCTTCTTATCGAATATTCATGTGATTAGAAAAGTCAGGAGAATGGTAAGGTACTGTTTTCTATCAGTTGGCAAGTTGAGCACACAATCCCAGTGTTGTACAGCTTCTTTCTTCACCTTTCCGATGCTGCCGCTCTCTCCGGCTCCCGGAGCCGAAGAAGCGGCTTCTTCGCTCAAAGACGATCGTACCGGTCACAGTGCTCTCTTAGCGCGGCTTCTGCCGAAAGAAGCCCGGGAGCGGCGATTAGCTCCGGAGAGCGTCGTCCCTTCGTCTTTAGCGTCTTTTGTGGTCTACATCCTAGCAGAAAGCTTTTCCACTCTGTCTGGCAAGGAAAACCTGCGGGAGCACAGAAAACATCTCCCATCGTGTTCTGGACATTGCACGGAGGTCTGCCAACTGTTTGTATGAAGAAATTGATAGTTGTCCAAAATAACTTTCTATCGAATACTCCTGTGATGGGAAAAGTCAGGAAAGTGGTAAGGTAATGTTTTCTATCAGTTGGCGAGCTGCGCACACAATCCCAGTGTTGTACAGCTTCCTTCTTCACCTTTCCGATGCTGCCTCTCTCTCCGGCTCCCGGAGCCGAAGAAACGGCTTCTTCGCGCAAAGACGATTGTACCGCTCACAGTGCTCTCTTAGCGCGGCTTCTGCCGAAAGAAGCCCGGGAGCGGCGCTTAGCTCCGGAGAGCATCGTCCCTTCGTCTTTAGCGTCTTTTGTGGTCTACATCCTAGCAGAAAGCTTTTCCACTCTGTCGGGCAAGGAAAACCTGCGGGAGCACAGAAAACATCTCCCATCGTGTTCTGGACATTGCACGGAAGTCTGCCAAGTGTTTGGCATAAAGAAAAGAAAAACTGTCCAAAACAGCTTCCAATCGAATATTCATGTGATTAGAAAAGTCAGGAGAATGGTAAGGTAGTGTTTTCTATCAGTTGGCAAGTTGAGCGCACAATCCCAGGGTTGTGCAGCTTTCTTCTTCACCTTTCCGATGCTGCCGCTCTCTCCGGCTCCCGGAGCCGAAGAAACGGCTTCTTCGCGCAAAGACGATTGTACCGGTCCCAGTGCTCTCTTAGCGCGGCTTCTGCCGAAAGAAGCCCGGGAGCGGCGCATAGCTCCGGAGAGCATCGTCCCTTCGCGTTTGGCGTCTTTTGTAGTCTACATTTTAGCAGATAGCGTTTCCACTCTGTCTGGCAAGGAAAACCTGCGGGAGCACAGAAAACATCTCCCATCGTGTTCTGGACATTGCACGGAGCTCTGCCAAGTGTTTGGCATAAAGAAAGGGAAAGCTGTCCAAAACAGCTTCCTATCGAAAATTCTTGTGATTGGAAAAATCAGGAAAGTGGTAAGGTAATGTTTTCTATCAGTTGGCAAGCTGCGCACACAATCCCAGTGTTGTACAGCTTCTTTCTTCACCTTTCCGATGCTGCCGCTCTCTCCGGCTCCCGGAGCCCAAGAAGCGGCTTCTTCGCGCAAAGACGATTGTACCGCTCACAGTGCTCTCTTAGCGCCGCTTCTGCCGAAAGAAGCCCGGGAGCGGCGCTTAGCTCCGGAGAGCATCGTCCCTTCGTCTTTAGCGTCTTTTGTGGTCTACATCCTAGCAGAAAGCTTTTCCACTCTGTCTGGCAAGGAAAACCTGCGGGAGCACAGAAAACATCTCCCATCGTGTTCTGGACATTGCACGGAGGTCTGCCAAGTGTTTGTATGAAGAAATTGATAGTTGTCCAAAATAACTTTCTATCGAATACTCTCGTGATGGGAAAATTCAGGAAAGTGGTAAGGTACTGTTTTCTATCAGTTGGCAAGCTGCGCACACAATCACAGTGTTGTAGAGCTTCTTTCTTCACCTTTCCGATGCTGCCTCTCTCTCCGGCTCCCGGAGCCGAAGAAACGGCTTCTTCGCGCAAAGACGATTGTACCGGTCCCAGTGCTCTCTTAGCGCGGCTTCTGCCGAAAGAAGCCCGGGAGCGGCGCTTAGCTCCGGAGAGCATCGTCCCTTTGTCTTTAGCGTCTTTTGTGGTCTACATCCTGGCAGAAAGCTTTTCCACTCTGTCTGGCAAGGAAAACCTGCGGGAGCACAGAAAACATCTCCCATCTTGTTCTGGACGTTGCACGGAGGTCTGCCATGTGTTTGGCATAAAGAAAAGAAAAGCTGTCCAAAACAGCTTCTTATCGAATATTCATGTGATTAGAAAAGTCAGGAGAATGGTAAGGTAATGTTTTCTATCAGTTGGCAAGTTGAGCACACAATCCCAGGGTTGTGCAGCTTCCTTCTTCACCTTTCCGATGCTGCCGCTCTCTCCGGCTCCCGGAGCCGAAGAAGCGGCTTCTTCGCGCAAAGACGATTGTACCGCTCACAGTGCTCTTAGCGCCGCTTCTGCCGAAAGAAGCCCGGGAGCGGCGCTTAGCTGCGGAGAGCATCGTCCCTTCGTCTTTAGCGTCTTTTGTGGTCTACATCCTAGCAGAAAGCTTTTCCACTCTGTCGGGCAAGGAAAACCTGCGGGAGCACAGAAAATATCTCCCATCATGTTCTGGACGTTGCACGGACGTCTGCCAAGTGTTTGGCATAAAGAAAAGAAAAGCTGTCCAAAACAGCTTCTTATCGAATATTCATGTGATTAGAAAAGTCAGGAGAATGGTAAGGTACTGTTTTCTATCAGTTGGCAAGCTGCGCACACAATCCCAGTGTTGTACAGCTTCCTTCTTCACCTGAGCCGAAGAAGCGGCTTCTTCGCGCAAAGACGATTGTACCGGTCACAGTGCTCTCTTAGCGCCGCTTCTGCCGAAAGAAGCCCGGGAGCGGCGCTTAGCTCCGGAGAGCATCGTCCCTTCGCGTTTAGCGTCTTTTGTAGTCTACATTTTAGCAGATAGCGTTTCCACTCTGTCTGGCAAGGAAAACCTGCGGGAGCACAGAAAACATCTCCCATCGTGTTCTGGACATTGCACGGATGTCTGCCAAGTGTTTGTATGAAGAAATTGATAGCTGCCCAAAATAACTTTCTATCGAATACTCTTGTGATGGGAAAAGTCAGGAAAGTGGTAAAATAATGTTTTCTATCAGTTGGCGAGCTGCGCACACAATCCCAGTGTTGTACAGCTTCCTTCTTCACCTTTCCGATGCTGCCTCTCTCTCCGGCTCCCGGAGCCGAAGAAACGGCTTCTTCGCGCAAAGACGATTGTACCGGTCCCAGTGCTCTCTTAGCGCGGTTTCTGCCGAAAGAAGCCCGGGAGCGGCGCTTAGCTCCGGAGAGCATCGTCCCTTCGTCTTTAGCGTCTTTTTTTGTCTACATCCTAGCAGAAAGCTTTTCCTCTCTGTCTGGCAAGGAAAACCTGCGGGAGCACAGAAAACATCTCCCATCCTGTTCTGGACGTTGCACGGAGGTCTGCCAAGTGTTTGGCATAAAGAAAAGAAAAGCTGTCCAAAACAGCTTCTTATCGAATATTCATGTGATTAGAAAAGTCAGGAGAATGGTAAGGTAATGTTTTCTATCAGTTGGCAAGTTGAGCACACAATCCCAGGGTTGTGCAGCTTCCTTCTTCACCTTTCCGATGCTGCCGCTCTCTCCGGCTCCCGGAGCCGAAGAAGCGGCTTCTTCGCGCAAAGACGATTGTACCGCTCACAGTGCTCTTAGCGCCGCTTCTGCCGAAAGAAGCCCGGGAGCGGCGCTCAGCTCCGGAGAGCATCGTCCCTTCGCGTTTGGCGTCTTTTGTAGTCTACATTTTAGCAGATAGCGTTTCCACTCTGTCTGGCAAGGAAAATCTGCGGGAGCACAGAAAACATCTCCCATCGTGTTCTGGACGTTGCACGGAGGTCTGCCAAGTGTTTGGCATAAAGAAAAGAAAAGCTGTCCAAAACAGCTTCTTATCGAATATTCATGTGATTAGAAAAGTCAGGAGAATGGTAAGGTACTGTTTTCTATCAGTTGGCAAGTTGAGCACAAAATCCCAGTGTTGTACAGCTTCTTTCTTCACCTTTCCGATGCTGCCGCTCTCTCCGGCTCCCGGAGCCGAAGAAGCGGCTTCTTCGCTCAAAGACGATCGTACCGGTCACAGTGCTCTCTTAGCGCGGCTTCTGCCGAAAGAAGCCCGGGAGCGGCGATTAGCTCCGGAGAGCGTCGTCCCTTCGTCTTTAGCGTCTTTTGTGGTCTACATCCTAGCAGAAAGCTTTTCCACTCTGTCTGGCAAGGAAAACCTGCGGGAGCACAGAAAACATCTCCCATCGTGTTCTGGACATTGCACGGAGGTCTGCCAAGTGTTTGTATGAAGAAATTGATAGTTGTCCAAAATAACTTCTTATCGAATACTCTTGTGATGGGAAAATTCAGGAAAGTGGTAAGGTAATGTTTTCTATCAGTTGGCAAGCTGCGCACACAATCACAGTGTTGTAGAGCTTCTTTCTTCACCTTTCCGATGCTGCCTCTCTCTCCGGCTCCCGGAGCCGAAGAAACGGCTTCTTCGCGCAAAGACGATTGTACCGGTCACAGTGCTCTCTTAGCGCGGCTTCTGCCGAAAGAAGCCCGGGAGCGGCGCTTAGCTCCGGAGAGCATCGTCCCTTCGTCTTTAGCGTCTTTTGTGGTCTACATCCTGGCAGAAAGCTTTTCCACTCTGTCTGGCAAGGAAAACCTGCGGGAGCACAGAAAACATCTCCCATCTTGTTCTGGACGTTGCACGGAGGTCTGCCATGTGTTTGGCATAAAGAAAAGAAAAGCTGTCCAAAACAGCTTCTTATCGAATATTCATGTGATTAGAAAAGGCAGGAGAATGGTAAGGTAATGTTTTCTATCAGTTGGCAAGTTGAGCACACAATCCCAGGGTTGTGCAGCTTCCTTCTTCACCTTTCCGATGCTGCCGCTCTCTCCGGCTCCCGGAGCCGAAGAAGCGGCTTCTTCGCGCAAAGACGATTGTACCGGTCCCAGTGCTCTCTTAGCGCGGCTTCTGCCGAAAGAAGCCCGGGAGCGGCGCTTAGCTCCGGAGAGCATCGTCCCTTCGCGTTTAGCGTCTTTTGTAGTCTACATTTTAGCAGATAGCGTTTCCACTCTGTCTGGCAAGGAAAACCTGCGGGAGCACAGAAAACATCTCCCATCGTGTTCTGGACATTGCACGGATGTCTGCCAAGTGTTTGTATGAAGAAATTGATAGCTGCCCAAAATAACTTTCTATCGAATACTCTTGTGATGGGAAAAGTCAGGAAAGTGGTAAGGTAATGTTTTCTATCAGTTGGCGAGCTGCGCACACAATCCCAGTGTTGTACAGCTTCCTTCTTCACCTTTCCGATGCTGCCTCTCTCTCCGGCTCCCGGAGCCGAAGAAACGGCTTCTTCGCGCAAAGACGATTGTACCGGTCCCAGTGCTCTCTTAGCGCGGCTTCTGCCGAAAGACGCCCGGGAGCGGCGCTTAGCTCCGGAGAGCATCGTCCCTTCGTCTTTAGCGTCTTTTGTGGTCTACATCCTAGCAGAAAGCTTTTCCACTCTGTCTGGCAAGGAAAACCTGCGGGAGCACAGAAAACATCTCCCATCGTGTTCTGGACATTGCACGGAGGTCTGCCAAGTGTTTGGCATAAAGAAAAGAAAAACTGTCCAAAACAGCTTCTTATCGAATATTCATGTGATTAGAAAAGTCAGGAGAATGGTAAGGTAATGTTTTCTATCAGTTGGCAAGTTGAGCGCACAATCCCAGGGTTGTGCAGCTTTCTTCTTCACCTTTCCGATGCTGCCGCTCTCTCCGGCTCCCGGAGCCGAAGAAACGGCTTCTTCGCGCAAAGACGATTGTACCGCTCACAGTGCTCTCTTAGCGCGGCTTCTGCCGAAAGAAGCCCGGGAGCGGCGCTTAGCTCCGGAGAGCATCGTCCCTTCGCGTTTGGCGTCTTTTGTAGTCTACATTTTAGCAGATAGCGTTTCCACTCTGTCTGGCAAGGAAAACCTGCGGGAGCACAGAAAACATCTCCCATCGTGTTCTGGACATTGCACGGAGCTCTGCCAAGTGTTTGGCATAAAGAAAGGGAAAGCTGTCCAAAACAGCTTCCTATCGAAAATTCTTGTGATTGGAAAAATCAGGAAAGTGGTAAGGTAATGTTTTCTATCAGTTGGCAAGCTGCGCACACAATCCCAGTGTTGTACAGCTTCCTTCTTCACCTTTCCGATGCTGCCGCTCTCTCCGGCTCCCGGAGCCCAAGAAGCGACTTCTTCGCGCAAAGACGATTGTACCGCTCACAGTGCTCTCTTAGCGCGGCTTCTGCCGAAAGAAGCCCGGGAGCGGCGCTTAGCTCCGGAGAGCATCGTCCCTTCGTCTTTAGCGTCTTTTGTGGTCTACATCCTAGCAGAAAGCTTTTCCACTCTGTCTGGCAAGGAAAACCTGCGGGAGCACAGAAAACATCTCCCATCGTGTTCTGGACATTGCACGGAGGTCTGCCAAGTGTTTGTATGAAGAAATTGATAGTTGTCCAAAATAACTTTCTATCGAATACTCTTGTGATGGGAAAATTTAGGAAAGTGGTAAGGTAATGTTTTCTATCAGTTGGCAAGCTGCGCACACAATCACAGTGTTGTAGAGCTTCTTTCTTCACCTTTCCGATGCTGCCTCTCTCTCCGGCTCCCGGAGCCGAAGAAACGGCTTCTTCGCGCAAAGACGATTGTTCCGGTCCCAGTGCTCTCTTAGCGCGGCTTCTGCCGAAAGAAGCCCGGGAGCGGCGCTTAGCTCCGGAGAGCATCGTCCCTTCGTCTTTAGCGTCTTTTGCGGTCTACATCCTAGCAGAAAGCTTTTCCTCTCTGTCTGGCAAGGAAAACCTGCGGGAGCACAGAAAACATCTCCCATCCTGTTCTGGACGTTGCACGGAGGTCTGCCAAGTGTTTGGCATAAAGAAAAGAAAAGCTGTCCAAAACAGCTTCTTATCGAATATTCATGTGATTAGAAAAGTCAGGAGAATGGTAAGGTAATGTTTTCTATCAGTTGGCAAGTTGAGCACACAATACCAGGGTTGTGCAGCTTCCTTCTTCACCTTTCCGATGCTGCCGCTCTCTCCGGCTCCCGGAGCCGAAGAAGCGGCTTCTTCGCGCAAAGACGATTGTACCGCTCACAGTGCTCTTAGCGCCGCTTCTGCCGAAAGAAGCCCGGGAGCGGCGCTCAGCTCCGGAGAGCATCGTCCCTTCGTCTTTAGCGTCTTTTGTGGTCTACATCCTAGCAGAAAGCTTTTCCACTCTGTCGGGCAAGGAAAACCTGCGGGAGCACAGAATACATCTCCCATCGTGTTCTGGACGTTGCACGGAGGTCTGCCAAGTGTTTGGCATAAAGAAAAGAAAAGCTGTCCAAAACAGCTTCTTATCGAATATTCATGTGATTATAAAAGTCAGGAGAATATAAGGTACTGTTTTCTATCAGTTGGCAAGTTGAGCACACAATCCCAGTGTTGTACAGCTTCTTTCTTCACCTTTCCGATGCTGCCGCTCTCTCCGGCTCCCGGAGCCGAAGAAGCGGCTTCTTCGCGCAAAGACGATCGTACCGGTCACAGTGCTCTCTTAGCGCGGCTTCTGCCGAAAGACGCCCGGGAGCGGCGCTTAGCTCCGGAGAGCATCGTACCTTCGTCTTTAGCGTCTTTTGTGGTCTACATCCTAGCAGAAAGCTTTTCCACTCTGTCTGGCAAGGAAAACCTGCGGGAGCACAGAAAACATCTCCCATCGTGTTCTGGACATTGCACGGAGGTCTGCCAAGTGTTTGTATGAAGAAATTGATAGTTGTCCAAAATAACTTTCTATCGAATACTCTTGTGATGGGAAAAGTCAGGAAAGTGGTAAGGTAATGTTTTCTATCAGTTGGCGAGCTGCGCACACAATCACAGTGTTGTAGAGCTGCTTTCTTCACCTTTCCGATGCTGCCGCCCTCTCCGGCTCCCTGAGCCGAAGAAACGGCTTCTTCGCGCAAAGACGATTGTACCGGTCCCAGTGCTCTCTTAGCGCGGCTTCTGCCGAAAGAAGCCCGGGAGCGGCGCTTAGCTCCGGAGAGCATCGTCCCTTCGTCTTTAGCGTCTTTTGGTGTCTACATCCTAGCGGAAAGCTTTTCCACTCTGTCTGGCAAGGAAAACCTGCGGGAGCACAGAAAACATCTCTCATCATGTTCTGGACGTTGCACGGACGTCTGCCAAGTGTTTGGCATAAAGAAAAGAAAAGCTGTCCAAAACAGCTTCTTATCGAATATTCATGTGATTAGAAAAGTCAGGAGAATGCTAAGGTACTGTTTTCTATCAGTTGGCAATCTGCGCACACAATCCCAGTGTTGTACAGCTTCCTTCTTCACCTGAGCCGAAGAAGCGGCTTCTTCGCGCAAAGACGATTGTACCGGTCCCAGTGCTCTCTTAGCGCGGCTTCTGCCGAAAGACGCCCGGGAGCGGCGCTTAGCTCCGGAGAGCATCGTCCCTTCGTCTTCAGCGTCTTTTGTGGTCTACATCCTAGCGGAAAGCTTTTCCTCTCTGTCTGGCACGGAAAACCTGCGGGAGCACAGAAAACATCTCCCATCGTGTTCTGGACGTTGCACGGAGGTCTGCCAAGTGTTTGGCATAAAGAAAAGGAAAGCTGTCCAAAACAGCTTCTTATCTAATATTCATGTGTTTAGAAAAGTCAGGAGAATGGTAAGGTAATATTTTCTATCAGTTGGCAAGTTGAGCACACAATCCCAGGGTTGTGCAGCTTCCCTCTTCACCTTTCCGATGCTGCCGCTCTCTCCGGCTCCCGGAGCCGAAGAAGCGGCTTCTTCGCGCAAAGACGATTGTACCGCTCACAGTGCTCTTAGCGCCGCTTCTGCCGAAAGAAGCCCGGGAGCGGCGATTAGCTCCGGAGAGCATCGTCCCTTCGTGTTTGGCGTCTTTTGTAGTCTACATTTTAGCAGATAGCGTTTCCACTCTGTCTGGCAAGGAAAACCTGCGCGAGCACAGAAAACATCTCCCATCGTGTTCTGGACGTTGCACGGACGTCTGCCAAGTGTTTGGCATAAAGAAAAGAAAAGCTGTCCAAAACAGCTTCTTATCGAATATTCATGTGATTAGAAAAGTCAGGAGAATGGTAAGGTACTGTTTTCTATCAGTTGGCAAGCTGCGCACACAATCCCAGTGTTGTACAGCTTCCTTCTTCTCCTGAGCCGAAGAAGCGGCTTCTTCGCGCAAAGACGATTGTACCGGTCACAGTGCTCTCTTAGCGCCGCTTCTGCCGAAAGAAGCCCGGGAGCGGCGCTTAGCTCCGGAGAGCATCGTCCCTTCGCGTTTAGCGTCTTTTGTAGTCTACATTTTAGCAGATAGCGTTTCCACTCTGTCTGGCAAGGAAAACCTGCGGGAGCACAGAAAACATCTCCCATCGTGTTCTGGACATTGCACGGAGGTCTGCCAAGTGTTTGTATGAAGAAATTGATAGCTGCCCAAAATAACTTTCTATCGAATACTCTTGTGATGGGAAAAGTCAGGAAAGTGGTAAGGTATTGTTTTCTATCAGTTGGCGAGCTGCGCACACAATCCCAGTGTTGTACAGCTTCCTTCTTCACCTTTCCGATGCTGCCACTCTCTCCGGCTCCCTGAGCCGAAGAAACGGCTTCTTCGCGCAAAGACGATTGTACCGCTCACAGTGCTCTCTTAGCGCGGCTTCTGCCGAAAGAAGCCCGGGAGCGGCTCTTAGCTCCGGAGAGCATCGTACCTTCGTCGTTAGCGTCTTTTGTGGTCTACATTTTAGCAGATAGCCTTTCCACTCTGTCTGGCAAGGAAAACCTGCGGGAGCACAGAAAACATCTCCCATCGTGTTCTGGACGTTGCACGGAGGTCTGCCAAGTGTTTGGCATAAAGAAAAGAAATCTGTCCAACACACCTTCTTATCGAATATTCATGTGATTAGAAAGTCAGGAGAATGGTAAGGTACTGTTTTCTATCAGTTGGCAAGTTGAGCACACAATCCCAGTGTTGTACAGCTTCTTTCTTCACCTTTCCGATGCTGCCGCTCTCTCCGGCTCCCGGAGCCGAAGAAGCGGCTTCCTCGCTCAAAGACGATTGTACCGGTCACAGTGCTCTCTTAGCGCGGCTTCTGCCGAAAGAAGCCCGGGAGCGGCGATTAGCTCCGGAGAGCGTCGTCCCTTCGTCTTTAGCGTCTTTTGTGGTCTACATCCTAGCAGAAAGCTTTTCCACTCTGTCTGGCAAGGAAAACCTGCGGGAGCACAGAAAACATCTCCCATCGTGTTCTGGACATTGCACGGAGCTCTGCCAAGTGTTTGGCATAAAGAAAGTGAAAGCTGTCCAAAACAGCTTCCTATCGAAAATTCTTGTGATTGGAAAAATCAGGAAACTGGTAAGGTAATGTTTTCTATCAGTTGGCAAGCTGCGCACACAATCCCAGTGTTGTACAGCTTCCTTCTTCACCTTTCCGACGCTGCCGCTCTCTCCGGCTCCCTGAGCCCAAGAAGCGGCTTCTTCGCGCAAAGACGATTGTACCGCTCACAGTGCTCTCTTAGCGCGGCTTCTGCCGAAAGACGCCCGGGAGCGGCGCTTAGCTCCGGAGAGCATCGTCCCTTCGTCTTTAGCGTCTTTTGTGGTCTACATCCTAGCAGAAAGCTTTTCCATTCTGTCTGGCAAGGAAAACCTGCGGGAGCACAGAAAACATCTCCCATCCTGTTCTGGACGTTGCACGGAGGTCTGCCAAGTGTTTGGCATAAAGAAAAGAAAAGCTGTCCAAAACAGCTTCTTATCTAATATTCATGTGATTATAAAAGTCAGGAGAATATAAGGTACTGTTTTCTATCAGTTGGCAAGTTGAGCACACAATCCCAGTGTTGTACAGCTTCCTTCTTCACCTGTGCAGAAGAAGCGGCTTCTTCGCGCAAAGACGATTGTACCGGTCACAGTGCTCTCTTAGCGCGGCTTCTGCCGAAAGAAGCCCGGGAGCGGCGCTTAGCTCCGGAGAGCATCGTCCCTTCGTCTTTAGCGTCTTTTGTGGTCTACACCTTAGCAAATAGCGTTTCCAGTCTGTCTGGCAAAGAAAACCTGCGGGAGCACAGAAAACATCTCCCATCGTGTTCTGGACATTGCACGGAGCTCTGCCAAGTGTTTGCAAGAAGAAATTAATAGTTGTCCAAAAAAACTTTCTATCAAATATTCTTGTGATTGGAAAAGTCGGGAAAGTGGTAAGGTACTCATTTCTATCAGTTGGCTAGTTGAGCACACAATCCCAGTGTTGTAGAGCTTCCTTCTTCACCTTTCCGATGCTGCCGCTCTCTCCGGCTCCCTGCGCCCAAGAAGCGGCTTCTTCGCGCAAAGACGATTGTACCGCTCACAGTGCTCTCTTAGCGCGGCTTCTGCCGAAAGAAGCCCGGGAGCGGCGCTTAGCTCCGGAGAGCATCGTCCCTTCGCGTTTGGCGTCTTTTGTACTCTACATTTTAGCAGATAGCGTTTCCACTCTGTCTGGCAAGGAAAACCTGCGGGAGCACAGAAAACATCTCCCATCGTGTTCTGGACATTGCACGGATGTCTGCCAAGTGTTTGGCATAAAGAAAAGGAAAGCTGTCCAAAACAGCTTCCTATCGAAAATTCTTGTGATTGGAAAAATCAGGAAACTGGTAAGGTAATGTTTTCTATCAGTTGGCAAGCTGCGCACACAATCCCAGTGTTGTACAGCTTCCTTCTTCACCTTTCCGATGCTGCCGCTCTCTCCGGCTCCCGGAGCCCAAGAAGCGGCTTCTTCGCGCAAAGACGATTGTACCGCTCACAGTGCTCTCTTAGTGCAGCTTCTGCCGAAAGACGCCCGGGAGCGGCGCTTAGCTCCGGAGAGCATCGTACCTTCGTCTTTAGCGTCTTTTGTGGTCTACATCCTAGCAGAAAGCTTTTCCACTCTGTCTGGCAAGGAAAACCTGCGGGAGCACAGAAAACATCTCCCATCGTGTTCTGGACGTTGCACGGAGGTCTGCCAAGTGTTTGGCATAAAGAAAAGAAAAGCTGTCCAAAACAGCTTCTTATCGAATATTCATGTGATTATAAAAGTCAGGAGAATATAAGGTACTGTTTTCTATAAGTTGGCAAGTTGAGCGCACAATCCCAGTGTTGTACAGCTTCTTTCTTCACCTTTCCGATGCTGCCGCTCTCTCCGGCTCCCGGAGCCGAAGAAGCGGCTTCTTCGCGCAAAGACGATCGTACCGCTCACAGTGCTCTCTTAGCGCGGCTTCTGCCGAAAGACGCCCGGGAGCGGCGCTTAGCTCCGGAGAGCATCGTGCCTTCGTCTTTAGCGTCTTTTGTGGTCTACATTTTAGCAGAAAGCTTTTCCACTCTGTCTGGCAAGGAAAACCTGCGGGAGCACAGAAAACATCTTCCATCGTGTTCTGGACATTGCACGGAGGTCTGCCAAGTGTTTGTATGAAGAAATTGATAGTTGTCAAAAATAACTTTCTATCGAATATTCTTGTGATGGGAAAAGTCAGGAAAGTGGTAAGGTAATGTTTTCTATCAGTTGGCGAGCTGCGCACACAATCACAGTGTTGTAGAGCTTCTTTCTTCACCTTTCCGATGCTGCCTCTCTCTCCGGCTCCCGGAGCCGAAGAAACGGCTTCTTCGCGCAAAGACGATTGTACCGGTCCCAGTGCTCTCTTAGCGCGGCTTCTGCCGAAAGACGCCCGGGAGCGGCGCTTAGCTCCGGAGAGCATCGTCCCTTCGTCTTTAGCGTCTTTTGTGGTCTACATCCTAGCGGAAAGCTTTTCCTCTCTGTCTGGCAAGGAAAACCTGCGGGAGCACAGAAAACATCTCCCATCGTGTTCTGGACGTTGCACGGAGGTCTGCCAAGTGTTTGGCATAAAGAAAAGAAAAGCTGTCCAAAACAGCTTCTTATCGAATATTCATGTGTTTAGAAAAGTCAGGAGAATGGTAAGGTAATATTTTCTATCAGTTGGCAAGTTGAGCACACAATCCCAGGGTTGTGCAGCTTCCCTCTTCACCTTTCCGATGCTGCCGCTCTCTCCGGCTCCCGGAGCCGAAGAAGCGGCTTCTTCGCGCAAAGACGATTGTACCGCTCACAGTGCTCTTAGCGCCGCTTCTGCCGAAAGAAGCCCGGGAGCGGCGATTAGCTCCGGAGAGCATCGTCCCTTCGCGTTTGGCGTCTTTTGTAGTCTACATTTTAGCAGATAGCGTTTCCACTCTGTCTGGCAAGGAAAACCTGCGGGAGCACAGAAAACATCTCCCATCGTGTTCTGGACGTTGCACGGACGTCTGCCAAGTGTTTGGCATAAAGAAAAGAAAAGCTGTCCAAAACAGCTTCTTATCGAATATTCATGTGATTAGAAAAGTCAGGAGAATGGTAAGGTACTGTTTTCTATCAGTTGGCAAGCTGCGCACACAATCCCAGTGTTGTACAGCTTCCTTCTTCTCCTGAGCCGAAGAAGCGGCTTCTTCGCGCCAAGACGATTGTACCGGTCACAGTGCTCTCTTAGCGCCGCTTCTGCCGAAAGAAGCCCGGGAGCGGCGCTTATCTCCGGAGAGCATCGTCCCTTCGCGTTTAGCGTCTTTTGTAGTCTACATTTTAGCAGATAGCGTTTCCACTCTGTCTGGCAAGGAAAACCTGCGGGAGCACAGAAAACATCTCCCATCGTGTTCTGGACATTGCACGGAGCTCTGCCAAGTGTTTGTATGAAGAAATTGATAGCTGCCCAAAATAACTTTCTATCGAATACTCTTGTGATGGGAAAAGTCAGGAAAGTGGTAAGGTATTGTTTTCTATCAGTTGGCGAGCTGCGCACACAATCCCAGTGTTGTACAGCTTCCTTCTTCACCTTTCCGATGCTGCCACTCTCTCCGGCTCCCGGAGCCGAAGAAACGGCTTCTTCGCGCAAAGACGATTGTACCGCTCACAGTGCTCTCTTAGCGCGGCTTCTGCCGAAAGAAGCCCGGGAGCGGCTCTTAGCTCCGGAGAGCATCGCACCTTCGTCGTTAGCGTCTTTTGTGGTCTACATTTTAGCAGATAGCTTTTCCACTCTGTCTGGCAAGGAAAACCTGCGGGAGCACAGAAAACATCTCCCATCGTGTTCTGGACGTTGCACGGAGGTCTGCCAAGTGTTTGGCATAAAGAAAAGAAATCTGTCCAACACACCTTCTTATCGAATATTCATGTGATTAGAAAAGTCAGGAGAATGGTAAGGTACTGTTTTCTATCAGTTGGCAAGTTGAGCACACAATCCCAGTGTTGTACAGCTTCTTTCTTCACCTTTCCGATGCTGCCGCTCTCTCCGGCTCCCGGAGCCGAAGAAGCGGCTTCCTCGCTCAAAGACGATTGTACCGGTCACAGTGCTCTCTTAGCGCGGCTTCTGCCGAAAGAAGCCCGGGAGCGGCGATTAGCTCCGGAGAGCGTCGTCCCTTCGTCTTTAGCGTCCTTTGTGGTCTACATCCTAGCAGAAAGCTTTTCCACTCTGTCTGGCAAGGAAAACCTGCGGGAGCACAGAAAACATCTCCCATCGTGTTCTGGTCGTTGCACGGATGTCTGCCAAGTGTTTGGCATAAAGAAAAGAAAAGCTGTCCAAAACAGCTTCTTATCGAATATTCATGTGATTTGAAAAGTCAGGAGAATGGTAAGGTACTGTTTTCTATCAGTTGGCAAGTTGAGCACACAATCCCAGTGTTGTAGAGCTTCTTTCTTCACCTTTCCCATGCTGCCGCTCTCCCCGGCTCCCGGAGCCGTAGAAGCGGCTTCTTCGCGCAAAGACGATCGAACCGGTCACAGTGCTCTCTTAGCGCGGTTTCTGCCGAAAGACGCCCGGGAGCGGCGCATAGCTCCGGAGAGCATCGTCCCTTCGTCTTTAGCGTCTTTTGTGGTCTACACCTTAGCAAATAGCGTTTCCAGTCTGTCTGGCAAGGAAAACCTGCGGGAGCACAGAAAACATCTCCCATCGTGTTCTGGACATTGCACGGATGTCTGCCAAGTGTTTGCAAGAAGAAATTAATAGTTGTCCAAAATAACTTTCTATCGAATACTCCTGTGATGGGAAAAGTCAGGAAAGTGGTAAGGTAATGTTTTCTATCAGTTGGCGAGCTGCGCACACAATCCCAGTGTTGTACAGCTTCCTTCTTCACCTTTCCGATGCTGCCTCTCTCTCCGGCTCCCGGAGCCGAAGAAACGGCTTCTTCGCGCAAAGACGATTGTACCGGTCACAGTGCTCTCTTAGCGCGGCTTCTGCCGAAAGACGCCCGGGAGCGGCGCTTAGCTCCGGAGAGCATCGTCCCTTCGTCTTTAGCGTCTTTTGTGGTCTACATCCTAGCAGAAAACTTTTCCACTCTGTCGGGCAAGGAAAACCTGCGGGAGCACAGAAAACATCTCCCATCGTGTTCTGGAAATTGCACGGAGGTCTGCCAAGTGTTTGGCATAAAGAAAAGAAAAGCTGTCCAAACCAGCTTCTTATCGAATATTCACGTGATTAGAAAAGTCAGGAGAATGGTAAGGTAATGTTTTCTATCAGTTGGCAAGTTGAGCGCACAATCCCAGGGTTGTGCAGCTTTCTTCTTCACCTTTCCGATGCTGCCGCTCTCTCCGGCTCCCGGAGCCCAAGAAGCGGCTTCTTCGCGCAAAGACGATCGTACCGGTCACAGTGCTCTCTTAGCGCGGCTTCTGCCGAAAGACGCCCGGGAGCGGCGCTTAGCTCCGGAGAGCATCGTACCTTCGTCTTTAGCGTCTTTTGTGGTCTACATCCTAGCAGAAAGCCTTTCCGCTCTGTCTGGCAAGGAAAACCTGCGGGAGCACAGAAAACATCTCCCATCGTGTTCTGGACATTGCACGGAGGTCTGCCAAGTGTTTGTATGAAGAAATTGATAGTTGTCCAAAATAACTTTCTATCGAATACTCTTGTGATGGGAAAAGTCAGGAAAGTGGTAAGGTAATGTTTTCTATCAGTTGGCGAGCTGCGCACACAATCACAGTGTTGTAGAGCTTCTTTCTTCACCTTTCCGATGCTGCCGCCCTCTCCGGCTCCCTGAGGCGAAGAAACGGCTTCTTCGCGCAAAGACGATTGTACCGGTCCCAGTGCTCTCTTAGCGCGGCTTCTGCCGAAAGAAGCCCGGGAGCGGCGCTTAGCTCCGGAGAGCATCGTCCCTTCGTCTTTAGCGTCTTTTGGGGTCTACATCCCACCGGAAAGCTTTTCCACTCTGTCTGGCAAGGAAAACCTGCGGGAGCACAGAAAACATCTCCCATCATGTTCTGGACGTTGCACGGACGTCTGCCAAGTGTTTGGCATAAAGAAAAGAAAAGCTGTCCAAAACAGCTTCTTATCGAATATTCATGTGATTAGAAAAGTCAGGAGAATGCTAAGGTACTGTTTTCTATCAGTTGGCAATCTGCGCACACAATCCCAGTGTTGTACAGCTTCCTTCTTCACCTGAGCCGAAGAAGCGGCTTCTTCGCGCAAAGACGATTGTACCGGTCACAGTGCTCTCTTAGCGCCGCTTCTGCCGAAAGAAGCCCGGGAGCGGCGCTTAGCTCCGGAGAGCATCGTCCCTTCGCGTTTAGCGTCTTTTGTAGTCTACATTTTAGCAGATAGCGTTTCCACTCTGTCTGGCAAGGAAAACCTGCGGGAGCACAGAAAACATCTCCCATCGTGTTCTGGACATTGCACGGAGGTCTGCCAAGTGTTTGTATGAAGAAATTGATAGTTGTCCAAAATAACTTTCTATCGAATACTCTTGTGATGGGAAAAGTCAGGAAAGTGGTAAGGTAATGTTTTCTATCAGTTGGCGAGCTGCGCACACAATCCCAGTATTGTACAGCTTCCTTCTTCACCTTTCCGATGCTGCCTCTCTCTCCGGCTCCCGGAGCCGAAGAAACGGCTTCTTCGCGCAAAGACGATCGTACCGCTCACAGTGCTCTCTTAGCGCGGCTTCTGCCGAAAGACGCCCGGGAGCGGCGCTTAGCTCCGGAGAGCATCGTCCCTTCGTCTTTAGCGTCTTTTGTGGTCTACAACCTGGCAGAAAGCTTTTCCACTCTGTCTGGCAAGGAAAACCTGCGGGAGCACAGAAAACATCTCCCATCGTGTTCTGGACATTGCACGGAGGTCTGCCAAGTGTTTGGCATAAAGAAAAGAAAAACTGTCCAAAACAGCTTCTTATCGAATATTCATGTGATTAGAAAAGTCAGGAGAATGGTAAGGTAATGTTTTCTATCAGTTGGCAAGTTGAGCACACAATCCCAGTGTTGTACAGCTTCCTTCTTCACCTGAGCCGAAGAAGCGGCTTCTTCGCGCAAAGACGATTGTACCGGTCACAGTGCTCTCTTAGCGCCGCTTCTGCCGAAAGAAGCCCGGGAGCGGCGCTTAGCTCCGGAGAGCATCGTCCCTTCGTCTTTAGCGTCTTTTGTGGTCTACACCTTAGCAAATAGCGTTTCCAGTCTGTCTGGCAAAGAAAACCTGCGGGAGCACAGAAAACATCTCCCATCATGTTCTGGACATTGCACGGAGCTCTGCCAAGTGTTTGCAAGAAGAAATTAATAGTTGTCCAAAATAACTTTCTATCAAATATTCTTGTGATTGGAAAAGTCAGGAAAGTGGTAAGGTACTCATTTCTATCAGTTGGCTATTTGAGCACACAATCCCAGTGTTGTAGAGCTTCCTTCTTCACCTTTCCGATGCTGCCGCTCTCTCCGGCTCCCTGCGCCCATGAAGCGGCTTCTTCGCGCAAAGACGCTCACAGTGCTCTCTTAGCGCGGCTTCTGCCGAAAGAAGCCCGGGAGCGGCGCTTAGCTCCGGAGAGCATCGTCCCTTCGCGTTTGGCATCTTTTGTAGTCTACATTTTAGCAGATAGCGTTTCCACTCTGTCTGGCAAGGAAAACCTGCGGGAGCACAGAAAACATCTCCCATCGTGTTCTGGACATTGCACGGAGCTCTGCCAAGTGTTTGGCATAAAGAAAGGGAAAGCTGTCCAAAACAGCTTCCTATCGAAAATTCATGTGATTGGAAAAATCAGGAGAATGGTAAGGTAATGTTTTCTATCAGTTGGCAAGTTGAGCACACAATCCCAGGGTTGTGCAGCTTCCCTCTTCACCTTTCCGATGCTGCCGCTCTCTCCGGCTCCCGGAGCCGAAGAAGCGGCTTCTTCGCGCAAAGACGATTGTACCGCTCACAGTGCTCTCTTAGTGCCGCTTCTGCCGAAAGAAGCCCGGGAGCGGCGCATAGCTCCGGAGAGCATCGTCCCTTCGCGTTTGGCGTCTTTTGTAGTCTACATTTTAGCAGATAGCGTTTCCACTCTGTCTGGCAAGGAAAACCTGCGGGAGCACAGAAAACATCTCCCATCGTGTTCTGGACGTTGCACGGAGCTCTGCCAAGTGTTTGGCATAAAGAAAGGGAAAGCTGTCCAAAACAGCTTCCTATCGAAAATTCTTGTGATTGGAAAAATCAGGAAAGTGGTAAGGTAATGTTTTCTATCAGTTGGCAAGCTGCGCACACAATCCCAGTGTTGTACAGCTTCCTTCTTCACCTTTCCGATGCTGCCGCTCTCTCCGGCTCCCTGAGCCCAAGAAGCGGCTTCTTCGCGCAAAGACGATTGTACCGCTCACAGTGCTCTCTTAGTGCGGCTTCTGCCGAAAGACGCCCGGGAGCGGCGCTTAGCTCCGGAGAGCATCGTACCTTCGTCTTTAGCGTCTTTTGTGGTCTACATCCTAGCAGAAAGCTTTTCCACTCTGTCGGGCAAGGAAAACCTGCGGGAGCACAGAAAACATCTCCCATCGTGTTCTGGACGTTGCACGGACGTCTGCCAAGTGTTTGGCATAAAGAAAAGAAAAGCTGTCCAAAACAGCTTCTTATCGAATATTCATGTGATTATAAAAGTCAGGAGAATATAAGGTACTGTTTTCTATCAGTTGGCAAGTTGAGCACACAATCCCAGTGTTGTACAGCTTCTTTCTTCACCTTTCCGATGCTGCCGCTCTCTCCGGCTCCCGGAGTTGAAGAAGCGGCTTCTTCGCGCAAAGACGATCGTACCGGTCACAGTGCTCTCTTAGCGCGGCTTCTGCCGAAAGACGCCCGGGAGCGGCGCTTAGCTCCGGAGAGCATCGTCCCTTCGTCTTTAGCGTCTTTTGTGGTCTACATCCTAGCAGAAAGCTTTTCCACTCTGTCTGGCAAGGAAAACCTGCGGGAGCACAGAAAACATCTCCCATCGTGTTCTGGACATTGCACGGAGCTCTGCCAAGTGTTTGTATGAAGAAATTGATAGTTGTCCAAAATAACTTTCTATCGAATACTCTTGTGATGGGAAAAGTCAGGAAAGTGGTAAGGTAATGTTTTCTATCAGTTGGCGAGCTGCGCACACAATCACAGTGTTGTAGAGCTTCTTTCTTCACCTTTCCGATGCTGCCGCCCTCTCCGGCTCCCTGAGCCGAAGAAACGGCTTCTTCGCGCAAAGACGATTGTACCGGTCCCAGTGCTCTCTTAGCGTGGCTTCTGCCGAAAGAAGCCCGGGAGCGGCGCTTAGCTCCGGAGAGCATCGTCCCTTCGTCTTTAGCGTCTTTTGTGGTCTACATCCTAGCGGAAAGCTTTTCCACTCTGTCTGGCAAGGAAAACCTGCGGGAGCACAGAAAACATCTCCCATCATGTTCTGGACGTTGCACGGACGTCTGCCAAGTGTTTGGCATAAAGAAAAGAAAAGCTGTCCAAAACAGCTTCTTATCGAATATTCATGTGATTAGAAAAGTCAGGAGAATGGTAAGGTACTGTTTTCTATCAGTTGGCAATCTGCGCACACAATCCCAGTGTTGTACAGCTTCCTTCTTCACCTGAGCCGAAGAAGCGGCTTCTTCGCGCAAAGACGATTGTACCGCTCACAGTGCTCTCTTAGCGCGGCTTCTGCCGAAAGACGCCCGGGAGCGGCGCTTAGCTCCGGAGAGCATCGTCCCTTCGTCTTCAGCGTCTTTTGTGGTCTACATCCTAGCGGAAAGCTTTTCCTCTCTGTCTGGCACGGAAAACCTGCGGGAGCACAGAAAACATCTCCCATCGTGTTCTGGACGTTGCACGGAGGTCTGCCAAGTGTTTGGCATAAAGAAAAGAAAAGCTGTCCAAAACAGCTTCTTATCGAATATTCATGTGTTTAGAAAAGTCAGGAGAATGGTAAGGTAATATTTTCTATCAGTTGGCAAGTTGAGCACACAATCCCAGGGTTGTGCAGCTTCCCTCTTCACCTTTCCGATGCTGCCGCTCTCTCCGGCTCCCGGAGCCGAAGAAGCGGCTTCTTCGCGCAAAGACGATTGTACCGCTCACAGTGCTCTTAGCGCCGCTTCTGCCGAAAGAAGCCCGGGAGCGGCGATTAGCTCCGGAGAGCATCGTCCCTTCGCGTTTGGCGTCTTTTGTAGTCTACATTTTAGCAGATAGCGTTTCCACTCTGTCTGGCAAGGAAAACCTGCGGGAGCACAGAAAACATCTCCCATCGTGTTCTGGACGTTGCACGGACGTCTGCCAAGTGTTTGGCATAAAGAAAAGAAAAGCTGTCCAAAACAGCTTCTTATCGAATATTCATGTGATTAGAAAAGTCAGGAGAATGGTAAGGTACTGTTTTCTATCAGTTGGCAAGCTGCGCACACAATCCCAGTGTTGTACAGCTTCCTTCTTCTCCTGAGCCGAAGAAGCAGCTTCTTCGCGCAAAGACGATTGTACCGCTCACAGTGCTCTCTTAGCGCCGCTTCTGCCGAAAGAAGCCCGGGAGCGGCGCTTAGCTCCGGAGAGCATCGTCCCTTCGCGTTTAGCGTCTTTTGTAGTCTACATTTTAGCAGATAGCGTTTCCACTCTGTCTGGCAAGGAAAACCTGCGGGAGCACAGAAAACATCTCCCATCGTGTTCTGGACATTGCACGGAGCTCTGCCAAGTGTTTGTATGAAGAAATTGATAGCTGCCCAAAATAACTTTCTATCGAAAGTTCTTGTGATTGGAAAAATCAGGAAACTGGTAAGGTAATGTTTTCTATCAGTTGGCAAGCTGCGCACACAATCCCAGTGTTGTACAGCTTCCTTCTTCACCTTTCCGATGCTGCCGCCCTCTCCGGCTCCCTGAGCCCAAGAAGCGGCTTCTTCGCGCAAAGACGATTGTACCGCTCACAGTGCTCTCTTAGCGCGGCTTCTGCCGAAAGACGCCCGGGAGCGGCGCTTAGCTCCGGAGAGCATCGTCCCTTCGTCTTTAGCGTCTTTTGTGGTCTACATCCTAGCAGAAAGCTTTTCCATTCTGTCTGGCAAGGAAAACCTGCGGGAGCACAGAAAACATCTCCCATCGTGTTCTGGACGTTGCACGGAGGTCTGCCAAGTGTTTGGCATAAAGAAAAGAAAAGCTGTCCAAAACAGCTTCTTATCTAATATTCATGTGATTATAAAAGTCAGGAGAATATAAGGTACTGTTTTCTATCAGTTGGCAAGTTGAGCACACAATCCCAGTGTTGTACAGCTTCCTTCTTCACCTGAGCCGAAGAAGCGGCTTCTTCGCGCAAAGACGATTGTACCGGTCACAGTGCTCTCTTAGCGCCGCTTCTGCCGAAAGAAGCCCGGGAGCAGCGCTTAGCTCCGGAGAGCATCGTCCCTTCGTCTTTAGCGTCTTTTGTGGTCTACACCTTAGCAAATAGCGTTTCCAGTCTGTCTGGCAAAGAAAACCTGCGGGAGCACAGAAAACATCTCCCATCGTGTTCTGGACATTGCACGGAGCTCTGCCAAGTGTTTGCAAGAAGAAATTACTAGTTGTCCAAAAAAACTTTCTATCAAATATTCTTGTGATTGGAAAAGTCAGGAAAGTGGTAAGGTACTCATATCTATCAGTTGGCTAGTTGAGCACACAATCCCAGTGTTGTAGAGCTTCCTTCTTCACCTTTCCGATGCTGCCGCTCTCTCCGGCTCCCTGCGCCCAAGAAGCGGCTTCTTCGCGCAAAGACGATTGTACCGCTCACAGTGCTCTTTTAGCGCGGCTTCTGCCGAAAGAAGCCCGGGAGCGGCGCATAGCTCCGGAGAGCATCGTCCCTTCGCGTTTGGCGTCTTTTGTAGTCTACATTTTAGCAGATAGCGTTTCCACTCTGTCTGGCAAGGAAAACCTGCGGGAGCACAGAAAACATCTCCCATCGTGTTCTGGACATTGCACGGAGCTCTGCCAAGTGTTTGGCATAAAGAAAGGGAAAGCTGTCCAAAACAGCTTCCTATCGAAAATTCATGTGATTGGAAAAATCAGGAGAATGGTAAGGTAATGTTTTCTATCAGTTGGCAAGTTGAGCACACAATCCCAGGGTTGTGCAGCTTCCCTCTTCACCTTTCCGATGCTGCCGCTCTCTCCGGCTCCCGGAGCCGAAGAAGCGGCTTCTTCGCGCAAAGACGATTGTACCGCTCACAGTGCTCTCTTAGTGCCGCTTCTGCCGAAAGAAGCCCGGGAGCGGCGCATAGCTCCGGAGAGCATCGTCCCTTCGCGTTTGGCGTCTTTTGTAGTCTACATTTTAGCAGATAGCGTTTCCACTCTGTCTGGCAAGGAAAACCTGCGGGAGCACAGAAAACATCTCCCATCGTGTTCTGGACGTTGCACGGAGCTCTGCCAAGTGTTTGGCATAAAGAAAGGGAAAGCTGTCCAAAACAGCTTCCTATCGAAAATTCTTGTGATTGGAAAAATCAGGAAAGTGGTAAGGTAATGTTTTCTATCAGTTGGCAAGCTGCGCACACAATCCCAGTGTTGTACAGCTTCCTTCTTCACCTTTCCGATGCTGCCGCTCTCTCCGGCTCCCTGAGCCCAAGAAGCGGCTTCTTCGCGCAAAGACGATTGTACCGCTCACAGTGCTCTCTTAGTGCGGCTTCCGCCGAAAGACGCCCGGGAGCGGCGCTTAGCTCCGGAGAGCATCGTACCTTCGTCTTTAGCGTCTTTTGTGGTCTACATCCTAGCAGAAAGCTTTTCCACTCTGTCGGGCAAGGAAAACCTGCGGGAGCACAGAAAACATCTCCCATCGTGTTCTGGACTTTGCACGGAGGTCTGCCAAGTGTTTGGCATAAAGAAAAGAAAAAATGTCCAAAACAGCTTCTTATCGAATATTCATGTGATTAGAAAAGTCAGGAAAGTGGTAAGGTAATGTTTTCTATCAGTTGGCAAGCTGCGCACACAATCCCAGTGTTGTACAGCTTCCTTCTTCACTTTTCCGATGCTGCCACTCTCTCCGGCTCCCTGCGCCCAAGAAGCGGCTTCTTCGCGCAAAGACGATTGTACCGGTCATAGTGCTCTCTTAGCGCGGCATCTGCCGAAAGAAGCCCGGGAGCGGCGCTTAGCTCCGGAGAGCATCGTCCCTTCGTCTTTAGCGTCTCTTGTGGTCTACACCTTAGCAAATAGCGTTTCCAGTCTGTCTGGCAAGGAAAACCTGCGGGAGCACAGAAAACATCTCCCATCGTGTTCTGGACGTTGCACGGAGGTCTGCCAAGTGTTTGGCATAAAGAAAAGAAATCTGTCCAAAACAGCTTCTTATCGAATATTCATGTGATTAGAAAAGTCAGGAGAATGGTTAGGTACTGTTTTCTATCAGTTGGCAAGTTGAGCACACAATCCCAGTGTTGTACAGCTTCTTTCTTCACCTTTCCCATGCTGCCGCTCTCTCCGGCTCCCGGAGCCGAAGAAGCGGCTTCTTCGCGCAAAGACCATCGTACCGGTCACAGTGCTCTCTTAGTGCGGCTTCTGCCGAAAGAAGCCCGGGAGCGGCGCATAGCTCCGGAGAGCATCGTCCCTTCGTCTTTAGCGTCTTTTGTGGTCTACACCTTAGCAAATAGCGTTTCCAGTCTGTCTGGCAAAGAAAACCTGCGGGAGCACAGAAAACATCTCCCATCCTGTTCTGGACATTGCACGGAGCTCTGCCAAGTGTTTGCAAGAAGAAATTAATAGTTGTCCAAAATAACTTTCTATCAAATATTCTTGTGATTGGAAAAGTCAGGAAAGTGGTAAGGTACTCATTTCTATCAGTTGGCTATTTGAGCACACAATCCCAGTGTTGTAGAGCTTCCTTCTTCACCTTTCCGATGCTGCCGCTCTCTCCGGCTCCCGGAGCCGAAGATGCGGCTTCTTCGCGCAAAGACGATTGTACCGCTCACAGTGCTCTCTTAGCGCGGCTTCTGCCAAAAGACGCCCGGGAGCGGCGCTTAGCTCCGGAGAGCATCGTCCCTTCGTCTTTAGCGTCTTTTGTGGTCTACATCCTGGCAGAAAGCGTTTCCACTCTGTCTGGCAAGGAAAACCTGCGGGAGCACAGAAAACATCTCCCATCGTGTTCTGGACGTTGCACGGACGTCTGCCAAGTGTTTGGCATAAAGAGCTGAAAAGCTGTCCAAAACAGCTTCTTATCGAATATTCATGTGATTAGAAAAGTCAGGAGAATGGTAAGGTACTGTTTTCTATCAGTTGGCAAGCTGCGCACACAATCCCAGTGTTGTACAGCTTCCTTCTTCACCTGAGCCGAAGAAGCGGCTTCTTCGCGCAAAGACGATTGTACCGGTCCCAGTGCTCTCTTAGCGCCGCTTCTGCCGAAAGAAGCCCGGGAGCGGCGCTTAGCTCCGGAGAGCATCGTCCCTTCGCGTTTAGCGTCTTTTGTAGTCTACATTTTAGCAGATAGCGTTTCCACTCTGTCTGGCAAGGAAAACCTGCGGGAGCACAGAAAACATCTCCCATCGTGTTCTGGACATTGCACGGATCTCTGCCAAGTGTTTGTATGAAGAAATTGATAGTTGTCCAAAATAACTTTCTATCGAATACTCTTGTGATGGGAAAAGTCAGGAAAGTGGTAAGGTAATGTTTTCTATCAGTTGGCGAGCTGCGCACACAATCCCAGTGTTGTACAGCTTCTTTCTTCACCTTTCCGATGCTGCCGCTCTCTCCGGCTCCCGGAGCCCAAGAAGCGGCTTCTTCGCGCAAAGACGATTGTACCGCTCACAGTGCTCTCTTAGCGCGGCTTCTGCCGAAAGAAGCCCGGGAGCGGCGCTTAGCTCCGGAGAGCATCGTCCCTTCGTCTTTAGCGTCTTTTGTGGTCTACATCCTAGCAGAAAGCTTTTCCACTCTGTCTGGCAAGGAAAACCTGCGGGAGCACAGAAAACATCTCCCATCGTGTTCTGGACATTGCACGGAGGTCTGCCAAGTGTTTGTATGAAGAAATTGATAGTTGTCCAAAATAACTTTCTATCGAATACTCTTGTGATGGGAAAATTCAGGAAAGTGGTAAGGTAATGTTTTCTATCAGTTGGCAAGCTGCGCACACAATCCCAGTGTTGTACAGCTTCTTTCTTCACCTTTCCGATGCTGCCGCTCTCTCCGGCTCCCGGAGCCCAAGAAGCGGCTTCTTCGCGCAAAGACGATTGTACCGGTCCCAGTGCTCTCTTAGCGCGGCTTCTGCCGAAAGAAGCCCGGGAGCGGCGCTTAGCTCCGGAGAGCATCGTCCCTTCGTCTTTAGCGTCTTTTGTGGTCTACATCCTAGCAGAAAGCTTTTCCACTCTGTCTGGCAAGGAAAACCTGCGGGAGCACAGAAAACATCTCCCATCGTGTTCTGGACATTGCACGGAGGTCTGCCAAGTGTTTGTATGAAGAAATTGATAGTTGTCCAAAATAACTTCTTATCGAATACTCTTGTGATGGGAAAATTCAGGAAAGTGGTAAGGTAATGTTTTCTATCAGTTGGCAAGCTGCGCACACAATCACAGTGTTGTAGAGCTTCTTTCTTCACCTTTCCGATGATGCCTCTCTCTCCGGCTCCCGGATCCGAAGAAACGGCTTCTTCGCGCAAAGACGATTGTACCGGTCACAGTGCTCTCTTAGCGCGGCTTCTGCCGAAAGAAGCCCGGGAGCGGCGCTTAGCTCCGGAGAGCATCGTCCCTTCGTCTTTAGCGTCTTTTGTGGTCTACATCCTGGCAGAAAGCTTTTCCACTCTGTCTGGCAAGGAAAACCTGCGGGAGCACAGAAAACATCTCCCATCTTGTTCTGGACGTTGCACGGAGGTCTGCCATGTGTTTGGCATAAAGAAAAGAAAAGCTGTCCAAAACAGCTTCTTATCGAATATTCATGTGATTAGAAAAGTCAGGAGAATGGTAAGGTAATGTTTTCTATCAGTTGGCAAGTTGAGCACACAATCCCAGGGTTGTGCAGCTTCCTTCTTCACCTTTCCGATGCTGCCGCTCTCTCCGGCTCCCGGAGCCGAAGAAGCGGCTTCTTCGCGCAAAGACGATTGTACCGCTCACAGTGCTCTTAGCGCCGCTTCTGCCGAAAGAAGCCCGGGAGCGGCGCTTAGCTCCGGAGAGCATCGTCCCTTCGTCTTTAGCGTCTTTTGTGGTCTACATCCTAGCAGAAAGCTTTTCCACTCTGTCGGGCAAGGAAAACCTGCGGGAGCACAGAAAACATCTCCCATCATGTTCTGGACGTTGCACGGACGTCTGCCAAGTGTTTGGCATAAAGAAAAGAAAAGCTGTCCAAAACAGCTTCTTATCGAATATTCATGTGATTAGAAAAGTCAGGAGAATGGTAAGGTACTGTTTTCTATCAGTTGGCAAGCTGCGCACACAATCCCAGTGTTGTACAGCTTCCTTCTTCACCTGAGCCGAAGAAGCGGCTTCTTCGCGCAAAGACGATTGTACCGCTCACAGTGCTCTCTTAGCGCCGCTTCTGCCGAAAGAAGCCCGGGAGCGGCGCTTAGCTCCGGAGAGCATCGTCCCTTCGCGTTTAGCGTCTTTTGTAGTCTACATTTTAGCAGATAGCGTTTCCACTCTGTCTGGCAAGGAAAACCTGCGGGAGCACAGAAAACATCTCCCATCGTGTTCTGGACATTGCACGGAGGTCTGCCAAGTGTTTGTATGAAGAAATTGATAGCTGCCCAAAATAACTTTCTATCGAATACTCTTGTGATGGGAAAAGTCAGGAAAGTGGTAAGGTAATGTTTTCTATCAGTTGGCGAGCTGCGCACACAATCCCAGTGTTGTACAGCTTCCTTCTTCACCTTTCCGATGCTGCCTCTCTCTCCGGCTCCCGGAGCCGAAGAAACGGCTTCTTCGCGCAAAGACGATTGTACCGGTCACAGTGCTCTCTTAGCGCGGCTTCTGCCGAAAGACGCCCGGGAGCGGCGCTTAGCTCCGGAGAGCATCGTCCCTTCGTCTTTAGCGTCTTTTGTGGTCTACATCCTAGCAGAAAGCTTTTCCACTCTGTCTGGCAAGGAAAACCTGCGGGAGCACAGAAAACATCTCCCATCGTGTTCTGGACATTGCACGGAGGTCTGCCAAGTGTTTGGCATAAAGAAAAGAAAAACTGTCCAAAACAGCTTCTTATCGAATATTCATGTGATTAGAAAAGTCAGGAGAATGGTAAGGTAATGTTTTCTATAAGTTGGCAAGTTGAGCGCACAATCCCAGGGTTGTGCAGCTTTCTTCTTCACCTTTCCGGTGCTGCCGCTCTCTCCGGCTCCCGGAGCCGAAGAAACGGCTTCTTCGCGCAAAGACGATGGTACCGCTCACAGTGCTCTCTTAGCGCGGCTTCTGCCGAAAGAAGCCCGGGAGCGGCGCTTAGCTACGGAGAGCATCGTCCCTTCGCGTTTGGCGTCTTTTGTAGTCTACATTTTAGCAGATAGCGTTTCCACTCTGTCTGGCAAGGAAAACCTGCGGGAGCACAGAAAACATCTCCCATCGTGTTCTGGACATTGCACGGAGGTCTGCCAAGTGTTTGGCATAAAGAAAGGGAAAGCTGTCCAAAACAGCTTCCTATCGAAAATTCTTGAGATTGGAAAAATCAGGAAAGTGCTAAGGTAATGTTTTCTATCAGTTGGCAAGCTGCGCACACAATCCCAGTGTTGTACAGCTTCCTTCTTCACCTTTCCGATGCTGCCGCTCTCTCCGGCTCCCGGAGCCCAAGAAGCGGCTTCTTCGCGCAAAGACGATTGTACCGCTCACAGTGCTCTCTTAGCGCGGCTTCTGCCGAAAGAAGCCCGGGAGCGGCGCTTAGCTCCGGAGAGCATCGTCCCTTCGTCTTTAGCGTCTTTTGTGGTCTACATCCTAGCAGAAAGCTTTTCCACTCTGTCTGGCAAGGAAAACCTGCGGGAGCACAGAAAACATCTCCCATCGTGTTCTGGACGTTGCACGGAGGTCTGCCAAGTGTTTGTATGAAGAAATTGATAGTTGTCCAAAATAACTTTCTATCGAATACTCTTGTGATGGGAAAAGTCAGGAAAGTGGTAAGGTAATGTTTTCTATCAGTTGGCAAGCTGCGCACACAATCACAGTGTTGTAGAGCTTCTTTCTTCACCTTTCCGATGCTGCCTCTCTCTCCGGCTCCCGGAGCCGAAGAAACGGCTTCTTCGCGCAAAGACGATTGTACCGGTCCCAGTGCTCTCTTAGCGCGGCTTCTGCCGAAAGAAGCCCGGGAGCGGCGCTTAGCTCCGGAGAGCATCGTCCCTTCGTCTTTAGCGTCTATTGCGGTCTACATCCTAGCAGAAAGCTTTTCCTCTCTGTCTGGCAAGGAAAACCTGCGGGAGCACAGAAAACATCTCCCATCCTGTTCTGGACGTTGCACGGAGGTCTGCCAAGTGTTTGGCATAAAGAAAAGAAAAGCTGTCCAAAACAGCTTCTTATCGAATATTCATGTGATTAGAAAAGTCAGGAGAATGGTAAGGTAATGTTTTCTATCAGTTGGCAAGTTGAGCACACAATCCCAGGGTTGTGCAGCTTCCTTCTTCACCTTTCCGATGCTGCCGCTCTCTCCGGCTCCCGGAGCCGAAGAAGCGGCTTCTTCGCGCAAAGACGATTGTACCGCTCACAGTGCTCTTAGCGCCGCTTCTGCCGAAAGAAGCCCGGGAGCGGCGCTCAGCTCCGGAGAGCATCGTCCCTTCGTCTTTAGCGTCTTTTGTGGTCTACATCCTAGCAGAAAGCTTTTCCACTCTGTCGGGCAAGGAAAACCTGCGGGAGCACAGAATACATCTCCCATCGTGTTCTGGACGTTGCACGGAGGTCTGCCATGTGTTTGGCATAAAGAAAAGAAAAGCCGTCCAAAACAGCTTCTTATCGAATATTCATGTGATTATAAATGTCAGGAGAATATAAGGTACTGTTTTCTATCAGTTGGCAAGTTGAGCACACAATCCCAGTGTTGTACAGCTTCTTTCTTCACCTTTCCGATGCTGCCGCTCTCTCCGGCTCCCGGAGCCGAAGAAGCGGCTTCTTCGCGCAAAGACGATCGTACCGGTCACAGTGCTCTCTTAGCGCGGCTTCTGCCGAAAGACGCCCGGGAGCGGCGCTTAGCTCCGGAGAGCATCGTACCTTCGTCTTTAGCGTCTTTTGTGGTCTACATCCTAGCAGAAAGCTTTTCCACTCTGTCTGGCAAGGAAAACCTGCGGGAGCACAGAAAACATCTCCCATCGTGTTCTGGACATTGCACGGAGGTCTGCCAAGTGTTTGTATGAAGAAATTGATAGTTGTCCAAAATAACTTTCTATCGAATACTCTTGTGATGGGAAAAGTCAGGAAAGTGGTAAGGTAATGTTTTCTATCAGTTGGCGAGCTGCGCACACAATCACAGTGTTGTAGAGCTTCTTTCTTCACCTTTCCGATGCTGCCGCCCTCTCCGGCTCCCTGAGCCGAAGAAACGGCTTCTTCGCGCAAAGACGATTGTACCGGTCCCAGTGCTCTCTTAGCGTGGCTTCTGCCGAAAGAAGCCCGGGAGCGGCGCTTAGCTCCGGAGAGCATCGTCCCTTCGTCTTTAGCGTCTTTTGGGGTCTACATCCTAGCGGAAAGCTTTTCCACTCTGTCTGGCAAGGAAAACCTGCGGGAGCACAGAAAACATCTCCCATCATGTTCTGGACGTTGCACGGACGTCTGCCAAGTGTTTGGCATAAAGAAAAGAAAAGCTGTCCAAAACAGCTTCTTATCGAATATTCATGTGATTAGAAAAGTCAGGAGAATGGTAAGGTACTGTTTTCTATCAGTTGGCAATCTGCGCTCACAATCCCAGTGTTGTACAGCTTCCTTCTTCACCTGAGCCGAAGAAGCGGCTTCTTCGCGCAAAGACGATTGTACCGGTCCCAGTGCTCTCTTAGCGCGGCTTCTGCCGAAAGACGCCCGGGAGCGGCGCTTAGCTCCGGAGAGCATCGTCCCTTCGTCTTCAGCGTCTTTTGTGGTCTACATCCTAGCGGAAAGCTTTTCCTCTCTGTCTGGCACGGAAAACCTGCGGGAGCACAGAAAACATCTCCCATCGTGTTCTGGACGTTGCACGGAGGTCTGCCAAGTGTTTGGCATAAAGAAAAGAAAAGCTGTCCAAAACAGCTTCTTATCGAATATTCATGTGTTTAGAAAAGTCAGGAGAATGGTAAGGTAATATTTTCTATCAGTTGGCAAGTTGAGCACACAATCCCAGGGTTGTGCAGATTCCCTCTTCACCTTTCCGATGCTGCCGCTCTCTCCGGCTCCCGGAGCCGAAGAAGCGGCTTCTTCGCGCAAAGACGATTGTACCGCTCACAGTGCTCTTAGCGCCGCTTCTGCCGAAAGAAGCCCGGGAGCGGCGATTAGCTCCGGAGAGCATCGTCCCTTCGCGTTTGGCGTCTTTTGTAGTCTACATTTTAGCAGATAGCGTTTCCACTCTGTCTGGCAAGGAAAACCTGCGGGAGCACAGAAAACATCTCCCATCGTGTTCTGGACGTTGCACGGACGTCTGCCAAGTGTTTGGCATAAAGAAAAGAAAAGCTGTCCAAAACAGCTTCTTATCGAATATTCATGTGATTAGAAAAGTCAGGAGAATGGTAAGGTACTGTTTTCTATCAGTTGGCAAGCTGCGCACACAATCCCAGTGTTGTACAGCTTCCTTCTTCTCCTGAGCCGAAGAAGCGGCTTCTTCGCGCAAAGACGATTGTACCGCTCACAGTGCTCTCTTAGCGCCGCTTCTGCCGAAAGAAGCCCGGGAGCGGCGCTTAGCTCCGGAGAGCATCGTCCCTTCGCGTTTAGCGTCTTTTGTAGTCTACATTTTAGCAGATAGCGTTTCCACTCTGTCTGGCAAGGAAAACCTGCGGGAGCACAGAAAACATCTCCCATCGTGTTCTGGACATTGCACGGAGCTCTGCCAAGTGTTTGTATGAAGAAATTGATAGCTGCCCAAAAATAACTTTCTATCGAAAGTTCTTGTGATTGGAAAAATCAGGAAACTGGTAAGGTAATGTTTTCTATCAGTTGGCAAGCTGCGCACACAATCCCAGTGTTGTACAGCTTCCTTCTTCACCTTTCCGATGCTGCCGCTCTCTCCGGCTCCCTGAGCCCAAGAAGCGGCTTCTTCGCGCAAAGACGATTGTACCGCTCACAGTGCTCTCTTAGCGCGGCTTCTGCCGAAAGAAGCCCGGGAGCGGCGCTTAGCTCCGGAGAGCATCGTCCCTTCGTCTTTAGCGTCTTTTGTGGTCTACATCCTAGCAGAAAGCTTTTCCATTCTGTCTGGCAAGGAAAACCTGCGGGAGCACAGAAAACATCTCCCATCCTGTTCTGGACGTTGCACGGAGGTCTGCCAATTGTTTGGCATAAAGAAAAGAAAAGCTGTCCAAAACAGCTTCTTATCTAATATTCATGTGATTATAAAAGTCAGGAGAATATAAGGTACTGTTTTCTATCAGTTGGCAAGTTGAGCACACAATCCCAGTGTTGTACAGCTTCCTTCTTCACCTGAGCCGAAGAAGCGGCTTCTTCGCGCAAAGACGATTGTACCGGTCACAGTGTTCTCTTAGCGCCGCTTCTGCCGAAAGAAGCCCGGGAGCGGCGCTTAGCTCCGGAGAGCATCGTCCCTTCGTCTTTAGCGTCTTTTGTGGTCTACACCTTAGCAAATAGCGTTTCCAGTCTGTCTGGCAAAGAAAACCTGCGGGAGCACAGAAAACATCTCCCATCGTGTTCTGGACATTGCACGGAGCTCTGCCAAGTGTTTGCAAGAAGAAATTAATAGTTGTCCAAAATAACTTTCTATCAAATATTCTTGTGATTGGAAAAGTCAGGAAAGTGGTAAGGTACTCATTTCTATCAGTTGGCTAGTTGAGCACACAATCCCAGTGTTGTAGAGCTTCCTTCTTCACCTTTCCGATGCTGCCGCTCTCTCCGGCTCCCTGCGCCCAAGAAGCGGCTTCTTCGCGCAAAGACGATTGTACCGCTCACAGTGCTCTCTTAGCGCGGCTTCTGCCGAAAGAAGCCCGGGAGCGGCGCATAGCTCCGGAGAGCATCGTCCCTTCGCGTTTGGCGTCTTTTGTAGTCTACATTTTAGCAGATAGCGTTTCCACTCTGTCTGGCAAGGAAAACCTGCGGGAGCACAGAAAACATCTCCCATCGTGTTCTGGACATTGCACGGAGGTCTGCCAAGTGTTTGGCATAAAGAAAGGGAAAGCTGTCCAAAACAGCTTCCTATCGAAAATTCATGTGATTGGAAAAATCAGGAGAATGGTAAGGTAATGTTTTCTATCAGTTGGCAAGTTGAGCACACAATCCCAGGGTTGTGCAGCTTCCCTCTTCACCTTTCCGATGCTGCCGCTCTCTCCGGCTCCCGGAGCCGAAGAAGCGGCTTCTTCGCGCAAAGACGATTGTACCGCTCACAGTGCTCTCTTAGTGCCGCTTCTGCCGAAAGAAGCCCGGGAGCGGCGCATAGCTCCGGAGAGCATCGTCCCTTCGCGTTTGGCGTCTTTTGTAGTCTACATTTTAGCAGATAGCGTTTCCACTCTGTCTGGCAAGGAAAACCTGCGGGAGCACAGAAAACATCTCCCATCGTGTTCTGGACGTTGCACGGAGCTCTGCCAAGTGTTTGGCATAAAGAAAGGGAAAGCTGTCCAAAACAGCTTCCTATCGAAAATTCTTGTGATTGGAAAAATCAGGAAAGTGGTAAGGTAATGTTTTCTATCAGTTGGCAAGCTGCGCACACAATCCCAGTGTTGTACAGCTTCCTTCTTCACCTTTCCGATGCTGCCGCTCTCTCCGGCTCCCTGAGCCCAAGAAGCGGCTTCTTCGCGCAAAGACGATTGTACCGCTCACAGTGCTCTCTTAGTGCGGCTTCCGCCGAAAGACGCCCGGGAGCGGCGCTTAGCTCCGGAGAGCATCGTACCTTCGTCTTTAGCGTCTTTTGTGGTCTACATCCTAGCAGAAAGCTTTTCCACTCTGTCGGGCAAGGAAAACCTGCGGGAGCACAGAAAACATCTCCCATCGTGTTCTGGACTTTGCACGGAGGTCTGCCAAGTGTTTGGCATAAAGAAAAGAAAAAATGTCCAAAACAGCTTCTTATCGAATATTCATGTGATTAGAAAAGTCAGGAAAGTGGTAAGGTAATGTTTTCTATCAGTTGGCAAGCTGCGCACACAATCCCAGTGTTGTACAGCTTCCTTCTTCACCTTTCCGATGCTGCCACTCTCTCCGGCTCCCTGCGCCCAAGAAGCGGCTTCTTCGCGCAAAGACGATTGTACCGGTCATAGTGCTCTCTTAGCGCGGCATCTGCCGAAAGAAGCCCGGGAGCGGCGATTAGCTCCGGAGAGCATCGTCCCTTCGTCTTTAGCGTCTTTTGTGGTCTACACCTTAGCAAATAGCGTTTCCAGTCTGTCTGGCAAGGAAAACCTGCGGAAGCACAGAAAACATCTCCCATCGTGTTCTGGAGGTTGCACGGAGGTCTGCCAAGTGTTTGGCATAAAGAAAAGAAATCTGTCCAAAACAGCTTCTTATCGAATATTCATGTGATTAGAAAAGTCAGGAGAATGGTTAGGTACTGTTTTCTATCAGTTGGCAAGTTGAGCACACAATCCCAGTGTTGTACAGCTTCTTTCTTCACCTTTCCCATGCTGCCGCTCTCTCCGGCTCCCGGAGCCGAAGAAGCGGCTTCTTCGCGCAAAGACCATCGTACCGGTCACAGTGCTCTCTTAGTGCGGCTTCTGCCGAAAGAAGCCCGGGAGCGGCGCATAGCTCCGGAGAGCATCGTCCCTTCGTCTTTAGCGTCTTTTGTGGTCTACACCTTAGCAAATAGCGTTTCCAGTCTGTCTGGCAAAGAAAACCTGCGGGAGCACAGAAAACATCTCCCATCGTGTTCTGGACATTGCACGGAGCTCTGCCAAGTGTTTGCAAGAAGAAATTAATAGTTGTCCAAAATAACTTTCTATCAAATATTCTTGTGATTGGAAAAGTCAGGAAAGTGGTAAGGTACTCATTTCTATCAGTTGGCTAGTTGAGCACACAATCCCAGTGTTGTAGAGCTTCCTTCTTCACCTTTCCGATGCTGCCGCTCTCTCCGGCTCCCGGAGCCGAAGATGCGGCTTCTTCGCGCAAAGACGATTGTACCGCTCACAGTGCTCTCTTAGCGCGGCTTCTGCCAAAAGACGCCCGGGAGCGGCGCTTAGCTCCGGAGAGCATCGTCCCTTCGTCTTTAGCGTCTTTTGTGGTCTACATCCTGGCAGAAAGCGTTTCCACTCTGTCTGGCAAGGAAAACCTGCAGGAGCACAGAAAACATCTCCCATCGTGTTCTGGACGTTGCACGGAGGTCTGCCAAGTGTTTGGCATAAAGAGCTGAAAAGCTGTCCAAAACAGCTTCTTATCGAATATTCATGTGATTAGAAAAGTCAGGAGAATGGTAAGGTACTGTTTTCTATCAGTTGGCAAGCTGCGCACACAATCCCAGTGTTGTACAGCTTCCTTCTTCACCTGAGCCGAAGAAGCGGCTTCTTCGCGCAAAGACGATTGTACCGGTCACAGTGCTCTCTTAGCGCCGCTTCTGCCGAAAGAAGCCCGGGAGCGGCGCTTAGCTCCGGAGAGCATCGTCCCTTCGCGTTTAGCGTCTTTTGTAGTCTACATTTTAGCAGATAGCGTTTCCACTCTGTCTGGCAAGGAAAACCTGCGGGAGCACAGAAAACATCTCCCATCGTGTTCTGGACATTGCACGGATCTCTGCCAAGTGTTTGTATGAAGAAATTGATAGTTGTCCAAAATAACTTTCTATCGAATACTCTTGTGATGGGAAAAGTCAGGAAAGTGGTAAGGTAATGTTTTCTATCAGTTGGCGAGCTGCGCACACAATCCCAGTGTTGTACAGCTTCCTTCTTCACCTTTCTGATGCTGCCTCTCTCTCCGGCTCCCGGAGCCGAAGAAACGGCTTCTTCGCGCAAAGACGATTGTACCGGTCCCAGTGCTCTCTTAGCGCGGCTTCTGCCGAAAGAAGCCCGGGAGCGGCGCTTAGCTCCGGAGAGCACCGTCCCTTCGTCTTTAGCGTCTTTTGTGGTCTACATCCTGGCAGAAAGCTTTTCCACTCTGTCGGGCAAGGAAAACCTGCGGGAGCACAGAAAACATCTCCCATCGTGTTCTGGACGTTGCACGGAGGTCTGCCAAGTGTTTGGCATAAAGAAAAGAAAAACTGTCCAAAACAGCTTCTTATCGAATATTCATGTGATTAGAAAAGTCAGGAGAATGGTAAGGTAATGTTTTCTATCAGTTGGCAAGCTGCGCACACAATCCCAGTGTTGTACAGCTTCCTTCTTCACCTTTCCGATGCTGCCACTCTCTCCGGCTCCCTGCGCCCAAGAAGCGGCTTCTTCGCGCAAAGACGATTGTACCGGTCATAGTGCTCTCTTAGCGCGGCATCTGCCGAAAGAAGCCCGGGAGCGGCGATTAGCTCCGGAGAGCATCGTCCCTTCGTCTTTAGCGTCTTTTGTGGTCTACACCTTAGCAAATAGCGTTTCCAGTCTGTCTGGCAAGGAAAACCTGCGGGAGCACAGAAAACATCTCCCATCGTGTTCTGGACATTGCACGGAGGTCTGCCAAGTGTTTGGCATAAAGAAAAGAAATCTGTCCAAAACAGCTTCTTATCGAATATTCATGTGATTAGAAAAGTCAGGAGAATGGTTAGGTACTGTTTTCTATCAGTTGGCAAGTTGAGCACACAATCCCAGTGTTGTACAGCTTCTTTCTTCACCTTTCCCATGCTGCCGCTCTCTCCGGCTCCCGGAGCCGAAGAAGCGGCTTCTTCGCGCAAAGACCATCGTACCGGTCACAGTGCTCTCTTAGTGCGGCTTCTGCCGAAAGAAGCCCGGGAGCGGCGCATAGCTCCGGAGAGCATCGTCCCTTCGTCTTTAGCGTCTTTTGTGGTCTACACCTTAGCAAATAGCGTTTCCAGTCTGTCTGGCAAAGAAAACCTGCGGGAGCACAGAAAACATCTCCCATCGTGTTCTGGACATTGCACGGAGCTCTGCCAAGTGTTTGCAAGAAGAAATTAATAGTTGTCCAAAATAACTTTCTATCAAATATTCTTGTGATTGGAAAAGTCAGGAAAGTGGTAAGGTACTCATTTCTATCAGTTGGCTAGTTGAGCACACAATCCCAGTGTTGTAGAGCTTCCTTCTTCACCTTTCCGATGCTGCCGCTCTCTCCGGCTCCCGGAGCCGAAGATGCGGCTTCTTCGCGCAAAGACGATTGTACCGCTCACAGTGCTCTCTTAGCGCGGCTTCTGCCAAAAGACGCCCGGGAGCGGCGCTTAGCTCCGGAGAGCATCGTCCCTTCGTCTTTAGCGTCTTTTGTGGTCTACATCCTGGCAGAAAGCTTTTCCACTCTGTCTGGCAAGGAAAACCTGCAGGAGCACAGAAAACATCTCCCATCGTGTTCTGGACGTTGCACGGAGGTCTGCCAAGTGTTTGGCATAAAGAGCTGAAAAGCTGTCCAAAACAGCTTCTTATCGAATATTCATGTGATTAGAAAAGTCAGGAGAATGGTAAGGTACTGTTTTCTATCAGTTGGCAAGCTGCGCACACAATCCCAGTGTTGTACAGCTTCCTTCTTCACCTGAGCCGAAGAAGCGGCTTCTTCGCGCAAAGACGATTGTACCGGTCACAGTGCTCTCTTAGCGCCGCTTCTGCCGAAAGAAGCCCGGGAGCGGCGCTTAGCTCCGGAGAGCATCGTCCCTTCGCGTTTAGCGTCTTTTGTAGTCTACATTTTAGCAGATAGCGTTTCCACTCTGTCTGGCAAGGAAAACCTGCGGGAGCACAGAAAACATCTCCCATCGTGTTCTGGACATTGCACGGATCTCTGCCAAGTGTTTGTATGAAGAAATTGATAGTTGTCCAAAATAACTTTCTATCGAATACTCTTGTGATGGGAAAAGTCAGGAAAGTGGTAAGGTAATGTTTTCTATCAGTTGGCGAGCTGCGCACACAATCCCAGTGTTGTACAGCTTCCTTCTTCACCTTTCTGATGCTGCCTCTCTCTCCGGCTCCCGGAGCCGAAGAAACGGCTTCTTCGCGCAAAGACGATTGTACCGGTCCCAGTGCTCTCTTAGCGCGGCTTCTGCCGAAAGAAGCCCGGGAGCGGCGCTTAGCTCCGGAGAGCACCGTCCCTTCGTCTTTAGCGTCTTTTGTGGTCTACATCCTGGCAGAAAGCTTTTCCACTCTGTCGGGCAAGGAAAACCTGCGGGAGCACAGAAAACATCTCCCATCGTGTTCTGGACGTTGCACGGAGGTCTGCCAAGTGTTTGGCATAAAGAAAAGAAAAACTGTCCAAAACAGCTTCTTATCGAATATTCATGTGATTAGAAAAGTCAGGAGAATGGTAAGGTAATGTTTTCTATCAGTTGGCAAGCTGCGCACACAATCCCAGTGTTGTACAGCTTCCTTCTTCACCTTTCCGATGCTGCCACTCTCTCCGGCTCCCTGCGCCCAAGAAGCGGCTTCTTCGCGCAAAGACGATTGTACCGGTCATAGTGCTCTCTTAGCGCGGCATCTGCCGAAAGAAGCCCGGGAGCGGCGATTAGCTCCGGAGAGCATCGTCCCTTCGTCTTTAGCGTCTTTTGTGGTCTACACCTTAGCAAATAGCGTTTCCAGTCTGTCTGGCAAGGAAAACCTGCGGGAGCACAGAAAACATCTCCCATCGTGTTCTGGACATTGCACGGAGGTCTGCCAAGTGTTTGGCATAAAGAAAAGAAATCTGTCCAAAACAGCTTCTTATCGAATATTCATGTGATTAGAAAAGTCAGGAGAATGGTAAGGTACTGTTTTCTATCAGTTGGCAAGTTGAGCACACAATCCCAGTGTTGTACAGCTTCTTTCTTCACCTTTCCGATGCTGCCTCTCTCTCCGGCTCCCGGAGCCGAAGAAGCGGCTTCTTCGCGCAAAGACGATCGTACCGGTCACAGTGCTCTCTTAGTGCGGCTTCTGCCGAAAGACGCCCGGGAGCGGCGCATAGCTCCGGAGAGCATCGTCCCTTCGTCTTTAGCGTCTTTTGTGGTCTACACCTTAGCAAATAGCGTTTCCAGTCTGTCTGGCAAAGAAAACCTGCGGGAGCACAGAAAACATCTCCCATCGTGTTCTGGACATTGCACGGAGCTCTGCCAAGTGTTTGCAAGAAGAAATTAATAGTTGTCCAAAATAACTTTCTATCATATATTCTTGTGATTGGAAAAGTCAGGAAAGTGGTAAGGTACTCATTTCTATCAGTTGGCTAGTTGAGCACACAATCCCAGTGTTGTAGAGCTTCCTTCTTCACCTTTCCGATGCTGCCGCTCTCTCCGGCTCCCTGCGCCCAAGAAGCGGCTTCTTCGCGCAAAGACGATTGTACCGCTCACAGTGCTCTCTTAGCGCGGCTTCTGCCGAAAGAAGGCCGGGAGCGGCGCTTAGCTCCGGAGAGCATCGTCCCTTCGCGTTTGGCGTCTTTTGTAGTCTACATTTTAGCAGATAGCGTTTCCACTCTGTCTGGCAAGGAAAACCTGCGGGAGCACAGAAAACATCTCCCATCGTGTTCTGGACGTTGCACGGACGTCTGCCAAGTGTTTGGCATAAAGAAAAGAAAAGCTGTCCAAAACAGCTTCTTATCGAATATTCATGTGATTAGAAAAGTCAGGAGAATGGTAAGGTACTGTTTTCTATCAGTTTGCAAGCTGCGCACACAATCCCAGTGTTGTACAGCTTCCTTTATCACCTGAGCCGAAGAAGCGGCTTCTTCGCGCAAAGACGATTGTACCGGTCCCAGTGCTCTCTTAGCGCCGCTTCTGCCGAAAGAAGCCCGGGAGCGGCGCTTAGCTCCGGAGAGCATCGTCCCTTCGCGTTTAGCGTCTTTTGTAGTCTACATTTTAGCAGATAGCGTTTCCACTCTGTCTGGCAAGGAAAACCTGCGGGAGCACAGAAAACATCTCCCATCGTGTTCTGGACATTGCACGGAGGTCTGCCAAGTGTTTTTATGAAGAAATTGATAGTTGTCCAAAATAACTTTCTATCGAATACTCTTGTGATGGGAAAAGTCAGGAAAGTGGTAAGGTAATGTTTTCTATCAGTTGGCGAGCTGCGCACACAATCCCAGTGTTGTACAGCTTCTTTCTTCACCTTTCCGATGCTGCCGCTCTCTCCGGCTCCCGGAGCCCAAGAAGCGGCTTCTTCGCGCAAAGACGATTGTACCGCTCACAGTGCTCTCTTAGCGCGGCTTCTGCCGAAAGAAGCCCGGGAGCGGCGCTTAGCTCCGGAGAGCATCGTCCCTTCGTCTTTAGCGTCTTTTGTGGTCTACATCCTAGCAGAAAGCTTTTCCACTCTGTCTGGCAAGGAAAACCTGCGGGAGCACAGAAAACATCTCCCATCGTGTTCTGGACATTGCACGGAGGTCTGCCAAGTGTTTGTATGAAGAAATTGATAGTTGTCCAAAATAACTTTCTATCGAATACTGTTGTGATGGGAAAATTCAGGAAAGTGGTAAGGTAATGTTTTCTATCAGTTGGCAAGCTGCGCACACAATCACAGTGTTGTAGAGCTTCTTTCTTCACCTTTCCGATGCTGCCTCTCTCTCCGGCTCCCGGAGCCGAAGAAACGGCTTCTTCGCGCAAAGACGATTGTACGGGTCCCAGTGCTCTCTTAGCGCGGCTTCTGCCGAAAGAAGCCCGGGAGCGGCGCTTAGCTCCGGAGAGCATCGTCCCTTCGTCTTTAGCGTCTTTTGTGGTCTAAATCCTGTCAGAAAGCTTTTCCACTCTGTCTGGCAAGGAAAACCTGCGGGAGCACAGAAAACATCTCCCATCTTGTTCTGGACGTTGCACGGAGGTCTGCCATGTGTTTGGCATAAAGAAAAGAAAAGCTGTCCAAAACAGCTTCTTATCGAATATTCATGTGATTAGAAAAGTCAGGAGAATGGTAAGGTACTGTTTTCTATCAGTTGGCAAGTTGAGCGCACAATCCCAGGGTTGTGCAGCTTTCTTCTTCACCTTTCCGATGCTGCCGCTCTCTCCGGCTCCCGGAGCCGAAGAAGCGGCTTCTTCGCGCAAAGACGATTGTACCGCTCACAGTGCTCTCTTAGTGCCGCTTCTGCCGAAAGAAGCCCGGGAGCGGCGCATAGCTCCGGAGAGCATCGTCCCTTCGCGTTTGGCGTCTTTTGTAGTCTACATTTTAGCAGATAGCGTTTCCACTCTGTCTGGCAAGGAAAATCTGCGGGAGCACAGAAAACATCTCCCATCGTGTTCTGGACGTTGCACGGAGGTCTGCCAAGTGTTTGGCATAAAGAAAAGAAAAGCTGTCCAAAACAGCTTCTTATCGAATATTCATGTGATTAGAAAAGTCAGGAGAATGGTAAGGTACTGTTTTCTATCAGTTGGCAAGTTGAGCACAAAATCCCAGTGTTGTACAGCTTCTTTCTTCACCTTTCCGATGCTGCCGCTCTCTCCGGCTCCCGGAGCCGAAGAAGCGGCTTCTTCGCTCAAAGACGATCGTACCGGTCACAGTGCTCTCTTAGCGCGGCTTCTGCCGAAAGAAGCCCGGGAGCGGCGATTAGCTCCGGAGAGCGTCGTCCCTTCGTCTTTAGCGTCTTTTGTGGTCTACATCCTAGCAGAAAGCTTTTCCACTCTGTCTGGCAAGGAAAACCTGCGGGAGCACAGAAAACATCTCCCATCGTGTTCTGGACATTGCACGGAGGTCTGCCAAGTGTTTGTATGAAGAAATTGATAGTTGTCCAAAATAACTTTCTATCGAATACTCCTGTGATGGGAAAAGTCAGGAAAGTGGTAAGGTAATGTTTTCTATCAGTTGGCGAGCTGCGCACACAATCCCAGTGTTGTACAGCTTCCTTCTTCACCTTTCCGATGATGCCTCTCTCTCCGGCTCCCGGAGCCGAAGAAACGGCTTCTTCGCGCAAAGACGATTGTACCGGTCACAGTGCTCTCTTAGCGCGGCTTCTGCCGAAAGACGCCCGGGAGCGGCGCTTAGCTCCGGAGAGCATCGTCCCTTCGTCTTTAGCGTCTTTTGCGGTCTACATCCTAGCAGAAAGCTTTTCCACTCTGTCGGGCAAGGAAAACCTGCGGGAGCACAGAAAACATCTCCCATCGTGTTCTGGACATTGCACGGAGGTCTGCCAAGTGTTTGGCATAAAGAAAAGAAAAACTGTCCAAAACAGCTTCTTATCGAATATTCATGTGATTAGAAAAGTCAGGAGAATGGTAAGGTAATGTTTTCTATCAGTTGGCAAGTTGAGCGCACAATCCCAGGGTTGTGCAGCTTTCTTCTTCACCTTTCCGATGCTGCCGCTCTCTCCGGCTCCCGGAGCCGAAGAAACGGCTTCTTCGCGCAAAGACGATTGTACCGGTCCCAGTGCTCTCTTAGCGCGGCTTCTGCCGAAAGAAGCCCGGGAGCGGCGCTTAGCTCCGGAGAGCATCGTCCCTTCGCGTTTGGCGTCTTTTGTAGTCTACATTTTAGCAGATAGCGTTTCCACTCTGTCTGGCAAGGAAAACCTGCGGGAGCACAGAAAACATCTCCCATCGTGTTCTGGACATTGCACGGAGCTCTGCCAAGTGTTTGGCATAAAGAAAGGGAAAGCTGTCCAAAGCAGCTTCCTATCGAAAATTCTTGTGATTGGAAAAATCAGGAAAGTGGTAAGGTACTGTTTTCTATCAGTTGGCAAGCTGCGCACACAATCCCAGTGTTGTACAGCTTCTTTCTTCACCTTTCCGATGCTGCCGCTCTCTCCGGCTCCCGGAGCCCAAGAAGCGGCTTCTTCGCGCAAAGACGATTGTACCGCTCACAGTGCTCTCTTAGCGCGGCTTCTGCCGAAAGAAGCCCGGGAGCGGCGATTAGCTCCGGAGAGCGTCGTCCCTTCGTCTTTAGCGTCTTTTGTGGTCTACATCCTAGCAGAAAGCTTTTCCACTCTGTCTGGCAAGGAAAACCTGCGGGAGCACAGAAAACATCTCCCATCGTGTTCTGGACATTGCACGGAGGTCTGCCAAGTGTTTGTATGAAGAAATTGATAGTTGTCCAAAATAACTTTCTATCGAATACTCCTGTGATGGGAAAAGTCAGGAAAGTGGTAAGGTAATGTTTTCTATCAGTTGGCGAGCTGCGCACACAATCCCAGTGTTGTACAGCTTCCTTCTTCACCTTTCCGATGATGCCTCTCTCTCCGGCTCCCGGAGCCGAAGAAACGGCTTCTTCGCGCAAAGACGATTGTACCGGTCACAGTGCTCTCTTAGCGCGGCTTCTGCCGAAAGACGCCCGGGAGCGGCGCTTAGCTCCGGAGAGCATCGTCCCTTCGTCTTTAGCGTCTTTTGCGGTCTACATCCTAGCAGAAAGCTTTTCCACTCTGTCGGGCAAGGAAAACCTGCGGGAGCACAGAAAACATCTCCCATCGTGTTCTGGACATTGCACGGAGGTCTGCCAAGTGTTTGGCATAAAGAAAAGAAAAACTGTCCAAAACAGCTTCTTATCGAATATTCATGTGATTAGAAAAGTCAGGAGAATGGTAAGGTAATGTTTTCTATCAGTTGGCAAGTTGAGCGCACAATCCCAGGGTTGTGCAGCTTTCTTCTTCACCTTTCCGATGCTGCCGCTCTCTCCGGCTCCCGGAGCCGAAGAAACGGCTTCTTCGCGCAAAGACGATTGTACCGGTCCCAGTGCTCTCTTAGCGCGGCTTCTGCCGAAAGAAGCCCGGGAGCGGCGCTTAGCTCCGGAGAGCATCGTCCCTTCGCGTTTGGCGTCTTTTGTAGTCTACATTTTAGCAGATAGCGTTTCCACTCTGTCTGGCAAGGAAAACCTGCGGGAGCACAGAAAACATCTCCCATCGTGTTCTGGACATTGCACGGAGCTCTGCCAAGTGTTTGGCATAAAGAAAGGGAAAGCTGTCCAAAGCAGCTTCCTATCGAAAATTCTTGTGATTGGAAAAATCAGGAAAGTGGTAAGGTACTGTTTTCTATCAGTTGGCAAGCTGCGCACACAATCCCAGTGTTGTACAGCTTCTTTCTTCACCTTTCCGATGCTGCCGCTCTCTCCGGCTCCCGGAGCCCAAGAAGCGGCTTCTTCGCGCAAAGACGATTGTACCGCTCACAGTGCTCTCTTAGCGCGGCTTCTGCCGAAAGAAGCCCGGGAGCGGCGCTTAGCTCCGGAGAGCATCGTCCCTTCGTCTTTAGCGTCTTTTGTGGTCTACATCCTAGCAGAAAGCTTTTCCACTCTGTCTGGCAAGGAAAACCTGCGGGAGCACAGAAAACATCTCCCATCGTGTTCTGGACATTGCACGGAGGTCTGCCAAGTGTTTGTATGAAGAAATTGATAGTTGTCCAAAATAACTTCTTATCGAATACTCTTGTGATGGGAAAATTCAGGAAAGTGGTAAGGTAATGTTTTCTATCAGTTGGCAAGCTGCGCACACAATCACAGTGTTGTAGAGCTTCTTTCTTCACCTTTCCGATGATGCCTCTCTCTCCGGCTCCCGGAGCCGAAGAAACGGCTTCTTCGCGCAAAGACGATTGTACCGGTCCCAGTGCTCTCTTAGCGCGGCTTCTGCCGAAAGAAGCCCGGGAGCGGCGCTTAGCTCCGGAGAGCATCGTCCCTTCGTCTTTAGCGTCTTTTGTGGTCTACATCCTGGCAGAAAGCTTTTCCACTCTGTCTGGCAAGGAAAACCTGCGGGAGCACAGAAAACATCTCCCATCTTGTTCTGGACGTTGCACGGAGGTCTGCCATGTGTTTGGCATAAAGAAAAGAAAAGCTGTCCAAAACAGCTTCTTATCGAATATTCATGTGATTAGAAAAGTCAGGAGAATGGTAAGGTAATGTTTTCTATCAGTTGGCAAGTTGAGCACACAATCCCAGGGTTGTGCAGCTTCCTTCTTCACCTTTCCGATGCTGCCGCTCTCTCCGGCTCCCGGAGCCGAAGAAGCGGCTTCTTCGCGCAAAGACGATTGTACCGCTCACAGTGCTCTCTTAGCGCGGCTTCTGCCGAAAGAAGCCCGGGAGCGGCGCTTAGCTCCGGAGAGCATCGTCCCTTCGTCTTTAGCGTCTTTTGTGGTCTACATCCTAGCAGAAAGCTTTTCCACTCTGTCGGGCAAGGAAAACCTGCGGGAGCACAGAAAACATCTCCCATCATGTTCTGGACGTTGCACGGACGTCTGCCAAGTGTTTGGCATAAAGAGCTGAAAAGCTGTCCAAAACAGCTTCTTATCGAATATTCATGTGATTAGAAAAGTCAGGAGAATGGTAAGGTACTGTTTTCTATCAGTTGGCAAGCTGCGCACACAATCCCAGTGTTGTACAGCTTCCTTCTTCACCTGAGCCGAAGAAGCGGCTTCTTCGCGCAAAGACGATTGTACCGGTCACAGTGCTCTCTTAGCGCCGCTTCTGCCGAAAGAAGCCCGGGAGCGGCGCTTAGCTCCGGAGAGCATCGTCCCTTCGCGTTTAGCGTCTTTTGTAGTCTACATTTTAGCAGATAGCGTTTCCACTCTGTCTGGCAAGGAAAACCTGCGGGAGCACAGAAAACATCTCCCATCGTGTTCTGGACATTGCACGGAGGTCTGCCAAGTGTTTGGCATAAAGAAAAGAAAAACTGTCCAAAACAGCTTCTTATCGAATATTCATGTGATTAGAAAAGTCAGGAGAATGGTAAGGTAATGTTTTCTATCAGTTGGCAAGTTGAGCGCACAATCCCAGGGTTGTGCAGCTTTCTTCTTCACCTTGCCGATGCTGCCGCTCTCTCCGGCTCCCGGAGCCGAAGAAACGGCTTCTTCGCGCAAAGACGATGGTACCGCTCACAGTGCTCTCTTAGCGCGGCTTCTGCCGAAAGAAGCCCGGGAGCGGCGCTTAGCTCCGGAGAGCATCGTCCCTTCGCGTTTGGCGTCTTTTGTAGTCTACATTTTAGCAGATAGCGTTTCCACTCTGTCTGGCAAGGAAAACCTGCGGGAGCACAGAAAACATCTCCCATCGTGTTCTGGACATTGCACGGAGCTCTGCCAAGTGTTTGGCATAAAGAAAGGGAAAGCTGTCCAAAACAGCTTCCTATCGAAAATTCTTGTGATTGGAAAAATCAGGAAAGTGGTAAGGTAATGTTTTCTATCAGTTGGCAAGCTGCGCACACAATCCCAGTGTTGTACAGCTTCCTTCTTCACCTTTCCGATGCTGCCGCTCTCTCCGGCTCCCGGAGCCCAAGAAGCGGCTTCTTCGCGCAAAGACGATTGTACCGCTCACAGTGCTCTCTTAGCGCGGCTTCTGCCGAAAGAAGCCCGGGAGCGGCGCTTAGCTCCGGAGAGCATCGTCCCTTCGTCTTTAGCGTCTTTTGTGGTCTACATCCTAGCAGAAAGCTTTTCCACTCTGTCTGGCAAGGAAAACCTGCGGGAGCACAGAAAACATCTCCCATCGTGTTCTGGACGTTGCACGGAGGTCTGCCAAGTGTTTGTATGAAGAAATTGATAGTTGTCCAAAATAACTTTCTATCGAATACTCTTGTGATGGGAAAAGTCAGGAAAGTTGTAAGGTAATGTTTTCTATCAGTTGGCAAGTTGCGCACACAATCACAGTGTTGTAGAGCTTCTTTCTTCACCTTTCCGATGCTGCCTCTCTCTCCGGCTCCCGGAGCCGAAGAAACGGCTTCTTCGCGCAAAGACGATTGTACCGGTCCCAGTGCTCTCTTAGCGCGGCTTCTGCCGAAAGAAGCCCGGGAGCGGCGCTTAGCTCCGGAGAGCATCGTCCCTTCGTCTTTAGCGTCTATTGCGGTCTACATCCTAGAAGAAAGCTTTTCCTCTCTGTCTGGCAAGGAAAACCTGCGGGAGCACAGAAAACATCTCCCATCCTGTTCTGGACGTTGCACGGAGGTCTGCCAAGTGTTTGGCATAAAGAAAAGAAAAGCTGTCCAAAACAGCTTCTTATCGAATATTCATGTGATTAGAAAAGTCAGGAGAATGGTAAGGTAATGTTTTCTATCAGTTGGCAAGTTGAGCACACAATCCCAGGGTTGTGCAGCTTCCTTCTTCACCTTTCCGATGCTGCCGCTCTCTCCGGCTCCCGGAGCCGAAGAAGCGGCTTCTTCGCGCAAAGACGATTGTACCGCTCACAGTGCTCTTAGCGCCGCTTCTGCCGAAAGAAGCCCGGGAGCGGCGCTCAGCTCCGGAGAGCATCGTCCCTTCGTCTTTAGCGTCTTTTGTGGTCTACATCCTAGCAGAAAGCTTTTCCACTCTGTCGGGCAAGGAAAACCTGCGGGAGCACAGAATACATCTCCCATCGTGTTCTGGACGTTGCACGGAGGTCTGCCAAGTGTTTGGCATAAAGAAAAGAAAAGCTGTCCAAAACAGCTTCTTATCGAATATTCATGTGATTATAAATGTCAGGAGAATATAAGGTACTGTTTTCTATCAGTTGGCAAGTTGAGCACACAATCCCAGTGTTGTACAGCTTCTTTCTTCACCTTTCCGATGCTGCCGCTCTCTCCGGCTCCCGGAGCCGAAGAAGCGGCTTCTTCGCGCAAAGACGATCGTACCGGTCACAGTGCTCTCTTAGCGCGGCTTCTGCCGAAAGACGCCCGGGAGCGGCGCTTAGCTCCGGAGAGCATCGTACCTTCGTCTTTAGCGTCTTTTGTGGTCTACATCCTAGCAGAAAGCTTTTCCACTCTGTCTGGCAAGGAAAACCTGCGGGAGCACAGAAAACATCTCCCATCGTGTTCTGGACATTGCACGGAGGTCTGCCAAGTGTTTGTATGAAGAAATTGATAGTTGTCCAAAATAACTTTCTATCGAATACTCTTGTGATGGGAAAAGTCAGGAAAGTGGTAAGGTAATGTTTTCTATCAGTTGGCGAGCTGCGCACACAATCACAGTGTTGTAGAGCTTCTTTCTTCACCTTTCCGATGCTGCCGCCCTCTCCGGCTCCCTGAGCCGAAGAAACGGCTTCTTCGCGCAAAGACGATTGTACCGGTCCCAGTGCTCTCTTAGCGCGGCTTCTGCCGAAAGAAGCCCGGGAGCGGCGCTTAGCTCCGGAGAGCATCGTCCCTTCGTCTTTAGCGTCTTTTGTGGTCTACATCCTAGCGGAAAGCTTTTCCACTCTGTCTGGCAAGGAAAACCTGCGGGAGCACAGAAAACATCTCCCATCATGTTCTGGACGTTGCACGGACGTCTGCCAAGTGTTTGGCATAAAGAAAAGAAAAGCTGTCCAAAACAGCTTCTTATCGAATATTCATGTGATTAGAAAAGTCAGGAGAATGGCAAGGTACTGTTTTCTATCAGTTGGCAATCTGCGCACACAATCCCAGTGTTGTACAGCTTCCTTCTTCACCTGAGCCGAAGAAGCGGCTTCTTCGCGCAAAGACGATTGTACCGGTCCCAGTGCTCTCTTAGCGCGGCTTCTGCCGAAAGACGCCCGGGAGCGGCGCTTAGCTCCGGAGAGCATCGTCCCTTCGTCTTCAGCGTCTTTTGTGGTCTACATCCTAGCGGAAAGCTTTTCCTCTCTGTCTGGCACGGAAAACCTGCGGGAGCACAGAAAACATCTCCCATCGTGTTCTGGACGTTGCACGGAGGTCTGCCAAGTGTTTGGCATAAAGAAAAGAAAAGCTGTCCAAAACAGCTTCTTATCGAATATTCATGTGTTTAGAAAAGTCAGGAGAATGGTAAGGTAATATTTTCTATCAGTTGGCAAGTTGAGCACACAATCCCAGGGTTGTGCAGCTTCCCTCTTCACCTTTCCGATGCTGCCGCTCTCTCCGGCTCCCGGAGCCGAAGAAGCGGCTTCTTCGCGCAAAGACGATTGTACCGCTCACAGTGCTCTTAGCGCCGCTTCTGCCGAAAGAAGCCCGGGAGCGGCGATTAGCTCCGGAGAGCATCGTCCCTTCGCGTTTGGCGTCTTTTGTAGTCTACATTTTAGCAGATAGCGTTTCCACTCTGTCTGGCAAGGAAAACCTGCGCGAGCACAGAAAACATCTCCCATCGTGTTCTGGACGTTGCACGGACGTCTGCCAAGTGTTTGGCATAAAGAAAAGAAAAGCTGTCCAAAACAGCTTCTTATCGAATATTCATGTGATTAGAAAAGTCAGGAGAATGGTAAGGTACTGTTTTCTATCAGTTGGCAAGCTGCGCACACAATCCCAGTGTTGTACAGCTTCCTTCTTCTCCTGAGCCGAAGAAGCGGCTTCTTCGCGCAAAGACGATTGTACCGGTCACAGTGCTCTCTTAGCGCCGCTTCTGCCGAAAGAAGCCCGGGAGCGGCGCTTAGCTCCGGAGAGCATCGTCCCTTCGCGTTTAGCGTCTTTTGTAGTCTACATTTTAGCAGATAGCGTTTCCACTCTGTCTGGCAAGGAAAACCTGCGGGAGCACAGAAAACATCTCCCATCGTGTTCTGGACATTGCACGGAGGTCTGCCAAGTGTTTGTATGAAGAAATTGATAGTTGTCCAAAATAACTTTCTATCGAATACTCTTGTGATGGGAAAATTCAGGAAAGTGGTAAGGTAATGTTTTCTATCAGTTGGCAAGCTGCGCACACAATCCCAGTGTTGTAGAGCTTCTTTCTTCACCTTTCCGATGCTGCCTCTCTCTCCGGCTCCCGGAGCCGAAGAAACGGCTTCTTCGCGCAAAGACGATTGTACCGGTCCCAGTGCTCTCTTAGCGCGGCTTCTGCCAAAAGAAGCCCGGGAGCGGCGCTTAGCTCCGGAGAGCATCGTCCCTTCGTCTTTAGCGTCTTTTGTGGTCTACATCCTGGCAGAAATCTTTTCCACTCTGTCTGGCAAGGAAAACCTGCGGGAGCACAGAAAACATCTCCCATCGTGTTCTGGACGTTGCACGGAGGTCTGCCCTGTGTTTGGCATAAAGAAAAGAAAAGCTGTCCAAAACAGCTTCTTATCGAATATTCATGTGATTAGAAAAGTCAGGAGAATGGTAAGGTAATGTTTTCTATCAGTTGGCAAGTTGAGCACACAATCCCAGGGTTGTGCAGCTTCCTTCTTCACCTTTCCGATGCTGCCGCTCTCTCCGGCTCCCGGAGCCGAAGAAGCGGCTTCTTCGCGCAAAGACGATTGTACCGCTCACAGTGCTCTTAGCGCCGCTTCTGCCGAAAGAAGCCCGGGAGCGGCGCTTAGCTCCGGAGAGCATCGTCCCTTCGTCTTTAGCGTCTTTTGTGGTCTACATCCTAGCAGAAAGCTTTTCCACTCTGTCGGGCAAGGAAAACCTGCGGGAGCACAGAAAACATCTCCCATCATGTTCTGGACGTTGCACGGAGGTCTGCCAAGTGTTTGGCATAAAGAAAAGAAAAGCTGTCCAAAACAGCTTCTTATCGAATATTCATGTGATTAGAAAAGTCAGGAGAATGGTAAGGTACTGTTTTCTATCAGTTGGCAAGCTGCGCACACAATCCCAGTGTTGTACAGCTTCCTTCTTCACCTGAGCCGAAGAAGCGGCTTCTTCGCGCCAAGACGATTGTACCGGTCACAGTGCTCTCTTAGCGCCGCTTCTGCCGAAAGAAGCCCGGGAGCGGCGCTTAGCTCCGGAGAGCATCGTCCCTTCGCGTTTAGCGTCTTTTGTAGTCTACATTTTAGCAGATAGCGTTTCCACTCTGTCTGGCAAGGAAAACCTGCGGGAGCACAGAAAACATCTCCCATCGTGTTCTGGACATTGCACGGAGGTCTGCCAAGTGTTTTTATGAAGAAATTGATAGTTGTCCAAAATAACTTTCTATCGAATACTCTTGTGATGGGAAAAGTCAGGAAACTGGTAAGGTAATGTTTTCTATCAGTTGGCGAGCTGCGCACATGATCCCAGTGTTGTACAGCTTCTTTCTTCACCTTTCCGATGCTGCCGCTCTCTCCGGCTCCCTGAGCCCAAGAAGCGGCTTCTTCGCGCAAAGACGATTGTACCGCTCACAGTGCTCTCTTAGCGCGGCTTCTGCCGAAAGAAGCCCGGGAGCGGCGCTTAGCTCCGGAGAGCATCGTCCCTTCGTCTTTAGCGTCTTTTGTGGTCTACATCCTAGCAGAAAGCTTTTCCACTCTGTCTGGCAAGGAAAACCTGCGGGAGCACAGAAAACATCTCCCATCGTGTTCTGGACATTGCACGGAGGTCTGCCAAGTGTTTGTATGAAGAAATTGATAGTTGTCCAAAATAACTTTCTATCGAATACTCTTGTGATGGGAAAATTCAGGAAAGTGGTAAGGTAATGTTTTCTATCAGTTGGCAAGCTGCGCACACAATCACAGTGTTGTAGAGCTTCTTTCTTCACCTTTCCGATGCTGCCTCTCTCTCCGGCTCCCGGAGCCGAAGAAACGGCTTCTTCGCGCAAAGACGATTGTACCGGTCCCAGTGCTCTCTTAGCGCGGCTTCTGCCGAAAGAAGCCCGGGAGCGGCGCTTAGCTCCGGAGAGCATCGTCCCTTCGTCTTTAGCGTCTTTTGTGGTCTACATCCTGGCAGAAAGCTTTTCCACTCTGTCTGGCAAGGAAAACCTGCGGGAGCACAGAAAACATCTCCCATCCTGTTCTGGACGTTGCACGGAGGTCTGCCATGTGTTTGGCATAAAGAAAAGAAAAGCTGTCCAAAACAGCTTCTTATCGAATATTCATGTGATTAGAAAAGTCAGGAGAATGGTAAGGTAATGTTTTCTATCAGTTGGCAAGTTGAGCACACAATCCCAGGGTTGTGCAGCTTTCTTCTTCACCTTTCCGATGCTGCCGCTCTCTCCGGCTTCCGGAGCCGAAGAAGCGGCTTCTTCGCGCAAAGACGATTGTACCGCTCACAGTGCTCTTAGCGCCGCTTCTGCCGAAAGAAGCCCGGGAGCGGCGCTTAGCTCCGGAGAGCATCGTCCCTTCGTCTTTAGCGTCTTTTGTGGTCTACATCCTAGCAGAAAGCTTTTCCACTCTGTCGGGCAAGGAAAACCTGCGGGAGCACAGAAAACATCTCCCATCATGTTCTGGACGTTGCACGGACGTCTGCCAAGTGTTTGGCATAAAGAAAAGAAAAGCTGTCCAAAACAGCTTCTTATCGAATATTCATGTGATTAGAAAAGTCAGGAGAATGGTAAGGTACTGTTTTCTATCAGTTGGCAAGCTGCGCACACAATCCCAGTGTTGTACAGCTTCCTTCTTCACCTGAGCCGAAGAAGCGGCTTCTTCGCGCAAAGACGATTGTACCGGTCACAGTGCTCTCTTAGCGCCGCTTCTGCCGAAAGAAGCCCGGGAGCGGCGCTTAGCTCCGGAGAGCATCGTCCCTTCGCGTTTGGCGTCTTTTGTAGTCTACATTTTAGCAGATAGCGTTTCCACTCTGTCTGGCAAGGAAAATCTGCGGGAGCACAGAAAACATCTCCCATCGTGTTCTGGACGTTGCACGGAGGTCTGCCAAGTGTTTGGCATAAAGAAAAGAAAAGCTGTCCAAAACAGCTTCTTATCGAATATTCATGTGATTAGAAAAGTCAGGAGAATGGTAAGGTACTGTTTTCTATCAGTTGGCAAGTTGAGCACAAAATCCCAGTGTTGTACAGCTTCTTTCTTCACCTTTCCGATGCTGCCGCTCTCTCCGGCTCCCGGAGCCGAAGAAGCGGCTTCTTCGCTCAAAGACGATCGTACCGGTCACAGTGCTCTCTTAGCGCGGCTTCTGCCGAAAGAAGCCCGGGAGCGGCGATTAGCTCCGGAGAGCGTCGTCCCTTCGTCTTTAGCGTCTTTTGTGGTCTACATCCTAGCAGAAAGCTTTTCCACTCTGTCTGGCAAGGAAAACCTGCGGGAGCACAGAAAACATCTCCCATCGTGTTCTGGACATTGCACGGAGGTCTGCCAAGTGTTTGTATGAAGAAATTGATAGTTGTCCAAAATAACTTTCTATCGAATACTCCTGTGATGGGAAAAGTCAGGAAAGTGGTAAGGTAATGTTTTCTATCAGTTGGCGAGCTGCGCACACAATCCCAGTGTTGTACAGCTTCCTTCTTCACCTTTCCGATGCTGCCTCTCTCTCCGGCTCCCGGAGCCGAAGAAACGGCTTCTTCGCGCAAAGACGATTGTACCGGTCACAGTGCTCTCTTAGCGCGGCTTCTGCCGAAAGACGCCCGGGAGCGGCGCTTAGCTCCGGAGAGCATCGTCCCTTCGTCTTTAGCGTCTTTTGCGGTCTACATCCTAGCAGAAAGCTTTTCCACTCTGTCGGGCAAGGAAAACCTGCGGGAGCACAGAAAACATCTCCCATCGTGTTCTGGACATTGCACGGAGGTCTGCCAAGTGTTTGGCATAAAGAAAAGAAAAACTGTCCAAAACAGCTTCTTATCGAATATTCATGTGATTAGAAAAGTCAGGAGAATGGTAAGGTAATGTTTTCTATCAGTTGGCAAGTTGAGCGCACAATCCCAGGGTTGTGCAGCTTTCTTCTTCACCTTTCCGATGCTGCCGCTCTCTCCGGCTCCCGGAGCCGAAGAAACGGCTTCTTCGCGCAAAGACGATTGTACCGGTCCCAGTGCTCTCTTAGCGCGGCTTCTGCCGAAAGAAGCCCGGGAGCGGCGCTTAGCTCCGGAGAGCATCGTCCCTTCGCGTTTGGCGTCTTTTGTAGTCTACATTTTAGCAGATAGCGTTTCCACTCTGTCTGGCAAGGAAAACCTGCGGGAGCACAGAAAACATCTCCCATCGTGTTCTGGACATTGCACGGAGCTCTGCCAAGTGTTTGGCATAAAGAAAGGGAAAGCTGTCCAAAACAGCTTCCTATCGAAAATTCTTGTGATTGGAAAAATCAGGAAAGTGGTAAGGTAATGTTTTCTATCAGTTGGCAAGCTGCGCACACAATCCCAGTGTTGTACAGCTTCTTTCTTCACCTTTCCGATGCTGCCGCTCTCTCCGGCTCCCGGAGCCCAAGAAGCGGCTTCTTCGCGCAAAGACGATTGTACCGCTCACAGTGCTCTCTTAGCGCCGCTTCTGCCGAAAGAAGCCCGGGAGCGGCGCTTAGCTCCGGAGAGCATCGTCCCTTCGTCTTTAGCGTCTTTTGTGGTCTACATCCTAGCAGAAAGCTTTTCCACTCTGTCTGGCAAGGAAAACCTGCGGGAGCACAGAAAACATCTCCCATCGTGTTCTGGACATTGCACGGATGTCTGCCAAGTGTTTGTATGAAGAAATTGATAGTTGTCCAAAATAACTTTCTATCGAATACTGTTGTGATGGGAAAATTCAGGAAAGTGGTAAGGTAATGTTTTCTATCAGTTGGCAAGCTGCGCACACAATCACAGTGTTGTAGAGCTTCTTTCTTCACCTTTCCGATGCTGCCTCTCTCTCCGGCTCCCGGAGCCGAAGAAACGGCTTCTTCGCGCAAAGACGATTGTACCGGTCCCAGTGCTCTCTTAGCGCGGCTTCTGCCGAAAGAAGCCCGGGAGCGGCGCTTAGCTCCGGAGAGCATCGTCCCTTCGTCTTTAGCGTCTATTGCGGTCTACATCCTAGCAGAAAGCTTTTCCTCTCTGTCTGGCAAGGAAAACCTGCGGGAGCACAGAAAACATCTCCCATCCTGTTCTGGACGTTGCACGGAGGTCTGCCAAGTGTTTGGCATAAAGAAAAGAAAAGCTGTCCAAAACAGCTTCTTATCGAATATTCATGTGATTAGAAAAGTCAGGAGAATGGTAAGGTAATGTTTTCTATCAGTTGGCAAGTTGAGCACACAATCCCAGGGTTGTGCAGCTTCCTTCTTCACCTTTCCGATGCTGCCGCTCTCTCCGGCTCCCGGAGCCCAAGAAGCGGCTTCTTCGCGCAAAGACGATTGTACCGCTCACAGTGCTCTTAGCGCCGCTTCTGCCGAAAGAAGCCCGGGAGCGGCGCTCAGCTCCGGAGAGCATCGTCCCTTCGTCTTTAGCGTCTTTTGTGGTCTACATCCTAGCAGAAAGCTTTTCCACTCTGTCGGGCAAGGAAAACCTGCGGGAGCACAGAATACATCTCCCATCGTGTTCTGGACGTTGCACGGAGGTCTGCCAAGTGTTTGGCATAAAGAAAAGAAAAGCTGTCCAAAACAGCTTCTTATCGAATATTCATGTGATTATAAAAGTCAGGAGAATATAAGGTACTGTTTTCTATCAGTTGGCAAGTTGAGCACACAATCCCAGTGTTGTACAGCTTCTTTCTTCACCTTTCCGATGCTGCCGCTCTCTCCGGCTCCCGGAGCCGAAGAAGCGGCTTCTTCGCGCAAAGACGATCGTACCGGTCACAGTGCTCTCTTAGCGCGGCTTCTGCCGAAAGACGCCCGGGAGCGGCGCTTAGCTCCGGAGAGCATCGTACCTTCGTCTTTAGCGTCTTTTGTGGTCTACATCCTAGCAGAAAGCTTTTCCACTCTGTCTGGCAAGGAAAACCTGCGGGAGCACAGAAAACATCTCCCATCGTGTTCTGGACATTGCACGGAGGTCTGCCAAGTGTTTGTATGAAGAAATTGATAGTTGTCCAAAATAACTTTCTATCGAATACTCTTGTGATGGGAAAAGTCAGGAAAGTGGTAAGGTAATGTTTTCTATCAGTTGGCGAGCTGCGCACACAATCACAGTGTTGTAGAGCTTCTTTCTTCACCTTTCCGATGCTGCCGCCCTCTCCGGCTCCCTGAGCCGAAGAAACGGCTTCTTCGCGCAAAGACGATTGTACCGGTCCCAGTGCTCTCTTAGCGCGGCTTCTGCCGAAAGAAGCCCGGGAGCGGCGCTTAGCTCCGGAGAGCATCGTCCCTTCGTCTTTAGCGTCTTTTGGTGTCTACATCCTAGCGGAAAGCTTTTCCACTCTGTCTGGCAAGGAAAACCTGCGGGAGCACAGAAAACATCTCCCATCGTGTTCTGGACATTGCACGGAGGTCTGCCAAGTGTTTGGCATAAAGAAAAGAAAAACTGTCCAAAACAGCTTCTTATCGAATATTCATGTGATTAGAAAAGTCAGGAGAATGGTAAGGTAATGTTTTCTATCAGTTGGCAAGTTGAGCGCACAATCCCAGGGTTGTGCAGCTTTCTTCTTCACCTTTCCGATGCTGCCGCTCTCTCCGGCTCCCGGAGCCGAAGAAACGGCTTCTTCGCGCAAAGACGATTGTACCGGTCCCAGTGCTCTCTTAGCGCGGCTTCTGCCGAAAGAAGCCCGGGAGCGGCGCTTAGCTCCGGAGAGCATCGTCCCTTCGCGTTTGGCGTCTTTTGTAGTCTACATTTTAGCAGATAGCGTTTCCACTCTGTCTGGCAAGGAAAACCTGCGGGAGCACAGAAAACATCTCCCATCGTGTTCTGGACATTGCACGGAGCTCTGCCAAGTGTTTGGCATAAAGAAAGGGAAAGCTGTCCAAAACAGCTTCCTATCGAAAATTCTTGTGATTGGAAAAATCAGGAAAGTGGTAAGGTAATGTTTTCTATCAGTTGGCAAGCTGCGCACACAATCCCAGTGTTGTACAGCTTCTTTCTTCACCTTTCCGATGCTGCCGCTCTCTCCGGCTCCCGGAGCCCAAGAAGCGGCTTCTTCGCGCAAAGACGATTGTACCGCTCACAGTGCTCTCTTAGCGCCGCTTCTGCCGAAAGAAGCCCGGGAGCGGCGCTTAGCTCCGGAGAGCATCGTCCCTTCGTCTTTAGCGTCTTTTGTGGTCTACATCCTAGCAGAAAGCTTTTCCACTCTGTCTGGCAAGGAAAACCTGCGGGAGCACAGAAAACATCTCCCATCGTGTTCTGGACATTGCACGGATGTCTGCCAAGTGTTTGTATGAAGAAATTGATAGTTGTCCAAAATAACTTTCTATCGAATACTGTTGTGATGGGAAAATTCAGGAAAGTGGTAAGGTAATGTTTTCTATCAGTTGGCAAGCTGCGCACACAATCACAGTGTTGTAGAGCTTCTTTCTTCACCTTTCCGATGCTGCCTCTCTCTCCGGCTCCCGGAGCCGAAGAAACGGCTTCTTCGCGCAAAGACGATTGTACCGGTCCCAGTGCTCTCTTAGCGCGGCTTCTGCCGAAAGAAGCCCGGGAGCGGCGCTTAGCTCCGGAGAGCATCGTCCCTTCGTCTTTAGCGTCTATTGCGGTCTACATCCTAGCAGAAAGCTTTTCCTCTCTGTCTGGCAAGGAAAACCTGCGGGAGCACAGAAAACATCTCCCATCCTGTTCTGGACGTTGCACGGAGGTCTGCCAAGTGTTTGGCATAAAGAAAAGAAAAGCTGTCCAAAACAGCTTCTTATCGAATATTCATGTGATTAGAAAAGTCAGGAGAATGGTAAGGTAATGTTTTCTATCAGTTGGCAAGTTGAGCACACAATCCCAGGGTTGTGCAGCTTCCTTCTTCACCTTTCCGATGCTGCCGCTCTCTCCGGCTCCCGGAGCCGAAGAAGCGGCTTCTTCGCGCAAAGACGATTGTACCGCTCACAGTGCTCTTAGCGCCGCTTCTGCCGAAAGAAGCCCGGGAGCGGCGCTCAGCTCCGGAGAGCATCGTCCCTTCGTCTTTAGCGTCTTTTGTGGTCTACATCCTAGCAGAAAGCTTTTCCACTCTGTCGGGCAAGGAAAACCTGCGGGAGCACAGAATACATCTCCCATCGTGTTCTGGACGTTGCACGGAGGTCTGCCAAGTGTTTGGCATAAAGAAAAGAAAAGCTGTCCAAAACAGCTTCTTATCGAATATTCATGTGATTATAAAAGTCAGGAGAATATAAGGTACTGTTTTCTATCAGTTGGCAAGTTGAGCACACAATCCCAGTGTTGTACAGCTTCTTTCTTCACCTTTCCGATGCTGCCGCTCTCTCCGGCTCCCGGAGCCGAAGAAGCGGCTTCTTCGCGCAAAGACGATCGTACCGGTCACAGTGCTCTCTTAGCGCGGCTTCTGCCGAAAGACGCCCGGGAGCGGCGCTTAGCTCCGGAGAGCATCGTACCTTCGTCTTTAGCGTCTTTTGTGGTCTACATCCTAGCAGAAAGCTTTTCCACTCTGTCTGGCAAGGAAAACCTGCGGGAGCACAGAAAACATCTCCCATCGTGTTCTGGACATTGCACGGAGGTCTGCCAAGTGTTTGTATGAAGAAATTGATAGTTGTCCAAAATAACTTTCTATCGAATACTCTTGTGATGGGAAAAGTCAGGAAAGTGGTAAGGTAATGTTTTCTATCAGTTGGCGAGCTGCGCACACAATCACAGTGTTGTAGAGCTTCTTTCTTCACCTTTCCGATGCTGCCGCCCTCTCCGGCTCCCTGAGCCGAAGAAACGGCTTCTTCGCGCAAAGACGATTGTACCGGTCCCAGTGCTCTCTTAGCGCGGCTTCTGCCGAAAGAAGCCCGGGAGCGGCGCTTAGCTCCGGAGAGCATCGTCCCTTCGTCTTTAGCGTCTTTTGGTGTCTACATCCTAGCGGAAAGCTTTTCCACTCTGTCTGGCAAGGAAAACCTGCGGGAGCACAGAAAACATCTCCCATCATGTTCTGGACGTTGCACGGACGTCTGCCAAGTGTTTGGCATAAAGAAAAGAAAAGCTGTCCAAAACAGCTTCTTATCGAATATTCATGTGATTAGAAAAGTCAGGAGAATGCTAAGGTACTGTTTTCTATCAGTTGGCAATCTGCGCATACAATCCCAGTGTTGTACAGCTTCCTTCTTCACCTGAGCCGAAGAAGCGGCTTCATCGCGCAAAGACGATTGTACCGGTCCCAGTGCTCTCTTAGCGCGGCTTCTGCCGAAAGACGCCCGGGAGCGGCGCTTAGCTCCGGAGAGCATCGTCCATTCGTCTTTAGCGTCTTTTGTGGTCTACATCCTAGCGGAAAGCTTTTCCTCTCTGTCTGGCACGGAAAACCTGCGGGAGCACAGAAAACATCTCCCATCGTGTTCTGGACGTTGCACGGAGGTCTGCCAAGTGTTTGGCATAAAGAAAAGAAAAGCTGTCCAAAACAGCTTCTTATCGAATATTCATGTGTTTAGAAAAGTCAGGAGAATGGTAAGGTACTGTTTTCTATCAGTTGGCAAGTTGATCACACAATCCCAGGGTTGTGCAGCTTCCCTCTTCACCTTTCCGATGCTGCCGCTCTCTCCGGCTCCCGGAGCCGAAGAAGCGGCTTCTTCGCGCAAAGACGATTGTACCGCTCACAGTGCTCTTAGCGCCGCTTCTGCCGAAAGAAGCCCGGGAGCGGCGATTAGCTCCGGAGAGCATCGTCCCTTCGCGTTTGGCGTCTTTTGTAGTCTACATTTTAGCAGATAGCGTTTCCACTCTGTCTGGCAAGGAAAACCTGCGCGAGCACAGAAAACATCTCCCATCGTGTTCTGGACGTTGCACGGACGTCTGCCAAGTGTTTGGCATAAAGAAAAGAAAAGCTGTCCAAAACAGCTTCTTATCGAATATTCATGTGATTAGAAAAGTCAGGAGAATGGTAAGGTACTGTTTTCTATCAGTTGGCAAGCTGCGCACACAATCCCAGTGTTGTACAGCTTCCTTCTTCTCCTGAGCCGAAGAAACGGCTTCTTCGCGCAAAGACGATTGTACCGCTCACAGTGCTCTCTTAGCGCGGCTTCTGCCGAAAGAAGCCCGGGAGCGGCTCTTAGCTCCGGAGAGCATCGTACCTTCGTCGTTAGCGTCTTTTGTGGTCTACATTTTCGCAGATAGCCTTTCAACTCTGTCTGGCAAGGAAAACCTGCGGGAGCACAGAAAACATCTCCCATCGTGTTCTGGACGTTGCACGGAGGTCTGCCAAGTGTTTGGCATAAAGAAAAGAAATCTGTCCAACACACCTTCTTATCGAATATTCACGTGATTAGAAAAGTCAGGAGAATGGTAAGGTACTGTTTTCTATCAGTTGGCAAGTTGAGCACACAATCCCAGTGTTGTACAGCTTCTTTCTTCACCTTTCCGATGCTGCCGCTCTCTCCGGCTCCCGGAGCCGAAGAAGCGGCTTCCTCGCTCAAAGACGATTGTACCGGTCACAGTGCTCTCTTAGCGCGGCTTCTGCCGAAAGAAGCCCGGGAGCGGCGATTAGCTCCGGAGAGCGTCGTCCCTTCGTCTTTAGCGTCTTTTGTGGTCTACATCCTAGCAGAAAGCTTTTCCACTCTGTCTGGCAAGGAAAACCTGCGGGAGCACAGAAAACATCTCCCATCGTGTTCTGGACGTTGCACGGAGGTCTGCCAAGTGTTTGGCATAAAGAAAGGGAAAGCGGTCCAAAACAGCTTCCTATCGAAAATTCTTGTGATTGGAAAAATCAGGAAACTGGTAAGGTAATGTTTTCTATCAGTTGGCAAGCTGCGCACACAATCCCAGTGTTGTACAGCTTCCTTCTTCACCTTTCCGACGCTGCCGCTCTCTCCGGCTCCCTGAGCCCAAGAAGCGGCTTCTTCGCGCAAAGACGATTGTACCGCTCACAGTGCTCTCTTAGCGCGGCTTCTGCCGAAAGACGCCCGGGAGCGGCGCTTAGCTCCGGAGAGCATCGTCCCTTCGTCTTTAGCGTCTTTTGTGGTCTACATCCTAGCAGAAAGCTTTTCCATTCTGTCTGGCAAGGAAAACCTGCGGGAGCACAGAAAACATCTCCCATCGTGTTCTGGACGTTGCACGGAGGTCTGCCAAGTGTTTGGCATAAAGAAAAGAAAAGCTGTCCAAAACAGCTTCTTATCTAATATTCATGTGATTATAAAAGTCAGGAGAATATAAGGTACTGTTTTCTATCAGTTGGCAAGTTGAGCACACAATCCCAGTGTTGTACAGCTTCCTTCTTCACCTGTGCAGAAGAAGCGGCTTCTTCGCGCAAAGACGATTGTACCGGTCACAGTGCTCTCTTAGCGCCGCTTCTGCCGAAAGAAGCCCGGGAGCGGCGCTTAGCTCCGGAGAGCATCGTCCCTTCGTCTTTAGCGTCTTTTGTGGTCTACACCTTAGCAAATAGCGTTTCCAGTCTGTCTGGCAAAGAAAACCTGCGGGAGCACAGAAAACATCTCCCATCGTGTTCTGGACATTGCACGGAGCTCTGCCAAGTGTTTGCAAGAAGAAATTAATAGTTGTCCAAAAAAACTTTCTATCAAATATTCTTGTGATTGGAAAAGTCAGGAAAGTGGTAAGGTACTCATTTCTATCAGTTGGCAAGTTGAGCACACAATCCCAGGGTTGTGCAGCTTCCCTCTTCACCTTTCCGATGCTGCCGCTCTCTCCGGCTCCCGGAGCCGAAGAAGCGGCTTCTTCGCGCAAAGACGATTGTACCGCTCACAGTGCTCTCTTAGTGCCGCTTCTGCCGAAATAAGCCCGGGAGCGGCGCTTAGCTCCGGAGAGCATCGTCCCTTCGCGTTTGGCGTCTTTTGTAGTCTACATTTTAGCAGATAGCGTTTCCACTCTGTCTGGCAAGGAAAACCTGCGGGAGCACAGAAAACATCTCCCATCGTGTTCTGGACGTTGCACGGAGCTCTGCCAAGTGTTTGGCATAAAGAAAGGGAAAGCTGTCCAAAACAGCTTCCTATCGAAAATTCTTGTGATTGGAAAAATCAGGAAAGTGGTAAGGTAATGTTTTCTATCAGTTGGCAAGCTGCGCACACAATCCCAGTGTTGTACAGCTTCCTTCTTCACCTTTCCGATGCTGCCGCTCTCTCCGGCTCCCTGAGCCCAAGAAGCGGCTTCTTCGCGCAAAGACGATTGTACCGCTCACAGTGCTCTCTTAGTGCGGCTTCTGCCGAAAGAAGCCCGGGAGCGGCGCTTAGCTCCGGAGAGCATCGTCCCTTCGTCTTTAGCGTCTTTTGTGGTCTACATCCTGGCAGAAAGCTTTTCCACTCTGTCTGGCAAGGAAAACCTGCGGGAGCACAGAAAACATCTCCCATCTTGTTCTGGACGTTGCACGGAGGTCTGCCATGTGTTTGGCATAAAGAAAAGAAAAGCTGTCCAAAACAGCTTCTTATCGAATATTCATGTGATTAGAAAAGTCAGGAGAATGGTAAGGTAATGTTTTCTATCAGTTGGCAAGTTGAGCACACAATCCCAGGGTTGTGCAGCTTCCTTCTTCACCTTTCCGATGCTGCCGCTCTCTCCGGCTCCCGGAGCCGAAGAAGCGGCTTCTTCGCGCAAAGACGATTGTACCGCTCACAGTGCTCTTAGCGCCGCTTCTGCCGAAAGAAGCCCGGGAGCGGCGCTTAGCTCCGGAGAGCATCGTCCCTTCGTCTTTAGCGTCTTTTGTGGTCTACATCCTAGCAGAAAGCTTTTCCACTCTGTCGGGCAAGGAAAACCTGCGGGAGCACAGAAAACATCTCCCATCATGTTCTGGACGTTGCACGGACGTCTGCCAAGTGTTTGGCATAAAGAAAAGAAAAGCTGTCCAAAACAGCTTCTTATCGAATATTCATGTGATTAGAAAAGTCAGGAGAATGGTAAGGTACTGTTTTCTATCAGTTGGCAAGCTGCGCACACAATCCCAGTGTTGTACAGCTTCCTTCTTCACCTGAGCCGAAGAAGCGGCTTCTTCGCGCAAAGACGATTGTACCGGTCACAGTGCTCTCTTAGCGCCGCTTCTGCCGAAAGAAGCCCGGGAGCGGCGCTTAGCTCCGGAGAGCATCGTCCCTTCGCGTTTAGCGTCTTTTGTAGTCTACATTTTAGCAGATAGCGTTTCCACTCTGTCTGGCAAGGAAAACCTGCGGGAGCACAGAAAACATCTCCCATCGTGTTCTGGACATTGCACGGAGGTCTGCCAAGTGTTTGCAAGAAGAAATTGATAGCAGCCCAAAATAACTTTCTATCGAATACTCTTGTGATGGGAAAAGTCAGGAAAGTGGTAAGGTAATGTTTTCTATCAGTTGGCGAGCTGCGCACACAATCCCAGTGTTGTACAGCTTCCTTCTTCACCTTTCCGATGCTGCCTCTCTCTCCGGCTCCCGGAGCCGAAGAAACGGCTTCTACGCGCAAAGACGATTGTACCGGTCCCAGTGCTCTCTTAGCGCGGCTTCTGCCGAAAGAAGCCCGGGAGCGGCGCTTAGCTCCGGAGAGCATCGTCCCTTCGTCTTTAGCGTCTTTTGTGGTCTACATCCTAGCGGAAAGCTTTTCCTCTCTGTCTGGCACGGAAAACCTGCGGGAGCACAGAAAACATCTCCCATCCTGTTCTGGACGTTGCACGGAGGTCTGCCAAGTGTTTGGCATAAAGAAAAGAAAAGCTGTCCAAAACAGCTTCTTATCGAATATTCATGTGATTAGAAAAGTCAGGAGAATGGTAAGGTAATGTTTTCTATCAGTTGGCAAGTTGAGCACACAATCCCAGGGTTGTGCAGCTTCCTTCTTCACCTTTCCGATGCTGCCGCTCTCTCCGGCTCCCGGAGCCGAAGAAGCGGCTTCTTCGCTCAAAGACGATCGTACCGGTCACAGTGCTCTCTTAGCGCGGCTTCTGCCGAAAGAAGCCCGGGAGCGGCGCTCAGCTCCGGAGAGCATCGTCCCTTCGCGTTTGGCGTCTTTTGTAGTCTACATTTTAGCAGATAGCGTTTCCACTCTGTCTGGCAAGGAAAATCTGCGGGAGCACAGAAAACATCTCCCATCGTGTTCTGGACGTTGCACGGAGGTCTGCCAAGTGTTTGGCATAAAGAAAAGAAAAGCTGTCCAAAACAGCTTCTTATCGAATATTCATGTGATTAGAAAAGTCAGGAGAATGGTCAGGTACTGTTTTCTATCAGTTGGCAAGTTGAGCACAAAATCCCAGTGTTGTACAGCTTCTTTCTTCACCTTTCCGATGCTGCCGCTCTCTCCGGCTCCCGGAGCCGAAGAAGCGGCTTCTTCGCTCAAAGACGATCGTACCGGTCACAGTGCTCTCTTAGCGCGGCTTCTGCCGAAAGAAGCCCGGGAGCGGCGATTAGCTCCGGAGAGCGTCGTCCCTTCGTCTTTAGCGTCTTTTGTGGTCTACATCCTAGCAGAAAGCTTTTCCACTCTGTCTGGCAAGGAAAACCTGCGGGAGCACAGAAAACATCTCCCATCGTGTTCTGGACATTGCACGGACGTCTGCCAAGTGTTTGTATGAAGAAATTGATAGTTGTCCAAAATAACTTTCTATCGAATACTCCTGTGATGGGAAAAGTCAGGAAAGTGGTAAGGTAATGTTTTCTATCAGTTGGCGAGCTGCGCACACAATCCCAGTGTTGTACAGCTTCCTTCTTCACCTTTCCGATGCTGCCTCTCTCTCCGGCTCCCGGAGCCGAAGAAACGGCTTCTTCGCGCAAAGACGATTGTACCGGTCACAGTGCTCTCTTAGCGCGGCTTCTGCCGAAAGACGCCCGGGAGCGGCGCTTAGCTCCGGAGAGCATCGTCCCTTCGTCTTTAGCGTCTTTTGCGGTCTACATCCTAGCAGAAAGCTTTTCCACTCTGTCGGGCAAGGAAAACCTGCGGGAGCACAGAAAACATCTCCCATCGTGTTCTGGACATTGCACGGAGGTCTGCCAAGTGTTTGGCATAAAGAAAAGAAAAACTGTCCAAAACAGCTTCTTATCGAATATTCATGTGATTAGAAAAGTCAGGAGAATGGTAAGGTAATGTTTTCTATCAGTTGGCAAGTTGAGCGCACAATCCCAGGGTTGTGCAGCTTTCTTCTTCACCTTTCCGATGCTGCCGCTCTCTCCGGCTCCCGGAGCCGAAGAAACGGCTTCTTCGCGCAAAGACGATTGTACCGGTCCCAGTGCTCTCTTAGCGCGGCTTCTGCCGAAAGAAGCCCGGGAGCGGCGCTTAGCTCCGGAGAGCATCGTCCCTTCGCGTTTGGCGTCTTTTGTAGTCTACATTTTAGCAGATAGCGTTTCCACTCTGTCTGGCAAGGAAAACCTGCGGGAGCACAGAAAACATCTCCCATCGTGTTCTGGACATTGCACGGAGCTCTGCCAAGTGTTTGGCATAAAGAAAGGGAAAGCTGTCCAAAACAGCTTCCTATCGAAAATTCTTGTGATTGGAAAAATCAGGAAAGTGGTAAGGTAATGTTTTCTATCAGTTGGCAAGCTGCGCACACAATCCCAGTGTTGTACAGCTTCTTTCTTCACCTTTCCGATGCTGCCGCTCTCTCCGGCTCCCGGAGCCCAAGAAGCGGCTTCTTCGCGCAAAGACGATTGTACCGCTCACAGTGCTCTCTTAGCGCGGCTTCTGCCGAAAGAAGCCCGGGAGCGGCGCTTAGCTCCGGAGAGCATCGTCCCTTCGTCTTTAGCGTCTTTTGTGGTCTACATCCTAGCAGAAAGCTTTTCCACTCTGTCTGGCAAGGAAAACCTGCGGGAGCACAGAAAACATCTCCCATCGTGTTCTGGACATTGCACGGAGGTCTGCCAAGTGTTTGTATGAAGAAATTGATAGTTGTCCAAAATAACTTTCTATCGAATACTCTTGTGATGGGAAAATTCAGGAAAGTGGTAAGGTAATGTTTTCTATCAGTTGGCAAGCTGCGCACACAATCACAGTGTTGTAGAGCATCTTTCTTCACCTTTCCGATGCTGCCTCTCTCTCCGGCTCCCGGAGCCGAAGAAACGGCTTCTTCGCGCAAAGACGATTGTACCGGTCCCAGTGCTCTCTTAGCGCGGCTTCTGCCGAAAGAAGCCCGGGAGCGGCGCTTAGCTCCGGAGAGCATCGTCCCTTCGTCTTTAGCGTCTTTTGCGGTCTACATCCTAGCAGAAAGCTTTTCCTCTCTGTCTGGCAAGGAAAACCTGCGGGAGCACAGAAAACATCTCCCATCGTGTTCTGGACGTTGCACGGAGGTCTGCCAAGTGTTTGGCATAAAGAAAAGAAAAGCTGTCCAAAACAGCTTCTTATCGAATATTCATGTGATTAGAAAAGTCAGGAGAATGGTAAGGTAATGTTTTCTATCAGTTGGCAAGTTGAGCACACAATCCCAGGGTTGTGCAGCTTCCTTCTTCACCTTTCCGATGCTGCCGCTCTCTCCGGCTCCCGGAGCCGAAGAAGCGGCTTCTTCGCGCAAAGACGATTGTACCGCTCACAGTGCTCTTAGCGCCGCTTCTGCCGAAAGAAGCCCGGGAGCGGCGCTCAGCTCCGGAGAGCATCGTCCCTTCGTCTTTAGCGTCTTTTGTGGTCTACATACTAGCAGAAAGCTTTTCCACTCTGTCGGGCAAGGAAAACCTGCGGGAGCACAGAATACATCTCCCATCGTGTTCTGGACGTTGCACGGAGGTCTGCCAAGTGTTTGGCATAAAGAAAAGAAAAGCTGTCCAAAACAGCTTCTTATCGAATATTCATGTGATTATAAAAGTCAGGAGAATATAAGGTACTGTTTTCTATCAGTTGGCAAGTTGAGCACACAATCCCAGTGTTGTACAGCTTCTTTCTTCACCTTTCCGATGCTGCCGCTCTCTCCGGCTCCCGGAGCCGAAGAAGCGGCTTCTTCGCTCAAAGACGATCGTACCGGTCACAGTGCTCTCTTAGCGCGGCTTCTGCCGAAAGACGCCCGGGAGCGGCGCTTAGCTCCGGAGAGCATCGTACCTTCGTCTTTAGCGTCTTTTGTGGTCTACATCCTGGCAGAAAGGTTTTCCACTCTGTCTGGCAAGGAAAACCTGCGGGAGCACAGAAAACATCTCCCATCGTGTTCTGGACATTGCACGGAGGTCTGCCAAGTGTTTGTATGAAGAAATTGATAGTTGTCCAAAATAACTTTCTATCGAATACTCTTGTGATGGGAAAAGTCAGGAAAGTGGTAAGGTAATGTTTTCTATCAGTTGGCGAGCTGCGCACACAATCACAGTGTTGTAGAGCATCTTTCTTCACCTTTCCGATGCTGCCGCCCTCTCCGGCTCCCTGAGCCGAAGAAACGGCTTCTTCGCGCAAAGACGATTGTACCGGTCCCAGTGCTCTCTTAGCGCGGCTTCTGCCGAAAGAAGCCCGGGAGCGGCGCTTAGCTCCGGAGAGCATCGTCCCTTCGTCTTTAGCGTCTTTTGGTGTCTACATCCTAGCGGAAAGCTTTTCCACTCTGTCTGGCAAGGAAAACCTGCGGGAGCACAGAAAACATCTCCCATCATGTTCTGGACGTTGCACGGACGTCTGCCAAGTGTTTGGCATAAAGAAAAGAAAAGCTGTCCAAAACAGCTTCTTATCGAATATTCATGTGATTAGAAAAGTCAGGAGAATGCTAAGGTACTGTTTTCTATCAGTTGGCAATCTGCGCACACAATCCCAGTGTTGTACAGCTTCCTTCTTCACCTGAGCCGAAGAAGCGGCTTCTTCGCGCAAAGACGATTGTACCGGTCCCAGTGCTCTCTTAGCGCGGCTTCTGCCGAAAGACGCCCGGGAGCGGCGCTTAGCTCCGGAGAGCATCGTCCCTTCGTCTTCAGCGTCTTTTGCGGTCTACATCCTAGCGGAAAGCTTTTCCTCTCTGTCTGGCACGGAAAACCTGCGGGAGCACAGAAAACATCTCCCATCGTGTTCTGGACGTTGCACGGAGGTCTGCCAAGTGTTTGGCATAAAGAAAAGAAAAGCTGTCCAAAACAGCTTCTTATCGAATATTCATGTGTTTAGAAAAGTCAGGAGAATGGTAAGGTAATATTTTCTATCAGTTGGCAAGTTGAGCACACAATCCCAGGGTTGTGCAGCTTCCCTCTTCACCTTTCCGATGCTGCCGCTCTCTCCGGCTCCCGGAGCCGAAGAAGCGGCTTCTTCGCGCAAAGACGATTGTACCGCTCACAGTGCTCTTAGCGCCGCTTCTGCCGAAAGAAGCCCGGGAGCGGCGATTAGCTCCGGAGAGCATCGTCCCTTCGCGTTTGGCGTCTTTTGTAGTCTACATTTTAGCAGATAGCGTTTCCACTCTGTCTGGCAAGGAAAACCTGCGCGAGCACAGAAAACATCTCCCATCGTGTTCTGGACGTTGCACGGACGTCTGCCAAGTGTTTGGCATAAAGAAAAGAAAAGCTGTCCAAAACAGCTTCTTATCGAATATTCATGTGATTAGAAAAGTCAGGAGAATGGTAAGGTACTGTTTTCTATCAGTTGGCAAGCTGCGCACACAATCCCAGTGTTGTACAGCTTCCTTCTTCTCCTGAGCCGAAGAAGCGGCTTCTTCGCGCAAAGACGATTGTACCGGTCACAGTGCTCTCTTAGCGCCGCTTCTGCCGAAAGAAGCCCGGGAGCGGCGCTTAGCTCCGGAGAGCATCGTCCCTTCGCGTTTAGCGTCTTTTGTAGTCTACATTTTAGCAGATAGCGTTTCCACTCTGTCTGGCAAGGAAAACCTGCGGGAGCACAGAAAACATCTCCCATCGTGTTCTGGACATTGCACGGAGCTCTGCCAAGTGTTTGTATGAAGAAATTGATAGCTGCCCAAAATAACTTTCTATCGAATACTCTTGTGATGGGAAAAGTCAGGAAAGTGGTAAGGTATTGTTTTCTATCAGTTGGCGAGCTGCGCACACAATCCCAGTGTTGTACAGCTTCCTTCTTCACCTTTCCGATGCTGCCACTCTCTCCGGCTCCCGGAGCCGAAGAAACGGCTTCTTCGCGCAAAGACGATTGTACCGCTCACAGTGCTCTCTTAGCGCGGCTTCTGCCGAAAGAAGCCCGGGAGCGGCTCTTAGCTCCGGAGAGCATCGTACCTTCGTCGTTAGCGTCTTTTGTGGTCTACATTTTAGCAGATAGCCTTTCCACTCTGTCTGGCAAGGAAAACCTGCGGGAGCACAGAAAACATCTCCCATCCTGTTCTGGACGTTGCACGGAGGTCTGCCAAGTGTTTGGCATAAAGAAAAGAAATCTGTCCAACACACCTTCTTATCGAATATTCATGTGATTAGAAAAGTCAGGAGAATGGTAAGGTACTGTTTTCTATCAGTTGGCAAGTTGAGCACACAATCCCAGTGTTGTACAGCTTCTTTCTTCACCTTTCCGATGCTGCCGCTCTCTCCGGCTCCCGGAGCCGAAGAAGCGGCTTCCTCGCTCAAAGACGATTGTACCGGTCACAGTGCTCTCTTAGCGCGGCTTCTGCCGAAAGAAGCCCGGGAGCGGCGATTAGCTCCGGAGAGCGTCGTCCCTTCGTCTTTAGCGTCTTTTGTGGTCTACATCCTAGCAGAAAGCTTTTCCACTCTGTCTGGCAAGGAAAACCTGCGGGAGCACAGAAAACATCTCCCATCGTGTTCTGGACATTGCACGGAGCTCTGCCAAGTGTTTGGCATAAAGAAAGGGAAAGCTGTCCAAAACAGCTTCCTATCGAAAATTCTTGTGATTGGAAAAATCAGGAAACTGGTAAGGTAATGTTTTCTATCAGTTGGCAAGCTGCGCACACAATCCCAGTGTTGTACAGCTTCCTTCTTCACCTTTCCGACGCTGCCGCTCTCTCCGGCTCCCTGAGCCCAAGAAGCGGCTTCTTCGCGCAAAGACGATTGTACCGCTCACAGTGCTCTCTTAGCGCGGCTTCTGCCGAAAGACGCCCGGGAGCGGCGCTTAGCTCCGGAGAGCATCGTCCCTTCGTCTTTAGCGTCTTTTGTGGTCTACATCCTAGCAGAAAGCTTTTCCATTCTGTCTGGCAAGGAAAACCTGCGGGAGCACAGAAAACATCTCCCATCGTGTTCTGGACGTTGCACGGAGGTCTGCCAAGTGTTTGGCATAAAGAAAAGAAAAGCTGTCCAAAACAGCTTCTTATCTAATATTCATGTGATTATAAAAGTCAGGAGAATATAAGGTACTGTTTTCTATCAGTTGGCAAGTTGAGCACACAATCCCAGTGTTGTACAGCTTCCTTCTTCACCTGTGCAGAAGAAGCGGCTTCTTCGCGCAAAGACGATTGTACCGGTCACAGTGCTCTCTTAGCGCCGCTTCTGCCGAAAGAAGCCCGGGAGCGGCGCTTAGCTCCGGAGAGCATCGTCCCTTCGTCTTTAGCGTCTTTTGTGGTCTACACCTTAGCAAATAGCGTTTCCAGTCTGTCTGGCAAAGAAAACCTGCGGGAGCACAGAAAACATCTCCCATCGTGTTCTGGACATTGCACGGAGCTCTGCCAAGTGTTTGCAAGAAGAAATTAATAGTTGTCCAAAAAAATTTTCTATCAAATATTCTTGTGATTGGAAAAGTCAGGAAAGTGGTAAGGTACTCATTTCTATCAGTTGGCAAGTTGAGCACACAATCCCAGGGTTGTGCAGCTTCCCTCTTCACCTTTCCGATGCTGCCGCTCTCTCCGGCTCCCGGAGCCGAAGAAGCGGCTTCTTCGCGCAAAGACGATTGTACCGCTCACAGTGCTCTCTTAGTGCGGCTTCTGCCGAAAGACGCCCGGGAGCGGCGCTTAGCTCCGGAGAGCATCGTACCTTCGTCTTTAGCGTCTTCTGTGGTCTACATCCTAGCAGAAAGCTTTTCCACTCTGTCGGGCAAGGAAAACCTGCGGGAGCACAGAAAACATCTCCCATCGTGTTCTGGACGTTGCACGGAGGTCTGCCAAGTGTTTGGCATAAAGAAAAGAAAAGCTGTCCAAAACAGCTTCTTATCGAATATTCATGTGATTATAAAAGTCAGGAGAATATAAGGTACTGTTTTCTATAAGTTGGCAAGTTGAGCGCACAATCCCAGTGTTGTACAGCTTCTTTCTTCACCTTTCCCATGCTGCCGCTCTCTCCGGCTCCCGGAGCCGAAGAAGCGGCTTCTTCGCGCAAAGACGATCGTACCGGTCACAGTGCTCTCTTAGCGCCGCTTCTGCTGAAAGAAGCCCGGGAGCGGCGCTTAGCTCCGGAGAGCATCGTCCCTTCGCGTTTAGCGTCTTTTGTAGTCTACATTTTAGCAGATAGCGTTTCCACTCTGTCTGGCTAGGAAAACCTGCGGGAGCACAGAAAACATCTCCCATCGTGTTCTGGACATTGCACGGAGGTCTGCCAAGTGTTTGTATGAAGAAATTGATAGTTGTCCAAAATAACTTTCTATCGAATACTCTTGTGATGGGAAAAGTCAGGAAAGTGGTAAGGTAATGTTTTCTATCAGTTGGCGAGGTGCGCACACAATCCCAGTATTGTACAGCTTCCTTCTTCACCTTTCCGATGCTGCCTCTCTCTCCGGCTCCCGGAGCCGAAGAAACGGCTTCTTCGCGCAAAGACGATCGTACCGCTCACAGTGCTCTCTTAGCGCGGCTTCTGCCGAAAGACGCCCGGGAGCGGCGCTTAGCTCCGGAGAGCATCGTCCCTTCGTCTTTAGCGTCTTTTGTGGTCTACAACCTGGCAGAAAGCTTTTCCACTCTGTCTGGCAAGGAAAACCTGCGGGAGCACAGAAAACATCTCCCATCGTGTTCTGGACATTGCACGGAGGTCTGCCAAGTGTTTGGCATAAAGAAAAGAAAAACTGTCCAAAACAGCTTCTTATCGAATATTCATGTGATTAGAAAAGTCAGGAGAATGGTAAGGTAATGTTTTCTATCAGTTGGCAAGTTGAGCACACAATCCCAGTGTTGTACAGCTTCCTTCTTCACCTGAGCTGAAGAAGCGGCTTCTTCGCGCAAAGACGATTGTACCGGTCACAGTGCTCTCTTAGCGCCGCTTCTGCCGAAAGAAGCCCGGGAGCGGCGCTTAGCTCCGGAGAGCATCGTCCCTTCGTCTTTAGCGTCTTTTGTGGTCTACACCTTAGGAAATAGCGTTTCCACTCTGTCTGGCAAAGAAAACCTGCGGGAGCACAGAAAACATCTCCCATCATGTTCTGGACATTGCACGGAGCTCTGCCAAGTGTTTGAAGAAGAAATTAATAGTTGTCCAAAATAACTTTCTATCAAATATTCTTGTGATTGGAAAAGTCAGGAAAGTGGTAAGGTACTCATTTCTATCAGTTGGCTATTTGAGCACACAATCCCAGTGTTGTAGAGCTTCCTTCTTCACCTTTCCGATGCTGCCGCTCTCTCCGGCTCCCTGCGCCCATGAAGCGGCTTCTTCGCGCAAAGACGCTCACAGTGCTCTCTTAGCGCGGCATCTGCCGAAAGAAGCCCGGGAGCGGCGCTTAGCTCCGGAGAGCATCGTCCCTTCGCGTTTGGCGTCTTTTGTAGTCTACATTTTAGCAGATAGCGTTTCCACTCTGTCTGGCAAGGAAAACCTGCGGGAGCACAGAAAACATCTCCCATCGTGTTCTGGACATTGCACGGAGCTCTGCCAAGTGTTTGGCATAAAGAAAGGGAAAGCTGTCCAAAACAGCTTCCTATCGAAAATTCATGTGATTGGAAAAATCAGGAGAATGGTAAGGTAATGTTTTCTATCAGTTGGCAAGTTGAGCACACAATCCCAGGGTTGTGCAGCTTCCCTCTTCACCTTTCCGATGCTGCCGCTCTCTCCGGCTCCCGGAGTCGAAGAAGCGGCTTCTTCGCGCAAAGACGATTGTACCGCTCACAGTGCTCTCTTAGTGCCGCTTCTGCCGAAAGAAGCCCGGGAGCGGCGCATAGCTCCGGAGAGCATCGTCCCTTCGCGTTTGGCGTCTTTTGTAGTCTACATTTTAGCAGATAGCGTTTCCACTCTGTCTGGCAAGGAAGACCTGCGGGAGCACAGAAAACATCTCCCATCGTGTTCTGCACGTTGCACGGAGCTCTGCCAAGTGTTTGGCATAAAGAAAGGGAAAGCTGTCCAAAACAGCTTCCTATCGAAAATTCTTGTGATTGGAAAAATCAGGAAAGTGGTAAGGTAATGTTTTCTATCAGGTGGCAAGCTGCGCACACAATCCCAGTGTTGTACAGCTTCCTTCTTCACCTTTCCGATGCTGCCGCTCTCTCCGGCTCCCTGAGCCCAAGAAGCGGCTTCTTCGCGCAAAGACGATTGTACCGCTCACAGTGCTCTCTTAGTGCGGCTTCTGCCGAAAGACGCCCGGGAGCGGCGCTTAGCTCCGGAGAGCATCGTACCTTCGTCTTTAGCGTCTTTTGTGGTCTACATCCTAGCAGAAAGCTTTTCCACTCTGTCGGGCAAGGAAAACCTGCGGGAGCACAGAAAACATCTCCCATCGTGTTCTGGACGTTGCACGGAGGTCTGCCAAGTGTTTGGCATAAAGAAAAGAAAAGCTGTCCAAAACAGCTTCTTATCGAATATTCATGTGATTATAAAAGTCAGGAGAATATAAGGTACTGTTTTCTATCAGTTGGCAAGTTGAGCACACAATCCCAGTGTTGTACAGCTTCTTTCTTCACCTTTCCGATGCTGCCGCTCTCTCCGGCTCCCGGAGTTGAAGAAGCGGCTTCTTCGCGCAAAGACGATCGTACCGGTCACAGTGCTCTCTTAGCGCGGCTTCTGCCGAAAGACGCCCGGGAGCGGCGCTTAGCTCCGGAGAGCATCGTCCCTTCGTCTTTAGCGTCTTTTGTGGTCTACATCCTAGCAGAAAGCTTTTCCACTCTGTCTGGCAAGGAAAACCTGCGGGAGCACAGAAAACATCTCCCATCGTGTTCTGGACATTGCACGGAGGTCTGCCAAGTGTTTGTATGAAGAAATTGATAGTTGTCCAAAATAACTTTCTATCGAATACTCTTGTGATGGGAAAAGTCAGGAAAGTGGTAAGGTAATGTTTTCTATCAGTTGGCGAGCTGCGCACACAATCACAGTGTTGTAGAGCTTCTTTCTTCACCTTTCCGATGCTGCCGCCCACTCCGGCTCCCTGAGCCGAAGAAACGGCTTCTTCGCGCAAAGACGATTGTACCGGTCCCAGTGCTCTCTTAGCGCGGCTTCTGCCGAAAGAAGCCCGGGAGCGGCGCTTAGCTCCGGAGAGCATCGTCCCTTCGTCTTTAGCGTCTTTTGGGGTCTACATCCTAGCGGAAAGCTTTTCCACTCTGTCTGGCAAGGAAAACCTGCGGGAGCACAGAAAACATCTCCCATCATGTTCTGGACGTTGCACGGACGTCTGCCAAGTGTTTGGCATAAAGAAAAGAAAAGCTGTCCAAAACAGCTTCTTATCGAATATTCATGTGATTAGAAAAGTCAGGAGAATGCTAAGGTACTGTTTTCTATCAGTTGGCAATCTGCGCACACAATCCCAGTGTTGTACAGCTTCCTTCTTCACCTGAGCCGAAGAAGCGGCTTCTTCGCGCAAAGACGATTGTACCGGTCCCAGTGCTCTCTTAGCGCGGCTTCTGCCGAAAGACGCCCGGGAGCGGCGCTTAGCTCCGGAGAGCATCGTCCCTTCGTCTTTAGCGTCTTTTGTGGTCTACATCCTAGCGGAAAGCTTTTCCTCTCTGTCTGGCACGGAAAACCTGCGGGAGCACAGAAAACATCTCCCATCGTGTTCTGGACGTTGCACGGAGGTCTGCCAAGTGTTTGGCATAAAGAAAAGAAAAGCTGTCCAAAACAGCTTCTTATCGAATATTCATGTGTTTAGAAAAGTCAGGAAAGTGGTAAGGTACTAATTTCTATCAGTTGGCTAGTTAAGCACACAATCCCAGTGTTGTAGAGCTTCCTTCTTCACCTTTCCGATGCTGCCGCTCTCTCCGGCTCCCTGCGCCCAAGAAGCGGCTTCTTCGCGCAAAGACGATTGTACCGCTCACAGTGCTCTCTTAGCGCCGCTTCTGCCGAAAGAAGCCCGGGAGCGGCGCTTAGCTCCGGAGAGCATCGTCCCTTCGCGTTTGGCGTCTTTTGTAGTCTACATTTTAGCAGATAGCGTTTCCACTCTGTCTGGCAAGGAAAACCTGCGGGAGCACAGAAAACATCTCCCATCGTGTTCTGGACATTGCACGGAGCTCTGCCAAGTGTTTGGCATAAAGAAAAGAAAAGCTGTCCAAAACAGCTTCTTATCGAATATTCATGTGATTAGAAAAGTCAGGAGAATGGTAAGGTACTGTTTTCTATCAGTTGGCAAGCTGCGCACACAATCCCAGTGTTGTACAGCTTCCTTCTTCTCCTGAGCCGAAGAAGCGGCTTCTTCGCGCAAAGACGATTGTACCGGTCACAGTGCTCTCTTAGCGCCGCTTCTGCCGAAAGAAGCCCGGGAGCGGCGCTTAGCTCCGGAGAGCATCGTCCCTTCGCGTTTAGCGTCTTTTGTAGTCTACATTTTAGCAGATAGCGTTTCCACTCAGTCTGGCAAGGAAAACCTGCGGGAGCACAGAAAACATCTCCCATCGTGTTCTGGACATTGCACGGAGGTCTGCCAAGTGTTTCTATGAAGAAATTGATAGTTGTCCAAAATAACTTTCTATCGAATACTCTTGTGATGGGAAAATTCAGGAAAGTGGTAAGGTAATGTTTTCTATCAGTTGGCAAGCTGCGCACACAATCCCAGTGTTGTAGAGCTTCTTTCTTCACCTTTCCGATGCTGCCTCTCTCTCCGGCTCCCGGAGCCGAAGAAACGGCTTCTTCGCGCAAAGACGATTGTACCGGTTTCAGTGCTCTCTTAGCGCGGCTTCTGCCGAAAGAAGCCCGGGAGCGGCGCTTAGCTCCGGAGAGCATCGTCCCTTCGTCTTTAGCGTCTTTTGTGGTCTACATCCTGGCAGAAAGCTTTTCCACTCTGTCTGGCAAGGAAAACCTGCGGGAGCACAGAAAACATCTCCCATCTTGTTCTGGACGTTGCACGGAGGTCTGCCCTGTGTTTGGCATAAAGAAAAGAAAAGCTGTCCAAAACAGCTTCTTATCGAATATTCATGTGATTAGAAAAGTCAGGAGAATGGTAAGGTAATGTTTTCTATCAGTTGGCAAGTTGAGCACACAATCCCAGGGTTGTGCAGCTTCCTTCTTCACCTTTCCGATGCTGCCGCTCTCTCCGGCTCCCGGAGCCGAAGAAGCGGCTTCTTCGCGCAAAGACGATTGTACCGCTCACAGTGCTCTTAGCGCCGCTTCTGCCGAAAGAAGCCCGGGAGCGGCGCTTAGCTCCGGAGAGCATCGTCCCTTCGTCTTTAGCGTCTTTTGTGGTCTACATCCTAGCAGAAAGCTTTTCCACTCTGTCGGGCAAGGAAAACCTGCGGGAGCACAGAAAACATCTCCCATCATGTTCTGGACGTTGCACGGAGGTCTGCCAAGTGTTTGGCATAAAGAAAAGAAAAGCTGTCCAAAACAGCTTCTTATCGAATATTCATGTGATTAGAAAAGTCAGGAGAATGGTAAGGTACTGTTTCCTATCAGTTGGCAAGCTGCGCACACAATCCCAGTGTTGTACAGCTTCCTTCTTCACCTGAGCCGAAGAAGCGGCTTCTTCGCGCCAAGACGATTGTACCGGTCACAGTGCTCTCTTAGCGCCGCTTCTGCCGAAAGAAGCCCGGGAGCGGCGCTTAGCTCCGGAGAGCATCGTCCCTTCGCGTTTAGCGTCTTTTGTAGTCTACATTTTAGCAGATAGCGTTTCCACTCTGTCTGGCAAGGAAAACCTGCGGGAGCACAGAAAACATCTCCCATCGTGTTCTGGACATTGCACGGAGGTCTGCCAAGTGTTTTTATGAAGAAATTGATAGTTGTCCAAAATAACTTTCTATCGAATACTCTTGTGATGGGAAAAGTCAGGAAAGTGGTAAGGTAATGTTTTCTATCAGTTGGCGAGCTGCGCACACAATCCCAGTGTTGTACAGCTTCTTTCTTCACCTTTCCGATGCTGCCGCTCTCTCCGGCTCCCGGAGCCCAAGAAGCGGCTTCTTCGCGCAAAGACGATTGTACCGCTCACAGTGCTCTCTTAGCGCGGCTTCTGCCGAAAGAAGCCCGGGAGCGGCGCTTAGCTCCGGAGAGCATCGTCCCTTCGTCTTTAGCGTCTTTTGTGGTCTACATCCTAGCAGAAAGCTTTTCCACTCTGTCTGGCAAGGAAAACCTGCGGGAGCACAGAAAACATCTCCCATCGTGTTCTGGACATTGCACGGAGCTCTGCCAAGTGTTTGTATGAAGAAATTGATAGTTGTCCAAAATAACTTTCTATCGAATACTCTTGTGATGGGAAAAGTCAGGAAAGTGGTAAGGTAATGTTTTCTATCAGTTGGCAAGCTGCGCACACAATCACAGTGTTGTAGAGCTTCTTTCTTCACCTTTCCGATGCTGCCTCTCTCTCCGGCTCCCGGAGCCGAAGAAACGGCTTCTTCGCGCAAAGACGATTGTACCGGTCCCAGTGCTCTCTTAGCGCGGCTTCTGCCGAAAGAAGCCCGGGAGCGGCGCTTAGCTCCGGAGAGCATCGTCCCTTCGTCTTTAGCGTCTTTTGTGGTCTACATCCTGGCAGAAAGCTTTTCCACTCTGTCTGGCAAGGAAAACCTGCGGGAGCACAGAAAACATCTCCCATCTTGTTCTGGACGTTGCACGGAGGTCTGCCATGTGTTTGGCATAAAGAAAAGAAAAGCTGTCCAAAACAGCTTCTTATCGAATATTCATGTGATTAGAAAAGTCAGGAGAATGGTAAGGTAATGTTTTCTATCAGTTGGCAAGTTGAGCACACAATCCCAGGGTTGTGCAGCTTCCTTCTTCACCTTTCCGATGCTGCCGCTCTCTCCGGCTCCCGGAGCCCAAGAAGCGGCTTCTTCGCGCAAAGACGATTGTACCGCTCACAGTGCTCTTAGCGCCGCTTCTGCCGAAAGAAGCCCGGGAGCGGCGCTTAGCTCCGGAGAGCATCGTCCCTTCGTCTTTAGCGTCTTTTGTGGTCTACATCCTAGCAGAAAGCTTTTCCACTCTGTCGGGCAAGGAAAACCTGCGGGAGCACAGAAAACATCTCCCATCATGTTCTGGACGTTGCACGGACGTCTGCCAAGTGTTTGGCATAAAGAAAAGAAAAGCTGTCCAAAACAGCTTCTTATCGAATATTCATGTGATTAGAAAAGTCAGGAGAATGGTAAGGTACTGTTTTCTATCAGTTGGCAAGCTGCGCACACAATCCCAGTGTTGTACAGCTTCCTTCTTCACCTGAGCCCAAGAAGCGGCTTCTTCGCGCAAAGACGATTGTACCGGTCACAGTGCTCTCTTAGCGCCGCTTCTGCCGAAAGAAGCCCGGGAGCGGCGCTTAGCTCCGGAGAGCATCGTCCCTTCGCGTTTAGCGTCTTTTGTAGTCTACATTTTAGCAGATAGCGTTTCCACTCTGTCTGGCAAGGAAAACCTGCGGGAGCACAGAAAACATCTCCCATCGTGTTCTGGACATTGCACGGAGGTCTGCCAAGTGTTTGTATGAAGAAATTGATAGCAGCCCAAAATAACTTTCTATCGAATACTCTTGTGATGGGAAAAGTCAGGAAAGTGGTAAGGTAATGTTTTCTATCAGTTGGCGAGCTGCGCACACAATCCCAGTGTTGTACAGCTTCCTTCTTCACCTTTCCGATGCTGCCTCTCTCTCCGGCTCCCGGAGCCGAAGAAACGGCTTCTTCGCGCAAAGACGATTGTACCGGTCCCAGTGCTCTCTTAGCGCGGCTTCTGCCGAAAGAAGCCCGGGAGCGGCGCTTAGCTCCGGAGAGCATCGTCCCTTCGTCTTTAGCGTCTTTTGCGGTCTACATCCTAGCAGAAAGCTTTTCCTCTCTGTCTGGCAAGGAAAACCTGCGGGAGCACAGAAAACATCTCCCATCCTGTTCTGGACGTTGCACGGAGGTCTGCCAAGTGTTTGGCATAAAGAAAAGAAAAGCTGTCCAAAACAGCTTCTTATCGAATATTCATGTGATTAGAAAAGTCAGGAGAATGGTAAGGTAATGTTTTCTATCAGTTGGCAAGTTGAGCACACAATCCCAGGGTTGTGCAGCTTCCTTTTTCACCTTTCCGATGCTGCCGCTCTCTCCGGCTCCCGGAGCCGAAGAAGCGGCTTCTTCGCGCAAAGACGATTGTACCGCTCACAGTGCTCTTAGCGCCGCTTCTGCCGAAAGAAGCCCGGGAGCGGCGCTCAGCTCCGGAGAGCATCGTCCCTTCGCGTTTGGTGTCTTTTGTAGTCTACATTTTAGCAGATAGCGTTTCCACTCTGTCTGGCAAGGAAAATCTGCGGGAGCACAGAAAACATCTCCCATCGTGTTCTGGACGTTGCACGGAGGTCTGCCAAGTGTTTGGCATAAAGAAAAGAAAAGCTGTCCAAAACAGCTTCTTATCGAATATTCATGTGATTAGAAAAGTCAGGAGAATGGTAAGGTACTGTTTTCTATCAGTTGGCAAGTTGAGCACAAAATCCCAGTGTTGTACAGCTTCTTTCTTCACCTTTCCGATGCTGCCGCTATCTCCGGCTCCCGGAGCCGAAGAAGCGGCTTCTTCGCTCAAAGACGATCGTACCGGTCACAGTGCTCTCTTAGCGCGGCTTCTGCCGAAAGAAGCCCGGGAGCGGCGATTAGCTCCGGAGAGCGTCGTCCCTTCGTCTTTAGCGTCTTTTGTGGTCTACATCCTAGCAGAAAGCTTTTCCACTCTGTCTGGCAAGGAAAACCTGCGGGAGCACAGAAAACATCTCCCATCGTGTTCTGGACATTGCACGGAGGTCTGCCAAGTGTTTGTATGAAGAAATTGATAGTTGTCCAAAATAACTTTCTATCGAATACTCTTGTGATGGGAAAAGTCAGGAAAGTGGTAAGGTAATGTTTTCTATCAGTTGGCGAGCTGCGCACACAATCCCAGTGTTGTACAGCTTCCTTCTTCACCTTTCCGATGCTGCCTCTCTCTCCGGCTCCCGGAGCCGAAGAAACGGCTTCTTCGCGCAAAGACGATTGTACCGGTCACAGTGCTCTCTTAGCGCGGCTTCTGCCGAAAGACGCCCGGGAGCGGCGCTTAGCTCCGGAGAGCATCGTCCCTTCGTCTTTAGCGTCTTTTGCGGTCTACATCCTAGCAGAAAGCTTTTCCACTCTGTCGGGCAAGGAAAACCTGCGGGAGCACAGAAAACATCTCCCATCGTGTTCTGGACATTGCACGGAGGTCTGCCAAGTGTTTGGCATAAAGAAAAGAAAAACTGTCCAAAACAGCTTCTTATCGAATATTCATGTGATTAGAAAAGTCAGGAGAATGGTAAGGTAATGTTTTCTATCAGTTGGCAAGTTGAGCGCACAATCCCAGGTTTGTGCAGCTTTCTTCTTCACCTTTCCGATGCTGCCGCTCTCTCCGGCTCCCGGAGCCGAAGAAACGGCTTCTTCGCGCAAAGACGATTGTACCGGTCCCAGTGCTCTCTTAGCGCGGCTTCTGCCGAAAGAAGCCCGGGAGCGGCGCTTAGCTCCGGAGAGCATCGTCCCTTCGCGTTTGGCGTCTTTTGTAGTCTACATTTTAGCAGATAGCGTTTCCACTCTGTCTGGCAAGGAAAACCTGCGGGAGCACAGAAAACATCTCCCATCGTGTTCTGGACATTGCACGGAGCTCTGCCAAGTGTTTGGCATAAAGAAAGGGAAAGCTGTCCAAAACAGCTTCCTATCGAAAATTCTTGTGATTGGAAAAATCAGGAAAGTGGTAAGGTAATGTTTTCTATCAGTTGGCAAGCTGCGCACACAATCCCAGTGTTGTACAGCTTCTTTCTTCACCTTTCCGATGCTGCCGCTCTCTCCGGCTCCCGGAGCCCAAGAAGCGGCTTCTTCGCGCAAAGACGATTGTACCGCTCACAGTGCTCTCTTAGCGCGGCTTCTGCCGAAAGAAGCCCGGGAGCGGCGCTTAGCTCCGGAGAGCATCGTCCCTTCGTCTTTAGCGTCTTTTGTGGTCTACATCCTAGCAGAAAGCTTTTCCACTCTGTCTGGCAAGGAAAACCTGCGGGAGCACAGAAAACATCTCCCATCGTGTTCTGGACATTGCACGGAGGTCTGCCAAGTGTTTGTATGAAGAAATTGATAGTTGTCCAAAATAACTTTCTATCGAATACTCTTGTGATGGGAAAATTCAGGAAAGTGGTAAGGTACTGATTTCTATCTGTTGGCAAGTTGAGCACACAATCCCAGTGTTGTACAGCTTCTTTCTTCACCTTTCCGATGCTGCCTCTCTCTCCGGCTCCCGGAGCCGAAGAAACGGCTTCTTCGCGCAAAGACGATTGTACCGGTCCCAGTGCTCTCTTAGCGCGGCTTCTGCCGAAAGAAGCCCGGGAGCGGCGCTTAGCTCCGGAGAGCATCGTCCCTTCGTCTTTAGCGTCTTTTGCGGTCTACATCCTAGCAGAAAGCTTTTCCTCTCTGTCTGGCAAGGAAAACCTGCGGGAGCACAGAAAACATCTCCCATCCTGTTCTGGACGTTGCACGGAGGTCTGCCAAGTGTTTGGCATAAAGAAAAGAAAAGCTGTCCAAAACAGCTTCTTATCGAATATTCATGTGATTAGAAAAGTCAGGAGAATGGTAAGGTAATGTTTTCTATCAGTTGGCAAGTTGAGCACACAATCCCAGGGTTGTGCAGCTTCCTTCTTCACCTTTCCGATGCTGCCGCTCTCTCCGGCTCCCGGAGCCGAAGAAGCGGCTTCTTCGCGCAAAGACGATTGTACCGCTCACAGTGCTCTTAGCGCCGCTTCTGCCGAAAGAAGCCCGGGAGCGGCGCTTAGCTCCGGAGAGCATCGTCCCTTCGTCTTTAGCGTCTTTTGTGGTCTACATCCTAGCAGAAAGCTTTTCCACTCTGTCTGGCAAGGAAAACCTGCGGGAGCACAGAAAACATCTCCCATCTTGTTCTGGACGTTGCACGGAGGTCTGCCATGTGTTTGGCATAAAGAAAAGAAAAGCTGTCCAAAACAGCTTCTTATCGAATATTCATGTGATTAGAAAAGTCAGGAGAATGGTAAGGTAATGTTTTCTATCAGTTGGCAAGTTGAGCACACAATCCCAGGGTTGTGCAGCTTCCTTCTTCACCTTTCCGATGCTGCCGCTCTCTCCGGCTCCCGGAGCCCAAGAAGCGGCTTCTTCGCGCAAAGACGATTGTACCGCTCACAGTGCTCTTAGCGCCGCTTCTGCCGAAAGAAGCCCGGGAGCGGCGCTTAGCTCCGGAGAGCATCGTCCCTTCGTCTTTAGCGTCTTTTGTGGTCTACATCCTAGCAGAAAGCTTTTCCACTCTGTCGGGCAAGGAAAACCTGCGGGAGCACAGAAAACATCTCCCATCATGTTCTGGACGTTGCACGGACGTCTGCCAAGTGTTTGGCATAAAGAAAAGAAAAGCTGTCCAAAACAGCTTCTTATCGAATATTCATGTGATTAGAAAAGTCAGGAGAATGGTAAGGTACTGTTTTCTATCAGTTGGCAAGCTGCGCACACAATCCCAGTGTTGTACAGCTTCCTTCTTCACCTGAGCCCAAGAAGCGGCTTCTTCGCGCAAAGACGATTGTACCGGTCACAGTGCTCTCTTAGCGCCGCTTCTGCCGAAAGAAGCCCGGGAGCGGCGCTTAGCTCCGGAGAGCATCGTCCCTTCGCGTTTAGCGTCTTTTGTAGTCTACATTTTAGCAGATAGCGTTTCCACTCTGTCTGGCAAGGAAAACCTGCGGGAGCACAGAAAACATCTCCCATCGTGTTCTGGACATTGCACGGAGGTCTGCCAAGTGTTTGTATGAAGAAATTGATAGCAGCCCAAAATAACTTTCTATCGAATACTCTTGTGATGGGAAAAGTCAGGAAAGTGGTAAGGTAATGTTTTCTATCAGTTGGCGAGCTGCGCACACAATCCCAGTGTTGTACAGCTTCCTTCTTCACCTTTCCGATGCTGCCTCTCTCTCCGGCTCCCGGAGCCGAAGAAACGGCTTCTTCGCGCAAAGACGATTGTACCGGTCCCAGTGCTCTCTTAGCGCGGCTTCTGCCGAAAGAAGCCCGGGAGCGGCGCTTAGCTCCGGAGAGCATCGTCCCTTCGTCTTTAGCGTCTTTTGCGGTCTACATCCTAGCAGAAAGCTTTTCCTCTCTGTCTGGCAAGGAAAACCTGCGGGAGCACAGAAAACATCTCCCATCCTGTTCTGGACGTTGCACGGAGGTCTGCCAAGTGTTTGGCATAAAGAAAAGAAAAGCTGTCCAAAACAGCTTCTTATCGAATATTCATGTGATTAGAAAAGTCAGGAGAATGGTAAGGTAATGTTTTCTATCAGTTGGCAAGTTGAGCACACAATCCCAGGGTTGTGCAGCTTCCTTTTTCACCTTTCCGATGCTGCCGCTCTCTCCGGCTCCCGGAGCCGAAGAAGCGGCTTCTTCGCGCAAAGACGATTGTACCGCTCACAGTGCTCTTAGCGCCGCTTCTGCCGAAAGAAGCCCGGGAGCGGCGCTCAGCTCCGGAGAGCATCGTCCCTTCGCGTTTGGTGTCTTTTGTAGTCTACATTTTAGCAGATAGCGTTTCCACTCTGTCTGGCAAGGAAAATCTGCGGGAGCACAGAAAACATCTCCCATCGTGTTCTGGACGTTGCACGGAGGTCTGCCAAGTGTTTGGCATAAAGAAAAGAAAAGCTGTCCAAAACAGCTTCTTATCGAATATTCATGTGATTAGAAAAGTCAGGAGAATGGTAAGGTACTGTTTTCTATCAGTTGGCAAGTTGAGCACAAAATCCCAGTGTTGTACAGCTTCTTTCTTCACCTTTCCGATGCTGCCGCTATCTCCGGCTCCCGGAGCCGAAGAAGCGGCTTCTTCGCTCAAAGACGATCGTACCGGTCACAGTGCTCTCTTAGCGCGGCTTCTGCCGAAAGAAGCCCGGGAGCGGCGATTAGCTCCGGAGAGCGTCGTCCCTTCGTCTTTAGCGTCTTTTGTGGTCTACATCCTAGCAGAAAGCTTTTCCACTCTGTCTGGCAAGGAAAACCTGCGGGAGCACAGAAAACATCTCCCATCGTGTTCTGGACATTGCACGGAGGTCTGCCAAGTGTTTGTATGAAGAAATTGATAGTTGTCCAAAATAACTTTCTATCGAATACTCTTGTGATGGGAAAAGTCAGGAAAGTGGTAAGGTAATGTTTTCTATCAGTTGGCGAGCTGCGCACACAATCCCAGTGTTGTACAGCTTCCTTCTTCACCTTTCCGATGCTGCCTCTCTCTCCGGCTCCCGGAGCCGAAGAAACGGCTTCTTCGCGCAAAGACGATTGTACCGGTCACAGTGCTCTCTTAGCGCGGCTTCTGCCGAAAGACGCCCGGGAGCGGCGCTTAGCTCCGGAGAGCATCGTCCCTTCGTCTTTAGCGTCTTTTGCGGTCTACATCCTAGCAGAAAGCTTTTCCACTCTGTCGGGCAAGGAAAACCTGCGGGAGCACAGAAAACATCTCCCATCGTGTTCTGGACATTGCACGGAGGTCTGCCAAGTGTTTGGCATAAAGAAAAGAAAAACTGTCCAAAACAGCTTCTTATCGAATATTCATGTGATTAGAAAAGTCAGGAGAATGGTAAGGTAATGTTTTCTATCAGTTGGCAAGTTGAGCGCACAATCCCAGGTTTGTGCAGCTTTCTTCTTCACCTTTCCGATGCTGCCGCTCTCTCCGGCTCCCGGAGCCGAAGAAACGGCTTCTTCGCGCAAAGACGATTGTACCGGTCCCAGTGCTCTCTTAGCGCGGCTTCTGCCGAAAGAAGCCCGGGAGCGGCGCTTAGCTCCGGAGAGCATCGTCCCTTCGCGTTTGGCGTCTTTTGTAGTCTACATTTTAGCAGATAGCGTTTCCACTCTGTCTGGCAAGGAAAACCTGCGGGAGCACAGAAAACATCTCCCATCGTGTTCTGGACATTGCACGGAGCTCTGCCAAGTGTTTGGCATAAAGAAAGGGAAAGCTGTCCAAAACAGCTTCCTATCGAAAATTCTTGTGATTGGAAAAATCAGGAAAGTGGTAAGGTAATGTTTTCTATCAGTTGGCAAGCTGCGCACACAATCCCAGTGTTGTACAGCTTCTTTCTTCACCTTTCCGATGCTGCCGCTCTCTCCGGCTCCCGGAGCCCAAGAAGCGGCTTCTTCGCGCAAAGACGATTGTACCGCTCACAGTGCTCTCTTAGCGCGGCTTCTGCCGAAAGAAGCCCGGGAGCGGCGCTTAGCTCCGGAGAGCATCGTCCCTTCGTCTTTAGCGTCTTTTGTGGTCTACATCCTAGCAGAAAGCTTTTCCACTCTGTCTGGCAAGGAAAACCTGCGGGAGCACAGAAAACATCTCCCATCGTGTTCTGGACATTGCACGGAGGTCTGCCAAGTGTTTGTATGAAGAAATTGATAGTTGTCCAAAATAACTTTCTATCGAATACTCTTGTGATGGGAAAATTCAGGAAAGTGGTAAGGTACTGATTTCTATCTGTTGGCAAGTTGAGCACACAATCCCAGTGTTGTACAGCTTCTTTCTTCACCTTTCCGATGCTGCCTCTCTCTCCGGCTCCCGGAGCCGAAGAAACGGCTTCTTCGCGCAAAGACGATTGTACCGGTCCCAGTGCTCTCTTAGCGCGGCTTCTGCCGAAAGAAGCCCGGGAGCGGCGCTTAGCTCCGGAGAGCATCGTCCCTTCGTCTTTAGCGTCTTTTGCGGTCTACATCCTAGCAGAAAGCTTTTCCTCTCTGTCTGGCAAGGAAAACCTGCGGGAGCACAGAAAACATCTCCCATCCTGTTCTGGACGTTGCACGGAGGTCTGCCAAGTGTTTGGCATAAAGAAAAGAAAAGCTGTCCAAAACAGCTTCTTATCGAATATTCATGTGATTAGAAAAGTCAGGAGAATGGTAAGGTAATGTTTTCTATCAGTTGGCAAGTTGAGCACACAATCCCAGGGTTGTGCAGCTTCCTTCTTCACCTTTCCGATGCTGCCGCTCTCTCCGGCTCCCGGAGCCGAAGAAGCGGCTTCTTCGCGCAAAGACGATTGTACCGCTCACAGTGCTCTTAGCGCCGCTTCTGCCGAAAGAAGCCCGGGAGCGGCGCTTAGCTCCGGAGAGCATCGTCCCTTCGTCTTTAGCGTCTTTTGTGGTCTACATCCTAGCAGAAAGCTTTTCCACTCTGTCGGGCAAGGAAAACCTGCGGGAGCACAGAAAACATCTCCCATCATGTTCTGGACGTTGCACGGACGTCTGCCAAGTGTTTGGCATAAAGAAAAGAAAAGCTGCCCAAAACAGCTTCTTATCGAATATTCATGTGATTAGAAAAGTCAGGAGAATGGTAAGGTACTGTTTCCTATCAGTTGGCAAGCTGCGCACACAATCCCAGTGTTGTACAGCTTCCTTCTTCACCTGAGCCGAAGAAGCGGCTTCTTCGCGCCAAGACGATTGTACCGGTCACAGTGCTCTCTTAGCGCCGCTTCTGCCGAAAGAAGCCCGGGAGCGGCGCTTAGCTCCGGAGAGCATCGTCCCTTCGCGTTTAGCGTCTTTTGTAGTCTACATTTTAGCAGATAGCGTTTCCACTCTGTCTGGCAAGGAAAACCTGCGGGAGCACAGAAAACATCTCCCATCGTGTTCTGGACATTGCACGGAGGTCTGCCAAGTGTTTTTATGAAGAAATTGATAGTTGTCCAAAATAACTTTCTATCGAATACTCTTGTGATGGGAAAAGTCAGGAAAGTGGTAAGGTAATGTTTTCTATCAGTTGGCGAGCTGCGCACACAATCCCAGTGTTGTACAGCTTCTTTCTTCACCTTTCCGATGCTGCCGCTCTCTCCGGCTCCCAGAGCCCAAGAAGCGGCTTCTTCGCGCAAAGACGATTGTACCGCTCACAGTGCTCTCTTAGCGCGGCTTCTGCCGAAAGAAGCCCGGGAGCGGCGCTTAGCTCCGGAGAGCATCGTCCCTTCGTCTTTAGCGTCTTTTGTGGTCTACATCCTAGCAGAAAGCTTTTCCACTCTGTCTGGCAAGGAAAACCTGCGGGAGCACAGAAAACATCTCCCATCGTGTTCTGGACATTGCACGGAGGTCTGCCAAGTGTTTGTATGAAGAAATTGATAGTTGTCCAAAATAACTTTCTATCGAATACTCTTGTGATGGGAAAATTCAGGAAAGTGGTAAGGTAATGTTTTCTATCAGTTGGCAAGCTGCGCACACAATCACAGTGTTGTAGAGCTTCTTTCTTCACCTTTCCGATGCTGCCTCTCTCTCCGGCTCCCGGAGCCGAAGAAACGGCTTCTTCGCGCAAAGACGATTGTACCGGTCCCAGTGCTCTCTTAGCGCGGCTTCTGCCGAAAGAAGCCCGGGAGCGGCGCTTAGCTCCGGAGAGCATCGTCCCTTCGTCTTTAGCGTCTTTTGTGGTCTACATCCTGGCAGAAAGCTTTTCCACTCTGTCTGGCAAGGAAAACCTGCGGGAGCACAGAAAACATCTCCCATCTTGTTCTGGACGTTGCACGGAGGTCTGCCATGTGTTTGGCATAAAGAAAAGAAAAGCTGTCCAAAACAGCTTCTTATCGAATATTCATGTGATTAGAAAAGTCAGGAGAATGGTAAGGTAATGTTTTCTATCAGTTGGCAAGTTGAGCACACAATCCCAGGGTTGTGCAGCTTCCTTCTTCACCTTTCCGATGCTGCCGCTCTCTCCGGCTCCCGGAGCCCAAGAAGCGGCTTCTTCGCGCAAAGACGATTGTACCGCTCACAGTGCTCTTAGCGCCGCTTCTGCCGAAAGAAGCCCGGGAGCGGCGCTTAGCTCCGGAGAGCATCGTCCCTTCGTCTTTAGCGTCTTTTGTGGTCTACATCCTAGCAGAAAGCTTTTCCACTCTGTCGGGCAAGGAAAACCTGCGGGAGCACAGAAAACATCTCCCATCATGTTCTGGACGTTGCACGGACGTCTGCCAAGTGTTTGGCATAAAGAAAAGAAAAGCTGTCCAAAACAGCTTCTTATCGAATATTCATGTGATTAGAAAAGTCAGGAGAATGGTAAGGTACTGTTTTCTATCAGTTGGCAAGCTGCGCACACAATCCCAGTGTTGTACAGCTTCCTTCTTCACCTGAGCCGAAGAAGCGGCTTCTTCGCGCAAAGACGATTGTACCGGTCACAGTGCTCTCTTAGCGCCGCTTCTGCCGAAAGAAGCCCGGGAGCGGCGCTTAGCTCCGGAGAGCATCGTCCCTTCGCGTTTAGCGTCTTTTGTAGTCTACATTTTAGCAGATAGCGTTTCCACTCTGTCTGGCAAGGAAAACCTGCGGGAGCACAGAAAACATCTCCCATCGTGTTCTGGACATTGCACGGAGGTCTGCCAAGTGTTTGTATGAAGAAATTGATAGCAGCCCAAAATAACTTTCTATCGAATACTCTTGTGATGGGAAAAGTCAGGAAAGTGGTAAGGTAATGTTTTCTATCAGTTGGCGAGCTGCGCACACAATCCCAGTGTTGTACAGCTTCCTTCTTCACCTTTCCGATGCTGCCTCTCTCTCCGGCTCCCGGAGCCGAAGAAACGGCTTCTTCGCGCAAAGACGATTGTACCGGTCCCAGTGCTCTCTTAGCGCGGCTTCTGCCGAAAGAAGCCCGGGAGCGGCGCTTAGCTCCGGAGAGCATCGTCCCTTCGTCTTTAGCGTCTTTTGTGGTCTACATCCTAGCAGAAAGCTTTTCCTCTCTGTCTGGCAAGGAAAACCTGCGGGAGCACAGAAAACATCTCCCATCCTGTTCTGGACGTTGCACGGAGGTCTGCCAATTGTTTGGCATAAAGAAAAGAAAAGCTGTCCAAAACAGCTTCTTATCGAATATTCATGTGATTAGAAAAGTCAGGAGAATGGTAAGGTAATGTTTTCTATCAGTTGGCAAGTTGAGCACACAATCCCAGGGTTGTGCAGCTTCCTTTTTCACCTTTCCGATGCTGCCGCTCTCTCCGGCTCCCGGAGCCGATGAAGCGGCTTCTTCGCGCAAAGACGATTGTACCGCTCACAGTGCTCTTAGCGCCGCTTCTGCCGAAAGAAGCCCGGGAGCGGCGCTCAGCTCCGGAGAGCATCGTCCCTTCGCGTTTGGCGTCTTTTGTAGTCTACATTTTAGCAGATAGCGTTTCCACTCTGTCTGGCAAGGAAAATCTGCGGGAGCACAGAAAACATCTCCCATCGTGTTCTGGACGTTGCACGGAGGTCTGCCAAGTGTTTGGCATAAAGAAAAGAAAAGCTGTCCAAAACAGCTTCTTATCGAATATTCATGTGATTAGAAAAGTCAGGAGAATGGTAAGGTACTGTTTTCTATCAGTTGGCAAGTTGAGCACACAATCCCAGTGTTGTACAGCTTCTTTCTTCACCTTTCCGATGCTGCCGCTCTCTCCGGCTCCCGGAGCCGAAGAAGCGGCTTCTTCGCGCAAAGACGATCGTACCGGTCACAGTGCTCTCTTAGCGCGGCTTCTGCCGAAAGAAGCCCGGGAGCGGCGATTAGCTCCGGAGAGCGTCGTCCCTTCGTCTTTAGCGTCTTTTGTGGTCTACATCCTAGCAGAAAGCTTTTCCACTCTGTCTGGCAAGGAAAACCTGCGGGAGCACAGAAAACATCTCCCATCGTGTTCTGGACATTGCACGGCGCTCTGCCAAGTGTTTGTATGAAGAAATTGATAGTTGTCCAAAATAACTTTCTATCGAATACTCCTGTGATGGGAAAAGTCAGGAAAGTGGTAAGGTAATGTTTTCTATCAGTTGGCGAGCTGCGCACACAATCCCAGTGTTGTACAGCTTCCTTCTTCACCTTTCCGATGCTGCCTCTCTCTCCGGCTCCCGGAGCCGAAGAAACGGCTTCTTCGCGCAAAGACGATTGTACCGGTCACAGTGCTCTCTTAGCGCGGCTTCTGCCGAAAGACGCCCGGGAGCGGCGCTTAGCTCCGGAGAGCATCGTCCCTTCGTCTTTAGCGTCTTTTGCGGTCTACATCCTAGCAGAAAGCTTTTCCACTCTGTCGGGCAAGGAAAACCTGCGGGAGCACAGAAAACATCTCCCATCGTGTTCTGGACATTGCACGGAGGTCTGCCAAGTGTTTGGCATAAAGAAAAGAAAAACTGTCCAAAACAGCTTCTTATCGAATATTCATGTGATTAGAAAAGTCAGGAGAATGGTAAGGTAATGTTTTCTATCAGTTGGCAAGTTGAGCGCAGAATCCCAGGTTTGTGCAGCTTTCTTCTTCACCTTTCCGATGCTGCCGCTCTCTCCGGCTCCCGGAGCCGAAGAAACGGCTTCTTCGCGCAAAGACGATTGTAGCGGTCCCAGTGCTCTCTTAGCGCGGCTTCTGCCGAAAGAAGCCCGGGAGCGGCGCTTAGCTCCGGAGAGCATCGTCCCTTCGCGTTTGGCGTCTTTTGTAGTCTACATTTTAGCAGATAGCGTTTCCACTCTGTCTGGCAAGGAAAACCTGCGGGAGCACAGAAAACATCTCCCATCGTGTTCTGGACATTGCACGGAGCTCTGCCAAGTGTTTGGCATAAAGAAAGGGAAAGCTGTCCAAAACAGCTTCCTATCGAAAATTCTTGTGATTGGAAAAATCAGGAAAGTGGTAAGGTAATGTTTTCTATCAGTTGGCAAGCTGCGCACACAATCCCAGTGTTGTACAGCTTCTTTCTTCACCTTTCCGATGCTGCCGCTCTCTCCGGCTCCCGGAGCCCAAGAAGCGGCTTCTTCGCGCAAAGACGATTGTACCGCTCACAGTGCTCTCTTAGCGCGGCTTCTGCCGAAAGAAGCCCGGGAGCGGCGCTTAGCTCCGGAGAGCATCGTCCCTTCGTCTTTAGCGTCTTTTGTGGTCTACATCCTAGCAGAAAGCTTTTCCACTCTGTCTGGCAAGGAAAACCTGCGGGAGCACAGAAAACATCTCCCATCGTGTTCTGGACATTGCACGGAGGTCTGCCAAGTGTTTGTATGAAGAAATTGATAGTTGTCCAAAATAACTTTCTATCGAATACTCTTGTGATGGGAAAATTCAGGAAAGTGGTAAGGTACTGATTTCTATCTGTTGGCAAGTTGAGCACACAATCCCAGTGTTGTACAGCTTCTTTCTTCACCTTTCCGATGCTGCCTCTCTCTCCGGCTCCCGGAGCCGAAGAAACGGCTTCTTCGCGCAAAGACGATTGTACCGGTCCCAGTGCTCTCTTAGCGCGGCTTCTGCCGAAAGAAGCCCGGGAGCGGCGCTTAGCTCCGGAGAGCATCGTCCCTTCGTCTTTAGCGTCTTTTGCGGTCTACATCCTAGCAGAAAGCTTTTCCTCTCTGTCTGGCAAGGAAAACCTGCGGGAGCACAGAAAACATCTCCCATCCTGTTCTGGACGTTGCACGGAGGTCTGCCAAGTGTTTGGCATAAAGAAAAGAAAAGCTGTCCAAAACAGCTTCTTATCGAATATTCATGTGATTAGAAAAGTCAGGAGAATGGTAAGGTAATGTTTTCTATCAGTTGGCAAGTTGAGCACACAATCCCAGGGTTGTGCAGCTTCCTTCTTCACCTTTCCGATGCTGCCGCTCTCTCCGGCTCCCGGAGCCGAAGAAGCGGCTTCTTCGCGCAAAGACGATTGTACCGCTCACAGTGCTCTTAGCGCCGCTTCTGCCGAAAGAAGCCCGGGAGCGGCGCTTAGCTCCGGAGAGCATCGTCCCTTCGTCTTTAGCGTCTTTTGTGGTCTACATCCTAGCAGAAAGCTTTTCCACTCTGTCGGGCAAGGAAAACCTGCGGGAGCACAGAAAACATCTCCCATCATGTTCTGGACGTTGCACGGAGGTCTGCCAAGTGTTTGGCATAAAGAAAAGAAAAGCTGTCCAAAACAGCTTCTTATCGAATATTCATGTGATTAGAAAAGTCAGGAGAATGGTAAGGTACTGTTTCCTATCAGTTGGCAAGCTGCGCACACAATCCCAGTGTTGTACAGCTTCCTTCTTCACCTGAGCCGAAGAAGCGGCTTCTTCGCGCCAAGACGATTGTACCGGTCACAGTGCTCTCTTAGCGCCGCTTCTGCCGAAAGAAGCCCGGGAGCGGCGCTTAGCTCCGGAGAGCATCGTCCCTTCGCGTTTAGCGTCTTTTGTAGTCTACATTTTAGCAGATAGCGTTTCCACTCTGTCTGGCAAGGAAAACCTGCGGGAGCACAGAAAACATCTCCCATCGTGTTCTGGACATTGCACGGAGGTCTGCCAAGTGTTTTTATGAAGAAATTGATAGTTGTCCAAAATAACTTTCTATCGAATACTCTTGTGATGGGAAAAGTCAGGAAAGTGGTAAGGTAATGTTTTCTATCAGTTGGCGAGCTGCGCACACAATCCCAGTGTTGTACAGCTTCTTTCTTCACCTTTCCGATGCTGCCGCTCTCTCCGGCTCCCAGAGCCCAAGAAGCGGCTTCTTCGCGCAAAGACGATTGTACCGCTCACAGTGCTCTCTTAGCGCGGCTTCTGCCGAAAGAAGCCCGGGAGCGGCGCTTAGCTCCGGAGAGCATCGTCCCTTCGTCTTTAGCGTCTTTTGTGGTCTACATCCTAGCAGAAAGCTTTTCCACTCTGTCTGGCAAGGAAAACCTGCGGGAGCACAGAAAACATCTCCCATCGTGTTCTGGACATTGCACGGAGGTCTGCCAAGTGTTTGTATGAAGAAATTGATAGTTGTCCAAAATAACTTTCTATCGAATACTCTTGTGATGGGAAAATTCAGGAAAGTGGTAAGGTAATGTTTTCTATCAGTTGGCAAGCTGCGCACACAATCACAGTGTTGTAGAGCTTCTTTCTTCACCTTTCCGATGCTGCCTCTCTCTCCGGCTCCCGGAGCCGAAGAAACGGCTTCTTCGCGCAAAGACGATTGTACCGGTCCCAGTGCTCTCTTAGCGCGGCTTCTGCCGAAAGAAGCCCGGGAGCGGCGCTTAGCTCCGGAGAGCATCGTCCCTTCGTCTTTAGCGTCTTTTGTGGTCTACATCCTGGCAGAAAGCTTTTCCACTCTGTCTGGCAAGGAAAACCTGCGGGAGCACAGAAAACATCTCCCATCTTGTTCTGGACGTTGCACGGAGGTCTGCCATGTGTTTGGCATAAAGAAAAGAAAAGCTGTCCAAAACAGCTTCTTATCGAATATTCATGTGATTAGAAAAGTCAGGAGAATGGTAAGGTAATGTTTTCTATCAGTTGGCAAGTTGAGCACACAATCCCAGGGTTGTGCAGCTTCCTTCTTCACCTTTCCGATGCTGCCGCTCTCTCCGGCTCCCGGAGCCCAAGAAGCGGCTTCTTCGCGCAAAGACGATTGTACCGCTCACAGTGCTCTTAGCGCCGCTTCTGCCGAAAGAAGCCCGGGAGCGGCGCTTAGCTCCGGAGAGCATCGTCCCTTCGTCTTTAGCGTCTTTTGTGGTCTACATCCTAGCAGAAAGCTTTTCCACTCTGTCGGGCAAGGAAAACCTGCGGGAGCACAGAAAACATCTCCCATCATGTTCTGGACGTTGCACGGACGTCTGCCAAGTGTTTGGCATAAAGAAAAGAAAAGCTGTCCAAAACAGCTTCTTATCGAATATTCATGTGATTAGAAAAGTCAGGAGAATGGTAAGGTACTGTTTTCTATCAGTTGGCAAGCTGCGCACACAATCCCAGTGTTGTACAGCTTCCTTCTTCACCTGAGCCCAAGAAGCGGCTTCTTCGCGCAAAGACGATTGTACCGGTCACAGTGCTCTCTTAGCGCCGCTTCTGCCGAAAGAAGCCCGGGAGCGGCGCTTAGCTCCGGAGAGCATCGTCCCTTCGCGTTTAGCGTCTTTTGTAGTCTACATTTTAGCAGATAGCGTTTCCACTCTGTCTGGCAAGGAAAACCTGCGGGAGCACAGAAAACATCTCCCATCGTGTTCTGGACATTGCACGGAGGTCTGCCAAGTGTTTGTATGAAGAAATTGATAGCAGCCCAAAATAACTTTCTATCGAATACTCTTGTGATGGGAAAAGTCAGGAAAGTGGTAAGGTAATGTTTTCTATCAGTTGGCGAGCTGCGCACACAATCCCAGTGTTGTACAGCTTCCTTCTTCACCTTTCCGATGCTGCCTCTCTCTCCGGCTCCCGGAGCCGAAGAAACGGCTTCTTCGCGCAAAGACGATTGTACCGGTCCCAGTGCTCTCTTAGCGCGGCTTCTGCCGAAAGAAGCCCGGGAGCGGCGCTTAGCTCCGGAGAGCATCGTCCCTTCGTCTTTAGCGTCTTTTGCGGTCTACATCCTAGCAGAAAGCTTTTCCTCTCTGTCTGGCAAGGAAAACCTGCGGGAGCACAGAAAACATCTCCCATCCTGTTCTGGACGTTGCACGGAGGTCTGCCAATTGTTTGGCATAAAGAAAAGAAAAGCTGTCCAAAACAGCTTCTTATCGAATATTCATGTGATTAGAAAAGTCAGGAGAATGGTAAGGTAATGTTTTCTATCAGTTGGCAAGTTGAGCACACAATCCCAGGGTTGTGCAGCTTCCTTTTTCACCTTTCCGATGCTGCCGCTCTCTCCGGCTCCCGGAGCCGATGAAGCGGCTTCTTCGCGCAAAGACGATTGTACCGCTCACAGTGCTCTTAGCGCCGCTTCTGCCGAAAGAAGCCCGGGAGCGGCGCTCAGCTCCGGAGAGCATCGTCCCTTCGCGTTTGGCGTCTTTTGTAGTCTACATTTTAGCAGATAGCGTTTCCACTCTGTCTGGCAAGGAAAATCTGCGGGAGCACAGAAAACATCTCCCATCGTGTTCTGGACGTTGCACGGAGGTCTGCCAAGTGTTTGGCATAAAGAAAAGAAAAGCTGTCCAAAACAGCTTCTTATCGAATATTCATGTGATTAGAAAAGTCAGGAGAATGGTAAGGTACTGTTTTCTATCAGTTGGCAAGTTGAGCACACAATCCCAGTGTTGTACAGCTTCTTTCTTCACCTTTCCGATGCTGCCGCTCTCTCCGGCTCCCGGAGCCGAAGAAGCGGCTTCTTCGCGCAAAGACGATCGTACCGGTCACAGTGCTCTCTTAGCGCGGCTTCTGCCGAAAGAAGCCCGGGAGCGGCGATTAGCTCCGGAGAGCGTCGTCCCTTCGTCTTTAGCGTCTTTTGTGGTCTACATCCTAGCAGAAAGCTTTTCCACTCTGTCTGGCAAGGAAAACCTGCGGGAGCACAGAAAACATCTCCCATCGTGTTCTGGACATTGCACGGAGCTCTGCCAAGTGTTTGTATGAAGAAATTGATAGTTGTCCAAAATAACTTTCTATCGAATACTCCTGTGATGGGAAAAGTCAGGAAAGTGGTAAGGTAATGTTTTCTATCAGTTGGCGAGCTGCGCACACAATCCCAGTGTTGTACAGCTTCCTTCTTCACCTTTCCGATGCTGCCTCTCTCTCCGGCTCCCGGAGCCGAAGAAACGGCTTCTTCGCGCAAAGACGATTGTACCGGTCACAGTGCTCTCTTAGCGCGGCTTCTGCCGAAAGACGCCCGGGAGCGGCGCTTAGCTCCGGAGAGCATCGTCCCTTCGTCTTTAGCGTCTTTTGCGGTCTACATCCTAGCAGAAAGCTTTTCCACTCTGTCGGGCAAGGAAAACCTGCGGGAGCACAGAAAACATCTCCCATCGTGTTCTGGACATTGCACGGAGGTCTGCCAAGTGTTTGGCATAAAGAAAAGAAAAACTGTCCAAAACAGCTTCTTATCGAATATTCATGTGATTAGAAAAGTCAGGAGAATGGTAAGGTAATGTTTTCTATCAGTTGGCAAGTTGAGCGCACAATCCCAGGTTTGTGCAGCTTTCTTCTTCACCTTTCCGATGCTGCCGCTCTCTCCGGCTCCCGGAGCCGAAGAAACGGCTTCTTCGCGCAAAGACGATTGTAGCGGTCCCAGTGCTCTCTTAGCGCGGCTTCTGCCGAAAGAAGCCCGGGAGCGGCGCTTAGCTCCGGAGAGCATCGTCCCTTCGCGTTTGGCGTCTTTTGTAGTCTACATTTTAGCAGATAGCGTTTCCACTCTGTCTGGCAAGGAAAACCTGCGGGAGCACAGAAAACATCTCCCATCGTGTTCTGGACATTGCACGGAGCTCTGCCAAGTGTTTGGCATAAAGAAAGGGAAAGCTGTCCAAAACAGCTTCCTATCGAAAATTCTTGTGATTGGAAAAATCAGGAAAGTGGTAAGGTAATGTTTTCTATCAGTTGGCAAGCTGCGCACACAATCACAGTGTTGTACAGCTTCTTTCTTCACCTTTCCGATGATGCCTCTCTCTCCGGCTCCCGGAGCCGAAGAAACGGCTTCTTCGCGCAAAGACGATTGTACCGGTCACAGTGCTCTCTTAGCGCGGCTTCTGCCGAAAGACGCCCGGGAGCGGCGCTTAGCTCCGGAGAGCATCGTCCCTTCGTCTTTAGCGTCTTTTGTGGTCTACATCCTGGCAGAAAGCTTTTCCACTCTGTCTGGCAAGGAAAACCTGCGGGAGCACAGAAAACATCTCCCATCTTGTTCTGGACGTTGCACGGAGGTCTGCCATGTGTTTGGCATAAAGAAAAGAAAAGCTGTCCAAAACAGCTTCTTATCGAATATTCATGTGATTAGAAAAGTCAGGAGAATGGTAAGGTAATGTTTTCTATCAGTTGGCAAGTTGAGCACACAATCCCAGGGTTGTGCAGCTTCCTTCTTCACCTTTCCGATGCTGCCGCTCTCTCCGGCTCCCGGAGCCGAAGAAGCGGCTTCTTCGCGCAAAGATGATTGTACCGCTCACAGTGCTCTTAGCGCCGCTTCTGCCGAAAGAAGCCCGAGAGCGGCGCTTAGCTCCGGAGAGCATCGTCCCTTCGTCTTTAGCGTCTTTTGTGGTCTACATCCTAGCAGAAAGCTTTTCCACTCTGTCGGGCAAGGAAAACCTGCGGGAGCACAGAAAACATCTCCCATCATGTTCTGGACGTTGCACGGACGTCTGCCAAGTGTTTGGCATAAAGAAAAGAAAAGCTGTCCAAAACAGCTTCTTATCGAATATTCATGTGATTAGAAAAGTCAGGAGAATGGTAAGGTACTGTTTTCTATCAGTTGGCAAGCTGCGCACACAATCCCAGTGTTGTACAGCTTCCTTCTTCACCTGAGCCGAAGAAGCGGCTTCTTCGCGCAAAGACGATTGTACCGGTCACAGTGCTCTCTTAGCGCCGCTTCTGCCGAAAGAAGCCCGGGAGCGGCGCTTAGCTCCGGAGAGCATCGTCCCTTCGTCTTTAGCGTCTTTTGTGGTCTACATCCTAGCAGAAAGCTTTTCCACTCTGTCTGGCAAGGAAAACCTGCGGGAGCACAGAAAATATCTCCCATCGTGTTCTGGACATTGCACGGAGGTCTGCCAAGTGTTTGGCATAAAGAAAAGAAAAACTGTCCAAAACAGGTTCTTATCGAATATTCATGTGATTAGAAAAGTCAGGAGAATGGTAAGGTAATGTTTTCTATCAGTTGGCAAGTTGAGCGCACAATCCCAGGGTTGTGCAGCTTTCTTCTTCACCTTTCCGATGCTGCCGCTCTCTCCGGCTCCCGGAGCCGAAGAAACGGCTTCTTCGCGCAAAGACGATGGTACCGCTCACAGTGCTCTCTTAGCGCGGCTTCTGCCGAAAGAAGCCCGGGAGCGGCGCTTAGCTCCGGAGAGCATCGTCCCTTCGCGTTTGGCGTCTTTTGTAGTCTACATTTTAGCAGATAGCGTTTCCACTCTGTCTGGCAAGGAAAACCTGCGGGAGCACAGAAAACATCTCCCATCGTGTTCTGGACATTGCACGGAGGTCTGCCAAGTGTTTGGCATAAAGAAAGGGAAAGCTGTCCAAAACAGCTTCCTATCGAAAATTCTTGTGATTGGAAAAATCAGGAAAGTGGTAAGGTAATGTTTTCTATCAGTTGGCAAGCTGCGCACACAATCCCAGTGTTGTACAGCTTCCTTCTTCACCTTTCCGATGCTGCCGCTCTCTCCGGCTCCCGGAGCCCAAGAAGCGGCTCCTTCGCGCAAAGACGATTGTACCGCTCACAGTGCTCTCTTAGCGCGGCTTCTGCCGAAAGAAGCCCGGGAGCGGCGCTTAGCTCCGGAGAGCATCGTCCCTTCGTCTTTAGCGTCTTTTGTGGTCTACATCCTAGCAGAAAGCTTTTCCACTCTGTCTGGCAAGGAAAACCTGCGGGAGCACAGAAAACATCTCCCATCGTGTTCTGGACATTGCACGGAGGTCTGCCAAGTGTTTGTATGAAGAAATTGATAGTTGTCCAAAATAACTTTCTATCGAATACACTTGTGATGGGAAAAGTCAGGAAAGTGGTAAGGTACTGATTTCTATCTGTTGGCAAGTTGAGCACACAATCCCAGTGTTGTACAGCTTCTTTCTTCACCTTTCCGATGCTGCCTCTCTCTCCGGCTCCCGGAGCCGAAGAAACGGCTTCTTCGCGCAAAGACGATTGTACCGCTCACAGTGCTCTCTTAGCGCGGCTTCTGCCGAAAGAAGCCCGGGAGCGGCTCTTAGCTCCGGAGAGCATCGTACCTTCGTCGTTAGCGTCTTTTGTGGTCTACATTTTAGCAGATAGCCTTTCCACTCTGTCTGGCAAGGAAAACCTGCGGGAGCACAGAAAACATCTCCCATCGTGTTCTGGACGTTGCACGGAGGTCTGCCAAGTGTTTGGCATAAAGAAAAGAAATCTGTCCAACACACCTTCTTATCGAATATTCATGTGATTAGAAAAGTCAGGAGAATGGTAAGGTAATGTTTTCTATCAGTTGGCAAGTTGAGCACACAATCCCAGTGTTGTACAGCTTCTTTCTTCACCTTTCCGATGCTGCCGCTATCTCCGGCTCCCGGAGCCGAAGAAGCGGCTTCCTCGCTCAAAGACGATTGTACCGGTCACAGTGCTCTCTTAGCGCGGCTTCTGCCGAAAGAAGCCCGGGAGCGGCGATTAGCTCCGGAGAGCATCGTCCCTTCGTCTTTAGCGTCTTTTGTGGTCTACATCCTAGCAGAAAGCTTTTCCACTCTGTCTGGCAAGGAAAACCTGCGGGAGCACAGAAAACATCTCCCATCGTGTTCTGGACATTGCACGGAGGTCTGCCAAGTGTTTGCATGAAGAAATTAGTAGTTGTCCAAAATAACTTTCTATCAAATATTCTTGTGATTGGAAAAGTCAGGAAAGTGGTAAGGTAATGTTCTCTATCAGTTGGCAAGTTGAGCACACAATCCCAGTGTTGGACAGCTTCCTTCTTCAGCTTTCCGATACTGCCGCTCTCTCCGGCTCCCGGAGCCCAAGAAGCGGCTTCTTCGCGCAAAGACGATTGTACCGGTCATAGTGCTCTCTTAGCGCGGCATCTGCCGAAAGAAGCCCGGGAGCGGCGCATAGCTCCGGAGAGCATCGTCCCTTCGTCTTTAGCGTCTTTTGTGGTCTACATCCTAGCAGAAAGCTTTTCCACTCTGTCTGGCAAGGAAAACCTGCGGGAGCACAGAAAACATCTCCCATCCTGTTCTGGACGTTGCACGGAGGTCTGCCAGGTGTTTGGCATGAAGAAAAGAAAAGCTGTCCAAAACAGCTTCTTATCGAATATTCATGTGATTAGAAAAGTCAGGAGAATGGTAAGGTACTGATTTCTATCTGTTGGCAAGTTGAGCACACAATCCCAGTGTTGTACAGCTTCTTTCTTCACCTTTCCGATGCTGCCGCTCTCTCCGGCTCCCGGAGCCGAAGAAGCGGCTTCTTCGCGCAAAGACGATTGTACCGGTTCCAGTGCTCTCTTAGCGCGGCTTCTGCCGAAAGATGCCCGGGAGCGGCGCTTAGCTCCGGAGAGCATCGTCCCTTCGTCTTTAGCGTCTTTTGTGGTCTACATCCTAGCAGAAAGCTTTTCCACTCTGTCTGGCAAGGAAAACCTGCGGGAGCAGAGAAAACATCTCCCATCCTGTTCTGGACGTTGCACGGAGGTCTGCCAAGTGTTTGCATGACGAAATTGATAGTTGTCCAAAATAACTTTCTATCGAATATTCTTGTGGTGGGAAAATTCAGGAAAGTGGTAAGGTAATGTTTTCTATCAGTTGGCGAGCTGCGCAAACAATCCCAGTGTTGTACATCTTCCTTCTTCACCTTTCCGATGCTGCCTCTCTCTCCGGCTCCCGGAGCCGAAGAAACAGCTTCTTCGCGCAAAGACGATTGTACCGGTCCAAGTGCTCTCTTAGCGCGGCTTCTGCCGAAAGAAGCCCGGGAGCGGCGCTTAGTTCCGGAGAGCATCGTCCCTTCGTCTTTAGCGTCTTTTGTGGTCTACATCCTAGCAGAAAGCTTTTCCACACTGTCTGGCAAGGAAAACCTGCGGGAGCACAGAAAACATCTCCCATCCTGCTCTGGACGTTGCACGGAGGTCTGCCAAGTGTTTGGCATAAAGAAAAGGAAAGCATTCCAAAACAGCTTCTTATCGAATATTCATGTGATTAGAAAAGTCAGGAGAATGGTAAGGTACTGTTTTCTATCAGTTGGCAAGCTGCGCACACAATCCCAGTGTTGTACAGCTTCCTTCTTCACCTGAGCCGAAGAAGCGGCTTCTTCGCGCAAAGACGATTGTACCGGTCACAGTGCTCTCTTAGCGCCGCTTCTGCCGAAAGAAGCCCGGGTGCGGCGCTTAGCTCCGGAGAGCATCGTACCTTCGCGTTTAGCGTCTTTTGTAGTCTACATTTTAGCAGAGCGCGTTTCCACTCTGTCTGGCAAGGAAAACCTGCGGGAGCACAGAAAACATCTCCCATCGTGTTCTGGACATTGCACGGAGGTCTGCCAAGTGTTTGGCATAAAGAAAGGAAAAGCTGTCCAAAACAGCTTCCTATCGAATATTCTGGTGATTGGAAAAGTCCGGAACGTGGTAAGGTATGGTTTTCTATCAGTTGGCAAGCTGCGCACACAATCCCAGTGTTGTACAGCTTCCTTCTTCACCTTTCCCATGCTGCCGCTCTCTCCGGCTCCCGGAGCCCAAGAAGCGGCTTCTTCGCGCAAAGACGATTGTACCGGTCATAGTGCTCTCTTAGTGCGGCATCTGCCGAAAGAAGCCCGGGAGCGGCGCATAGCTCCGGAGAGCATCGTCCCTTCGTCTTTAGCGTCTTTTGTGGTCTACATCCTAGCAGAAAGCTTTTCCACTCTGTCTGGCAAGAAAAACCTGCGGGAGCACAGAAAACATCTCCCATCCTGTTCTGGACGTTGCACGGAGGTCTGCCAAGTGTTTGGCATAAAGAAAAGAAAAACTGTCCAAAACAGCTTCTTATCGAATATTCATGTGACTGGAAAAGTCAGGAGAATGGTAAGGTACTGTTTTCTATCAGTTGGCAAGTTGAGCACACAATCCCAGTGTTGTACAGCTTCCTTCTTCACCTTTCCCATGTTGCCGCTCTCTCCGGGTCCCGGAGCCGAAGAAGCGGCTTCTTCGCGCAAAGACGATTGTACCGCTCACAGTGCTCTCTTAGTGCGGCTTCTGCCGAAAGACGCCCGGGAGCGGCGTTTAGCTCCGGAGAGCATCGTCCCTTCGTCTTTAGCGTCTTTTGTGGTCTACACCTTAGCAAATAGCGTTTCCAGTCTGTCTGGCAAAGAAAACCTGCGGGAGCACAGAAAACATCTCCCATCGTGTTGTAGACATTGCACGGAGGTCTGCCAAGTGTTTGCTTGAAGAAATTAATAGTTGTCCAAAATAACTTTCTATCAAATATTCTTGTGATTGGAAAAGTCAGGAAAGTGGTAAGGTAATGTTTTCTATCAGTTGGCAAGTTGAGCACACTATCCCAGTGTTGGACAGTTTCCTTCTTCACCTTTCCGATGTTGCCGCTCTCTCCGGCTCCCTGAGCCCAAGAAGCGGCTTCTTCGCGCAAAGACGATTGTACCGGTCATAGTGCTCTCTTAGCGCCGCTTCTGCCGAAAGAAGCCCGGGAGCGGCGCTTAGCTCTGGAGAGCATCGTATCTTCGTCTTTAGCGTCTTTTGTGGTCTACATCCTAGCAGAAAGCTTTTCCACTCTGTCTGGCAAGAAAAACCTGCGGGAGCACAGAAAACATCTCCCATCGTGTTCTGGACGTTGCAAGGAGCTCTGCCAAGTGTTTGGCATAAAGAAAGGAAAGGCTGTCCAAAACAGCTTCCTGTCGAATATTGTTGTGATTGGAAAAGTCAGGAAAGTTGTAAGGTAATGTTTTCTATCAGTTGGAAGCTGCGCACACAATCCCAGTGTTGTACAGCTTCCTTCTTCACCTTTCCGATACTGCCGCTCTCTCCGGCTCCCGGAGCCCAAGAAGCGGCTTCTTCGCGCAAAGACGATTGTACCGGTCATAGTGCTCTCTTAGTGCGGCATCGGCCGAAAGAATCCCGGGAGCGGCGCATAGCTCCGGAGAGCATCGTCCCGTCGTCTTTAGCGTCTTTTGTGGTCTACATCCTAGCAGAAAGCTTTTCCACTCTGTCTGGCAAGGAAAACCTGCGGGAGCACAGAAAACATCTCCCATCCTGTTCTGGACGTTGCACGGAGGTCTGCCAAGTGTTTGGCATAAAGAAAGGAAAAGCTGTCCAAAACAGCTTCTTATCGAATATTCATGCGAATAGAAAAGTCCGGAGAATGGTAAGGTACTGTTTTCTATCAGTTGGCAAGCTGCGCACACAATCCCAGTGTTGTACAGCTTCCTTCTTCACCTTTCCGATGCTGCCTCTCTCTCCGGCTCCCGGAGCCGAAGAAATGGCTTCTTCGCGCAAAGACGATTGTACCGCTCACAGTGCTCTCTTAGCGCGGCTTCTGCCGAAAGAAGCCCGGGAGCGGCGCTTAACTCCGGAGAGCATCGTACCTTCTTCTTTACCATCTATTGTGGTCTACATCCTAGCAGAAAGCTTTTCCACTCTGTGTGGCAAGGAAAACCTGCGGGAGCACGGAAAACATCTTCCATCCTGTTCTGGACGTTGCACGGAAGTCTGCCAAGTGTTTGGCATAAAGAAAAGAAAAGCTGTCCAAAGCAGCTTCTTATCGAATATTCATGTGACTCGAAAAGTCAGGAGAATGGTAAGGTACTGTTTTCTATCAGTTGGCAAGTTCAGCACACAATCCCAGTGTTGTACAGCTTCTTTCTTCACCTTTCCCATGTTGCCGCTCTCTCCGGCTCCCGGAGCCGAAGAAGCGGCTTCTTCGTGCAAAGACGATTGTACCGGTCACAGTGCTCTCTTAGCGCGGCTTCTGCCGAAAGAAGCCCGGGAGCGGCGCATAGCTCCGGAGAGCATCGTCCCTTCGTCTTTAGCGTCTTTTGTGGTCTACACTGCAGCAAATAGCATTTCCAGTCTGTCTGGCAAAGAAAAGCTGCGGGAGCACAGTAAACATCTCCCATCGTGTTCTGGACATTGCACGGAGGTCTGCCAAGTGTTTGCTTGAAGAAATTAATAGTTGTCCAAAATAACTTTCTATCAAATATTCTTGTGATATGAAAAGTCAGGAAAGTGGTAAGGTAATGTTCTCTATCAGTTGGCAAGTTGAGCACACAATCCCAGTGTTGGACATCTTCCTTCTTCAGCTTTCCGATACTGCCGCTCTCTCCGGCTCCCGGAGCCCAAGAAGCGGCTTCTTCGCGCAAAGACGATTGTACCGGTCATAGTGCTCTCTTAGCGCGGCATCTGCCGAAAGAAGCCCGGGAGCGGCGCATAGCTCCGGAGAGCATCGTCCCTTCGTCTTTAGCGTCTTTTGTGGTCTACATCCTAGCAGAAAGTATTTTCCACTCTGTCTGGCAAGGAAAACCTGCGGGAGCACAGAAAACATCTCCCATCCTGTTCTGGACGTTGCACGGAGGTCTGGCAGGTGTTTGGCATGAAGAAAAGAAAAGCTGTCCAAAACAGCTTCTTATCGAATATTCATGTGATTAGAAAAGTCAGGAGAATGGTAAGGTACTGTTTTCTATCAGTTGGCAAGTTGAGCACACAATCCCAGTGTTGTACAGCTTCTTTCTTCACCTTTCCGATGCTGCCGCTCTCTCCGGCTCCCGGAGCCGAAGAAGCGGCTTCTTCGCGCAAAGACGATTGTACCGCTCACAGTGCTCTCTTAGCGCGGCTTCTGCCGAAAGATGCCCGGGAGCGGCGCTTAGCTCCGGAGAGCATCGTCCCTTCGTCTTTAGCGTCTTTTGTGGTCTACATCCTAGCAGAAAGCTTTTCCACTCTGTCTGGCAAGGAAAACCTGCGGGAGCACAGAAAACATCTCCCATCCTGTTCTGGACGTTGCACGGAGGTCTGCCAAGTGTTTGCATGACGAAATTGATAGTTGTCCAAAATAACTTTCTATCGAATATTCTTGTGGTGGGAAAAGTCAGGAAAGTGGTAAGGTAATGTTTTCTATCAGTTGGCGAGCTGCGCAAACAATCCCAGTGTTGTACATCTTCCTTCTTCACCTTTCCGATGCTGCCTCTCTCTCCGGCTCCCGGAGCCGAAGAAACAGCTTCTTCGCGCAAAGACGATCGTACCGGTCCCAGTGCTCTCTTAGCGCGGCTTCTGCCGAAAGAAGCCCGGGAGCAGCGCTTAGTTCCGGAGAGCATCGTCCCTTCGTCTTTAGCGTCTTTTGTGGTCTACATCCTAGCAGAAAGCTTTTCCACTCTGTCTGGCAAGGAAAACCTGCGGGAGCACAGAAAACATCTCCCATCCTGTTCTGGACGTTGCACGGAGGTCTGCCAAGTGTTTGGCATAAAGAAAAGAAAAGCATTCCAAAACAACTTCTTATCGAATATTCATGTGATTAGAAAAGTCAGGAGAATGGTAAGGTACTGTTTTCTATCAGTTGGCAAGCTGCGCACACAATCCCAGTGTTGTACAGCTTCCTTCTTCACCTGAGCCGAAGAAGCGGCTTCTTCGCGCAAAGACGATTGTACCGGTCACAGTGCTCTCTTAGCGCCGCTTCTGCCGAAAGAAGCCCGGGTGCGGCGCTTAGCTCCGGAGAGCATCGTACCTTCGCGTTTAGCGTCTTTTGTAGTCTATATTTTAGCAGAGAGCGTTTCCACTCTGTCTGGCCAGCAAAACCTGTGGGAGCACAGAAAACATCTCCCATCGTGTTCTGGACATTGCACGGTGGTCTGCCAAGTGTTTGGCATAAAGAAAGGAAAAGCTGTCCAAAACAGCTTCCTATCGAATATTCTGGTGATTGGAAAAGTCCGGAAAGTGGTAAGGTATGGTTTTCTATCAGTTGGCAAGCTGCGCACACAATCCCAGTGTTGTACAGCTTCCTTCTTCACCTTTCCGATGGTGCCGCTCTCTCCGGCTCCCGGAGCCCAAGAAGCGGCTTCTTCGCGCAAAGACGATTGTACCGGTCATAGTGCTCTCTTAGCGCGGCATCTGCCGAAAGAAGCCTGGGAGCGGCGCATACCTCCGGAGAGCATCGTCCCTTCGTCTTTAGCGTCTTTTGTGGTCTACATCCTAGCAGAAAGCTTTTCCACTCTGTCTGGCAAGAAAAACCTGCGGGAGCACAGAAAACATCTCCCATCCTGTTCTGGACGTTGCACGGAGGTCTGCCAAGTGTTTGGCATAAAGAAAAGAAAAACTGTCCAAAACAGCTTCTTATCGAATATTCATGTGACTGGAAATTCAGGAGAATGGTAAGGTACTGTTTTCTATCAGTTGGCAAGTTGAGCACACAATCCCAGTGTTGGACAGCTTCCTTCTTCACCTTTCCCATGTTGCCGCTCCCTCCGGCTCCCGGAGCCGAAGATGCGGCTTCTTCGCGCAAAGACTATTGTACCTGTCACAGTGCTCTCTTAGCGCTGCTTCTCCCGAAAGACGCCCAGGAGCGGCTCTTAGCTCCGGAGAGCATCGTCCCTTCGTCTTTAGCGTCTTTTGTGGTCTACACCTTAGCAAATAGCGTTTCCAATCTGTCTGGCATAGAAAACCTGCGGGAGCACAGAAAACATCTCCCATCATGTTCTAGACATTGCACAGAGGTCTGCCAAGTGTTTGCATGAAGAAATTAATAGTTGTCCAAAATAACTTTCTATCAAATATTCTTTTGATTGGAAAAGTCAGGAAAGTGGTAAGGTAATGTTTTCTATCAGTTGGCAAGCTGCGCACACAATCCCAGTGTTGTACAGCTTCCTTCTTCACCTTTCCGATGCTGCCTCTCTCTCCGGCTCCCGGAGCCGAAGAAGCGGCTTCTTCGCGCAAAGACGATTGTACCGGTCACAGTGCTCTCTTAGCGCGGCTTCTGCCGAAAGACGCCCGGGAGCGGCGCTTAGCTCCGGAGAGCATCGTCCCTTCGTCTTTAGCGTCTTTTGTGGTCTACATCCTAGCAGAAAGCTTTTCCACTCTGTCTGGCAAGGAAAACCTGCGGGAGCACAGAAAACATCTCCCATCCTGTTCTGGACGTTGCACGGAGGTCTGCCAAGTGTTTGCATGAAGAAATTAATAGTTGTCCAAAATAACTTTGTATCGAATATTCTTGTGGTGGGAAAAGTCAGGAAAGTGGTAAGGTAATGTTTTCTATCAGTTGGCGAGCTGCGCACACAATCCCAGTGTTGTACAACTTCCTTCTTCACCTTTCCGATGCTGCCTCTCTCTCCGGCTCCCGGAGCCGAAGAAACGGCTTCTTCGCGCAAAGACGATTGTACCGGTCCCAGTGCTCTCTTAGCGCGGCTTCTGCCGAAAGAAGCCCGGGAGCGGCTCTTAGCTCCGGAGAGCATCGTCCCTTCGTCTTTAGCGTCTTTTGTGGTCTACATCCTAGCAGAAAGCTTTTCCAGTCTGTCGGGCAAGGAAAACTTGCGGGAGCACAGGAAATATCTCCCATCGTGTTCTGGACGTTGCACGGACGTCTGCCAAGTGTTTGGCATAAAGAAAAGAAAAGCTGTCCAAAACAGCTTCCTGTCGAATATTCATGTGACTTGAAAAGTCAGGAGAATGGTAAGGTACTATTTTCTATCAGTTGGCAAGTTCAGCACACAATCCCAGTGTTGTACAGCTTCTTTCTTCACCTTTCCCATGTTGCCGCTCTCTCCGGCTCCCGGAGCCGAAGAAGCGGCTTCTTCGTGCAAAGACGATTGTACCGGTCACAGTGCTCTCTTAGCGCGGCTTCTGCCGAAAGACGCCCGGGAGCGGCGCATAGCTCCGGAGAGCATCGTCCCTTCGTCTTTAGCGTCTTTTGTGGTCTACACCGCAGCAAATAGCGTTTCCAGTCTGTCTGGCAAAGAAAACCTGCGAAAGCACAGTAAACATCTCCCATCGTGTTCTGGACATTGCACGGAGGTCTGCCAAGTGTTTGCTTGAAGAAATTAATAGTTGTCCAAAATAACTTTCTATCAAATATTCTTGTGATTGGAAAAGTCAGGAAAGTGGTAAGGTAATGTTCTCTATCAGTTGGCAAGTTGAGCACACAATCCCAGTGTTGGACAGCTTCCTTCTTCTGCTTTTCGATACTGCCGCTCTCTCCGGCTCCCGGAGCCCAAGAAGCGGCTTCTTCGCGCAAAGACGATTGTACCGGTCATAGTGCTCTCTTAGCGCGGCATCTGCCGAAAGAAGCCCGGGAGCGGCGCATAGCTCCGGAGAGCATCGTCCCTTCGTCTTTAGCGTCTTTTGTGGTCTACATCCTAGCAGAAAGCTTTTCCACTCTGTCTGGCAAGGAAAACCTGCGGGAGCACAGAAAACATCTCCCATCCTGTTCTGGACGTTGCACGGAGGTCTGCCAGGTGTTTGGCATGAAGAAAAGGAAAGCTGTCCAAAACAGCTTCTTATCGAATATTCATGTGATTAGAAAAGTCAGGAGAATGGTAAGGTACTGTTTTCTATCAGTTGGCAAGTTGAGCACACAATCCCAGTGTTGTACAGCTTCTTTCTTCACCTTTCCGATGCTGCCGCTCTCTCCGGCTCCCGGAGCCGAAGAAGCGGCTTCTTCGCGCAAAGACGATTGTACCGGTTCCAGTGCTCTCTTAGCGCGGCTTCTGCCGAAAGATGCCCGGGAGCGGCGCTTAGCTCCGGAGAGCATCGTCCCTTCGTCTTTAGCGTCTTTTGTGGTCTACATCCTAGCAGAAAGCTTTTCCACTCTGTCTGGCAAGGAAAACCTGCGGGAGCAGAGAAAACATCTCCCATCCTGTTCTGGACGTTGCACGGAGGTCTGCCAAGTGTTTGCATGACGAAATTGATAGTTGTCCAAAATAAATTTCTATCGAATATTCTTGTGGTGGGAAAAGTCAGGAAAGTGGTAAGGTAATGTTTTCTATCAGTTGGCGAGCTGCGCAAACAATCCCAGTGTTGTACATCTTCCTTCTTCACCTTTCCGATGCTGCCTCTCTCTCCGGCTCCCGGAGCCGAAGAAACAGCTTCTTCGCGCAAAGACGATCGTACCGGTCCCAGTGCTCTCTTAGCGCCGCTTCTGCCGAAAGAAGCCCGGGAGCAGCGCTTAGTTCCGGAGAGCATCGTCCCTTCGTCTTTAGCGTCTTTTGTGGTCTACATCCTAGCAGAAAGCTTTTCCACTCTGTCTGGCAAGGAAAACCTGCGGGAGCACAGAAAACATCTCCCATCCTGTTCTGGACGTTGCACGGAGGTCTGCCAAGTGTTTGGCATAAAGAAAAGAAAAGCATTCCAAAACAGCTTCTTATCGAATATTCATGTGATTAGAAAAGTCAGGAGAATGGTAAGGTACTGTTTTCTATCAGTTGGCAAGCTGCGCACACAATCCCAGTGTTGTACAGCTTCCTTCTTCACCTGAGCCGAAGAAGCGGCTTCTTCGCGCAAAGACGATTGTACCGGTCACAGTGCTCTCTTAGCGCCGCTTCTGCCGAAAGAAGCCCGGGTGCGGCGCTTAGCTCCGGAGAGCATCGTACCTTCGCGTTTAGCGTCTTTTGTAGTCTACATTTTAGCAGAGAGCGTTTCCACTCTGTCTGGCCAGCAAAACCTGTGGGAGCACAGAAAACATCTCCCATCGTGTTCTGGACATTGCACGGAGGTCTGCCAAGTGTTGGGCATAAAGAAAGGAAAAGCTGTCCAAAACAGCTTCCTATCGAATATTCTGGTGATTGGAAAAGTCCGGAAAGTGGTAAGGTATGGTTTTCTATCAGTTGGCAAGCTGCGCACACAATCCCAGTGTTGTACAGCTTCCTTCTTCACCTTTCCGATGGTGCCGCTCTCTCCGGCTCCCGGAGCCCAAGAAGCGGCTTCTTCGCGCAAAGACGATTGTACCGGTCATAGTGCTCTCTTAGCGCGGCATCTGCCGAAAGAAGCCTGGGAGCGGCGCATAGCTCCGGAGAGCATCGTCCCTTCGTCTTTAGCGTCTTTTGTGGTCTACATCCTAGCAGAAAGCTTTTCCACTCTGTCTGGCAAGAAAAACCTGCGGGAGCACAGAAAACATCTCCCATCCTGTTCTGGACGTTGCACGGATGTCTGCCAAGTGTTTGGCATAAAGAAAAGAAAAACTGTCCAAAACAGCTTCTTATCGAATATTCATGTGACTGGAAAAGTCGGGAGAATGGTAAGGTACAGTTTTCTATCAGTTGGCAAGTTGAGCACACAATCCCAGTGTTGTACAGCTTCCTTCTTCACCTTTCCCATGTTGCCGCTCCCTCCGGCTCCCGGAGCCGAAGAAGCGGCTTCTTCGCGCAAAGACTATTGTACCGCTCACAGTGCTCTCTTAGCGCTGCTTCTCCCGAAAGACGCCCAGGAGCGGCTCTTAGCTCCGGAGAGCATCGTCCCTTCGTCTTTAGCGTCTTTTGTGGTCTACACCTTAGCAAATAGCGTTTCCAATCTGTCTGGCATAGAAAACCTGCGGGAGCACAGAAAACATCTCCCATCGTGTTCTAGACATTGCACGGAGGTCTGCCAAGTGTTTGCATGAAGAAATTAATAGTTGTCCAAAATAACTATCTATCAAATATTCTTTTGATTGGAAAAGTCAGGAAAGTGGTAAGGTAAGGTTTTCTATCATTTGGCAAGCTGCGCACACAATCCCAGTGTTGTACAGCTTCCTTCTTCACTTTTCCCATGCAGCCGCTCTCTCCGGCTCCCGGAGCCGAAGAAGCGGCTTCTTCGCGCAAAGACAATTGTACCGGTCACAGTGCTCTCTTAGCGCGGCTTCTGCCGAAAGACGCCCGGGAGCGGCGCTTAGCTCCGGAGAGCATCGTCCCTTCGTCTTTAGCGTCTTTTGTGGTCTACATCCTAGCAGAAAGCTTTTCCACTCTGTCTGGCAAGGAAAACCTGCGGGAGCACAGAAAACATCTCCCATCCTGTTCTGGACATTGCACGGAGGTCTGCCAAGTGTTTGCATGAAGAAATTAATAGTTGTCCAAAATAACTTTGTATCGAATATTCTTGTGGTGGGAAAAGTCAGGAAAGTGGTAAGGTAATGTTTTCTATCAGTTGGCGAGCTGCGCACACAATCCCAGTGTTGTACAACTTCCTTCTTCACCTTTCCGATGCTGCCTCTCTCTCCGGCTCCCGGAGCCGAAGAAACGGCTTCTTCGCGCAAAGACGATTGTACCGGTCCCAGTGCTCTCTTAGCGCGGCTTCTGCCGAAAGAAGCCCGGGAGCGGCTCTTAGCTCCGGAGAGCATCGTCCCTTCGTCTTTAGCGTCTTTTGTGGTCTACATCCTAGCAGAAAGCTTTTCCAGTCTGTCGGGCAAGGAAAACCTGCGGGAGCACAGGAAATATCTCCCATCGTGTTCTGGACGTTGCACGGAGGTCTGCCAAGTGTTTGGCATAAAGAAAAGAAAAGCTGTCCAAAACAGCTTCTTATCGAATATTCATGTGATTAGAAAAGTAAGGAGAATGCTAAGGTACTGTTTTCTATCAGTTGGCAAGCTGCGCACACAATCCCAGTGTTGTACAGCTTCCTTCTTCACCTGAGCCGAAGAAGCGGCTTCTTCGCGCAAAGACGATTGTACCGGTAACAGTGCCCTCTTAGCGCCGCTTCTGCCGAAAGAAGCCCGGGAGCGGTGCTTAGCTCCGGAGAGCATCGTCCCTTCGCGTTTAGCGTCTTTTGTAGTCTACATTTTAGCAGATAGCGTTTCCACTCTGTCTGGCAAGGAAAACCTGCGGGAGCACAGAAAACATCTCCCATCCTGTTCTGGACATTGCACGGAGGTCTGCCAAGTGTTTGGCATAAAGAAAGGAAAAGCTGACCAAAACAGCTTCCTATCGAATATTCTTGTGATTGGAAAATCAGGAAAGTGGTAAGGTGATGTTTTCTATCAGTTGGCAAGCTGCGCACTCAATCCCAGTGTTGTACAGCTTCCTTCTTCACCTTTCCCATGCTGCCGCTCTCTCCTGCTCCCGGAGCCGAAGAAGCGGCTTCTTCGCGCAAAGACGATTGTACCGCTCACAGTGCTCTTAGCGCCGCTTCTGCCGAAAGAAGCCCGGGAGCGGCGCTTAGCTCCGGAGAGCATCGTCCCTTCGTCTTTAGCGTCTTTTGTGGTCTACATCCTAGCAGAAAGCTTTTCCACTCTGTCGGGCAAGGAAAACCTGCGGGAGCACAGAATACATCTCCCATCGTGTTCTGGACGTTGCACGGAGGTCTGCCAAGTGTTTGGCATAAAGAAAAGAAAAGCTGTCCAAAACAGCTTCTTATCGAATATTCATGTGTTTAGAAAAGTCAGGAGAATGGTAAGGTAATATTTTCTATCAGTTGGCAAGTTGAGCACACAATCCCAGGGTTGTGCAGCTTCCCTCTTCACCTTTCCGATGCTGCCGCTCTCTCCGGCTCCCGGAGCCGAAGAAGCGGCTTCTTCGCGCAAAGACGATTGTACCGCTCACAGTGCTCTTAGCGCCGCTTCTGCCGAAAGAAGCCCGGGAGCGGCGATTAGCTCCGGAGAGCATCGTCCCTTCGCGTTTGGCGTCTTTTGTAGTCTACATTTTAGCAGATAGCGTTTCCACTCTGTCTGGCAAGGAAAACCTGCGGGAGCACAGAAAACATCTCCCATCGTGTTCTGGACGTTGCACGGACGTCTGCCAAGTGTTTGGCATAAAGAAAAGAAAAGCTGTCCAAAACAGCTTCTTATCGAATATTCATGTGATTAGAAAAGTCAGGAGAATGGTAAGGTACTGTTTTCTATCAGTTGGCAAGCTGCGCACACAATCCCAGTGTTGTACAGCTTCCTTCTTCTCCTGAGCCGAAGAAGCGGCTTCTTCGCGCAAAGACGATTGTACCGCTCACAGTGCTCTCTTAGCGCCGCTTCTGCCGAAAGAAGCCCGGGAGCGGCGCTTAGCTCCGGAGAGCATCGTCCCTTCGTCTTTAGCGTCTTTTGTGGTCTACATCCTAGCAGAAAGCTTTTCCATTCTGTCTGGCAAGGAAAACCTGCGGGAGCACAGAAAACATCTCCCATCGTGTTCTGGACGTTGCACGGAGGTCTGCCAATTGTTTGGCTTAAAGAAAAGAAAAGCTGTCCAAAACAGCTTCTTATCTAATATTCATGTGATTATAAAAGTCAGGAGAATATAAGGTACTGTTTTCTATCAGTTGGCAAGTTGAGCACACAATCCCAGTGTTGTACAGCTTCCTTCTTCACCTGAGCCGAAGAAGCGGCTTCTTCGCGCAAAGACGATTGTACCGGTCACAGTGTTCTCTTAGCGCCGCTTCTGCCGAAAGAAGCCCGGGAGCGGCGCTTAGCTCCGGAGAGCATCGTCCCTTCGTCTTTAGCGTCTTTTCTGGTCTACACCTTAGCAAATAGCGTTTCCAGTCTGTCTGGCAAAGAAAACCTGCGGGAGCACAGAAAACATCTCCCATCGTGTTCTGGACATTGCACGGAGCTCTGCCAAGTGTTTGCAAGAAGAAATTAATAGTTGTCCAAAATAAATTTCTATCAAATATTCTTGTGATTGGAAAAGCCAGGAAAGTGGTAAGGTACTCATTACTATCAGTTGGCTAGTTGAGCACACAATCCCAGTGTTGTAGAGCTTCCTTCTTCACCTTTCCGATGCTGCCGCTCTCTCCGGCTCCCTGCGCCCAAGAAGCGGCTTCTTCGCGCAAAGACGATTGTACCGCTCACAGTGCTCTCTTAGCGCGGCTTCTGCCGAAAGAAGCCCGGGAGCGGCGCATAGCTACGGAGAGCATCGTCCCTTCGCGTTTGGCGTCTTTTGTAGTCTACATTTTAGCAGATAGCGTTTCCACTCTGTCTGGCAAGGAAAATCTGCGGGAGCACAGAAAACATCTCCCATCGTGTTCTGGACATTGCACGGAGCTCTGCCAAGTGTTTGGCATAAAGAAAGGGAAAGCTGTCCAAAACAGCTTCCTATCGAAAATTCATGTGATTGGAAAAATCAGGAGAATGGTAAGGTAATGTTTTCTATCAGTTGGCAAGTTGAGCACACAATCCCAGGGTTGTGCAGCTTCCCTCTTCACCTTTCCGATGCTGCCGCTCTCTCCGGCTCCCGGAGCCGAAGAAGCGGCTTCTTCGCGCAAAGACGATTGTACCGCTCACAGTGCTCTCTTAGTGCCGCTTCTGCCGAAAGAAGCCCGGGAGCGGCGCATAGCTCCGGAGAGCATCGTCCCTTCGCGTTTGGCGTCTTTTGTAGTCTACATTTTAGCAGATAGCGTTTCCACTCTGTCTGGCAAGGAAAACCTGCGGGAGCACAGAAAACATCTCCCATCGTGTTCTGGACGTTGCACGGAGCTCTGCCAAGTGTTTGGCATAAAGAAAGGGAAAGCTGTCCAAAACAGCTTCCTATCGAAAATTCTTGTGATTGGAAAAATCAGGAAAGTGGTAAGGTAATGTTTTCTATCAGTTGGCAAGCTGCGCACACAATCCCAGTGTTGTACAGCTTCCTTCTTCACCTTTCCGATGCTGCCGCTCTCTCCGGCTCCCTGAGTCCAAGAAGCGGCTTCTTCGCGCAAAGACGATTGTACCGCTCACAGTGCTCTCTTAGTGCGGCTTCCGCCGAAAGACGCCCGGGAGCGGCGCTTAGCTCCGGAGAGCATCGTACCTTCGTCTTTAGCGTCTTTTGTGGTCTACATCCTAGCAGAAAGCTTTTCCACTCTGTCGGGCAAGGAAAACCTGCGGGAGCACAGAAAACATCTCCCATCGTGTTCTGGACTTTGCACGGAGGTCTGCCAAGTGTTTGGCATAAAGAAAAGAAAAAATGTCCAAAACAGCTTCTTATCGAATATTCATGTGATTAGAAAAGTCAGGAAAGTGGTAAGGTAATGTTTTCTATCAGTTGGCAAGCTGCGCACACAATCCCAGTGTTGTACAGCTTCCTTCTTCACCTTTCCGATGCTGCCACTCTCTCCGGCTCCCTGCGCCCAAGAAGCGGCTTCTTCGCGCAAAGACGATTGTACCGGTCATAGTGCTCTCTTAGCGCGGCATCTGCCGAAAGAAGCCCGGGAGCGGCGATTAGCTCCGGAGAGCATCGTCCCTTCGTCTTTAGCGTCTTTTGTGGTCTACACCTTAGCAAATAGCGTTTCCAGTCTGTCTGGCAAGGAAAACCTGCGGGAGCACAGAAAACATCTCCCATCGTGTTCTGGAGGTTGCACGGAGGTCTGCCAAGTGTTTGGCATAAAGAAAAGAAATCTGTCCAAAACAGCTTCTTATCGAATATTCATGTGATTAGAAAAGTCAGGAGAATGGTTAGGTACTGTTTTCTATCAGTTGGCAAGTTGAGCACACAATCCCAGTGTTGTACAGCTTCTTTCTTCACCTTTCCCATGCTGCCGCTCTCTCCGGCTCCCGGAGCCGAAGAAGCGGCTTCTTCGCGCAAAGACCATCGTACCGGTCACAGTGCTCTCTTAGTGCGGCTTCTGCCGAAAGAAGCCCGGGAGCGGCGCATAGCTCCGGAGAGCATCGTCCCTTCGTCTTTAGCGTCTTTTGTGGTCTACACCTTAGCAAATAGCGTTTCCAGTCTGTCTGGCAAAGAAAACCTGCGGGAGCACAGAAAACATCTCCCATCGTGTTCTGGACATTGCACGGAGCTCTGCCAAGTGTTTGCAAGAAGAAATTAATAGTTGTCCAAAATAACTTTCTATCAAATATTCTTGTGATTGGAAAAGTCAGGAAAGTGGTAAGGTACTCATTTCTATCAGTTGGCTAGTTGAGCACACAATCCCAGTGTTGTAGAGCTTCCTTCTTCACCTTTCCGATGCTGCCGCTCTCTCCGGCTCCCGGAGCCGAAGATGCGGCTTCTTCGCGCAAAGACGATTGTACCGATCACAGTGCTCTCTTAGCGCGGCTTCTGCCAAAAGACGCCCGGGAGTGGCGCTTAGCTCCGGAGAGCATCGTCCCTTCGTCTTTAGCGTCTTTTGTGGTCTACATCCTGGCAGAAAGCGTTTCCACTCTGTCTGGCAAGGAAAACCTGCAGGAGCACAGAAAACATCTCCCATCGTGTTCTGGACGTTGCACGGAGGTCTGCCAAGTGTTTGGCATAAAGAGCTGAAAAGCTGTCCAAAACAGCTTCTTATCGAATATTCATGTGATTAGAAAAGTCAGGAGAATGGTAAGGTACTGTTTTCTATCAGTTGGCAAGCTGCGCACACAATCCCAGTGTTGTACAGCTTCCTTCTTCACCTGAGCCGAAGAAGCGGCTTCTTCGCGCAAAGACGATTGTACCGGTCACAGTGCTCTCTTAGCGCCGCTTCTGCCGAAAGAAGCCCGGGAGCGGCGCTTAGCTCCGGAGAGCATCGTCCCTTCGCGTTTAGCGTCTTTTGTAGTCTACATTTTAGCAGATAGCGTTTCCACTCTGTCTGGCAAGGAAAACCTGCGGGAGCACAGAAAACATCTCCCATCGTGTTCTGGACATTGCACGGATCTCTGCCAAGTGTTTGTATGAAGAAATTGATAGTTGTCCAAAATAACTTTCTATCGAATACTCTTGTGATGGGAAAAGTCAGGAAAGTGGTAAGGTAATGTTTTCTATCAGTTGGCGAGCTGCGCACACAATCCCAGTGTTGTACAGCTTCCTTCTTCACCTTTCTGATGCTGCCTCTCTCTCCGGCTCCCGGAGCCGAAGAAGCGGCTTCTTCGCGCAAAGACGATTGTACCGGTCCCAGTGCTCTCTTAGCGCGGCTTCTGCCGAAAGAAGCCCGGGAGCGGCGCTTAGCTCCGGAGAGCACCGTCCCTTCGTCTTTAGCGTCTTTTGTGGTCTACATCCTGGCAGAAAGCTTTTCCACTCTGTCGGGCAAGGAAAACCTGCGGGAGCACAGAAAACATCTCCCATCCTGTTCTGGACGTTGCACGGAGGTCTGCCAAGTGTTTGGCATAAAGAAAAGAAAAACTGTCCAAAACAGCTTCTTATCGAATATTCATGTGAGTAGAAAAGTCAGGAGAATGGTAAGGTAATGTTTTCTATCAGTTGGCAAGCTGCGCACACAATCCCAGTGTTGTACAGCTTCCTTCTTCACCTTTCCGATGCTGCCACTCTCTCCGGCTCCCTGCGCCCAAGAAGCGGCTTCTTCGCGCAAAGACGATTGTACCGGTCATAGTGCTCTCTTAGCGCGGCATCTGCCGAAAGAAGCCCGGGAGCGGCGATTAGCTCCGGAGAGCATCGTCCCTTCGTCTTTAGCGTCTTTTGTGGTCTACACCTTAGCAAATAGCGTTTCCAGTCTGTCTGGCAAGGAAAACCTGCGGGAGCACAGAAAACATCTCCCATCGTGTTCTGGACATTGCACGGAGGTCTGCCAAGTGTTTGGCATAAAGAAAAGAAATCTGTCCAAAACAGCTTCTTATCGAATATTCATGTGATTAGAAAAGTCAGGAGAATGGTAAGGTACTGTTTTCTATCAGTTGGCAAGTTGAGCACACAATCCCAGTGTTGTACAGCTTCTTTCTTCACCTTTCCGATGCTGCCTCTCTCTCCGGCTCCCGGAGCCGAAGAAGCGGCTTCTTCGCGCAAAGACGATCGTACCGGTCACAGTGCTCTCTTAGTGCGGCTTCTGCCGAAAGACGCCCGGGAGCGGCGCATAGCTCCGGAGAGCATCGTCCCTTCGTCTTTAGCGTCTTTTGTGGTCTACACCTTAGCAAATAGCGTTTCCAGTCTGTCTGGCAAAGAAAACCTGCGGGAGCACAGAAAACATCTCCCATCGTGTTCTGGACATTGCACGGAGGTCTGCCAAGTGTTTGCAAGAAGAAATTAATAGTTGTCCAAAATAACTTTCTATCATATATTCTTGTGATTGGAAAAGTCAGGAAAGTGGTAAGGTACTCATTTCTATCAGTTGGCTAGTTGAGCACACAATCCCAGTGTTGTAGAGCTTCCTTCTTCACCTTTCCGATGCTGCCGCTCTCTCCGGCTCCCTGCGCCCAAGAAGCGGCTTCTTCGCGCAAAGACGATTGTACCGCTCACAGTGCTCTCTTAGCGCGGCTTCTGCCGAAAGAAGCCCGGGAGCGGCGCTTAGCTCCGGAGAGCATCGTCCCTTCGCGTTTGGCGTCTTTTGTAGTCTACATTTTAGCAGATAGCGTTTCCACTCTGTCTGGCAAGGAAAACCTGCGGGAGCACAGAAAACATCTCCCATCGTGTTCTGGACGTTGCACGGACGTCTGCCAAGTGTTTGGCATAAAGAAAAGAAAAGCTGTCCAAAACAGCTTCTTATCGAATATTCATGTGATTAGAAAAGTCAGGAGAATGGTAAGGTACTGTTTTCTATCAGTTTGCAAGCTGCGCACACAATCCCAGTGTTGTACAGCTTCCTTTATCACCTGAGCCGAAGAAGCGGCTTCTTCGCGCAAAGACGATTGTACCGGTCCCAGTGCTCTCTTAGCGCCGCTTCTGCCGAAAGAAGCCCGGGAGCGGCGCTTAGCTCCGGAGAGCATCGTCCCTTCGCGTTTAGCGTCTTTTGTAGTCTACATTTTAGCAGATAGCGTTTCCACTCTGTCTGGCAAGGAAAACCTGCGGGAGCACAGAAAACATCTCCCATCGTGTTCTGGACATTGCACGGAGGTCTGCCAAGTGTTTTTATGAAGAAATTGATAGTTGTCCAAAATAACTTTCTATCGAATACTCTTGTGATGGGAAAAGTCAGGAAAGTGGTAAGGTAATGTTTTCTATCAGTTGGCGAGCTGCGCACACAATCCCAGTGTTGTACAGCTTCTTTCTTCACCTTTCCGATGCTGCCGCTCTCTCCGGCTCCCGGAGCCCAAGAAGCGGCTTCTTCGCGCAAAGACGATTGTACCGCTCACAGTGCTCTCTTAGCGCGGCTTCTGCCGAAAGAAGCCCGGGAGCGGCGCTTAGCTCCGGAGAGCATCGTCCCTTCGTCTTTAGCGTCTTTTGTGGTCTACATCCTAGCAGAAAGCTTTTCCACTCTGTCTGGCAAGGAAAACCTGCGGGAGCACAGAAAACATCTCCCATCGTGTTCTGGACATTGCACGGAGGTCTGCCAAGTGTTTGTATGAAGAAATTGATAGTTGTCCAAAATAACTTTCTATCGAATACTCTTGTGATGGGAAAATTCAGGAAAGTGGTAAGGTAATGTTTTCTATCAGTTGGCAAGCTGCGCACACAATCACAGTGTTGTAGAGCTTCTTTCTTCACCTTTCCGATGCTGCCTCTCTCTCCGGCTCCCGGAGCCGAAGAAACGGCTTCTTCGCGCAAAGACGATTGTACCGGTCCCAGTGCTCTCTTAGCGCGGCTTCTGCCGAAAGAAGCCCGGGAGCGGCGCTTAGCTCCGGAGAGCATCGTCCCTTCGTCTTTAGCGTCTTTTGTGGTCTACATCCTGTCAGAAAGCTTTTCCACTCTGTCGGGCAAGGAAAACCTGCGGGAGCACAGAAAACATCTCCCATCTTGTTCTGGACGTTGCACGGAGGTCTGCCATGTGTTTGGCATAAAGAAAAGAAAAGCTGTCCAAAACAGCTTCTTATCGAATATTCATGTGATTAGAAAAGTCAGGAGAATGGTAAGGTACTGTTTTCTATCAGTTGGCAAGTTGAGCGCACAATCCCAGGGTTGTGCAGCTTTCTTCTTCACCTTTCCGATGCTGCCGCTCTCTCCGGCTCCCGGAGCCGAAGAAGCGGCTTCTTCGCGCAAAGACGATTGTACCGCTCACAGTGCTCTCTTAGTGCCGCTTCTGCCGAAAGAAGCCCGGGAGCGGCGCATAGCTCCGGAGAGCATCGTCCCTTCGCGTTTGGCGTCTTTTGTAGTCTACATTTTAGCAGATAGCGTTTCCACTCTGTCTGGCAAGGAACATCTGCGGGAGCACAGAAAACATCTCCCATCGTGTTCTGGACGTTGCACGGAGGTCTGCCAAGTGTTTGGCATAAAGAAAAGAAAAGCTGTCCAAAACAGCTTCTTATCGAATATTCATGTGATTAGAAAAGTCAGGAGAATGGTAAGGTACTGTTTTCTATCAGTTGGCAAGTTGAGCACAAAATCCCAGTGTTGTACAGCTTCTTTCTTCACCTTTCCGATGCTGCCGCTCTCTCCGGCTCCCGGAGCCGAAGAAGCGGCTTCTTCGCTCAAAGACGATCGTACCGGTCACAGTGCTCTCTTAGCGCGGCTTCTGCCGAAAGAAGCCCGGGAGCGGCGATTAGCTCCGGAGAGCGTCGTCCCTTCGTCTTTAGCGTCTTTTGTGGTCTACATCCTAGCAGAAAGCTTTTCCACTCTGTCTGGCAAGGAAAACCTGCGGGAGCACAGAAAACATCTCCCATCGTGTTCTGGACATTGCACGGAGGTCTGCCAAGTGTTTGTATGAAGAAATTGATAGTTGTCCAAAATAACTTTCTATCGAATACTCCTGTGATGGGAAAAGTCAGGAAAGTGGTAAGGTAATGTTTTCTATCAGTTGGCGAGCTGCGCACACAATCCCAGTGTTGTACAGCTTCCTTCTTCACCTTTCCGATGCTGCCTCTCTCTCCGGCTCCCGGAGCCGAAGAAACGGCTTCTTCGCGCAAAGACGATTGTACCGGTCACAGTGCTCTCTTAGCGCGGCTTCTGCCGAAAGACGCCCGGGAGCGGCGCTTAGCTCCGGAGAGCATCGTCCCTTCGTCTTTAGCGTCTTTTGCGGTCTACATCCTAGCAGAAAGCTTTTCCACTCTGTCGGGCAAGGAAAACCTGCGGGAGCACAGAAAACATCTCCCATCGTGTTCTGGACATTGCACGGAGGTCTGCCAAGTGTTTGGCATAAAGAAAAGAAAAACTGTCCAAAACAGCTTCTTATCGAATATTCATGTGATTAGAAAAGTCAGGAGAATGGTAAGGTAATGTTTTCTATCAGTTGGCAAGTTGAGCGCACAATCCCAGGGTTGTGCAGCTTTCTTCTTCACCTTTCCGATGCTGCCGCTCTCTCCGGCTCCCGGAGCCGAAGAAACGGCTTCTTCGCGCAAAGACGATTGTACCGGTCCCAGTGCTCTCTTAGCGCGGCTTCTGCCGAAAGAAGCCCGGGAGCGGCGCTTAGCTCCGGAGAGCATCGTCCCTTCGCGTTTGGCGTCTTTTGTAGTCTACATTTTAGCAGATAGCGTTTCCACTCTGTCTGGCAAGGAAAACCTGCGGGAGCACAGAAAACATCTCCCATCGTGTTCTGGACATTGCACGGAGCTCTGCCAAGTGTTTGGCATAAAGAAAGGGAAAGCTGTCCAAAACAGCTTCCTATCGAAAATTCTTGTGATTGGAAAAATCAGGAAAGTGGTAAGGTACTGTTTTCTATCAGTTGGCAAGCTGCGCACACAATCCCAGTGTTGTAGAGCTTCTTTCTTCACCTTTCCGATGCTGCCTCTCTCTCCGGCTCCCGGAGCCCAAGAAGCGGCTTCTTCGCGCAAAGACGATTGTACCGCTCACAGTGCTCTCTTAGCGCGGCTTCTGCCGAAAGAAGCCCGGGAGCGGCGCTTAGCTCCGGAGAGCATCGTCCCTTCGTCTTTAGCGTCTTTTGTGGTCTACATCCTAGCAGAAAGCTTTTCCACTCTGTCTGGCAAGGAAAACCTGCGGGAGCACAGAAAACATCTCCCATCGTGTTCTGGACATTGCACGGAGGTCTGCCAAGTGTTTGTATGAAGAAATTGATAGTTGTCCAAAATAACTTCTTATCGAATACTCTTGTGATGGGAAAATTCAGGAAAGTGGTAAGGTAATGTTTTCTATCAGTTGGCAAGCTGCGCACACAATCACAGTGTTGTAGAGCTTCTTTCTTCACCTTTCCGATGATGCCTCTCTCTCCGGCTCCCGGAGCCGAAGAAACGGCTTCTTCGCGCAAAGACGATTGTACCGGTCCCAGTGCTCTCTTAGCGCGGCTTCTGCCGAAAGAAGCCCGGGAGCGGCGCTTAGCTCCGGAGAGCATCGTCCCTTCGTATTTAGCGTCTTTTGTGGTCTACATCCTGGCAGAAAGGTTTTCCACTCTGTCTGGCAAGGAAAACCTGCGGGAGCACAGAAAACATCTCCCATCTTGTTCTGGACGTTGCACGGAGGTCTGCCATGTGTTTGGCATAAAGAAAAGAAAAGCTGTCCAAAACAGCTTCTTATCGAATATTCATGTGATTAGAAAAGTCAGGAGAATGGTAAGGTAATGTTTTCTATCAGTTGGCAAGTTGAGCACACAATCCCAGTGTTGTGCAGCTTCCTTCTTCACCTTTCCGATGCTGCCGCTCTCTCCGGCTCCCGGAGCCGAAGAAGCGGCTTCTTCGCGCAAAGACGATTGTACCGCTCACAGTGCTCTTAGCGCCGCTTCTGCCGAAAGAAGCCCGGGAGCGGCGCTTAGCTCCGGAGAGCATCGTCCCTTCGTCTTTAGCGTCTTTTGTGGTCTACATCCTAGCAGAAAGCTTTTCCACTCTGTCGGGCAAGGAAAACCTGCGGGAGCACAGAAAACATCTCCCATCATGTTCTGGACGTTGCACGGACGTCTGCCAAGTGTTTGGCATAAAGAAAAGAAAAGCTGTCCAAAACAGCTTCTTATCGAATATTCATGTGATTAGAAAAGTCAGGAGAATGGTAAGGTACTGTTTTCTATCAGTTGGCAAGCTGCGCACACAATCCCAGTGTTGTACAGCTTCCTTCTTCACCTGAGCCGAAGAAGCGGCTTCTTCGCGCAAAGACGATTGTACCGGTCACAGTGCTCTCTTAGCGCCGCTTCTGCCGAAAGAAGCCCGGGAGCGGCGCTTAGCTCCGGAGAGCATCGTCCCTTCGCGTTTAGCGTCTTTTGTAGTCTACATTTTAGCAGATAGCGTTTCCACTCTGTCTGGCAAGGAAAACCTGCGGGAGCACAGAAAACATCTCCCATCGTGTTCTGGACATTGCACGGAGGTCTGCCAAGTGTTTGGCATAAAGAAAAGAAAAACTGTCCAAAACAGCTTCTTATCGAATATTCATGTGATTAGAAAAGTCAGGAGAATGGTAAGGTAATGTTTTCTATCAGTTGGCAAGCTGCGCACACAATCCCAGTGTTGTAGAGCTTCCTTCTTCACCTTTCCGATGCTGCCACTCTCTCCGGCTCCCTGCGCCCAAGAAGCGGCTTCTTCGCGCAAAGACGATTGTACCGGTCATAGTGCTCTCTTAGCGCGGCATCTGCCGAAAGAAGCCCGGGAGCGGCGATTAGCTCCGGAGAGCATCGTCCCTTCGTCTTTAGCGTCTTTTGTGGTCTACACCTTAGCAAATAGCGTTTCCAGTCTGTCTGGCAAGGAAAACCTGCGGGAGCACAGAAAACATCTCCCATCGTGTTCTGGACATTGCACGGAGGTCTGCCAAGTGTTTGCAAGAAGAAATTAATAGTTGTCCAAAATAACTTTCTATCATATATTCTTGTGATTGGAAAAGTCAGGAAAGTGGTAAGGTACTCATTTCTATCAGTTGGCTAGTTGAGCACACAATCCCAGTGTTGTAGAGCTTCCTTCTTCACCTTTCCGATGCTGCCGCTCTCTCCGGCTCCCTGCGCCCAAGAAGCGGCTTCTTCGCGCAAAGACGATTGTACCGCTCACAGTGCTCTCTTAGCGCGGCTTCTGCCGAAAGAAGCCCGGGAGCGGCGCTTAGCTCCGGAGAGCATCGTCCCTTCGCGTTTGGCGTCTTTTGTAGTCTACATTTTAGCAGATAGCGTTTCCACTCTGTCTGGCAAGGAAAACCTGCGGGAGCACAGAAAACATCTCCCATCGTGTTCTGGACGTTGCACGGACGTCTGCCAAGTGTTTGGCATAAAGAAAAGAAAAGCTGTCCAAAACAGCTTCTTATCGAATATTCATGTGATTAGAAAAGTCAGGAGAATGGTAAGGTACTGTTTTCTATCAGTTTGCAAGCTGCGCACACAATCCCAGTGTTGTACAGCTTCCTTTATCACCTGAGCCGAAGAAGCGGCTTCTTCGCGCAAAGACGATTGTACCGGTCCCAGTGCTCTCTTAGCGCCGCTTCTGCCGAAAGAAGCCCGGGAGCGGCGCTTAGCTCCGGAGAGCATCGTCCCTTCGCGTTTAGCGTCTTTTGTAGTCTACATTTTAGCAGATAGCGTTTCCACTCTGTCTGGCAAGGAAAACCTGCGGGAGCACAGAAAACATCTCCCATCGTGTTCTGGACATTGCACGGAGGTCTGCCAAGTGTTTTTATGAAGAAATTGATAGTTGTCCAAAATAACTTTCTATCGAATACTCTTGTGATGGGAAAAGTCAGGAAAGTGGTAAGGTAATGTTTTCTATCAGTTGGCGAGCTGCGCACACAATCCCAGTGTTGTACAGCTTCTTTCTTCACCTTTCCGATGCTGCCGCTCTCTCCGGCTCCCGGAGCCCAAGAAGCGGCTTCTTCGCGCAAAGACGATTGTACCGCTCACAGTGCTCTCTTAGCGCGGCTTCTGCCGAAAGAAGCCCGGGAGCGGCGCTTAGCTCCGGAGAGCATCGTCCCTTCGTCTTTAGCGTCTTTTGTGGTCTACATCCTAGCAGAAAGCTTTTCCACTCTGTCTGGCAAGGAAAACCTGCGGGAGCACAGAAAACATCTCCCATCGTGTTCTGGACATTGCACGGAGGTCTGCCAAGTGTTTGTATGAAGAAATTGATAGTTGTCCAAAATAACTTTCTATCGAATACTCTTGTGATGGGAAAATTCAGGAAAGTGGTAAGGTAATGTTTTCTATCAGTTGGCAAGCTGCGCACACAATCACAGTGTTGTAGAGCTTCTTTCTTCACCTTTCCGATGCTGCCTCTCTCTCCGGCTCCCGGAGCCGAAGAAACGGCTTCTTCGCGCAAAGACGATTGTACCGGTCCCAGTGCTCTCTTAGCGCGGCTTCTGCCGAAAGAAGCCCGGGAGCGGCGCTTAGCTCCGGAGAGCATCGTCCCTTCGTCTTTAGCGTCTTTTGTGGTCTACATCCTGTCAGAAAGCTTTTCCACTCTGTCGGGCAAGGAAAACCTGCGGGAGCACAGAAAACATCTCCCATCTTGTTCTGGACGTTGCACGGAGGTCTGCCATGTGTTTGGCATAAAGAAAAGAAAAGCTGTCCAAAACAGCTTCTTATCGAATATTCATGTGATTAGAAAAGTCAGGAGAATGGTAAGGTACTGTTTTCTATCAGTTGGCAAGTTGAGCGCACAATCCCAGGGTTGTGCAGCTTTCTTCTTCACCTTTCCGATGCTGCCGCTCTCTCCGGCTCCCGGAGCCGAAGAAGCGGCTTCTTCGCGCAAAGACGATTGTACCGCTCACAGTGCTCTCTTAGTGCCGCTTCTGCCGAAAGAAGCCCGGGAGCGGCGCATAGCTCCGGAGAGCATCGTCCCTTCGCGTTTGGCGTCTTTTGTAGTCTACATTTTAGCAGATAGCGTTTCCACTCTGTCTGGCAAGGAACATCTGCGGGAGCACAGAAAACATCTCCCATCGTGTTCTGGACGTTGCACGGAGGTCTGCCAAGTGTTTGGCATAAAGAAAAGAAAAGCTGTCCAAAACAGCTTCTTATCGAATATTCATGTGATTAGAAAAGTCAGGAGAATGGTAAGGTACTGTTTTCTATCAGTTGGCAAGTTGAGCACAAAATCCCAGTGTTGTACAGCTTCTTTCTTCACCTTTCCGATGCTGCCGCTCTCTCCGGCTCCCGGAGCCGAAGAAGCGGCTTCTTCGCTCAAAGACGATCGTACCGGTCACAGTGCTCTCTTAGCGCGGCTTCTGCCGAAAGAAGCCCGGGAGCGGCGATTAGCTCCGGAGAGCGTCGTCCCTTCGTCTTTAGCGTCTTTTGTGGTCTACATCCTAGCAGAAAGCTTTTCCACTCTGTCTGGCAAGGAAAACCTGCGGGAGCACAGAAAACATCTCCCATCGTGTTCTGGACATTGCACGGAGGTCTGCCAAGTGTTTGTATGAAGAAATTGATAGTTGTCCAAAATAACTTTCTATCGAATACTCCTGTGATGGGAAAAGTCAGGAAAGTGGTAAGGTAATGTTTTCTATCAGTTGGCGAGCTGCGCACACAATCCCAGTGTTGTACAGCTTCCTTCTTCACCTTTCCGATGCTGCCTCTCTCTCCGGCTCCCGGAGCCGAAGAAACGGCTTCTTCGCGCAAAGACGATTGTACCGGTCACAGTGCTCTCTTAGCGCGGCTTCTGCCGAAAGACGCCCGGGAGCGGCGCTTAGCTCCGGAGAGCATCGTCCCTTCGTCTTTAGCGTCTTTTGCGGTCTACATCCTAGCAGAAAGCTTTTCCACTCTGTCGGGCAAGGAAAACCTGCGGGAGCACAGAAAACATCTCCCATCGTGTTCTGGACATTGCACGGAGGTCTGCCAAGTGTTTGGCATAAAGAAAAGAAAAACTGTCCAAAACAGCTTCTTATCGAATATTCATGTGATTAGAAAAGTCAGGAGAATGGTAAGGTAATGTTTTCTATCAGTTGGCAAGTTGAGCGCACAATCCCAGGGTTGTGCAGCTTTCTTCTTCACCTTTCCGATGCTGCCGCTCTCTCCGGCTCCCGGAGCCGAAGAAACGGCTTCTTCGCGCAAAGACGATTGTACCGGTCCCAGTGCTCTCTTAGCGCGGCTTCTGCCGAAAGAAGCCCGGGAGCGGCGCTTAGCTCCGGAGAGCATCGTCCCTTCGCGTTTGGCGTCTTTTGTAGTCTACATTTTAGCAGATAGCGTTTCCACTCTGTCTGGCAAGGAAAACCTGCGGGAGCACAGAAAACATCTCCCATCCTGTTCTGGACATTGCACGGAGCTCTGCCAAGTGTTTGGCATAAAGAAAGGGAAAGCTGTCCAAAACAGCTTCCTATCGAAAATTCTTGTGATTGGAAAAATCAGGAAAGTGGTAAGGTACTGTTTTCTATCAGTTGGCAAGCTGCGCACACAATCCCAGTGTTGTAGAGCTTCTTTCTTCACCTTTCCGATGCTGCCTCTCTCTCCGGCTCCCGGAGCCCAAGAAGCGGCTTCTTCGCGCAAAGACGATTGTACCGCTCACAGTGCTCTCTTAGCGCGGCTTCTGCCGAAAGAAGCCCGGGAGCGGCGCTTAGCTCCGGAGAGCATCGTCCCTTCGTCTTTAGCGTCTTTTGTGGTCTACATCCTAGCAGAAAGCTTTTCCACTCTGTCTGGCAAGGAAAACCTGCGGGAGCACAGAAAACATCTCCCATCGTGTTCTGGACATTGCACGGAGGTCTGCCAAGTGTTTGTATGAAGAAATTGATAGTTGTCCAAAATAACTTCTTATCGAATACTCTTGTGATGGGAAAATTCAGGAAAGTGGTAAGGTAATGTTTTCTATCAGTTGGCAAGCTGCGCACACAATCACAGTGTTGTAGAGCTTCTTTCTTCACCTTTCCGATGATGCCTCTCTCTCCGGCTCCCGGAGCCGAAGAAACGGCTTCTTCGCGCAAAGACGATTGTACCGGTCCCAGTGCTCTCTTAGCGCGGCTTCTGCCGAAAGAAGCCCGGGAGCGGCGCTTAGCTCCGGAGAGCATCGTCCCTTCGTATTTAGCGTCTTTTGTGGTCTACATCCTGGCAGAAAGCTTTTCCACTCTGTCTGGCAAGGAAAACCTGCGGGAGCACAGAAAACATCTCCCATCTTGTTCTGGACGTTGCACGGAGGTCTGCCATGTGTTTGGCATAAAGAAAAGAAAAGCTGTCCAAAACAGCTTCTTATCGAATATTCATGTGATTAGAAAAGTCAGGAGAATGGTAAGGTAATGTTTTCTATCAGTTGGCAAGTTGAGCACACAATCCCAGGGTTGTGCAGCTTCCTTCTTCACCTTTCCGATGCTGCCGCTCTCTCCGGCTCCCGGAGCCGAAGAAGCGGCTTCTTCGCGCAAAGACGATTGTACCGCTCACAGTGCTCTTAGCGCCGCTTCTGCCGAAAGAAGCCCGGGAGCGGCGCTTAGCTCCGGAGAGCATCGTCCCTTCGTCTTTAGCGTCTTTTGTGGTCTACATCCTAGCAGAAAGCTTTTCCACTCTGTCGGGCAAGGAAAACCTGCGGGAGCACAGAAAACATCTCCCATCAGGTTCTGGACGTTGCACGGACGTCTGCCAAGTGTTTGGCATAAAGAAAAGAAAAGCTGTCCAAAACAGCTTCTTATCGAATATTCATGTGATTAGAAAAGTCAGGAGAATGGTAAGGTACTGTTTTCTATCAGTTGGCAAGCTGCGCACACAATCCCAGTGTTGTACAGCTTCCTTCTTCACCTGAGCCGAAGAAGCGGCTTCTTCGCGCAAAGACGATTGTACCGGTCACAGTGCTCTCTTAGCGCCGCTTCTGCCGAAAGAAGCCCGGGAGCGGCGCTTAGCTCCGGAGAGCATCGTCCCTTCGCGTTTAGCGTCTTTTGTAGTCTACATTTTAGCAGATAGCGTTTCCACTCTGTCTGGCAAGGAAAACCTGCGGGAGCACAGAAAACATCTCCCATCGTGTTCTGGACATTGCACGGAGGTCTGCCAAGTGTTTGGCATAAAGAAAAGAAAAACTGTCCAAAACAGCTTCTTATCGAATATTCATGTGATTAGAAAAGTCAGGAGAATGGTAAGGTAATGTTTTCTATCAGTTGGCAAGCTGCGCACACAATCCCAGTGTTGTAGAGCTTCCTTCTTCACCTTTCCGATGCTGCCACTCTCTCCGGCTCCCTGCGCCCAAGAAGCGGCTTCTTCGCGCAAAGACGATTGTACCGGTCATAGTGCTCTCTTAGCGCGGCATCTGCCGAAAGAAGCCCGGGAGCGGCGATTAGCTCCGGAGAGCATCGTCCCTTCGTCTTTAGCGTCTTTTGTGGTCTACACCTTAGCAAATAGCGTTTCCAGTCTGTCTGGCAAGGAAAACCTGCGGGAGCACAGAAAACATCTCCCATCGTGTTCTGGACATTGCACGGAGGTCTGCCAAGTGTTTGGCATAAAGAAAAGAAATCTGTCCAAAACAGCTTCTTATCGAATATTCATGTGATTAGAAAAGTCAGGAGAATGGTAAGGTACTGTTTTCTATCAGTTGGCAAGTTGAGCACACAATCCCAGTGTTGTACAGCTTCTTTCTTCACCTTTCCGATGCTGCCTCTCTCTCCGGCTCCCGGAGCCGAAGAAGCGGCTTCTTCGCGCAAAGACGATCGTACCGGTCACAGTGCTCTCTTAGTGCGGCTTCTGCCGAAAGACGCCCGGGAGCGGCGCATAGCTCCGGAGAGCATCGTCCCTTCGTCTTTAGCGTCTTTTGTGGTCTACACCTTAGCAAATAGCGTTTCCAGTCTGTCTGGCAAAGAAAACCTGCGGGAGCACAGAAAACATCTCCCATCGTGTTCTGGACATTGCACGGAGGTCTGCCAAGTGTTTGCAAGAAGAAATTAATAGTTGTCCAAAATAACTTTCTATCATATATTCTTGTGATTGGAAAAGTCAGGAAAGTGGTAAGGTACTCATTTCTATCAGTTGGCTAGTTGAGCACACAATCCCAGTGTTGTAGAGCTTCCTTCTTCACCTTTCCGATGCTGCCGCTCTCTCCGGCTCCCTGCGCCCAAGAAGCGGCTTCTTCGCGCAAAGACGATTGTACCGCTCACAGTGCTCTCTTAGCGCGGCTTCTGCCGAAAGAAGCCCGGGAGCGGCGCTTAGCTCCGGAGAGCATCGTCCCTTCGCGTTTGGCGTCTTTTGTAGTCTACATTTTAGCAGATAGCGTTTCCACTCTGTCTGGCAAGGAAAACCTGCAGGAGCACAGAAAACATCTCCCATCGTGTTCTGGACGTTGCACGGACGTCTGCCAAGTGTTTGGCATAAAGAAAAGAAAAGCTGTCCAAAACAGCTTCTTATCGAATATTCATGTGATTAGAAAAGTCAGGAGAATGGTAAGGTACTGTTTTCTATCAGTTTGCAAGCTGCGCACACAATCCCAGTGTTGTACAGCTTCCTTTATCACCTGAGCCGAAGAAGCGGCTTCTTCGCGCAAAGACGATTGTACCGGTCCCAGTGCTCTCTTAGCGCCGCTTCTGCCGAAAGAAGCCCGGGAGCGGCGCTTAGCTCCGGAGAGCATCGTCCCTTCGCGTTTAGCGTCTTTTGTAGTCTACATTTTAGCAGATAGCGTTTCCACTCTGTCTGGCAAGGAAAACCTGCGGGAGCACAGAAAACATCTCCCATCGTGTTCTGGACGTTGCACGGAGGTCTGCCAAGTGTTTTTATGAAGAAATTGATAGTTGTCCAAAATAACTTTCTATCGAATACTCTTGTGATGGGAAAAGTCAGGAAAGTGGTAAGGTAATGTTTTCTATCAGTTGGCGAGCTGCGCACACAATCCCAGTGTTGTACAGCTTCTTTCTTCACCTTTCCGATGCTGCCGCTCTCTCCGGCTCCCGGAGCCCAAGAAGCGGCTTCTTCGCGCAAAGACGATTGTACCGCTCACAGTGCTCTCTTAGCGCGGCTTCTGCCGAAAGAAGCCCGGGAGCGGCGCTTAGCTCCGGAGAGCATCGTCCCTTCGTCTTTAGCGTCTTTTGTGGTCTACATCCTAGCAGAAAGCTTTTCCACTCTGTCTGGCAAGGAAAACCTGCGGGAGCACAGAAAACATCTCCCATCGTGTTCTGGACATTGCACGGAGGTCTGCCAAGTGTTTGTATGAAGAAATTGATAGTTGTCCAAAATAACTTTCTATCGAATACTCTTGTGATGGGAAAATTCAGGAAAGTGGTAAGGTAATGTTTTCTATCAGTTGGCAAGCTGCGCACACAATCACAGTGTTGTAGAGCTTCTTTCTTCACCTTTCCGATGCTGCCTCTCTCTCCGGCTCCCGGAGCCGAAGAAACGGCTTCTTCGCGCAAAGACGATTGTACCGGTCCCAGTGCTCTCTTAGCGCGGCTTCTGCCGAAAGAAGCCCGGGAGCGGCGCTTAGCTCCGGAGAGCATCGTCCCTTCGTCTTTAGCGTCTTTTGTGGTCTACATCCTGTCAGAAAGCTTTTCCACTCTGTCTGGCAAGGAAAACCTGCGGGAGCACAGAAAACATCTCCCATCTTGTTCTGGACGTTGCACGGAGGTCTGCCATGTGTTTGGCATAAAGAAAAGAAAAGCTGTCCAAAACAGCTTCTTATCGAATATTCATGTGATTAGAAAAGTCAGGAGAATGGTAAGGTACTGTTTTCTATCAGTTGGCAAGTTGAGCGCACAATCCCAGGGTTGTGCAGCTTTCTTCTTCACCTTTCCGATGCTGCCGCTCTCTCCGGCTCCCGGAGCCGAAGAAGCGGCTTCTTCGCGCAAAGACGATTGTACCGCTCACAGTGCTCTCTTAGTGCCGCTTCTGCCGAAAGAAGCCCGGGAGCGGCGCATAGCTCCGGAGAGCATCGTCCCTTCGCGTTTGGCGTCTTTTGTAGTCTACATTTTAGCAGATAGCGTTTCCACTCTGTCTGGCAAGGAAAATCTGCGGGAGCACAGAAAACATCTCCCATCGTGTTCTGGACGTTGCACGGAGGTCTGCCAAGTGTTTGGCATAAAGAAAAGAAAAGCTGTCCAAAACAGCTTCTTATCGAATATTCATGTGATTAGAAAAGTCAGGAGAATGGTAAGGTACTGTTTTCTATCAGTTGGCAAGTTGAGCACAAAATCCCAGTGTTGTACAGCTTCTTTCTTCACCTTTCCGATGCTGCCGCTCTCTCCGGCTCCCGGAGCCGAAAAAGCGGCTTCTTCGCTCAAAGACGATCGTACCGGTCACAGTGCTCTCTTAGCGCGGCTTCTGCCGAAAGAAGCCCGGGAGCGGCGATTAGCTCCGGAGAGCGTCGTCCCTTCGTCTTTAGCGTCTTTTGTGGTCTACATCCTAGCAGAAAGCTTTTCCACTCTGTCTGGCAAGGAAAACCTGCGGGAGCACAGAAAACATCTCCCATCATGTTCTGGACATTGCACGGAGGTCTGCCAAGTGTTTGTATGAAGAAATTGATAGTTGTCCAAAATAACTTTCTATCGAATACTCCTGTGATGGGAAAAGTCAGGAAAGTGGTAAGGTAATGTTTTCTATCAGTTGGCGAGCTGCGCACACAATCCCAGTGTTGTACAGCTTCCTTCTTCACCTTTCCGATGCTGCCTCTCTCTCCGGCTCCCGGAGCCGAAGAAACGGCTTCTTCGCGCAAAGACGATTGTACCGGTCACAGTGCTCTCTTAGCGCGGCTTCTGCCGAAAGACGCCCGGGAGCGGCGCTTAGCTCCGGAGAGCATCGTCCCTTCGTCTTTAGCGTCTTTTGCGGTCTACATCCTAGCAGAAAGCTTTTCCACTCTGTCGGGCAAGGAAAACCTGCGGGAGCACAGAAAACATCTCCCATCGTGTTCTGGACATTGCACGGAGGTCTGCCAAGTGTTTGGCATAAAGAAAAGAAAAACTGTCCAAAACAGCTTCTTATCGAATATTCATGTGATTAGAAAAGTCAGGAGAATGGTAAGGTAATGTTTTCTATCAGTTGGCAAGTTGAGCGCACAATCCCAGGGTTGTGCAGCTTTCTTCTTCACCTTTCCGATGCTGCCGCTCTCTCCGGCTCCCGGAGCCGAAGAAGCGGCTTCTTCGCGCAAAGACGATTGTACCGGTCCCAGTGCTCTCTTAGCGCGGCTTCTGCCGAAAGAAGCCCGGGAGCGGCGCTTAGCTCCGGAGAGCATCGTCCCTTCGCGTTTGGCGTCTTTTGTAGTCTACATTTTAGCAGATAGCGTTTCCACTCTGTCTGGCAAGGAAAACCTGCGGGAGCACAGAAAACATCTCCCATCGTGTTCTGGACATTGCACGGAGCTCTGCCAAGTGTTTGGCATAAAGAAAGGGAAAGCTGTCCAAAACAGCTTCCTATCGAAAATTCTTGTGATTGGAAAAATCAGGAAAGTGGTAAGGTACTGTTTTCTATCAGTTGGCAAGCTGCGCACACAATCCCAGTGTTGTAGAGCTTCTTTCTTCACCTTTCCGATGCTGCCTCTCTCTCCGGCTCCCGGAGCCCAAGAAGCGGCTTCTTCGCGCAAAGACGATTGTACCGCTCACAGTGCTCTCTTAGCGCGGCTTCTGCCGAAAGAAGCCCGGGAGCGGCGCTTAGCTCCGGAGAGCATCGTCCCTTCGTCTTTAGCGTCTTTTGTGGTCTACATCCTAGCAGAAAGCTTTTCCACTCTGTCTGGCAAGGAAAACCTGCGGGAGCACAGAAAACATCTCCCATCGTGTTCTGGACATTGCACGGAGGTCTGCCAAGTGTTTGTATGAAGAAATTGATAGTTGTCCAAAATAACTTCTTATCGAATACTCTTGTGATGGGAAAATTCAGGAAAGTGGTAAGGTAATGTTTTCTATCAGTTGGCAAGCTGCGCACACAATCACAGTGTTGTAGAGCTTCTTTCTTCACCTTTCCGATGATGCCTCTCTCTCCGGCTCCCGGAGCCGAAGAAACGGCTTCTTCGCGCAAAGACGATTGTACCGGTCCCAGTGCTCTCTTAGCGCGGCTTCTGCCGAAAGAAGCCCGGGAGCGGCGCTTAGCTCCGGAGAGCATCGTCCCTTCGTATTTAGCGTCTTTTGTGGTCTACATCCTGGCAGAAAGCTTTTCCACTCTGTCTGGCAAGGAAAACCTGCGGGAGCACAGAAAACATCTCCCATCTTGTTCTGGACGTTGCACGGAGGTCTGCCATGTGTTTGGCATAAAGAAAAGAAAAGCTGTCCAAAACAGCTTCTTATCGAATATTCATGTGATTAGAAAAGTCAGGAGAATGGTAAGGTAATGTTTTCTATCAGTTGGCAAGTTGAGCACACAATCCCAGGGTTGTGCAGCTTCCTTCTTCACCTTTCCGATGCTGCCGCTCTCTCCGGCTCCCGGAGCCGAAGAAGCGGCTTCTTCGCGCAAAGACGATTGTACCGCTCACAGTGCTCTTAGCGCCGCTTCTGCCGAAAGAAGCCCGGGAGCGGCGCTTAGCTCCGGAGAGCATCGTCCCTTCGTCTTTAGCGTCTTTTGTGGTCTACATCCTAGCAGAAAGCTTTTCCACTCTGTCGGGCAAGGAAAACCTGCGGGAGCACAGAAAACATCTCCCATCATGTTCTGGACGTTGCACGGAGGTCTGCCAAGTGTTTGGCATAAAGAAAAGAAAAGCTGTCCAAAACAGCTTCTTATCGAATATTCATGTGATTAGAAAAGTCAGGAGAATGGTAAGGTACTGTTTTCTATCAGTTGGCAAGCTGCGCACACAATCCCAGTGTTGTACAGCTTCCTTCTTCACCTGAGCCGAAGAAGCGGCTTCTTCGCGCAAAGACGATTGTACCGGTCACAGTGCTCTCTTAGCGCCGCTTCTGCCGAAAGAAGCCCGGGAGCGGCGCTTAGCTCCGGAGAGCATCGTCCCTTCGCGTTTAGCGTCTTTTGTAGTCTACATTTTAGCAGATAGCGTTTCCACTCTGTCTGGCAAGGAAAACCTGCGGGAGCACAGAAAACATCTCCCATCGTGTTCTGGACATTGCACGGAGGTCTGCCAAGTGTTTGGCATAAAGAAAAGAAAAACTGTCCAAAACAGCTTCTTATCGAATATTCATGTGATTAGAAAAGTCAGGAGAATGGTAAGGTAATGTTTTCTATCAGTTGGCAAGTTGAGCGCACAATCCCAGGGTTGTGCAGCTTTCTTCTTCACCTTTCCGATGCTGCCGCTCTCTCCGGCTCCCGGAGCCGAAGAAACGGCTTCTTCGCGCAAAGACGATGGTACCGCTCACAGTGCTCTCTTAGCGCGGCTTCTGCCGAAAGAAGCCCGGGAGCGGCGCTTAGCTCCGGAGAGCATCGTCCCTTCGCGTTTGGCGTCTTTTGTAGTCTACATTTTAGCAGATAGCGTTTCCACTCTGTCTGGCAAGGAAAACCTGCGGGAGCACAGAAAACATCTCCCATCGTGTTCTGGACATTGCACGGAGGTCTGCCAAGTGTTTGGCATAAAGAAAGGGAAAGCTGTCCAAAACAGCTTCCTATCGAAAATTCTTGTGATTGGAAAAATCAGGAAAGTGGTAAGGTAATGTTTTCTATCAGTTGGCAAGCTGCGCACACAATCCCAGTGTTGTACAGCTTCCTTCTTCACCTTTCCGATGCTGCCGCTCTCTCCGGCTCCCGGAGCCCAAGAAGCGGCTTCTTCGCGCAAAGACGATTGTACCGCTCACAGTGCTCTCTTAGCGCGGCTTCTGCCGAAAGAAGCCCGGGAGCGGCGCTTAGCTCCGGAGAGCATCGTCCCTTCGTCTTTAGCGTCTTTTGTGGTCTACATCCTAGCAGAAAGCTTTTCCACTCTGTCTGGCAAGGAAAACCTGCGGGAGCACAGAAAACATCTCCCATCGTGTTCTGGACGTTGCACGGAGGTCTGCCAAGTGTTTGTATGAAGAAATTGATAGTTGTCCAAAATAACTTTCTATCGAATACTCTTGTGATGGGAAAAGTCAGGAAAGTTGTAAGGTAATGTTTTCTATCAGTTGGCAAGTTGCGCACACAATCACAGTGTTGTAGAGCTTCTTTCTTCACCTTTCCGATGCTGCCTCTCTCTCCGGCTCCCGGAGCCGAAGAAACGGCTTCTTCGCGCAAAGACGATTGTACCGGTCCCAGTGCTCTCTTAGCGCGGCTTCTGCCGAAAGAAGCCCGGGAGCGGCGCTTAGCTCCGGAGAGCATCGTCCCTTCGTCTTTAGCGTCTATTGCGGTCTACATCCTAGAAGAAAGCTTTTCCTCTCTGTCTGGCAAGGAAAACCTGCGGGAGCACAGAAAACATCTCCCATCCTGTTCTGGACGTTGCACGGAGGTCTGCCAAGTGTTTGGCATAAAGAAAAGAAAAGCTGTCCAAAACAGCTTCTTATCGAATATTCATGTGATTAGAAAAGTCAGGAGAATGGTAAGGTAATGTTTTCTATCAGTTGGCAAGTTGAGCACACAATCCCAGGGTTGTGCAGCTTCCTTCTTCACCTTTCCGATGCTGCCGCTCTCTCCGGCTCCCGGAGCCGAAGAAGCGGCTTCTTCGCGCAAAGACGATTGTACCGCTCACAGTGCTCTTAGCGCCGCTTCTGCCGAAAGAAGCCCGGGAGCGGCGCTCAGCTCCGGAGAGCATCGTCCCTTCGTCGTTAGCGTCTTTTGTGGTCTACATCCTAGCAGAAAGCTTTTCCACTCTGTCGGGCAAGGAAAACCTGCGGGAGCACAGAATACATCTCCCATCGTGTTCTGGACGTTGCACGGAGGTCTGCCAAGTGTTTGGCATAAAGAAAAGAAAAGCTGTCCAAAACAGCTTCTTATCGAATATTCATGTGATTATAAATGTCAGGAGAATATAAGGTACTGTTTTCTATCAGTTGGCAAGTTGAGCACACAATCCCAGTGTTGTACAGCTTCTTTCTTCACCTTTCCGATGCTGCCGCTCTCTCCGGCTCCCGGAGCCGAAGAAGCGGCTTCTTCGCGCAAAGACGATCGTACCGGTCACAGTGCTCTCTTAGCGCGGCTTCTGCCGAAAGACGCCCGGGAGCGGCGCTTAGCTCCGGAGAGCATCGTACCTTCGTCTTTAGCGTCTTTTGTGGTCTACATCCTAGCAGAAAGCTTTTCCACTCTGTCTGGCAAGGAAAACCTGCGGGAGCACAGAAAACATCTCCCATCGTGTTCTGGACATTGCACGGAGGTCTGCCAAGTGTTTGTATGAAGAAATTGATAGTTGTCCAAAATAACTTTCTATCAAATACTCTTGTGATGGGAAAAGTCAGGAAAGTGGTAAGGTAATGTTTTCTATCAGTTGGCGAGCTGCGCACACAATCACAGTGTTGTAGAGCTTCTTTCTTCACCTTTCCGATGCTGCCGCCCTCTCCGGCTCCCTGAGCCGAAGAAACGGCTTCTTCGCGCAAAGACGATTGTACCGGTCCCAGTGCTCTCTTAGCGCGGCTTCTGCCGAAAGAAGCCCGGGAGCGGCGCTTAGCTCCGGAGAGCATCGTCCCTTCGTCTTTAGCGTCTTTTGTGGTCTACATCCTAGCGGAAAGCTTTTCCACTCTGTCTGGCAAGGAAAACCTGCGGGAGCACAGAAAACATCTCCCATCATGTTCTGGACGTTGCACGGACGTCTGCCAAGTGTTTGGCATAAAGAAAAGAAAAGCTGTCCAAAACAGCTTCTTATCGAATATTCATGTGATTAGAAAAGTCAGGAGAATGGCAAGGTACTGTTTTCTATCAGTTGGCAATCTGCGCACACAATCCCAGTGTTGTACAGCTTCCTTCTTCACCTGAGCCGAAGAAGCGGCTTCTTCGCGCAAAGACGATTGTACCGGTCCCAGTGCTCTCTTAGCGCGGCTTCTGCCGAAAGACGCCCGGGAGCGGCGCTTAGCTCCGGAGAGCATCGTCCCTTCGTCTTCAGCGTCTTTTGTGGTCTACATCCTAGCGGAAAGCTTTTCCTCTCTGTCTGGCACGGAAAACCTGCGGGAGCACAGAAAACATCTCCCATCGTGTTCTGGACGTTGCACGGAGGTCTGCCAAGTGTTTGGCATAAAGAAAAGAAAAGCTGTCCAAAACAGCTTCTTATCGAATATTCATGTGTTTAGAAAAGTCAGGAGAATGGTAAGGTAATATTTTCTATCAGTTGGCAAGTTGAGCACACAATCCCAGGGTTGTGCAGCTTCCCTCTTCACCTTTCCGATGCTGCCGCTCTCTCCGGCTCCCGGAGCCGAAGAAGCGGCTTCTTCGCGCAAAGACGATTGTACCGCTCACAGTGCTCTTAGCGCCGCTTCTGCCGAAAGAAGCCCGGGAGCGGCGATTAGCTCCGGAGAGCATCGTCCCTTCGCGTTTGGCGTCTTTTGTAGTCTACATTTTAGCAGATAGCGTTTCCACTCTGTCTGGCAAGGAAAACCTGCGCGAGCACAGAAAACATCTCCCATCGTGTTCTGGACGTTGCACAGACGTCTGCCAAGTGTTTGGCATAAAGAAAAGAAAAGCTGTCCAAAACAGCTTCTTATCGAATATTCATGTGATTAGAAAAGTCAGGAGAATGGTAAGGTACTGTTTTCTATCAGTTGGCAAGCTGCGCACACAATCCCAGTGTTGTACAGCTTCCTTCTTCTCCTGAGCCGAAGAAGCGGCTTCTTCGCGCAAAGACGATTGTACCGGTCACAGTGCTCTCTTAGCGCCGCTTCTGCCGAAAGAAGCCCGGGAGCGGCGCTTAGCTCCGGAGAGCATCGTCCCTTCGCGTTTAGCGTCTTTTGTAGTCTACATTTTAGCAGATAGCGTTTCCACTCTGTCTGGCAAGGAAAACCTGCGGGAGCACAGAAAACATCTCCCATCGTGTTCTGGACATTGCACGGAGGTCTGCCAAGTGTTTGTATGAAGAAATTGATAGTTGTCCAAAATAACTTTCTATCGAATACTCTTGTGATGGGAAAATTCAGGAAAGTGGTAAGGTAATGTTTTCTATCAGTTGGCAAGCTGCGCACACAATCCCAGTGTTGTAGAGCTTCTTTCTTCACCTTTCCGATGCTGCCTCTCTCTCCGGCTCCCGGAGCCGAAGAAACGGCTTCTTCGCGCAAAGACGATTGTACCGGTCCCAGTGCTCTCTTAGCGCGGCTTCTGCCGAAAGAAGCCCGGGAGCGGCGCTTAGCTCCGGAGAGCATCGTCCCTTCGTCTTTAGCGTCTTTTGTGGCCTACATCCTGGCAGAAATCTTTTCCACTCTGTCTGGCAAGGAAAACCTGCGGGAGCACAGAAAACATCTCCCATCTTGTTCTGGACGTTGCACGGAGGTCTGCCCTGTGTTTGGCATAAAGAAAAGAAAAGCTGTCCAAAACAGCTTCTTATCGAATATTCATGTGATTAGAAAAGTCAGGAGAATGGTAAGGTAATGTTTTCTATCAGTTGGCAAGTTGAGCACACAATCCCATGGTTGTGCAGCTTCCTTCTTCACCTTTCCGATGCTGCCGCTCTCTCCGGCTCCCGGAGCCGAAGAAGCGGCTTCTTCGCGCAAAGACGATTGTACCGCTCACAGTGCTCTTAGCGCCGCTTCTGCCGAAAGAAGCCCGGGAGCGGCGCTTAGCTCCGGAGAGCATCGTCCCTTCGTCTTTAGCGTCTTTTGTGGTCTACATCCTAGCAGAAAGCTTTTCCACTCTGTCGGGCAAGGAAAACCTGCGGGAGCACAGAAAACATCTCCCATCATGTTCTGGACGTTGCACGGAGGTCTGCCAAGTGTTTGGCATAAAGAAAAGAAAAGCTGTCCAAAACAGCTTCTTATCGAATATTCATGTGATTAGAAAAGTCAGGAGAATGGTAAGGTACTGTTTTCTATCAGTTGGCAAGCTGCGCACACAATCCCAGTGTTGTACAGCTTCCTTCTTCACCTGAGCCGAAGAAGCGGCTTCTTCGCGCCAAGACGATTGTACCGGTCACAGTGCTCTCTTAGCGCCGCTTCTGCCGAAAGAAGCCCGGGAGCGGCGCTTAGCTCCGGAGAGCATCGTCCCTTCGCGTTTAGCGTCTTTTGTAGTCTACATTTTAGCAGATAGCGTTTCCACTCTGTCTGGCAAGGAAAACCTGCGGGAGCACAGAAAACATCTCCCATCGTGTTCTGGACATTGCACGGAGGTCTGCCAAGTGTTTTTATGAAGAAATTGATAGTTGTCCAAAATAACTTTCTATCGAATACTCTTGTGATGGGAAAAGTCAGGAAAGTGGTAAGGTAATGTTTTCTATCAGTTGGCGAGCTGCGCACACGATCCCAGTGTTGTACAGCTTCTTTCTTCACCTTTCCGATGCTGCCGCTCTCTCCGGCTCCCGGAGCCCAAGAAGCGGCTTCTTCGCGCAAAGACGATTGTACCGCTCACAGTGCTCTCTTAGCGCGGCTTCTGCCGAAAGAAGCCCGGGAGCGGCGCTTAGCTCCGGAGAGCATCGTCCCTTCGTCTTTAGCGTCTTTTGTGGTCTACATCCTAGCAGAAAGCTTTTCCACTCTGTCTGGCAAGGAAAACCTGCGGGAGCACAGAAAACATCTCCCATCGTGTTCTGGACATTGCACGGAGGTCTGCCAAGTGTTTGTCTGAAGAAATTGATAGTTGTCCAAAATAACTTTCTATCGAATACTCTTGTGATGGGAAAATTCAGGAAAGTGGTAAGGTAATGTTTTCTATCAGTTGGCAAGCTGCGCACACAATCACAGTGTTGTAGAGCTTCTTTCTTCACCTTTCCGATGCTGCCTCTCTCTCCGGCTCCCGGAGCCGAAGAAACGGCTTCTTCGCGCAAAGACGATTGTACCGGTCCCAGTGCTCTCTTAGCGCGGCTTCTGCCGAAAGAAGCCCGGGAGCGGCGCTTAGCTCCGGAGAGCATCGTCCCTTCGTCTTTAGCGTCTTTTGTGGTCTACATCCTGGCAGAAAGCTTTTCCACTCTGTCTGGCAAGGAAAACCTGCGGGAGCACAGAAAACATCTCCCATCTTGTTCTGGACGTTGCACGGAGGTCTGCCATGTGTTTGGCATAAAGAAAAGAAAAGCTGTCCAAAACAGCTTCTTATCGAATATTCATGTGATTAGAAAAGTCAGGAGAATGGTAAGGTAATGTTTTCTATCAGTTGGCAAGTTGAGCACACAATCCCAGGGTTGTGCAGCTTTCTTCTTCACCTTTCCGATGCTGCCGCTCTCTCCGGCTCCCGGAGCCGAAGAAGCGGCTTCTTCGCGCAAAGACGATTGTACCGCTCACAGTGCTCTTAGCGCCGCTTCTGCCGAAAGAAGCCCGGGAGCGGCGCTTAGCTCCGGAGAGCATCGTCCCTTCGTCTTTAGCGTCTTTTGTGGTCTACATCCTAGCAGAAAGCTTTTCCACTCTGTCGGGCAAGGAAAACCTGCGGGAGCACAGAAAACATCTCCCATCATGTTCTGGACGTTGCACGGACGTCTGCCAAGTGTTTGGCATAAAGAAAAGAAAAGCTGTCCAAAACAGCTTCTTATCGAATATTCATGTGATTAGAAAAGTCAGGAGAATGGTAAGGTACTGTTTTCTATCAGTTGGCAAGCTGCGCACACAATCCCAGTGTTGTACAGCTTCCTTCTTCACCTGAGCCGAAGAAGCGGCTTCTTCGCGCAAAGACGATTGTACCGCTCACAGTGCTCTCTTAGCGCCGCTTCTGCCGAAAGAAGCCCGGGAGCGGCGCTTAGCTCCGGAGAGCATCGTCCCTTCGTGTTTAGCGTCTTTTGTAGTCTACATTTTAGAAGATAGCGTTTCCACTCTGTCTGGCAAGGAAAACCTGCGGGAGCACAGAAAACATCTCCCATCGTGTTCTGGACATTGCACGGAGGTCTGCCAAGTGTTTGTATGAAGAAATTGATAGCAGCCCAAAATAACTTTCTATCGAATACTCTTGTGATGGGAAAAGTCAGGAAAGTGGTAAGGTAATGTTTTCTATCAGTTGGCGAGCTGCGCACACAATCCCAGTGTTGTACAGCTTCCTTCTTCACCTTTCCGATGCTGCCTCTCTCTCCGGCTCCCGGAGCCGAAGAAACGGCTTCTACGCGCAAAGACGATTGTACCGGTCCCAGTGCTCTCTTAGCGCGGCTTCTGCCGAAAGAAGCCCGGGAGCGGCGCTTAGCTCCGGAGAGCATCGTCCCTTCGTCTTTAGCGTCTTTTGCGGTCTACATCCTAGCAGAAAGCTTTTCCTCTCTGTCTGGCAAGGAAAACCTGCGGGAGCACAGAAAACATCTCCCATCCTGTTCTGGACGTTGCACGGAGGTCTGCCAAGTGTTTGGCATAAAGAAAAGAAAAGCTGTCCAAAACAGCTTCTTATCGAATATTCATGTGATTAGAAAAGTCAGGAGAATGGTAAGGTAATGTTTTCTATCAGTTGGCAAGTTGAGCACACAATCCCAGGGTTGTGCAGCTTCCTTCTTCACCTTTCCGATGCTGCCGCTCTCTCCGGCTCCCGGAGCCGAAGAAGCGGCTTCTTCGCTCAAAGACGATCGTACCGGTCACAGTACTCTCTTAGCGCGGCTTCTGCCGAAAGAAGCCCGGGAGCGGCGCTCAGCTCCGGAGAGCATCGTCCCTTCGCGTTTGGCGTCTTTTGTAGTCTACATTTTAGCAGATAGCGTTTCCACTCTGTCTGGCAAGGAAAATCTGCGGGAGCACAGAAAACATCTCCCATCGTGTTCTGGACGTTGCACGGAGGTCTGCCAAGTGTTTGGCATAAAGAAAAGAAAAGCTGTCCAAAACAGCTTCTTATCGAATATTCATGTGATTAGAAAAGTCAGGAGAATGGTAAGGTACTGTTTTCTATCAGTTGGCAAGTTGAGCACAAAATCCCAGTGTTGTACAGCTTCTTTCTTCACCTTTCCGATGCTGCCGCTCTCTCCGGCTCCCGGAGCCGAAGAAGCGGCTTCTTCGCTCAAAGATGATCGTACCGGTCACAGTGCTCTCTTAGCGCGGCTTCTGCCGAAAGAAGCCCGGGAGCGGCGATTAGCTCCGGAGAGCGTCGTCCCTTCGTCTTTAGCGTCTTTTGTGGTCTACATCCTAGCAGAAAGCTTTTCCACTCTGTCTGGCAAGGAAAACCTGCGGGAGCACAGAAAACATCTCCCATCGTGTTCTGGACATTGCACGGAGGTCTGCCAAGTGTTTGTATGAAGAAATTGATAGTTGTCCAAAATAACTTTCTATCGAATACTCCTGTGATGGGAAAAGTCAGGAAAGTGGTAAGGTAATGTTTTCTATCAGTTGGCGAGCTGCGCACACAATCCCAGTGTTGTACAGCTTCCTTCTTCACCTTTCCGATGCTGCCTCTCTCTCCGGCTCCCGGAGCCGAAGAAACGGCTTCTTCGCGCAAAGACGATTGTACCGGTCACAGTGCTCTCTTAGCGCGGCTTCTGCCGAAAGACGCCCGGGAGCGGCGCTTAGCTCCGGAGAGCATCGTCCCTTCGTCTTTAGCGTCTTTTGCGGTCTACATCCTAGCAGAAAGCTTTTCCACTCTGTCGGGCAAGGAAAACCTGCGGGAGCACAGAAAACATCTCCCATCGTGTTCTGGACATTGCACGGAGGTCTGCCAAGTGTTTGGCATAAAGAAAAGAAAAACTGTCCAAAACAGCTTCTTATCGAATATTCATGTGATTAGAAAAGTCAGGAGAATGGTAAGGTAATGTTTTCTATCAGTTGGCAAGTTGAGCGCACAATCCCAGGGTTGTGCAGCTTTCTTCTTCACCTTTCCGATGCTGCCGCTCTCTCCGGCTCCCGGAGCCGAAGAAACGGCTTCTTCGCGCAAAGACGATTGTACCGGTCCCAGTGCTCTCTTAGCGCGGCTTCTGCCGAAAGAAGCCCGGGAGCGGCGCTTAGCTCCGGAGAGCATCGTCCCTTCGCGTTTGGCGTCTTTTGTAGTCTACATTTTAGCAGATAGCGTTTCCACTCTGTCTGGCAAGGAAAACCTGCGGGAGCACAGAAAACATCTCCCATCGTGTTCTGGACATTGCACGGAGGTCTGCCAAGTGTTTGTATGAAGAAATTGATAGTTGTCCAAAATAACTTTCTATCGAATACTGTTGTGATGGGAAAATTCAGGAAAGTGGTAAGGTAATGTTTTCTATCAGTTGGCAAGCTGCGCACACAATCACAGTGTTGTAGAGCTTCTTTCTTCACCTTTCCGATGCTGCCTCTCTCTCCGGCTCCCGGAGCCGAAGAAACGGCTTCTTCGCGCAAAGACGATTGTACCGGTCCCAGTGCTCTCTTAGCGCGGCTTCTGCCGAAAGAAGCCCGGGAGCGGCGCTTAGCTCCGGAGAGCATCGTCCCTTCGTCTTTAGCGTCTTTTGCGGTCTACATCCTAGCAGAAAGCTTTTCCTCTCTGTCTGGCAAGGAAAACCTGCGGGAGCACAGAAAACATCTCCCATCCTGTTCTGGACGTTGCACGGAGGTCTGCCAAGTGTTTGGCATAAAGAAAAGAAAAGCTGTCCAAAACAGCTTCTTATCGAATATTCATGTGATTAGAAAAGTCAGGAGAATGGTAAGGTAATGTTTTCTATCAGTTGGCAAGTTGAGCACACAATCCCAGGGTTGTGCAGCTTCCTTCTTCACCTTTCCGATGCTGCCGCTCTCTCCGGCTCCCGGAGCCGAAGAAGCGGCTTCTTCGCGCAAAGACGATTGTACCGCTCACAGTGCTCTTAGCGCCGCTTCTGCCGAAAGAAGCCCGGGAGCGGCGCTCAGCTCCGGAGAGCATCGTCCCTTCGTCTTTAGCGTCTTTTGTGGTCTACATCCTAGCAGAAAGCTTTTCCACTCTGTCGGGCAAGGAAAACCTGCGGGAGCACAGAATACATCTCCCATCGTGTTCTGGACGTTGCACGGAGGTCTGCCAAGTGTTTGGCATAAAGAAAAGAAAAGCTGTCCAAAACAGCTTCTTATCGAATATTCATGTGATTATAAAAGTCAGGAGAATATAAGGTACTGTTTTCTATCAGTTGGCAAGTTGAGCACACAATCCCAGTGTTGTACAGCTTCTTTCATCACCTTTCCGATGCTGCCGCTCTCTCCGGCTCCCGGAGCCGAAGAAGCGGCTTCTTCGCGCAAAGACGATCGTACCGGTCACAGTGCTCTCTTAGCGCGGCTTCTGCCGAAAGACGCCCGGGAGCGGCGCTTAGCTCCGGAGAGCATCGTACCTTCGTCTTTAGCGTCTTTTGTGGTCTACATCCTAGCAGAAAGCTTTTCCACTCTGTCTGGCAAGGAAAACCTGCGGGAGCACAGAAAACATCTCCCATCGTGTTCTGGACATTGCACGGAGGTCTGCCAAGTGTTTGTATGAAGAAATTGATAGTTGTCCAAAATAACTTTCTATCGAATACTCTTGTGATGGGAAAAGTCAGGAAAGTGGTAAGGTAATGTTTTCTATCAGTTGGCGAGCTGCGCACACAATTCCAGTGTTGTAGAGCTTCTTTCTTCACCTTTCCGATGCTGCCGCCCTCTCCGGCTCCCTGAGCCGAAGAAACGGCTTCTTCGCGCAAAGACGATTGTACCGGTCCCAGTGCTCTCTTAGCGCGGCTTCTGCCGAAAGAAGCCCGGGAGCGGCGCTTAGCTCCGGAGAGCATCGTCCCTTCGTCTTTAGCGACTTTTGGTGTCTACATCCTAGCGGAAAGCTTTTCCACTCTGTCTGGCAAGGAAAACCTGCGGGAGCACAGAAAACATCTCCCATCATGTTCTGGACGTTGCACGGACGTCTGCCAAGTGTTTGGCATAAAGAAAAGAAAAGCTGTCCAAAACAGCTTCTTATCGAATATTCATGTGATTAGAAAAGTCAGGAGAATGCTAAGGTACTGTTTTCTATCAGTTGGCAATCTGCGCACACAATCCCAGTGTTGTACAGCTTCCTTCTTCACCTGAGCCGAAGAAGCGGCTTCATCGCGCAAAGACGATTGTACCGGTCCCAGTGCTCTCTTAGCGCGGCTTCTGCCGAAAGACGCCCGGGAGCGGCGCTTAGCTCCGGAGAGCATCGTCCCTTCGTCTTTAGCGTCTTTTGTGGTCTACATCCTAGCGGAAAGCTTTTCCTCTCTGTCTGGCACGGAAAACCTGCGGGAGCACAGAAAACATCTCCCATCGTGTTCTGGACGTTGCACGGAGGTCTGCCAAGTGTTTGGCATAAAGAAAAGAAAAGCTGTCCAAAACAGATTCTTATCGAATATTCATGTGTTTAGAAAAGTCAGGAGAATGGTAAGGTAATATTTTCTATCAGTTGGCAAGTTGAGCACACAATCCCAGGGTTGTGCAGCTTCCCTCTTCACCTTTCCGATGCTGCCGCTCTCTCCGGCTCCCGGAGCCGAAGAAGCGGCTTCTTCGCGCAAAGACGATTGTACCGCTCACAGTGCTCTTAGCGCCGCTTCTGCCGAAAGAAGCCCGGGAGCGGCGATTAGCTCCGGAGAGCATCGTCCCTTCGCGTTTGGCGTCTTTTGTAGTCTACATTTTAGCAGATAGCGTTTCCACTCTGTCTGGCAAGGAAAACCTGCGCGAGCACAGAAAACATCTCCCATCGTGTTCTGGACGTTGCACGGACGTCTGCCAAGTGTTTGGCATAAAGAAAAGAAAAGCTGTCCAAAACAGCTTCTTATCGAATATTCATGTGATTAGAAAAGTCAGGAGAATGGTAAGGTACTGTTTTCTATCAGTTGGCAAGCTGCGCACACAATCCCAGTGTTGTACAGCTTCCTTCTTCTCCTGAGCCGAAGAAGCGGCTTCTTCGCGCAAAGACGATTGTACCGGTCACAGTGCTCTCTTAGCGCCGCTTCTGCCGAAAGAAGCCCGGGAGCGGCGCTTAGCTCCGGAGAGCATCGTCCCTTCGCGTTTAGCGTCTTTTGTAGTCTACATTTTAGCAGATAGCGTTTCCACTCTGTCTGGCAAGGAAAACCTGCGGGAGCACAGAAAACATCTCCCATCGTGTTCTGGACATTGCACGGAGCTCTGCCAAGTGTTTGTATGAAGAAATTGATAGCTGCCCAAAATAACTTTCTATCGAATACTCTTGTGATGGGAAAAGTCAGGAAAGTGGTAAGGTATTGTTTTCTATCAGTTGGCGAGCTGCGCACACAATCCCAGTGTTGTACAGCTTCCTTCTTCACCTTTCCGATGCTGCCACTCTCTCCGGCTCCCGGAGCCGAAGAAACGGCTTCTTCGCGCAAAGACGATTGTACCGCTCACAGTGCTCTCTTAGCGCGGCTTCTGCCGAAAGAAGCCCGGGAGCGGCTCTTAGCTCCGGAGAGCATCGTACCTTCGTCGTTAGCGTCTTTTGTGGTCTACATTTTCGCAGATAGCCTTTCAACTCTGTCTGGCAAGGAAAACCTGCGGGAGCACAGAAAACATCTCCCATCGTGTTCTGGACGTTGCACGGAGGTCTGCCAAGTGTTTGGCATAAAGAAAAGAAATCTGTCCAACACACCTTCTTATCGAATATTCACGTGATTAGAAAAGTCAGGAGAATGGTAAGGTACTGTTTTCTATCAGTTGGCAAGTTGAGCACACAATCCCAGTGTTGTACAGCTTCTTTCTTCACCTTTCCGATGCTGCCGCTCTCTCCGGCTCCCGGAGCCGAAGAAGCGGCTTCCTCGCTCAAAGACGATTGTACCGGTCACAGTGCTCTCTTAGCGCGGCTTCTGCCGAAAGAAGCCCGGGAGCGGCGATTAGCTCCGGAGAGCGTCGTCCCTTCGTCTTTAGCGTCTTTTGTGGTCTACATCCTAGCAGAAAGCTTTTCCACTCTGTCTGGCAAGGAAAACCTGCGGGAGCACAGAAAACATCTCCCATCGTGTTCTGGACGTTGCACGGAGGTCTGCCAAGTGTTTGGCATAAAGAAAGGGAAAGCGGTCCAAAACAGCTTCCTATCGAAAATTCTTGTGATTGGAAAAATCAGGAAACTGGTAAGGTAATGTTTTCTATCAGTTGGCAAGCTGCGCACACAATCCCAGTGTTGTAGAGCTTCCTTCTTCACCTTTCCGACGCTGCCGCTCTCTCCGGCTCCCTGAGCCCAAGAAGCGGCTTCTTCGCGCAAAGACGATTGTACCGCTCACAGTGCTCTCTTAGCGCGGCTTCTGCCGAAAGACGCCCGGGAGCGGCGCTTAGCTCCGGAGAGCATCGTCCCTTCGTCTTTAGCGTCTTTTGTGGTCTACATCCTAGCAGAAAGCTTTTCCATTCTGTCTGGCAAGGAAAACCTGCGGGAGCACAGAAAACATCTCCCATCGTGTTCTGGACGTTGCACGGAGGTCTGCCAAGTGTTTGGCATAAAGAAAAGAAAAGCTGTCCAAAACAGCTTCTTATCTAATATTCATGTGATTATAAAAGTCAGGAGAATATAAGGTACTGTTTTCTATCAGTTGGCAAGTTGAGCACACAATCCCAGTGTTGTACAGCTTCCTTCTTCACCTGTGCAGAAGAAGCGGCTTCTTCGCGCAAAGACGATTGTACCGGTCACAGTGCTCTCTTAGCGCGGCTTCTGCCGAAAGAAGCCCGGGAGCGGCGCTTAGCTCCGGAGAGCATCGTCCCTTCGTCTTTAGCGTCTTTTGTGGTCTACACCTTAGCAAATAGCGTTTCCAGTCTGTCTGGCAAAGAAAACCTGCGGGAGCACAGAAAACATCTCCCATCGTGTTCTGGACATTGCACGGAGCTCTGCCAAGTGTTTGCAAGAAGAAATTAATAGTTGTCCAAAAAAACTTTCTATCAAATATTCTTGTGATTGGAAAAGTCAGGAAAGTGGTAAGGTACTCATTTCTATCAGTTGGCAAGTTGAGCACACAATCCCAGGGTTGTGCAGCTTCCCTCTTCACCTTTCCGATGCTGCCGCTCTCTCCGGCTCCCGGAGCCGAAGAAGCGGCTTCTTCGCGCAAAGACGATTGTACCGCTCACAGTGCTCTCTTAGTGCCGCTTCTGCCGAAATAAGCCCGGGAGCGGCGCTTAGCTCCGGAGAGCATCGTCCCTTCGCGTTTGGCGTCTTTTGTAGTCTACATTTTAGCAGATAGCGTTTCCACTCTGTCTGGCAAGGAAAACCTGCGGGAGCACAGAAAACATCTCCCATCGTGTTCTGGACGTTGCACGGAGCTCTGCCAAGTGTTTGGCATAAAGAAAGGGAAAGCTGTCCAAAACAGCTTCCTATCGAAAATTCTTGTGATTGGAAAAATCAGGAAAGTGGTAAGGTAATGTTTTCTATCAGTTGGCAAGCTGCGCACACAATCCCAGTGTTGTACAGCTTCCTTCTTCACCTTTCCGATGCTGCCGCTCTCTCCGGCTCCCTGAGCCCAAGAAGCGGCTTCTTCGCGCAAAGACGATTGTACCGCTCACAGTGCTCTCTTAGTGCGGCTTCTGCCGAAAGAAGCCCGGGAGCGGCGCTTAGCTCCGGAGAGCATCGTCCCTTCGTCTTTAGCGTCTTTTGTGGTCTACATCCTGGCAGAAAGCTTTTCCACTCTGTCTGGCAAGGAAAACCTGCGGGAGCACAGAAAACATCTCCCATCTTGTTCTGGACGTTGCACGGAGGTCTGCCATGTGTTTGGCATAAAGAAAAGAAAAGCTGTCCAAAACAGCTTCTTATCGAATATTCATGTGATTAGAAAAGTCAGGAGAATGGTAAGGTAATGTTTTCTATCAGTTGGCAAGTTGAGCACACAATCCCAGGGTTGTGCAGCTTCCTTCTTCACCTTTCCGATGCTGCCGCTCTCTCCGGCTCCCGGAGCCGAAGAAGCGGCTTCTTCGCGCAAAGACGATTGTACCGCTCACAGTGCTCTTAGCGCCGCTTCTGCCGAAAGAAGCCCGGGAGCGGCGCTTAGCTCCGGAGAGCATCGTCCCTTCGTCTTTAGCGTCTTTTGTGGTCTACATCCTAGCAGAAAGCTTTTCCACTCTGTCGGGCAAGGAAAACCTGCGGGAGCACAGAAAACATCTCCCATCATGTTCTGGACGTTGCACGGACGTCTGCCAAGTGTTTGGCATAAAGAAAAGAAAAGCTGTCCAAAACAGCTTCTTATCGAATATTCATGTGATTAGAAAAGTCAGGAGAATGGTAAGGTACTGTTTTCTATCAGTTGGCAAGCTGCGCACACAATCCCAGTGTTGTACAGCTTCCTTCTTCACCTGAGCCGAAGAAGCGGCTTCTTCGCGCAAAGACGATTGTACCGGTCACAGTGCTCTCTTAGCGCCGCTTCTGCCGAAAGAAGCCCGGGAGCGGCGCTTAGCTCCGGAGAGCATCGTCCCTTCGCGTTTAGCGTCTTTTGTAGTCTACATTTTAGCAGATAGCGTTTCCACTCTGTCTGGCAAGGAAAACCTGCGGGAGCACAGAAAACATCTCCCATCGTGTTCTGGACATTGCACGGAGGTCTGCCAAGTGTTTGCAAGAAGAAATTGATAGCAGCCCAAAATAACTTTCTATCGAATACTCTTGTGATGGGAAAAGTCAGGAAAGTGGTAAGGTAATGTTTTCTATCAGTTGGCGAGCTGCGCACACAATCCCAGTGTTGTACAGCTTCCTTCTTCACCTTTCCGATGCTGCCTCTCTCTCCGGCTCCCGGAGCCGAAGAAACGGCTTCTACGCGCAAAGACGATTGTACCGGTCCCAGTGCTCTCTTAGCGTGGCTTCTGCCGAAAGAAGCCCGGGAGCGGCGCTTAGCTCCGGAGAGCATCGTCCCTTCGTCTTTAGCGTCTTTTGTGGTCTACATCCTAGCGGAAAGCTTTTCCTCTCTGTCTGGCACGGAAAACCTGCGGGAGCACAGAAAACATCTCCCATCCTGTTCTGGACGTTGCACGGAGGTCTGCCAAGTGTTTGGCATAAAGAAAAGAAAAGCTGTCCAAAACAGCTTCTTATCGAATATTCATGTGATTAGAAAAGTCAGGAGAATGGTAAGGTAATGTTTTCTATCAGTTGGCAAGTTGAGCACACAATCCCAGGGTTGTGCAGCTTCCTTCTTCACCTTTCCGATGCTGCCGCTCTCTCCGGCTCCCGGAGCCGAAGAAGCGGCTTCTTCGCTCAAAGACGATCGTACCGGTCACAGTGCTCTCTTAGCGCGGCTTCTGCCGAAAGAAGCCCGGGAGCGGCGCTCAGCTCCGGAGAGCATCGTCCCTTCGCGTTTGGCGTCTTTTGTAGTCTACATTTTAGCAGATAGCGTTTCCACTCTGTCTGGCAAGGAAAATCTGCGGGAGCACAGAAAACATCTCCCATCGTGTTCTGGACGTTGCACGGAGGTCTGCCAAGTGTTTGGCATAAAGAAAAGAAAAGCTGTCCAAAACAGCTTCTTATCGAATATTCATGTGATTAGAAAAGTCAGGAGAATGGTCAGGTACTGTTTTCTATCAGTTGGCAAGTTGAGCACAAAATCCCAGTGTTGTACAGCTTCTTTCTTCACCTTTCCGATGCTGCCGCTCTCTCCGGCTCCCGGAGCCGAAGAAGCGGCTTCTTCGCTCAAAGACGATCGTACCGGTCACAGTGCTCTCTTAGCGCGGCTTCTGCCGAAAGAAGCCCGGGAGCGGCGATTAGCTCCGGAGAGCGTCGTCCCTTCGTCTTTAGCGTCTTTTGTGGTCTACATCCTAGCAGAAAGCTTTTCCACTCTGTCTGGCAAGGAAAACCTGCGGGAGCACAGAAAACATCTCCCATCGTGTTCTGGACATTGCACGGAGGTCTGCCAAGTGTTTGTATGAAGAAATTGATAGTTGTCCAAAATAACTTTCTATCGAATACTCCTGTGATGGGAAAAGTCAGGAAAGTGGTAAGGTAATGTTTTCTATCAGTTGGCGAGCTGCGCACACAATCCCAGTGTTGTACAGCTTCCTTCTTCACCTTTCCGATGCTGCCTCTCTCTCCGGCTCCCGGAGCCGAAGAAACGGCTTCTTCGCGCAAAGACGATTGTACCGGTCACAGTGCTCTCTTAGCGCGGCTTCTGCCGAAAGACGCCCGGGAGCGGCGCTTAGCTCCGGAGAGCATCGTCCCTTCGTCTTTAGCGTCTTTTGCGGTCTACATCCTAGCAGAAAGCTTTTCCACTCTGTCGGGCAAGGAAAACCTGCGGGAGCACAGAAAACATCTCCCATCGTGTTCTGGACATTGCACGGAGGTCTGCCAAGTGTTTGGCATAAAGAAAAGAAAAACTGTCCAAAACAGCTTCTTATCGAATATTCATGTGATTAGAAAAGTCAGGAGAATGGTAAGGTAATGTTTTCTATCAGTTGGCAAGTTGAGCGCACAATCCCAGGGTTGTGCAGCTTTCTTCTTCACCTTTCCGATGCTGCCGCTCTCTCCGGCTCCCGGAGCCGAAGAAACGGCTTCTTCGCGCAAAGACGATTGTACCGGTCCCAGTGCTCTCTTAGCGCGGCTTCTGCCGAAAGAAGCCCGGGAGCGGCGCTTAGCTCCGGAGAGCATCGTCCCTTCGCGTTTGGCGTCTTTTGTAGTCTACATTTTAGCAGATAGCGTTTCCACTCTGTCTGGCAAGGAAAACCTGCGGGAGCACAGAAAACATCTCCCATCGTGTTCTGGACATTGCACGGAGCTCTGCCAAGTGTTTGGCATAAAGAAAGGGAAAGCTGTCCAAAACAGCTTCCTATCGAAAATTCTTGTGATTGGAAAAATCAGGAAAGTGGTAAGGTAATGTTTTCTATCAGTTGGCAAGCTGCGCACACAATCCCAGTGTTGTACAGCTTCTTTCTTCACCTTTCCGATGCTGCCGCTCTCTCCGGCTCCCGGAGCCCAAGAAGCGGCTTCTTCGCGCAAAGACGATTGTACCGCTCACAGTGCTCTCTTAGCGCGGCTTCTGCCGAAAGAAGCCCGGGAGCGGCGCTTAGCTCCGGAGAGCATCGTCCCTTCGTCTTTAGCGTCTTTTGTGGTCTACATCCTAGCAGAAAGCTTTTCCACTCTGTCTGGCAAGGAAAACCTGCGGGAGCACAGAAAACATCTCCCATCGTGTTCTGGACATTGCACGGAGGTCTGCCAAGTGTTTGTATGAAGAAATTGATAGTTGTCCAAAATAACTTTCTATCGAATACTCTTGTGATGGAAAAATTCAGGAAAGTGGTAAGGTAATGTTTTCTATCAGTTGGCAAGCTGCGCACACAATCACAGTGTTGTAGAGCATCTTTCTTCACCTTTCCGATGCTGCCTCTCTCTCCGGCTCCCGGAGCCGAAGAAACGGCTTCTTCGCGCAAAGACGATTGTACCGGTCCCAGTGCTCTCTTAGCGCGGCTTCTGCCGAAAGAAGCCCGGGAGCGGCGCTTAGCTCCGGAGAGCATCGTCCCTTCGTCTTTAGCGTCTTTTGCGGTCTACATCCTAGCAGAAAGCTTTTCCTCTCTGTCTGGCAAGGAAAACCTGCGGGAGCACAGAAAACATCTCCCATCCTGTTCTGGACGTTGCACGGAGGTCTGCCAAGTGTTTGGCATAAAGAAAAGAAAAGCTGTCCAAAACAGCTTCTTATCGAATATTCATGTGATTAGAAAAGTCAGGAGAATGGTAAGGTAATGTTTTCTATCAGTTGGCAAGTTGAGCACACAATCCCAGGGTTGTGCAGCTTCCTTCTTCACCTTTCCGATGCTGCCGCTCTCTCCGGCTCCCGGAGCCGAAGAAGCGGCTTCTTCGCGCAAAGACGATTGTACCGCTCACAGTGCTCTTAGCGCCGCTTCTGCCGAAAGAAGCCCGGGAGCGGCGCTCAGCTCCGGAGAGCATCGTCCCTTCGTCTTTAGCGTCTTTTGTGGTCTACATCCTAGCAGAAAGCTTTTCCACTCTGTCGGGCAAGGAAAACCTGCGGGAGCACAGAATACATCTCCCATCGTGTTCTGGACGTTGCACGGAGGTCTGCCAAGTGTTTGGCATAAAGAAAAGAAAAGCTGTCCAAAACAGCTTCTTATCGAATATTCATGTGATTATAAAAGTCAGGAGAATATAAGGTACTGTTTTCTATCAGTTGGCAAGTTGAGCACACAATCCCAGTGTTGTACAGCTTCTTTCTTCACCTTTCCGATGCTGCCGCTCTCTCCGGCTCCCGGAGCCGAAGAAGCGGCTTCTTCGCTCAAAGACGATCGTACCGGTCACAGTGCTCTCTTAGCGCGGCTTCTGCCGAAAGACGCCCGGGAGCGGCGCTTAGCTCCGGAGAGCATCGTACCTTCGTCTTTAGCGTCTTTTGTGGTCTACATCCTGGCAGAAAGGTTTTCCACTCTGTCTGGCAAGGAAAACCTGCGGGAGCACAGAAAACATCTCCCATCGAGTTCTGGACATTGCACGGAGGTCTGCCAAGTGTTTGTATGAAGAAATTGATAGTTGTCCAAAATAACTTTCTATCGAATACTCTTGTGATGGGAAAAGTCAGGAAAGTGGTAAGGTAATGTTTTCTATCAGTTGGCGAGCTGCGCACACAATCACAGTGTTGTAGAGCATCTTTCTTCACCTTTCCGATGCTGCCGCCCTCTCCGGCTCCCTGAGCCGAAGAAACGGCTTCTTCGCGCAAAGACGATTGTACCGGTCCCAGTGCTCTCTTAGCGCGGCTTCTGCCGAAAGAAGCCCGGGAGCGGCGCTTAGCTCCGGAGAGCATCGTCCCTTCGTCTTTAGCGTCTTTTGGTGTCTACATCCTAGCGGAAAGCTTTTCCACTCTGTCTGGCAAGGAAAACCTGCGGGAGCACAGAAAACATCTCCCATCATGTTCTGGACGTTGCACGGACGTCTGCCAAGTGTTTGGCATAAAGAAAAGAAAAGCTGTCCAAAACAGCTTCTTATCGAATATTCATGTGATTAGAAAAGTCAGGAGAATGCTAAGGTACTGTTTTCTATCAGTTGGCAATCTGCGCACACAATCCCAGTGTTGTACAGCTTCCTTCTTCACCTGAGCCGAAGAAGCGGCTTCTTCGCGCAAAGACGATTGTACCGGTCCCAGTGCTCTCTTAGCGCCGCTTCTGCCGAAAGACGCCCGGGAGCGGCGCTTAGCTCCGGAGAGCATCGTCCCTTCGTCTTCAGCGTCTTTTGTGGTCTACATCCTAGCGGAAAGCTTTTCCTCTCTGTCTGGCACGGAAAACCTGCGGGAGCACAGAAAACATCTCCCATCGTGTTCTGGACGTTGCACGGAGGTCTGCCAAGTGTTTGGCATAAAGAAAAGAAAAGCTGTCCAAAACAGCTTCTTATCGAATATTCATGTGTTTAGAAAAGTCAGGAGAATGGTAAGGTAATATTTTCTATCAGTTGGCAAGTTGAGCACACAATCCCAGGGTTGTGCAGCTTCCCTCTTCACCTTTCCGATGCTGCCGCTCTCTCCGGCTCCCGGAGCCGAAGAAGCGGCTTCTTCGCGCAAAGACGATTGTACCGCTCACAGTGCTCTTAGCGCCGCTTCTGCCGAAAGAAGCCCGGGAGCGGCGATTAGCTCCGGAGAGCATCGTCCCTTCGCGTTTGGCGTCTTTTGTAGTCTACATTTTAGCAGATAGCGTTTCCACTCTGTCTGGCAAGAAAAACCTGCGCGAGCACAGAAAACATCTCCCATCGTGTTCTGGACGTTGCACGGACGTCTGCCAAGTGTTTGGCATAAAGAAAAGAAAAGCTGTCCAAAACAGCTTCTTATCGAATATTCATGTGATTAGAAAAGTCAGGAGAATGGTAAGGTACTGTTTTCTATCAGTTGGCAAGCTGCGCACACAATCCCAGTGTTGTACAGCTTCCTTCTTCTCCTGAGCCGAAGAAGCGGCTTCTTCGCGCAAAGACGATTGTACCGGTCACAGTGCTCTCTTAGCGCCGCTTCTGCCGAAAGAAGCCCGGGAGCGGCGCTTAGCTCCGGAGAGCATCGTCCCTTCGCGTTTAGCGTCTTTTGTAGTCTACATTTTAGCAGATAGCGTTTCCACTCTGTCTGGCAAGGAAAACCTGCGGGAGCACAGAAAACATCTCCCATCGTGTTCTGGACATTGCACGGAGCTCTGCCAAGTGTTTGTATGAAGAAATTGATAGCTGCCCAAAATAACTTTCTATCGAATACTCTTGTGATGGGAAAAGTCAGGAAAGTGGTAAGGTATTGTTTTCTATCAGTTGGCGAGCTGCGCACACAATCCCAGTGTTGTACAGCTTCCTTCTTCACCTTTCCGATGCTGCCACTCTCTCCGGCTCCCGGAGCCGAAGAAACGGCTTCTTCGCGCAAAGACGATTGTACCGGTCCCAGTGCTCTCTTAGCGCGGCTTCTGCCGAAAGAAGCCCGGGAGCGGCTCTTAGCTCCGGAGAGCATCGTACCTTCGTCGTTAGCGTCTTTTGTGGTCTACATTTTCGCAGATAGCCTTTCAACTCTGTCTGGCAAGGAAAACCTGCGGGAGCACAGAAAACATCTCCCATCGTGTTCTGGACGTTGCACGGAGGTCTGCCAAGTGTTTGGCATAAAGAAAAGAAATCTGTCCAACACACCTTCTTATCGAATATTCACGTGATTAGAAAAGTCAGGAGAATGGTAAGGTACTGTTTTCTATCAGTTGGCAAGTTGAGCACACAATCCCAGTGTTGTACAGCTTCTTTCTTCACCTTTCCGATGCTGCCGCTCTCTCCGGCTCCCGGAGCCGAAGAAGCGGCTTCCTCGCTCAAAGACGATTGTACCGGTCACAGTGCTCTCTTAGTGCGGCTTCTGCCGAAAGAAGCCCGGGAGCGGCGATTAGCTCCGGAGAGCGTCGTCCCTTCGTCTTTAGCGTCTTTTGTGGTCTACATCCTAGCAGAAAGCTTTTCCACTCTGTCTGGCAAGGAAAACCTGCGGGAGCACAGAAAACATCTCCCATCGTGTTCTGGACGTTGCACGGAGGTCTGCCAAGTGTTTGGCATAAAGAAAGGGAAAGCGGTCCAAAACAGCTTCCTATCGAAAATTCTTGTGATTGGAAAAATCAGGAAACTGGTAAGGTAATGTTTTCTATCAGTTGGCAAGCTGCGCACACAATCCCAGTGTTGTACAGCTTCCTTCTTCACCTTTCCGACGCTGCCGCTCTCTCCGGCTCCCTGAGCCCAAGAAGCGGCTTCTTCGCGCAAAGACGATTGTACCGCTCACAGTGCTCTCTTAGCGCGGCTTCTGCCGAAAGACGCCCGGGAGCGGCGCTTAGCTCCGGAGAGCATCGTCCCTTCGTCTTTAGCGTCTTTTGTGGTCTACATCCTAGCAGAAAGCTTTTCCATTCTGTCTGGCAAGGAAAACCTGCGGGAGCACAGAAAACATCTCCCATCGTGTTCTGGACGTTGCACGGAGGTCTGCCAAGTGTTTGGCATAAAGAAAAGAAAAGCTGTCCAAAACAGCTTCTTATCTAATATTCATGTGATTATAAAAGTCAGGAGAATATAAGGTACTGTTTTCTATCAGTTGGCAAGTTGAGCACACAATCCCAGTGTTGTACAGCTTCCTTCTTCACCTGTGCAGAAGAAGCGGCTTCTTCGCGCAAAGACGATTGTACCGGTCACAGTGCTCTCTTAGCGCCGCTTCTGCCGAAAGAAGCCCGGGAGCGGCGCTTAGCTCCGGAGAGCATCGTCCCTTCGTCTTTAGCGTCTTTTGTGGTCTACACCTTAGCAAATAGCGTTTCCAGTCTGTCTGGCAAAGAAAACCTGCGGGAGCACAGAAAACATCTCCCATCGTGTTCTGGACATTGCACGGAGCTCTGCCAAGTGTTTGCAAGAAGAAATTAATAGTTGTCCAAAAAAACTTTCTATCAAATATTCTTGTGATTGGAAAAGTCAGGAAAGTGGTAAGGTACTCATTTCTATCAGTTGGCAAGTTGAGCACACAATCCCAGGGTTGTGCAGCTTCCCTCTTCACCTTTCCGATGCTGCCGCTCTCTCCGGCTCCCGGAGCCGAAGAAGCGGCTTCTTCGCGCAAAGACGATTGTACCGCTCACAGTGCTCTCTTAGTGCCGCTTCTGCCGAAATAAGCCCGGGAGCGGCGCTTAGCTCCGGAGAGCATCGTCCCTTCGCGTTTGGCGTCTTTTGTAGTCTACATTTTAGCAGATAGCGTTTCCACTCTGTCTGGCAAGGAAAACCTGCGGGAGCACAGAAAACATCTCCCATCGTGTTCTGGACGTTGCACGGAGCTCTGCCAAGTGTTTGGCATAAAGAAAGGGAAAGCTGTCCAAAACAGCTTCCTATCGAAAATTCTTGTGATTGGAAAAATCAGGAAAGTGGTAAGGTAATGTTTTCTATCAGTTGGCAAGCTGCGCACACAATCCCAGTGTTGTACAGCTTCCTTCTTCACCTTTCCGATGCTGCCGCTCTCTCCGGCTCCCTGAGCCCAAGAAGCGGCTTCTTCGCGCAAAGACGATTGTACCGCTCACAGTGCTCTCTTAGTGCGGCTTCTGCCGAAAGAAGCCCGGGAGCGGCGCTTAGCTCCGGAGAGCATCGTCCCTTCGTCTTTAGCGTCTTTTGTGGTCTACATCCTGGCAGAACGCTTTTCCACTCTGTCTGGCAAGGAAAACCTGCGGGAGCACAGAAAACATCTCCCATCTTGTTCTGGACGTTGCACGGAGGTCTGCCATGTGTTTGGCATAAAGAAAAGAAAAGCTGTCCAAAACAGCTTCTTATCGAATATTCATGTGATTAGAAAAGTCAGGAGAATGGTAAGGTAATGTTTTCTATCAGTTGGCAAGTTGAGCACACAATCCCAGGGTTGTGCAGCTTCCTTCTTCACCTTTCCGATGCTGCCGCTCTCTCCGGCTCCCGGAGCCGAAGAAGCGGCTTCTTCGCGCAAAGACGATTGTACCGCTCACAGTGCTCTTAGCGCCGCTTCTGCCGAAAGAAGCCCGGGAGCGGCGCTTAGCTCCGGAGAGCATCGTCCCTTCGTCTTTAGCGTCTTTTGTGGTCTACATCCTAGCAGAAAGCTTTTCCACTCTGTCGGGCAAGGAAAACCTGCGGGAGCACAGAAAACATCTCCCATCATGTTCTGGACGTTGCACGGACGTCTGCCAAGTGTTTGGCATAAAGAAAAGAAAAGCTGTCCAAAACAGCTTCTTATCGAATATTCATGTGATTAGAAAAGTCAGGAGAATGGTAAGGTACTGTTTTCTATCAGTTGGCAAGCTGCGCACACAATCCCAGTGTTGTACAGCTTCCTTCTTCACCTGAGCCGAAGAAGCGGCTTCTTCGCGCAAAGACGATTGTACCGGTCACAGTGCTCTCTTAGCGCCGCTTCTGCCGAAAGAAGCCCGGGAGCGGCGCTTAGCTCCGGAGAGCATCGTCCCTTCGCGTTTAGCGTCTTTTGTAGTCTACATTTTAGCAGATAGCGTTTCCACTCTGTCTGGCAAGGAAAACCTGCGGGAGCACAGAAAACATCTCCCATCGTGTTCTGGACATTGCACGGAGGTCTGCCAAGTGTTTGCAAGAAGAAATTGATAGCAGCCCAAAATAACTTTCTATCGAATACTCTTGTGATGGGAAAAGTCAGGAAAGTGGTAAGGTAATGTTTTCTATCAGTTGGCGAGCTGCGCACACAATCCCAGTGTTGTACAGCTTCCTTCTTCACCTTTCCGATGCTGCCTCTCTCTCCGGCTCCCGGAGCCGAAGAAACGGCTTCTACGCGCAAAGACGATTGTACCGGTCCCAGTGCTCTCTTAGCGCGGCTTCTGCCGAAAGAAGCCCGGGAGCGGCGCTTAGCTCCGGAGAGCATCGTCCCTTCGTCTTTAGCGTCTTTTGTGGTCTACATCCTAGCGGAAAGCTTTTCCTCTCTGTCTGGCACGGAAAACCTGCGGGAGCACAGAAAACATCTCCCATCCTGTTCTGGACGTTGCACGGAGGTCTGCCAAGTGTTTGGCATAAAGAAAAGAAAAGCTGTCCAAAACAGCTTCTTATCGAATATTCATGTGATTAGAAAAGTCAGGAGAATGGTAAGGTAATGTTTTCTATCAGTTGGCAAGTTGAGCACACAATCCCAGGGTTGTGCAGCTTCCTTCTTCACCTTTCCGATGCTGCCGCTCTCTCCGGCTCCCGGAGCCGAAGAAGCGGCTTCTTCGCTCAAAGACGATCGTACCGGTCACAGTGCTCTCTTAGCGCGGCTTCTGCCGAAAGAAGCCCGGGAGCGGCGCTCAGCTCCGGAGAGCATCGTCCCTTCGCGTTTGGCGTCTTTTGTAGTCTACATTTTAGCAGATAGCGTTTCCACTCTGTCTGGCAAGGAAAATCTGCGGGAGCACAGAAAACATCTCCCATCGTGTTCTGGACGTTGCACGGAGGTCTGCCAAGTGTTTGGCATAAAGAAAAGAAAAGCTGTCCAAAACAGCTTCTTATCGAATATTCATGTGATTAGAAAAGTCAGGAGAATGGTCAGGTACTGTTTTCTATCAGTTGGCAAGTTGAGCACAAAATCCCAGTGTTGTACAGCTTCTTTCTTCACCTTTCCGATGCTGCCGCTCTCTCCGGCTCCCGGAGCCGAAGAAGCGGCTTCTTCGCTCAAAGACGATCGTACCGGTCACAGTGCTCTCTTAGCGCGGCTTCTGCCGAAAGAAGCCCGGGAGCGGCGATTAGCTCCGGAGAGCGTCGTCCCTTCGTCTTTAGCGTCTTTTGTGGTCTACATCCTAGCAGAAAGCTTTTCCACTCTGTCTGGCAAGGAAAACCTGCGGGAGCACAGAAAACATCTCCCATCGTGTTCTGGACATTGCACGGACGTCTGCCAAGTGTTTGTATGAAGAAATTGATAGTTGTCCAAAATAACTTTCTATCGAATACTCCTGTGATGGGAAAAGTCAGGAAAGTGGTAAGGTAATGTTTTCTATCAGTTGGCGAGCTGCGCACACAATCCCAGTGTTGTACAGCTTCCTTCTTCACCTTTCCGATGCTGCCTCTCTCTCCGGCTCCCGGAGCCGAAGAAACGGCTTCTTCGCGCAAAGACGATTGTACCGGTCACAGTGCTCTCTTAGCGCGGCTTCTGCCGAAAGACGCCCGGGAGCGGCGCTTAGCTCCGGAGAGCATCGTCCCTTCGTCTTTAGCGTCTTTTGCGGTCTACATCCTAGCAGAAAGCTTTTCCACTCTGTCGGGCAAGGAAAACCTGCGGGAGCACAGAAAACATCTCCCATCGTGTTCTGGACATTGCACGGAGGTCTGCCAAGTGTTTGGCATAAAGAAAAGAAAAACTGTCCAAAACAGCTTCTTATCGAATATTCATGTGATTAGAAAAGTCAGGAGAATGGTAAGGTAATGTTTTCTATCAGTTGGCAAGTTGAGCGCACAATCCCAGGGTTGTGCAGCTTTCTTCTTCACCTTTCCGATGCTGCCGCTCTCTCCGGCTCCCGGAGCCGAAGAAACGGCTTCTTCGCGCAAAGACGATTGTACCGCTCACAGTGCTCTCTTAGTGCGGCTTCTGCCGAAAGACGCCCGGGAGCGGCGCTTAGCTCCGGAGAGCATCGTACCTTCGTCTTTAGCGTCTTTTGTGGTCTACATCCTAGCAGAAAGCTTTTCCACTCTGTCGGGCAAGGAAAACCTGCGGGAGCACAGAAAACATCTCCCATCGTGTTCTGGACGTTGCACGGAGGTCTGCCAAGTGTTTGGCATAAAGAAAAGAAAAGCTGTCCAAAACAGCTTCTTATCGAATATTCATGTGATTATAAAAGTCAGGAGAATATAAGGTACTGTTTTCTATAAGTTGGCAAGTTGAGCGCACAATCCCAGTGTTGTACAGCTTCTTTCTTCACCTTTCCCATGCTGCCGCTCTCTCCGGCTCCCGGAGCCGAAGAAGCGGCTTCTTCGCGCAAAGACGATCGTACCGGTCACAGTGCTCTCTTAGCGCCGCTTCTGCTGAAAGAAGCCCGGGAGCGGCGCTTAGCTCCGGAGAGCATCGTCCGTTCGCGTTTAGCGTCTTTTGTAGTCTACATTTTAGCAGATAGCGTTTCCACTCTGTCTGGCTAGGAAAACCTGCGGGAGCACAGAAAACATCTCCCATCGTGTTCTGGACATTGCACGGAGGTCTGCCAAGTGTTTGTATGAAGAAATTGATAGTTGTCCAAAATAACTTTCTATCGAATACTCTTGTGATGGGAAAAGTCAGGAAAGTGGTAAGGTAATGTTTTCTATCAGTTGGCGAGCTGCGCACACAATCCCAGTATTGTACAGCTTCCTTCTTCACCTTTCCGATGCTGCCTCTCTCTCCGGCTCCCGGAGCCGAAGAAACGGCTTCTTCGCGCAAAGACGATCGTACCGCTCACAGTGCTCTCTTAGCGCGGCTTCTGCCGAAAGACGCCCGGGAGCGGCGCTTAGCTCCGGAGAGCATCGTCCCTTCGTCTTTAGCGTCTTTTGTGGTCTACAACCTGGCAGAAAGCTTTTCCACTCTGTCTGGCAAGGAAAACCTGCGGGAGCACAGAAAACATCTCCCATCGTGTTCTGGACATTGCACGGAGGTCTGCCAAGTGTTTGGCATAAAGAAAAGAAAAACTGTCCAAAACAGCTTCTTATCGAATATTCATGTGATTAGAAAAGTCAGGAGAATGGTAAGGTAATGTTTTCTATCAGTTGGCAAGTTGAGCACACAATCCCAGTGTTGTACAGCTTCCTTCTTCACCTGAGCCGAAGAAGCGGCTTCTTCGCGCAAAGACGATTGTACCGGTCACAGTGCTCTCTTAGCGCCGCTTCTGCCGAAAGAAGCCCGGGAGCGGCGCTTAGCTCCGGAGAGCATCGTCCCTTCGTCTTTAGCGTCTTTTGTGGTCTACACCTTAGGAAATAGCGTTTCCACTCTGTCTGGTAAAGAAAACCTGCGGGAGCACAGAAAACATCTCCCATCATGTTCTGGACATTGCACGGAGCTCTGCCAAGTGTTTGAAGAAGAAATTAATAGTTGTCCAAAATAACTTTCTATCAAATATTCTTGTGATTAGAAAAGTCAGGAAAGTGGTAAGGTACTCATTTCTATCAGTTGGCTATTTGAGCACACAATCCCAGTGTTGTAGAGCTTCCTTCTTCACCTTTCCGATGCTGCCGCTCTCTCCGGCTCCCTGCGCCCATGAAGCGGCTTCTTCGCGCAAAGACGCTCACAGTGCTCTCTTAGCGCGGCTTCTGCCGAAAGAAGCCCGGGAGCGGCGCTTAGCTCCGGAGAGCATCGTCCCTTCGCGTTTGGCGTCTTTTGTAGTCTACATTTTAGCAGATAGCGTTTCCACTCTGTCTGGCAAGGAAAACCTGCGGGAGCACAGAAAACATCTCCCATCGTGTTCTGGACATTGCACGGAGCTCTGCCAAGTGTTTGGCATAAAGAAAGGGAAAGCTGTCCAAAACAGCTTCCTATCGAAAATTCTTGTGATTGGAAGAATCAGGAAAGTGGTAAGGTAATGTTTTCTATCAGTTGGCAAGCTGCGCACACAATCACAGTGTTGTACAGCTTCTTTCTTCACCTTTCCGATGATGCCTCTCTCTCCGGCTCCCGGAGCCGAAGAAACGGCTTCTTCGCGCAAAGACGATTGTACCGGTCACAGTGCTCTCTTAGCGCGGCTTCTGCCGAAAGAAGCCCGGGAGCGGCGCTTAGCTCCGGAGAGCATCGTCCCTTCGTCTTTAGCGTCTTTTGTGGTCTACATCCTGGCAGAAAGCTTTTCCACTCTGTCTGGCAAGGAAAACCTGCGGGAGCACAGAAAACATCTCCCATCTTGTTCTGGACGTTGCACGGAGGTCTGCCATGTGTTTGGCATAAAGAAAAGAAAAGCTGTCCAAAACAGCTTCTTATCGAATATTCATGTGATTAGAAAAGTCAGGAGAATGGTAAGGTAATGTTTTCTATCAGTTGGCAAGTTGAGCACACAATCCCAGGGTTGTGCAGCTTCCTTCTTCACCTTTCCGATGCTGCCGCTCTCTCCGGCTCCCGGAGCCGAAGAAGCGGCTTCTTCGCGCAAAGATGATTGTACCGCTCACAGTGCTCTTAGCGCCGCTTCTGCCGAAAGAAGCCCGAGAGCGGCGCTTAGCTCCGGAGAGCATCGTCCCTTCGTCTTTAGCGTCTTTTGTGGTCTACATCCTAGCAGAAAGCTTTTCCACTCTGTCGGGCAAGGAAAACCTGCGGGAGCACAGAAAACATCTCCCATCATGTTCTGGACGTTGCACGGACGTCTGCCAAGTGTTTGGCATAAAGAAAAGAAAAGCTGTCCAAAACAGCTTCTTATCGAATATTCATGTGATTAGAAAAGTCAGGAGAATGGTAAGGTACTGTTTTCTATCAGTTGGCAAGCTGCGCACACAATCCCAGTGTTGTACAGCTTCCTTCTTCACCTGAGCCGAAGAAGCGGCTTCTTCGCGCAAAGACGATTGTACCGGTCACAGTGCTCTCTTAGCGCCGCTTCTGCCGAAAGAAGCCCGGGAGCGGCGCTTAGCTCCGGAGAGCATCGTCCCTTCGTCTTTAGCGTCTTTTGTGGTCTACATCCTAGCAGAAAGCTTTTCCACTCTGTCTGGCAAGGAAAACCTGCGGGAGCACAGAAAATATCTCCCATCGTGTTCTGGACATTGCACGGAGGTCTGCCAAGTGTTTGGCATAAAGAAAAGAAAAACTGTCCAAAACAGGTTCTTATCGAATATTCATGTGATTAGAAAAGTCAGGAGAATGGTAAGGTAATGTTTTCTATCAGTTGGCAAGTTGAGCGCAAAATCCCAGGGTTGTGCAGCTTTCTTCTTCACCTTTCCGATGCTGCCGCTCTCTCCGGCTCCCGGAGCCGAAGAAACGGCTTCTTCGCGCAAAGACGATGGTACCGCTCACAGTGCTCTCTTAGCGCGGCTTCTGCCGAAAGAAGCCCGGGAGCGGCGCTTAGCTCCGGAGAGCATCGTCCCTTCGCGTTTGGCGTCTTTTGTAGTCTACATTTTAGCAGATAGCGTTTCCACTCTGTCTGGCAAGGAAAACCTGCGGGAGCACAGAAAACATCTCCCATCGTGTTCTGGACATTGCACGGAGGTCTGCCAAGTGTTTGGCATAAAGAAAGGGAAAGCTGTCCAAAACAGCTTCCTATCGAAAATTCTTGTGATTGGAAAAATCAGGAAAGTGGTAAGGTAATGTTTTCTATCAGTTGGCAAGCTGCGCACACAATCCCAGTGTTGTACAGCTTCCTTCTTCACCTTTCCGATGCTGCCGCTCTCTCCGGCTCCCGGAGCCCAAGAAGCGGCTCCTTCGCGCAAAGACGATTGTACCGCTCACAGTGCTCTCTTAGCGCGGCTTCTGCCGAAAGAAGCCCGGGAGCGGCGCTTAGCTCCGGAGAGCATCGTCCCTTCGTCTTTAGCGTCTTTTGTGGTCTACATCCTAGCAGAAAGCTTTTCCACTCTGTCTGGCAAGGAAAACCTGCGGGAGCACAGAAAACATCTCCCATCGTGTTCTGGACATTGCACGGAGGTCTGCCAAGTGTTTGTATGAAGAAATTGATAGTTGTCCAAAATAACTTTCTATCGAATACTCTTGTGATGGGAAAATTCAGGAAAGTGGTAAGGTACTGATTTCTATCTGTTGGCAAGTTGAGCACACAATCCCAGTGTTGTACAGCTTCTTTCTTCACCTTTCCGATGCTGGCTCTCTCTCCGGCTCCCGGAGCCGAAGAAACGGCTTCTTCGCGCAAAGACGATTGTACCGGTCCCAGTGCTCTCTTAGCGCGGCTTCTGCCGAAAGAAGCCCGGGAGCGGCGCTTAGCTCCGGAGAGCATCGTCCCTTCGTCTTTAGCGTCTTTTGCGGTCTACATCCTAGCAGAAAGCTTTTCCTCTCTGTCTGGCAAGGAAAACCTGCGGGAGCACAGAAAACATCTCCCATCCTGTTCTGGACGTTGCACGGAGGTCTGCCAAGTGTTTGGCATAAAGAAAAGAAAAGCTGTCCAAAACAGCTTCTTATCGAATATTCATGTGATTAGAAAAGTCAGGAGAATGGTAAGGTAATGTTTTCTATCAGTTGGCAAGTTGAGCACACAATCCCAGGGTTGTGCAGCTTCCTTCTTCACCTTTCCGATGCTGCCGCTCTCTCCGGCTCCCGGAGCCGAAGAAGCGGCTTCTTCGCGCAAAGACTATTGTACCGCTCACAGTGCTCTTAGCACCGCTTCTGCCGAAAGAAGCCCGGGAGCGGCGCTCAGCTCCGGAGAGCATCGTCCCTTCGTCTTTAGCGTCTTTTGTGGTCTACATCCTAGCAGAAAGCTTTTCCACTCTGTCGGGCAAGGAAAACCTGCGGGAGCACAGAATACATCTCCCATCGTGTTCTGGACGTTGCACGGAGGTCTGCCAAGTGTTTGGCATAAAGAAAAGAAAAGCTGTCCAAAACAGCTTCTTATCGAATATTCATGTGATTATAAAAGTCAGGAGAATATAAGGTACTGTTTTCTATCAGTTGGCAAGTTGAGCACACAATCCCAGTGTTGTACAGCTTCTTTCTTCACCTTTCCGATGCTGCCGCTCTCTCCGGCTCCCGGAGCCGAAGAAGCGGCTTCTTCGCGCAAAGACGATCGTACCGCTCACAGTGCTCTCTTAGCGCGGCTTCTGCCGAAAGACGCCCGGGAGCGGCGCTTAGCTCCGGAGAGCATCGTACCTTCGTCTTTAGCGTCTTTTGTGGTCTACATCCTAGCAGAAAGCTTTTCCACTCTGTCTGGCAAGGAAAACCTGCGGGAGCACAGAAAACATCTCCCATCGTGTTCTGGACATTGCACGGAGGTCTGCCAAGTGTTTGTATGAAGAAATTGATAGTTGTCCAAAATAACTTTCTATCGAATACTCTTGTGATGGGAAAAATCAGGAAAGTGGTAAGGTAATGTTTTCTATCAGTTGGCGAGCTGCGCACACAATCACAGTGTTGTAGAGCTTCTTTCTTCACCTTTCCGATGCTGCCGCCCTCTCCGGCTCCCTGAGCCGAAGAAACGGCTTCTTCGCGCAAAGACGATTGTACCGGTCCCAGTGCTCTCTTAGCGCCGCTTCTGCCGAAAGAAGCCCGGGAGCGGCGCTTAGCTCCGGAGAGCATCGTCCCTTCGTCTTTAGCGTCTTTTGGTGTCTACATCCTAGCGGAAAGCTTTTCCACTCTGTCTGGCAAGGAAAACCTGCGGGAGCACAGAAAACATCTCCCATCATGTTCTGGACGTTGCACGGACGTCTGCCAAGTGTTTGGCATAAAGAAAAGAAAAGCTGTCCAAAACAGCTTCTTATCGAATATTCATGTGATTAGAAAAGTCAGGAGAATGCTAAGGTACTGTTTTCTATCAGTTGGCAATCTGCGCACACAATCCCAGTGTTGTACAGCTTCCTTCTTCACCTGAGCCGAAGAAGCGGCTTCTTCGCGCAAAGACGATTGTACCGGTCCCAGTGCTCTCTTAGCGCGGCTTCTGCCGAAAGACGCCCGGGAGCGGCGCTTAGCTCCGGAGAGCATCGTCCCTTCGTCTTCAGCGTCTTTTGTGGTCTACATCCTAGCGGAAAGCTTTTCCTCTCTGTCTGGCACGGAAAACCTGCGGGAGCACAGAAAACATCTCCCATCGTGTTCTGGACGTTGCACGGAGGTCTGCCAAGTGTTTGGCATAAAGAAAAGAAAAGCTGTCCAAAACAGCTTCTTATCGAATATTCGTGTGTTTAGAAAAGTCAGGAGAATGGTAAGGTAATATTTCCTATCAGTTGGCAAGTTGAGCACACAATCCCTGGGTTGTGCAGCTTCCCTCTTCACCTTTCCGATGCTGCCGCTCTCTCCGGCTCCCGGAGCCCAAGAAGCGGCTTCTTCGCGCAAAGACGATTGTACCGCTCACAGTGCTCTTAGCGCCGCTTCTGCCGAAAGAAGCCCGGGAGCGGCGATTAGCTCCGGAGAGCATCGTCCCTTCGCGTTTGGCGTCTTTTGTAGTCTACATTTTAGCAGATAGCGTTTCCACTCTGTCTGGCAAGGAAAACCTGCGGGAGCACAGAAAACATCTCCCATCGTGTTCTGGACGTTGCACGGACGTCTGCCAAGTGTTTGGCATAAAGAAAAGAAAAGCTGTCCAAAACAGCTTCTTATCGAATATTCATGTGATTAGAAAAGTCAGGAGAATGGTAAGGTACTGTTTTCTCTCAGTTGGCAAGCTGCGCACACAATCCCAGTGTTGTACAGCTTCCTTCTTCTCCTGAGCCGAAGAAGCGGCTTCTTCGCGCAAAGACGATTGTACCGGTCACAGTGCTCTCTTAGCGCCGCTTCTGCCGAAAGACGCCCGGGAGCGGCGCTTAGCTCCGGAGAGCATCGTCCCTTCGCGTTTAGCGTCTTTTGTAGTCTACATTTTAGCAGATAGCGTTTCCACTCTGTCTGGCAAGGAAAACCTGCGGGAGCACAGAAAACATCTCCCATCGTGTTCTGGACATTGCACGGAGCTCTGCCAAGTGTTTGTATGAAGAAATTGATAGCTGCCCAAAATAACTTTCTATCGAATACTCTTGTGATGGGAAAAGTCAGGAAAGTGGTAAGGTATTGTTTTCTATCAGTTGGCGAGCTGTGCACACAATCCCAGTGTTGTACAGCTTCCTTCTTCACCTTTCCGATGCTGCCACTCTCTCCGGCTCCCGGAGCCGAAGAAACGGCTTCTTCGCGCAAAGACGATTGTACCGCTCACAGTGCTCTCTTAGCGCGGCTTCTGCCGAAAGAAGCCCGGGAGCGGCTCTTAGCTCCGGAGAGCATCGTACCTTCGTCGTTAGCGTCTTTTGTGGTCTACATTTTAGCAGATAGCCTTTCCACTCTGTCTGGCAAGGAAAACCTGCGGGAGCACAGAAAACATCTCCCATCGTGTTCTGGACGTTGCACGGAGGTCTGCCAAGTGTTTGGCATAAAGAAAAGAAATCTGTCCAACACACCTTCTTATCGAATATTCATGTGATTAGAAAAGTCAGGAGAATGGTAAGGTAATGTTTTCTATCAGTTGGCAAGTTGAGCACACAATCCCAGTGTTGTACAGCTTCTTTCTTCACCTTTCCGATGCTGCCGCTATCTCCGGCTCCCGGAGCCGAAGAAGCGGCTTCCTCGCTCAAAGACGATTGTACCGGTCACAGTGCTCTCTTAGCGCGGCTTCTGCCGAAAGAAGCCCGGGAGCGGCGATTAGCTCCGGAGAGCATCGTCCCTTCGTCTTTAGCGTCTTTTGCGGTCTACATCCTAGCAGAAAGCTTTTCCACTCTGTCTGGCAAGGAAAACCTGCGGGAGCACAGAAAACATCTCCCATCGTGTTCTGGACATTGCACGGAGGTCTGCCAAGTGTTTGCTTGAAGAAATTAGTAGTTGTCCAAAATAACTTTCTATCAAATATTCTTGTGATTGGAAAAGTCAGGAAAGTGGTAAGGTAATGTTCTCTATCAGTTGGCAAGTTGAGCACACAATCCCAGTGTTGGACAGCTTCCTTCTTCAGCTTTCCGATACTGCCGCTCTCTCCGGCTCCCGGAGCCCAAGAAGCGGCTTCTTCGCGCAAAGACGATTGTACCGGTCATAGTGCTCTCTTAGCGCGGCATCTGCCGAAAGAAGCCCGGGAGCGGCGCATAGCTCCGGAGAGCATCGTCCCTTCGTCTTTAGCGTCTTTTGTGGTCTACATCCTAGCAGAAAGCTTTTCCACTCTGTCTGGCAAGGAAAACCTGCGGGAGCACAGAAAACATCTCCCATCCTGTTCTGGACGTTGCACGGAGGTCTGCCAGGTGTTTGGCATGAAGAAAAGAAAAGCTGTCCAAAACAGCTTCTTATCGAATATTCATGTGATTAGAAAAGTCAGGAGAATGGTAAGGTACTGATTTCTATCTGTTGGCAAGTTGAGCACACAATCCCAGTGTTGTACAGCTTCTTTCTTCACCTTTCCGATGCTGCCGCTCTCTCCGGCTCCCGGAGCCGAAGAAGCGGCTTCTTCGCGCAAAGACGATTGTACCGGTTCCAGTGCTCTCTTAGCGCGGCTTCTGCCGAAAGATGCCCGGGAGCGGCGCTTAGCTCCGGAGAGCATCGTCCCTTCGTCTTTAGCGTCTTTTGTGGTCTACATCCTAGCAGAAAGCTTTTCCACTCTGTCTGGCAAGGAAAACCTGCGGGAGCACAGAAAACATCTCCCATCCTGTTCTGGACGTTGCACGGAGGTCTGCCAAGTGTTTGCATGACGAAATTGATAGTTGTCCAAAATAACTTTCTATCGAATATTCTTGTGGTGGGAAAAGTCAGGAAAGTGGTAAGGTAATGTTTTCTATCAGTTGGCGAGCTGCGCAAACAATCCCAGTGTTGTACATCTTCCTTCTTCACCTTTCCGATGCTGCCTCTCTCTCCGGCTCCCGGAGCCGAAGAAACAGCTTCTTCGCGCAAAGACGATTGTACCGGTCCAAGTGCTCTCTTAGCGCGGCTTCTGCCGAAAGAAGCCCGGGAGCGGCGCTTAGTTCCGGAGAGCATCGTCCCTTCGTCTTTAGCGTCTTTTGTGGTCTACATCCTAGCAGAAAGCTTTTCCACTCTGTCTGGCAAGGAAAACCTGCGGGAGCACAGAAAACATCTCCCATCCTGCTCTGGACGTTGCACGGAGGTCTGCCAAGTGTTTGGCATAAAGAAAAGGAAAGCATTCCAAAACAGCTTCTTATCGAATATTCATGTGATTAGAAAAGTCAGGAGAATGGTAAGGTACTGTTTTCTATCAGTTGGCAAGCTGCGCACACAATCCCAGTGTTGTACAGCTTCCTTCTTCACCTGAGCCGAAGAAGCGGCTTCTTCGCGCAAAGACGATTGTACCGGTCACAGTGCTCTCTTAGCGCCGCTTCTGCCGAAAGAAGCCCGGGTGCGGCGCTTAGCTCCGGAGAGCATCGTACCTTCGCGTTTAGCGTCTTTTGTAGTCTACATTTTAGCAGAGAGCGTTTCCACTCTGTCTGGCAAGGAAAACCTGTGGGAGCACAGAAAACATCTCCCATCGTGTTCTGGACATTGCACGGAGGTCTGCCAAGTGTTTGGCATAAAGAAAGGAAAAGCTGTCCAAAACAGCTTCCTATCGAATATTCTGGTGATTGGAAAAGTCCGGAACGTGGTAAGGTATGGTTTTCTATCAGTTGGCAAGCTGCGCACACAATCCCAGTGTTGTACAGCTTCCTTCTTCACCTTTCCCATGCTGCCGCTCTCTCCGGCTCCCGGAGCCCAAGAAGCGGCTTCTTCGCGCAAAGACGATTGTACCGGTCATAGTGCTCTCTTAGTGCGGCATCTGCCGAAAGAAGCCCGGGAGCGGCGCATAGCTCCGGAGAGCATCGTCCCTTCGTCTTTAGCGTCTTTTGTGGTCTACATCCTAGCAGAAAGCTTTTCCACTCTGTCTGGCAAGAAAAACCTGCGGGAGCACAGAAAACATCTCCCATCGTGTTCTGGACGTTGCACGGAGGTCTGCCAAGTGTTTGGCATAAAGAAAAGAAAAACTGTCCAAAGCAGCTTCTTATCGAATATTCATGTGACTCGAAAAGTCAGGAGAATGGTAAGGTACTGTTTTCTATCAGTTGGCAAGTTCAGCACACAATCCCAGTGTTGTACAGCTTCTTTCTTCACCTTTCCCATGTTGCCGCTCTCTCCGGCTCCCGGAGCCGAAGAAGCGGCTTCTTCGTGCAAAGACGATTGTACCGGTCACAGTGCTCTCTTAGCGCGGCTTCTGCCGAAAGAAGCCCGGGAGCGGCGCATAGCACCGGAGAGCATCGTCCCTTCGTCTTTAGCGTCTTTTGTGGTCTACACTGCAGCAAATAGCATTTCCAGTCTGTCTGGCAAAGAAAAGCTGCGGGAGCACAGTAAACATCTCCCATCGTGTTCTGGACATTGCACGGAGGTCTGCCAAGTGTTTGCTTGAAGAAATTAATAGTTGTCCAAAATAACTTTCTATCAAATATTCTTGTGATATGAAAAGTCAGGAAAGTGGTAAGGTAATGTTCTCTATCAGTTGGCAAGTTGAGCACACAATCCCAGTGTTGGACATCTTCCTTCTTCAGCTTTCCGATACTGCCGCTCTCTCCGGCTCCCGGAGCCCAAGAAGCGGCTTCTTCGCGCAAAGACGATTGTACCGGTCATAGTGCTCTCTTAGCGCGGCATCTGCCGAAAGAAGCCCGGGAGCGGCGCATAGCTCCGGAGAGCATCGTCCCTTCGTCTTTAGCGTCTTTTGTGGTCTACATCCTAGCAGAAAGTATTTTCCACTCTGTCTGGCAAGGAAAACCTGCGGGAGCACAGAAAACAACTCCCATCCTGTTCTGGACGTTGCACGGAGGTCTGGCAGGTGTTTGGCATGAAGAAAAGAAAAGCTGTCCAAAACAGCTTCTTATCGAATATTCATGTGATTAGAAAAGTCAGGAGAATGGTAAGGTACTGTTTTCTATCAGTTGGCAAGTTGAGCACACAATCCCAGTGTTGTACAGCTTCTTTCTTCACCTTTCCGATGCTGCCGCTCTCTCCGGCTCCCGGAGCCGAAGAAGCGGCTTCTTCGCGCAAAGACGATTGTACCGCTCACAGTGCTCTCTTAGCGCGGCTTCTGCCGAAAGATGCCCGGGAGCGGCGCTTAGCTCCGGAGAGCATCGTCCCTTCGTCTTTAGCGTCTTTTGTGGTCTACATCCTAGCAGAAAGCTTTTCCACTCTGTCTGGCAAGGAAAACCTGCGGGAGCACAGAAAACATCTCCCATCCTGTTCTGGACGTTGCACGGAGGTCTGCCAAGTGTTTGCATGACGAAATTGATAGTTGTCCAAAATAACTTTCTATCGAATATTCTTGTGGTGGGAAAAGTCAGGAAAGTGGTAAGGTAATGTTTTCTATCAGTTGGCGAGCTGCGCAAACAATCCCAGTGTTGTACATCTTCCTTCTTCACCTTTCCGATGATGCCTCTCTCTCCGGCTCCCGGAGCCGAAGAAACAGCTTCTTCGCGCAAAGACGATCGTACCGGTCCCAGTGCTCTCTTAGCGCGGCTTCTGCCGAAAGAAGCCCGGGAGCAGCGCTTAGTTCCGGAGAGCATCGTCCCTTCGTCTTTAGCGTCTTTTGTGGTCTACATCCTAGCAGAAAGCTTTTCCACTCTGTCTGGCAAGGAAAACCTGCGGGAGCACAGAAAACATCTCCCATCCTGTTCTGGACGTTGCACGGAGGTCTGCCAAGTGTTTGGCATAAAGAAAAGAAAAGCATTCCAAAACAACTTCTTATCGAATATTCATGTGATTAGAAAAGTCAGGAGAATGGTAAGGTACTGTTTTCTATCAGTTGGCAAGCTGCGCACACAATCCCAGTGTTGTACAGCTTCCTTCTTCACCTGAGCCGAAGAAGCGGCTTCTTCGCGCAAAGACGATTGTACCGGTCACAGTGCTCTCTTAGCGCCGCTTCTGCCGAAAGAAGCCCGGGTGCGGCGCTTAGCTCCGGAGAGCATCGTACCTTCGCGTTTAGCGTCTTTTGTAGTCTACATTTTAGCAGAGAGCGTTTCCACTCTGTCTGGCAAGGAAAACCTGTGGGAGCACAGAAAACATCTCCCATCGTGTTCTGGACATTGCACGGTGGTCTGCCAAGTGTTTGGCATAAAGAAAGGAAAAGCTGTCCAAAACAGCTTCCTATCGAATATTCTGGTGATTGGAAAAGTCCGGAAAGTGGTAAGGTATGGTTTTCTATCAGTTGGCAAGCTGCGCACACAATCCCAGTGTTGTACAGCTTCCTTCTTCACCTTTCCGATGGTGCCGCTCTCTCCGGCTCCCGGAGCCCAAGAAGCGGCTTCTTCGCGCAAAGACGATTGTACCGGTCATAGTGCTCTCTTAGCGCGGCATCTGCCGAAAGAAGCCTGGGAGCGGCGCTTAGCTCCGGAGAGCATCGTCCCTTCGTCTTTAGCGTCTTTTGTGGTCTACATCCTAGCAGAAAGCTTTTCCACTCTGTCTGGCAAGAAAAACCTGCGGGAGCACAGAAAACATCTCCCATCCTGTTCTGGACGTTGCACGGATGTCTGCCAAGTGTTTGGATAAAGAAAAGAAAAACTGTCCAAAACAGCTTCTTATCGAATATTCATGTGACTGGAAAAGTCAGGAGAATGGTAAGGTACAGTTTTCTATCAGTTGGCAAGTTGAGCACACAATCCCAGTGTTGGACAGCTTCCTTCTTCACCTTTCCCATGTTGCCGCTCCCTCCGGCTCCCGGAGCCGAAGAAGCGGCTTCTTCGCGCAAAGGCTATTGTACCGGTCACAGTGCTCTCTTAGCGCTGCTTCTCCCGAAAGACGCCCGGGAGCGGCGCTTAGCTCCGGAGAGCATCGTCCCTTCGTCTTTAGCGTCTTTTGTGGTCTACATCCTAGCAGAAAGCTTTTCCACTCTGTCTGGCAAGGAAAACCTGCGGGAGCACAGAAAACATCTCCCATCCTGTTCTGGACGTTGCACGGAGGTCTGCCAAGTGTTTGCATGAAGAAATTAATAGTTGTCCAAAATAACTTTGTATCGAATATTCTTGTGGTGGGAAAAGTCAGGAAAGTGGTAAGGTAATGTTTTCTATCAGTTGGCGAGCTGCGCACACAATCCCAGTGTTGTACAACTTCCTTCTTCACCTTTCCGATGCTGCCTCTCTCTCCGGCTCCCGGAGCCGAAGAAACGGCTTCTTCGCGCAAAGACGATTGTACCGGTCCCAGTGCTCTCTTAGCGCGGCTTCTGCCGAAAGAAGCCCGGCAGCGGCTCTTAGCTCCGGAGAGCATCGTCCCTTCGTCTTTAGCGTCTTTTGTGGTCTACATCCTAGCAGAAAGCTTTTCCAGTCTGTCGGGCAAGGAAAACTTGCGGGAGCACAGGAAATATCTCCCATCGTGTTCTGGACGTTGCACGGAGGTCTGCCAAGTGTTTGGCATAAAGAAAAGAAAAGCTGTCCAAAACAGCTTCTTATCGAATATTCATGTGATTAGAAAAGTAAGGAGAATGCTAAGGTACTGTTTTCTATCAGTTGGCAAGCTGCGCACACAATCCCAGTGTTGTACAGCTTCCTTCTTCACCTGAGCCGAAGAAGCGGCTTCTTCGCGCAAAGACGATTGTACCGGTAACAGTGCCCTCTTAGCGCCGCTTCTGCCGAAAGAAGCCCGGGAGCGGTGCTTAGCTCCGGAGAGCATCGTCCCTTCGCGTTTAGCGTCTTTTGTAGTCTACATTTTAGCAGATAGCGTTTCCACTCTGTCTGGCAAGGAAAACCTGCGGGAGCACAGAAAACATCTCCCATCCTGTTCTGGACATTGCACGGAGGTCTGCCAAGTGTTTGGCATAAAGAAAGGAAAAGCTGACCAAAACAGCTTCCTATCGAATATTCTTGTGATTGGAAAATCAGGAAAGTGGTAAGGTGATGTTTTCTATCAGTTGGCAAGCTGCGCACTCAATCCCAGTGTTGTACAGCTTCCTTCTTCACCTTTCCCATGCTGCCGCTCTCTCCTGCTCCCGGAGCCGAAGAAGCGGCTTCTTCGCGCAAAGACGATTGTACCGGTCCCAGTGCTCTCTTAGCGCGGCTTCTGCCGAAAGAAGCCCGGGAGCGGCGCTTAGCTCCGGAGAGCATCGTCCCTTCGTCTTTAGCGTCTTTTGTGGTCTACATCCTAGCAGAAAGCTTTTCCACTCTGTCTGGAAAGGAAAACCTGCGGGAGCACAGAAAACATCTCCCATCCTGTTCTGGACGTTGCACGGAGGTCTGCCAAGTGTTTGCATGAAGAAATTGATAGTTGTCCAAAATAACTTTCTATCGAATATTCTTGTGGTGAGAAAAGTCAGGAAAATGGTAAGGTACTGTTTTCTATCATTTGGCGAGCTGCGCACACAATCCCAGTGTTGTACAGCTTCCTTCTTCACCTTTCCCATGCTGCCTCTCTCTCCGGCTCCCGGAGCCGAAGAAACGGCTTCTTCGCGCAAAGACGATTGTACCGGTCCCAGTGCTCTCTTAGCGCGGCTTCTGCCGAAAGAAGCCCGGGAGCGGCGCTTAGCTCCGGAGAGCATCGTCCCTTCGTCTGTAGCGTCTTTTGTGGTCTACATCCTAGCAGAAAGCTTTTCCACTCTGTCTGGCAAGGAAAACCTGCGGGAGCACAGAAAACATCTCCATCGTGTTCTGGACGTTGCACGGAGGTCTGCCAAGTGCTTGGCATAAAGAAAAGAAAAGCTGTCCAAAACAGCTTCTTATCGAATATTCATGTGATTAGAAAAGTCAGGAGAATGGTAAGGTACTGTTATCTATCAGATGGCAAGTTGAGCACACAATCCCAGGGTTGTACAGCTTCCATCTTGACCTTTCCGATGCTGCCGCTCTCTCCGGCTCCCGGAGCCGAAGAAACGGCTTCTTCGCGCAAAGACGATTGAACCGGTCCCAGAGCTCTCTTAATGCGGCTTCTGCCGAAAACGCCCGGGAGCGGCGCTTAGTTCCGGAGAGCATCGTACCTTCGTCTTTAGCGTCTTTTGTGGTCTACATCCTAGCAGAAAGCTTTTCCAGTCTGTCGGGCAAGGAAAACCTGCGGGAGCACAGGAAACATCTCCCATCGTGTTCTGGATGTTGCACGGACGTCTGCCAAGTGTTTGGAATAAAGAAAAGAAAAGCTGTCCAAAACAGCTTCTTATCGAATATTCATGTGATTAGAAAAGTCAGGAGAATGGTAAGGTACTGTTTTCTATCAGTTGGCAAGCTGCGCACACAATCCCAGTGTTGTACAGCTTCCTTCTTCACCTGAGCCGAAGAAGCGGCTTCTTCGCGCAAAGACGATTGTACCGGTCACAGTGCTCTCTTAGCGCCGCTTCTGCCGAAAGAAGCCCGGGAGCGGCGCTTAACTCCGGAGAGCATCGTCCCTTCGCGTTTAGCGTCTTTTGTAGTCTACATTTTAGCAGATAGCGTTTCCACTCTGTCTGGCAAGGAAAACCTGCGGGAGCACAGAAAACATCTCCCATCGTGTTCTGGACATTGCACGGAGGTCTGCCAAGTGTTTGGCATAAAGAAAGGAAAAGCTGTCCAAAACAGATTCCTATCGAATATTCTTGTGATTGGAAAAGTCAGGAAAGTGGTAAGGTAATGTTTTCTATCAGTTGGCAAGCTGCGCACACAATCCCAGTGTTGTACAGCTTCCTTCTTCACCTTTCCGATGCTGCCGCTCTCTCCGGCTCCCTGAGCCCAAGAAGCGGCTTCTTCGCGCAAAGACGATTGTACCGGTCATAGGGCTCTCTTAGCGCGGCATCTGCCGAAAGAAGCCCGGGAGCGGCGCATAGCTCCGGAGAGCATCGTCCCTTCGTCTTTAGCGTCTTTTGTGGTCTACATCCTTGTAGAAAGCTTTTCCACTCGGTCGGGCAAGGAAAACCTGCGGGAGCACAGAAAACATCTCGCATCCTGTTCTGGACGTTGCACGGAAGTCTTCCAAGTTTTTGGCATAAAGAAAAGAAAAGCTGTCCAAAACAGCTTCTTATCGAATATTCATGTGATTAGAAAAGTCAGGAGAATATAAGGTACTGTTTTCTATCAGTTGGCAAGTTGAGCACACAATCCCAGTGTTGTACAGCTTCCTTCTTCACCTTTCCGATGCTGCCGCTCTCTCCGGCTCCCGGAGCCCAAGAAGCGGCTTCTTCGCGCAAAGACGATCGTACCGGTCCCAGTGCTCTCTTAGCGCGGCTTCTGCCGAAAGACGCCCGGGAGCGGCGCTTAGCTCCGGAGAGCATCGTCCCTTCGTCTTTAGCGTCTTTTGTGGTCTACATCCTGGCAGAAAGCTTTTCCACTCTGTCTGGCAAGGAAAACTTGCGGGAGCACAGAAAACATCTCCCATCGTGTTCTGGACGTTGCACGGAGGTCTGCCAAGTGTTTGGCATAAAGAAAAGAAAAGCTGTCCAAAACAGCTTCTTATCGAATATTCATGTGATTAGAAAAGTCAGGAGAATGGTAAGGTACTGTTTTCTATCAGTTGGCAAGTTGAGCACACAATCCCAGTGTTGTACAGCTTCCTTCTTCACCTTTCCGATGCTGCCGCTCTCTCTGGCTCCCGGAGCCGAAGAAAAGACTTCTTCGCGCAAAGACGATTGTACCTGTCCCAGTGCTCTCTTAGTGCGGCTTCTGCCGAAAGACGCCCGGGAGCGGCGCTTAGTTCCGGAGAGCATCGTCCCTTCGTCTTTAGCGTCTTTTGTGGTCTACATCCTAGCATAAAGCTTTTCCAGTCTGTCTGGCAAGGAAAACTTGCGGGAGCACAGAAAACATCTCCCACCGTGTTCTGGACGTTGCACGGACGTCTGCCAAGTGTTTGGAATAAAGAAAAGAAAAGCTGTCCAAAACAGCTTCTTATCGATAATTCATGTGATTAGAAAAGTCAGGAGAATGCTAAGGTACTGTTTTCTATCTGTTGGCAAGCTGCGCACACAATCCCAGTGTTGTACAGCTTCCTTCTTCTCCTGAGCCGAAGAAGCGGCTTCTTCGCGCAAAGACGATTGTACCGGTCATAGTGCTCTCTTAGTGCGGCATCTGCCGAAAGAAACCCGGGAGCGGCGCATAGCTCCGGAGAGCATCGTCCCGTCGTCTTTAGCGTCTTTTGTGGTCTACATCCTAGCAGAAAGCTTTTCCAGTCTGTCTGGCAAGGAAAACCTGCGGGAGCACAGAAAACATCTCCCATCGTGTTCTGGACGTTGCACGGAGGTCTGCCAAGTGTTTGGCATAAAGAAAGGAAAAGCTGTCCAAAACAGCTTCTTATCGAATATTCATGTGATTAGAAAAGTCAGGAGAATGGTAAGGTACTGTTTTCTATCAGTTGGCAAGCTGCGCACACAATCCCAGTGTTGTACAGCTTCCTTCTTCACCTTTCCGATGCTGCCTCTCTCTCCGGCTCCCGGAGCCGAAGAAATGGCTTCTTCGCGCAAAGACGATTGTACCGGTCCCAGTGCTCTCTTAGCGCGGCTTCTGCCGAAAGAAGCCCGGGAACGGCGCTTAACTCCGGAGAGCATCGTACCTTCTTCTTTAGCATCTTTTGTGGTCTACATCCTAGCAGAAAGCTTTTCCACTCTGTCTGGCAAGGAAAACCTGCGGGAGCACAGAAAACATCTCCCATCGTGTTCTGGACGTTGCACGGAAGTCTGCCAAGTGTTTGGCATAAAGAAAAGAAAAGCTGTCCAAAGCAGCTTCTTATCGAATATTCATGTGACTCGAAAAGTCAGGAGAATGATAAGGTACTGTTTTCTATCAGTTGGCAAGTTGAGCACACAATCCCAGTGTTGTACAGCTTCCTTCTTCACCTGAGCCGAAGAAGCGGCTTCTTCGCGCAAAGACGATTGTACCGGTCACAGTGCTCTCTTAGCGCCGCTTCTGCCGAAAGAAGCCCGGGTGCGGTGCTTAGCTCCGGAGAGCATCGTACCTTCGCGTTTAGCGTCTTTTGTAGTCTACATTTTAGCAGAGAGCGTTTCCACTCTGTCTGGCCAGCAAAACCTGTGGGAGCACAGAAAACATCTCCCATCGTGTTCTGGACATTGCACGGAGGTCTGCCAAGTGTTTGGCATAA